>NC_137806.1:18586550-19244050 GCF_963383645.1 Muscardinus avellanarius
GAGAACCAGAGATTCAGTTTAAAAAGTAGGAGGAGACCTCAAGGCAAGATATTTGGGTCAAACTATTAAATACTTCTCAGTCCTCCCCTTCTCTAACACTACCTGGATTGCCAACAATTCGATTCAATTCTGACACAATGGATCTAGAATTAGTGTCAGACCCCGCAAGCTAATGGCTCGGTCCATAAGACATCCCCGCTTCAGAAGTCAACACCTGCCTGGACCTCCATACTTTGGACAGACTGGTACAAATCAGGGGTTCTCACAACCCCTCCTCAGCCTCAGTAATCAGCCAGAATAACTCAAGAGCACAGGGAAAGACTTTCTCTGTTTACCAGATTATTATAAGGAACATCCAGAGGGAAGAGATGCAGAACATTGAGACCGTCGCGGAGCCCCCTTGCTCTCTCCGGGTGCCCCTCCCAGGACCTCACTGTGTTTATAATCTGATGACTCAGGGAATGCTGTTGTTTAAGGCTTTATCAAGGTTTTATTGTGTGGACACAGTTGATTAAATCGGTGGCCATTGGTGATGGATTCTACCTCCTGCCCCTGCCCCTCCTCATCATGGCTGGGTCTTTCTGATGACAAGCCCCAATCCTGAAACTAACTAGGTCCCTCTTCTTTCTCTCATGAGCCAATTTCATTAGTATAAGATAGTAAATTCCAAAAGCTTTTTAGAAGCCCTTGGCCAGGAACCTGGTACAAAAGCCAGGTACAGTCATGTGCGGCCTGGTGATGTTTCACCCAACAGTGGCCACATGTGCACAGGCGGCCCATCCCATGAGGTCATCACAGTGCACACAAATGCTTGCTTGCCACCCACAGTGTGTTACAAGCTTTGTTTTATTATAAAAGAGCCCCCAAATAAAAGTTTATAAAGCAAAAAGCTACAGTAACTAAGGTTGATTTATTGTTGAAAGTAATGACTGTATGAATTTAGCCTACGTGGACAGTGTTTACAGAGCCTACGGCAGGGGGACAGTGCTGTCCTCAGCCTTCACACCCCCTGAACCTACTCCTGCCTCATCCAGAGCAACCTCCAGTCCTGGGGCGCCTCTCTCATCAAGGACCCATCGAGGTGTGCCATGTTTATCTTTTATACCTTATCTTACTGTACCTTTTCTATGTGTAGGTCCACAAATACATCATGTTACATTTGCCTACAGTACTCAGTACAGCAACAGGTACTGAACAGGTGCTGAATGGGTGCATAGCCAGGAGCCACAGGCTCTGCCATCCCGGGGCCTAGACCGGCTAGGTATGTGTAAGTGCATCCCATGAGGGTCACACAGGGATGGAACAGCCTCACAACACATTTCTCAGAATGTTTCCTGTCAAAGATAAAGGACTCATGACTATTTATTGTTAATATACTTTGTTGGTGCACTGTGGTTCAGAATAGTTCAGAGTGATAGGGACCCTCATGCAGAGAGCATTTGGCCAGCTTCCCCCTCCCCTCAGAGTGGCATTGATAATTTCACATATATACAAAATATCAATGGAAAATTTCCTTTATGAATCCTCTTCCTCCCCCCACCCAGTCCCCTCTGCTAGGCCTCTTCCGTCACTCGCCTGGGGTTTTCCCTTCATCTAAAGTCCATCTTATATCTTGATTACTCTCCTGCTTCCACAAGAAAACAAATGACCTTTTACTTCCTGGGACTGGCTGATCTCACGTACCGTCCTGTTCTCCAGGTCCACCCATTTTCCTGCAAAGGACCTAATTTTGTTCTTCTTTACTGCTCAGTAGAATCTCATTGGTGGACATCCCGTGATTTTGTGTCTATTCACCTGTTGATGGACACATAGGCTGCCCCCATAATTTGGCTATTGTAAATTGTGCTGCTATGAACATTGATGTGCATGTATCACTACAGTATTCTGATTCCAGTTCCTTTGGAAACATACCCTAGAGTGATATAGCTGGACCATATCGCAGATCTAGTCCCAGTTTTCTGAGGAATCTCCAAACTTATCTCCATAATGGCTGCATTAATTTGCAATAATAGGAACAGTGTGAAAGAGTTCCTATTCCCCCACATCTTCACCAGCATTTATTGTTGTTTATATTTTGATGATTGCCATTCTGATTGGGGGTAATTGGAATCTCAGTGTCGTTTTGATTTGCATTTTCCTAATTGCTAACGATGCTGAACATTTTTATATATTTACTGTAATTCTTCTGTGAAGTGTCTAGTTCAATTGCCCATTTGTTGACTCGGGTATTTGTTTTTTTAATGTTAAGTCTTATAAGTTCTTTGTCTATTCTAGATATTAGTTCTCTATCAGAGGAGTAGCTGGCAAAGATCTCCTCCCATACCACAGTACTAATTTGTATGTTCTATTATTAGCTACCCTTCTATCCTCTGTTAGTTTTTATAGTAACCAGAGCATTGTTTCGCTTCTCTAAGCTTCTGTCTCATCATCTGCAAAATGTGCTTTCTAATGAGACGTACTTCACAGGACCTTGTGGGAATTCATGCAAAGCCCCCAAGACAGCTGCTCTTGGCCCGTGGGAATGCTCAGGAGTGAGGGCAATTATTGTCCAATGCATCTCGGCTTCGTGTCAGGCACTGTTTTGAAGGCTTTGCCTGTATTAAGTAACTTAATCTTCACAAAACTCCACCAGGTAAATGCCAATAGCCCCATTGTATAGATGGAAATAATGAAGCACAGAGAAGGTCGACAGCTGTCTAACGTGCCGTTTAGAAGTGATGGAGCCAAAGCCCAGACTCAGAACCGAGCCGCTTTTGCCTCCACATTGCAAGTGTTCTCTAAATACTTGAGGGCATGAGAAGATTTTCTAGGTAAAGTATGCCAAGCATTCTGGGTAGGTCAGCTGTGAAAACATGGTCAACTTGTAAAAACATAACTTTCCCTCATTTCTAAGGAAATTTGGCCCAACTTTTTAAAAGATGAGCTCTACCCCCAAAAGAAATTTGGGCTGGGCATGGTGACCCATGCCTGAAATCCCAGTACTTGGGAGGATGAGACAGGAGGATTCCAGGTTCAAGACCAGCCTCAGTAATGTAGTAAGACTTTTAGAAACCTAGTGAGACCCTGTATCAAAACAAAAGAATAAAAAAATAAAAGGGCTGGGAATGTAATTCAGAGGTAGGATGCTTATGGGTTCAATCCAAAAGGAAGAAAGGGAGAGAGAAAGGGAGAGAAATTTGGGAGGAAAAATTATGAGAAACTGAAAAATGGAAGGACATAATTTGCCTGATGTCTTTATTTTATTAATTTATTGAATTTAATTAAAAAATTTCTTCATTGGTGCCGTGTAGTCATTCATCTTAATGGGGTACAAGATATCAGAGGCACACATGCACACATCACTCATTTAGCCCTTCTCTATTCCCTCTCTATTCCCTCCTCCTTCCCTTCTTCTCCTGTTTGGCTTAGTGATTGACTTTGATGTGTTTGTGAATGCCTGATGTCTTTCTAATGCACCAACTATCCTGGGGAATTCCAGTTTTAGAAGGTCAGAACCCACCTTTGGACCTGAGAATTCTTGAATGCTGGCCAGCACATGGCTCCAACTTCCCGTTTTGAAGACCCCGGTCTCCTGTAAACTCTGCACTTCACCATTAATCCTGCCTCTGCTGACAGGGACTCCACACCCTCAAAGTCCCCACTGCAAGTTGTCATTTTAATTAGCGTAATTGCTCTGTTTACTAGCTTTAAACTTCTCTCATTTGAAAAGATATAAAAAATCAACACAGTGCATTCTGTTTTCTCCTTCCTGCTTGCCTTCTTTCCCTCCATTTTCTTTCTTCCCCCTGTTTGTCTTTGGTGCTGAGACTGCTGATGCTCTCCCTTGGGGTAGATGCGTCTTGCTGATGTGATAAAAAGTGACTCTTCTATCTAGAATCATGGAATCAACAGCTGTTCAAAGGATGCTGCAAACGCAATCAGATGGTTCAGCTTAGACCGTAGAGATGGTGTGATCTGACCTTAAGATCCTTTTCTTTACTTTCTAGTCATTCTTTTTCTTTTGTGGTACTCGAGATCAAACCCAAAGGTATTCTACCTCCAAGCTACATCCGCAGCTTTTTTTTTATGTTTTTATTTTGAAACAGGGTCTCCCTAGGTTGCTGAGTCTTGCTGCGTTGCTGAGGCTGTCCTTGAACCTGTGACCCTCCGGTCTCAACCTCCCAAGTACTAGAACTGTAAACGTGCACCACCACACCTAGCCCTTCTGGTCATTTTTCAAAGCAGCACCAGGCCACTCATGGCAGGCCTGGGCTCCAGAAGGTGCAAACCAATAGCAAAAGACAACCCGCCACTTTGTCAGGGGCAGATGGATACCTGGGCCGCTTCCCAGTGTGGTTTGGAGTGTTCAGGGCTGAGACCTTTCACCTCTCACAGACATACGCAGCCATCACCGCAGCCATCATCACACGGGCGAATCCTCGGAAGCACTTGAAAGTGGATTTTCCCTTCATCAGGCTCAGAGGAGAAAGCCGAGATGTGGGCGGACTGCATCCTGACAGGCAGACACCTGAGGAGCCTTCCTGCCATGCCCTGCGGCCCAGGCCATGGTGATCCTGCTATTGCTTGGCATGTACCGTGACATGCCGGCCTACTACAGCCAGAGCATATCAGGACCCGTGGAGGACCTTCTCACCAGAGCCATGAAGGAATGAGTTAGGCTTCGCTTCTTTCCTGCCAAGCAAAGATAACAACAGAAGCAAAATTCCCAGGGGTAGAAGAGTCAGAGCAGTTTGCACTGGTGAACTTCCATTGCGATGAATCTGTTCTTTACCCAATGAACCTCTTCCGTGGAATTGCAATTTGGACACAATATTAGATCCAAAGCAGGACGTCATCGTGCCTCCTAGAGAAGCATCCCACCATATTCTGAGAGCAGGGTGAAGGATGGACGCCCAACCCCCTCATCACTGGCAGAACAGCAGAAGCCCCAGAGGTGCCCACACCTGTAACCCAGTACTTGGGTTACTTGGGAGTACTTGGGAGGCTGAGACAGGAGGATTGCAGGTTTGAAGCGAGCCTCAGCAATTTAGTAAGACCTTATTTCAAAATTAAAAATGAAAAGAACTGGAGGTGTAGCTCAAAGGTAACCACCACCACCAATCTGCCCCCGGGGTTAATCCCCAATACCAAACCAAACCAAACAAAAAGAACGATCGGATGGACACCTTCCCCATAGCAGAATCCCACTTGCTGAAATGTTACAGTCTCGTGTGTGGGTCAGTTGGGATTTCCCTCATTTGAGCAACCCCAAAATAATTCCTTTTACCAGTCTTCAGGCTGCTTCAGGGCAAAGCCAGGCAGGACGTTTAATTCCTGTGCATCAAAGCACTACTAGCCAAGAGCACAGTTGTGAGGGCCAAGGCTCCATCATCACCCTGGGCAAACAGAAGAGGTGTCCTCTATTAATTCAGGAACTGGAGAGGATGGAGCCAGGGATAAGACCACTGGGGAGAAAACAGTCACAACTCACCCCCACCTGGCCGTTGGCAAATATTCAAATAATCCTGCTTTTCATTTTCTGAAGCTGTCATCAAACGAGGCCCTTTGGGCTCAGTTAGTCTGAAAATGACTTTTGGGAGAGAAAAAAAATTATAGAACAGATCTGCAGGTTTCCCCATGTCTCCTCATAATATTATAAAACATTTCCTACTGCGTAAAATAGAAGACAATCCTGGCTTCTAGGTTTCATTAGTAAGCTTTGCCCTCAGGGTTACACAGAGAATGTGCCACAATCCTAATTGACACTGTAGTCATTTCAGAGAAGGAGTGGTTGTGAAATTTGATTGTATATCAAGCAAATACTGGGGTCATTTTAACACATTTATGACTTGAGAGTATAGCTCATGGGTAGCATTTAATTAATTAATTAATTTATTTATTTATTTAGGGTCTGGGGATGGAATCCAGGGGCATTTGGCCTCCAAGCCAAACCCCCTGCCCTATTTTTATTCTTTATTTTGAAACAGGGTCTCACTAAATTGCAGAGAGCCTCACTAAGTAGCTGAGGCTGTCCGCGAACCGCGATCCTCTGGTTTCAGCCTGCTGAAATGCTGGGATTTCAAGCGTGCACCACCACACCCGGCTTGCTCATGGGTAGCATACTTGCCCAGCATGCTTGAGGCCCTGGGTTGGATCACAAGACCAACAGCATTGCAAAATAAAACAAGACACCCATGTATTACTTTAACAATTTCTTTAACAAATTTGAGTATGATAGAATAACTCATAGCCAACAATCCAATTAGATATTATAATTAGATAGTAACCTTAAAAGTTTACTCCAGTGATCCAATCTACTAAAACAGTATTTGTTTATCGTTATGTCTTAACCTTAAAAGTTTACTTCAGTGACCTAATCTACTAAAACAGTATTTGTTTATGGTTACGTCTTATATATTTCATAATAAATTTCCTATAGGAAATTTATTTATATGAAAGACAGAATGTATACACAACGGAGGTGCTGGCAATGGGCACTGACCAGGGGAGCGCCCGTGCGTAGCTGAGCCAAGGAGAACTTTAGGTGGATGTTGGCATTTGTGCACCTTGGAAAAGCACTACAGTTTTAGTAAGAGGAAAACAAAGGGGGTGTTCAAGCCAGACATGGCGGCGCACGTCTGTAATCCCAGTAGTTGAGAGGCTGACACTGGAGGGTCACAGGTTTGCAGCCAGCAATTTAGCAAGGCCTTCTGCAACTTAGTGAGACCCTGTCTCAAAATAAAATTAAATAGGGCTATGGGTATAGCTCAGCAGTAGAATGCCCCTGGGTTTAATCCCCAATACCACAAAAAGGAAGGGAGGGAGAGAGAGATGGAAAAAAGAGGGAAGCACAGCAGACTTTGCAGACATGGAGTGAAAAGGGAAACCATGCTGAAGGGAGACCAGGCAAGCAATTTTGTTAGACTATCGCATAAGAGCAGAAGAACCAGAAAGTGTAGCCTGAATGGTAAGGGCATCAATTTAATCCAATGGACAAGAGAGATACATCGAATGTTCTTGACAAAGAAGTATCACACTTGAAAATGTTTTATGACAATTATAGTTTTACCTGTTTTGCTTTTCTAAGCCTGCCATAACAAAGTACTACAAACTGGATGACTTAAAATAACACATACATTTTCCCCTTAAGTTCCAGAGGCTGGAAATATGAATTCAAGGCATTGGTGGTGCCATGCTCCCTCTGAAGAATCTACCACATACAGATAAATCTCCACAGAGTTGACAATCTGAGCCACTTCCCTCATCAAGAAACAGCAATTAGCCAGGCATGGTGGCACATGCCTATAAGCTCAGTCCTTGGGAGGCTGAGACAGTAGGATCACAGGCTTGAGGCCAGCCTCAGCAACTTAGTGAGGCCTTGTTTCAAAATAAAAAATAAGCCAGGCATGGTGGCACACGCTTGTAATCCCCGCGCTTGGGAAGCGGAGACAGGAGGATCGCGCAGGTTCGAAGCCAGCCGCGCGCGCTGGCTTAGGAGACCCTGTTTCCAAAATGAAAATGTAAAATTAGGTCTGGGAGTGTGGCCCGGAGGTAGAAGGGCTTCCAGGAACCCCAGTACCACCAAAAATAAAAATAAAATAAAAATAAAAGGAATAAAACAAATAAGGCTGGGAGTATAGTTTGAAGGTAGAAAAAAAAAGAAAGAAACAAAGCAATCCTGGCAACCAAGAAACCCCTGTATTCATCCCATCTCTGTGTCCCTGCATCCCTTCCTCTGTCAATATAGCACCTGTTCGCCGGGCGTGGTGGCGCGCACTTGTAATCCCTGCACTTGGGAGGCAGAGACAAGAGGATCATGCAGGTTCGAAGCCAGTCGTGCTTGCTTAAGAGACCATGTTTCCAAATAAAAATATAAAAATGGGTCTGGGAGTGTAGCCCAGAGGTATAAGGGTTTCCAGGAACCCCAGTACCAGCAAAAAAAAAAAAAAAAAAAAAATATATATATATATATATATATATATATATATATATATATCACCTGTTCTCACTTCTACCAGCGTAGTTTAATTTTCACTTTTTAAATTTTATATATGTGTAACAATACAAACCATCCACAGATAGCCTCTGTCACTCAAAAACATATTTATAAGGTTGATTGATGTTGTTGGGCTCAACAGCGTCTCTTTATTTTTATTGTTGCATTTTATTCCTTTATATGATTCACACAGTATGGACACATGCGCACTCACCCATTCTTCCTCTGACGAGCCCCTGGGTTGTTTTCAGTTTGGCGCTGTTATGAATAACGCTGAGATGGAAAGGCCCAGGCACATCTTGACGCTTATTCCACGCCTCTCTTTGGGGCTTATGCCTAGACCTGAAATTTATTTGCAAATGTTTCCTAAGTGTAACTCCTGTTTCATAAAATAGCTAAGGTGTGAAGATCACAACGGGTTTCCCTTTTGTTGCAGAAAACAAACTAATTTATAAGCAGACAAAAGAAAACGCGTGAGAATTATCACAGTGGAAAGTGAATCCGTGACATGAAATGTTGACATATCAGAACAGGACAACAGCGCCAGGCTTCTCCGAGATGGTCCTAAGAAAGACATTTTGAAAACAGTGGTAAGGAGCCAAGTTAGGCAGCCTTAAAGCAGCTCTGAAGAATTCACAGGACAAAAAGAGCTCTGTTTTATTTGGAGAAAGAAGTGTTCTCCATTTGTCCTGAGTGCCCAGTTTCGGCAGAAGAATAAAAAAACAAAACAACAACAAAAAAAGGAGAAATGACTGTAACCCCATATGCTCCGTGACTTTCGCAAAGTGTTCCAAGTTGCTGCCTGAAAAGCTTCGCTGTGATCAAATAAGTCATTCTGCTTTCTCACGAGGGAGTCCTATCATTCCTTTAATTAAAGAGAGGCTGAGACAAAGTTTGAATGGAAGGATAGGAGAGGAGGGAGGCCGAACTTGATCACTGAGGGTCTACATCCGAATATGTGTAAAATTATGAATATGGCATGGTCACCCTGGACACTCATTGTTGGGAGGGGGGAGGGAACACGGGGGAGGGGGAGAGGGCACCAAGTACAGTTTAAATGTATACCATTTATTTTCAATAAAAATATATAAAAATAAAATAAAATAAATTTACATAGCAGTGAGATTTAAAAATAAAAAAAGAGGCTGAGACCCAGGCATGGTGGCACACGCTCGTAATCCCAGTACTTGGGAGGCTGGGACAGGAGGATCGCAGGATGGCAGCCAGCTTTCAGCAACTTAGTGTGGCCTTCTGCAACTTAGTGAGACCCTGGGTTCAGTCCTGCCCCCAAGAAGGAGGATGAAGTGTGATTCCACGTCAGAGGCCTGGCACACGCTACCTTAGATTTCAGTGAAAACATGTTTCTCCTGCTTGAGAATAACAGACGTCCTGCCTTCCTTCCCCTTGTTCTCTGTACACTTCTCTTGAAACCAGCAGCCATGAGCAGTTCATTAACAGAAATACCTGGCCCCTGAGGGCTGGAACCCCACTTCTCCTGCAGGCCTATGTGCACATCTCCACTGGACCTCACTGCCTCTGGAGGATGTGTGCAGAGGGGCAGAGAGCCCGGAGTTGGTGCATGCAGCTGTCTGAGGAATCGCCTGTCCTGTGACTAGGGGTGATAAAAAGGCGCGCTCCACCTGGACAGCCAGGGCTGGCCTCTGCCCACTGGCCTCTTTAGCAAAGAGATTAAATGAGGCCAAGACCCCCGGGGCCTTCCCCTGCTCTCCAAAACACAGCCGGCCTCACAGGCACGCCGCCCTCCTCCCAACTTGAGAATTGCATCATTCTGTGTTTTTTGCTCCAACATTAACTTCAACTAAATTCCTCTGGTACCATGATTGGATCTCTCCATTACACAATGGACATGCTATTAAGATGGTCTTGCAAGTAAATACCAAACATTTTCCAGTAACCCTCCCCCTCCGCCCTGCCACAGCCTCGCTGGCTCACAAGAACTCTGTGTTTTGTCCAACAGAAGGATCCTCCCTCTTGGGAGCAAGTGATGGTTCGTGAAGACTAGAATGTCACACACACAAGCCCAGTGTAGTGCCCAGAGCGCTGCTGTCTCGAGCCAGAATGCTCTGTTCCTTTTCAGACTCCTCAGTTTTATTGGCTGTGTGACCTTGAACAAGTGGCTTAAACTCTTTGTTCCCAAGTTTCTCCGTCTGTAAACTGAGGGTGGTAAAAATGATAACCACTTCACAGATGTGTTGTGACGATTAGATAAATGTCTATTTCTAAGGCATTTTGGACAGTGACTGCAACCGGCTAAAGGTGAGATGATAGAGTGATCAAGCAGTAAGATCTCACTTAGAAATCCAGCAGGGGATGTGAGGGCGATCTGGCCACGGCATCTGTCACCCCATTGACCGCCAGGGTTGATTCAGCTGATCTGGCTGGCGAGGCGAGCATCCCCTTCCTCCCTCAGCGCTCCATGTGCGAAGGTCAAAGAGGACAACCTCCCCGAGTAGAGGAGGACCGGTCTTCGGTCAAGGGTATACGAGTAGCTGCGCTCCCCTGCTAGACCCTCCAGACAAGCTCTCAAGAAACAGCAGGGCGTGTCGGCCATAGTGGTGCACACTTGTAATCCCACTTGGGAGGCAGAGACAGGAGGATTGCGCAGGTTCAAAGCCAGCTGCGCTGGTTTAAGAGACCCTGTTTACAAAAATAAAATAGGTCTGGGAGTGTAGCCCGGAGGTAGAAGGGCTTCCAGGAACCCCAGTACCACCAAAAAAAAAAAGAGAGAGAAAGAGAGAGAGAGAGAGAGAGAGAGAGAGAGAGAGAGAGAGAAAAGAAAAGAAAAGAAAAGAAAAGAAAAGAAAAGAAAAGAAAAGAAAAGAAAAGAAAAGAAAAGAAAGACAGCAGGGTGTGGTGGCGCACGCTTGTAATCCCAGCATTCGGGAGACTGAGACAGGAGGATTGTGGTTTGCCAGCTACTTAGTGAGGCCCTTTGCAACTCAGTGAGACCCTGTTTCAAAATAAAGAATAAAAAATAGGGCTGAGGGTGTAGATCAGAGGTAGAATGCCCCTGGGTTCCATCCCCAGTACTGCAAAAAAAAAAAAAAAAAAATTAACAAATGAAACAGCTACCTCCAAATAGTGTGTGTGTGTGTGTGTGTGTGTGTGTGTGTGTGTGTGTGTGTGTGATGGTTCATGCCTGTAATCCCAGTACTTGGGAGGCTGAGACAAGAGGATCACAGATTTAGGGCCAGCCTCGGCAACTTAGCAAGACCCTATTTTAAAAAAGAACTGGGGGGTATACCTTGAAGATTGAATGCCTGTAGGTTAGATCCCGTGTACAAACCAAAACAAAACAACAAAAAAAAAAAAACAAGTAAATAGTCTAAGTACAGGTCACATTCTGTAAAACAATTTATGAATCTAATCATTGCCTGGTCACAGGCTTAGTAGCTTGGTGCTTACAGCACATAAAAAAAAAAAATCACTATACCTTGATGCTAATTCAATAGAAAACAACAAGTCAAGTAAATATTTACTATGTTGAATTATGTTAAATTAATTAACTATTTAGTTTATCAACCGCTATTCTGCGAAGATTTTCTATGTGTCCAGGAAATTAATGGCGTCGGCACCATCCCTTTTAAAAATGCTCAAATAACATTGTCCCGAAGGTCAAAGCAATTATTTTTTGTCCAAATACAACTAGTGACCTTGAGAAGAGGAAACCCAAACGGGTCTGCAACAGAATAAAATAGACGCTGGCCATCAATCCAGCAAGGCACTGGGGGCAGCCGGGCTGATAAACATCGTCTGTGACAGGTCTCTGCTCACCCCGCCACAGGGGCGGCTGCAGAGGGACATGGTGCTCCCGGTTACCTTGGCCGCAGCCAACGTGCTGAGCGCCTGCATCGCCTCCACTGCTCATCGAGCAAGGGGTCCGTGTCTGAGCTCAGCAGGTTTCAGGGTGAGTAACTGGCAACGGTTACCAGCTTCTACAGTCCACATCTGTCAGCTGCTGTGGTCCAGAGTCTCCCAGGATCCAGTCCATCCATGGCTCAGCTATCTCCTCTCAAGGCCAAAGGGACATTTGATCTTATTTTATTTTATTTTTATTTTATTTTTGTGGTACTGGGTGTGGAACCCAGAGGCTTTCTACCTCCAAGCTATACTCCCAGACCTATTTTATACTTTATTTGGAAACAGGGTCTCACTAGGTTGCTGAGAGCCTCACTAAGTAGCTGAGGCTGGCTTGGAACCTGTGCGATCCTCCTGTCTCAGCCTCCCAAGCGCTGGGATTACAACCGTGCGCCACCCTGCCCGGCCAAAGGGACATTTTATAATTGAGATATTTGGATGAACTGCCCTTTGTTCTTGCTCCGTGTGGTTCTAATTTTTCACTCACCCTAACAGGTGTGCTTTGGGTATTCAGTACAGAAATGCATCAGGGAACCATTAATAAAGATTCTCTTAAATGGTCTTTTCATGTGGACTTCAGGGTGTGGATGGGTCTAACATCTTTGTGAATTGTTTGCTGATGTGCACTTTGGGGATGATTTTGGACACAGCTGGATCCATTGGATCACTGGCATCTTGGCTTAAAAAAGGAATTGGGGCCAGGTAAGGTGGCACATGCCTGTTATCCCAGTACTTGGGAGGCGACAACAGAAGGGTCACAGGTTTGAGGACTGCCTCGGCAACTTAGTAAGACCCTGTTTCAAATTAGAAAATAAAATAGGTCTGGAGGTATAACTTAGAGGTAAAATGTCCCTTATTTTAATCCCCAGCACGAAAATGGGGTGGGGTGGGGGGGAGAGGCTTGCCTTGGGAGAAGTTTAAAAACAATTTTTTGGCTTATGAAAGGTTATAAATGGAAATGGAAATGAGACACCATTTTTCCCATCACATTGCTCTAGATATAAAATTCTGCTATTATACCATGTGGGAGGTATAAAATGGCATTAAACTCCAACAGAGAAAAAAGTTGACAATGTCTTTTTTTGTAATTTGAATAGATTTAATAGGCTAACAAAAGTTGCATAGATTCAAGGTGTACAACATAAAGCCTTGACATATTTATATATTGTATACTGACTGCCACCATAAAATCATGGCAGTGGCAGAGGATAATGGGCTTGCTTTGTGATTTGCTTGTTTTTAATGCCTCAACTCAGCATGTAAGATATTGGCAACTTTACGTTGCTGTGACAAAATGCCTGAAGTAATCAACTTATAAGGAGGAAAGGTTTACTTTGGCTCATGATCAAGCAGAGCTGATCAAGCAGAGCTGATCACCTCGTGCAGGTCAGGAAGCAGAGAAAGAATCAGGATGGGGCCAAGGTCCTCACATCCCCTTCAAGAGCACATTCCCAATAACCTAACTTCCTCCCAAGACCCCACCTCTCAGAGAGTTCACACCTCCCAACGGTGCCACAGGCCGGAGACCAAGCCCTCAACACCTGGGTCCTTGGAGGATGCTGGTCCGAATTATAGTAGCAGCCCTATAGATGAGTCCTCCCTGTGGGAGAGAAATCCCAGTCTAGGCCAGTTACTTGAAATGGACGGTGAGTCTCCTGGGCTGTTCTCGTGCTACCAGCACACTGACTCATTTTGGCAAAGGTCTTAATGAGCAAATTCACTCACTAAAGATGTCCACAAGGGGGAATATATGGCAGCCATACCCACTCGATCGGTCACGAGCAGCTATGCAGATTAGCACCGAGTGCTTTGTCGAGAGCCATCGTGATGATTCGAGATAGCGCCAGAGGCTTGGACTCCAAGTCCTGCCTGTGCATCGTTTCCAGATGGGAGAGGAAGGAGCATGAGGTGAGGGTCTGTGTGCGTTTCCACGACATACGCCTGAACTCGAGGAAGCAAGGGGCCTTAGAAAGCCCACACGCGGATCCCAGCACACCTGTCAGGGGGTGTCTTCGGAATCCCTGCTCACCTCGTCCACAAGCCATTAACGTGTCTCTCTCCATCCAGAGCGCTGGGCGCCATTGCGTGTGCCAAGCACCAGTTTCACTGCCTGGGGGTTTTGAAAGTCATGAAATTCACCCTGGTGGAGGGCAGGGGCTGCAGCAGGGTGGGAAGATGTGGAGGAATGGAGCCTTTGTACTTGCTAGGGAGGCATTAAATTAAAACAAGGTCGGCTGTGTGATCCGAATGACAGGACACAGGACACAGGGAGAATGGGGAGGCCCCGAGAGGAGGAGGCCAGACCCAAGCCAGTGCCAGCCTGCCGGGGCCCTACACACAGACCTTTAAATTAACACAGTCGTTCTCCAGAGAGTGGCCAGAGAAGACAGGCTGGCCTTTATAGCTGCGCCCAGACAGGCAGCTGTCTGGAGGCCCAGCCGCCAGTCCTGTCTTACTTAAAAAAGCATTATATCTCTAAATAAGCTGTTTTGTTTGTTTGTTTTGCTTCTGTAGTACTGAAGATTTTTTAATCCAGGGGTATTCTACCCGTGAGCTGCACCACCAGCCCTATTTTATTTATTATTTATTTATTTATTTAGTGGTACTGGGGATGGAACCTAGGGGCATTGTACCTCTGAGCTACATCCCAGCCCTACTTTTTAGTCTTTTTACTTTTGAAACAGGGTCTCACTGGCATTCAAAGGGCCTCACTAAGTAGCTGAGGCTGTCCGCGAACCGCGGTCCTCTGGTCTCAGTCTCCCGAATCCTGAGATTACACGCATGCACCACCACACTCAGCTATTTTTTTTAAACACAGAGTCTTGCTATGTTGCTAAGGGCCTCATTAAACTGCTGAGACTGGCATAGAAACTGTGATCCTCCTATCTCAACCTCCCAAGTACTGGGACTACAGGCATGCCCCACCATATCAGGCTTCTGTCTAGCTTTGGGGTAAGGCAGAAGCTTGGCAGACCAGGACTTCAATAGGCCTTTACTACCAGTTGATTTTACACATATCATTGAGTTTCATTATTATTATTATTATTATTATTATTATTATTACTGGCAAATTAAAAGCATATGGATTTAAGGCATACACCTTGATAGTTTGATACATGTATTATCACAAAATAAAAATAATTGCCACAATCTAGGTGATTAGCATTCCCACAACTCACATTGTTACCAGTTTTCTTTTTTTCTTTCTTTTCCTTAGTGTGTGTGTGTGTGTGTGTGTGTGAGAGAGAGAGAGAGAGAGAGAGAGAGAGAGAGAGAGAGAGAGAGCGCTTAAGATCTATCCCCTTAGCACGTTTCAAGTATAAAATGAGATTGTTGACTATGTTCATACCGCAGGACTTTAGGGCTTCAGCCTTACCCTGCAGAGCTGGAACCCTGTACCCCGCTCATCACCTCCCCCTTCCCTCCCCCAGCCCCTGGCAACCACCACTCTACTCTCTGCTTGTGCATGTGCGACTGTCTTAGATTCTGTACACAAGTGAGATCATGTAGTTCTCTTTCTGTGCCTGCTGTATTTCACTTAGTGTAACGTGCTCCAGGTTTGGGAGAACAGTCACTTCAATAAATGTTGAAAACTTGGGTGTCCAGATGCAGAAGAATAAAACTGGTTCCTTATCTAACATCATATACAAAAATTCAACTCAAAGTGAGTTAAAGGTTTTTATCCCCTTAAATAAAGATTTCTTGTAGCATGCGCATGTGTGTGTGTGTGTGTGTGTGTGTGTGTGTGTGTACGCGCGCGCGCGTATGTGTGTGTGTGTGTGTTACTGAGGATTGAACACAGGGGCATTCTACCTCTGAGTTTACACCTCCAGCCCCTCTTTAAAAAAGTTATTTTTTGTTGTTGTCGTTTTGAAACAGGATCTTGCTAGGTTGCTGAGGCTGGTCACAAACCCGCTACCCTCCTGTCTCAGCCGCCCAAGGATTATCGGTGTGCACCCACTACACCCAGCTGATTTTACTTTTTAAGGTAATCTCAGTAGTCATTTAATAATTGGATGAACTGCTGCTTAGATTCATGAATCCAGGTTTAAAATGGTTAACTAGATTATTTTGATGACCAGCTCTGATCTAGTCCAGTGCTTTATACTGACACTCAAGTAAATGATCTTGCAGAGTAGAAAATCATTGCTCCCAGGTGGACGGAGAGATGCTTCTAGAAAAATACGTTTGTATATTTAGTGGCCTGATGCCTAGGTCTTGCACATGGTAGACTTAATAGAGATTGGCTGACAGAAGTTGAACTCATCTCATTGAACGAGAAGAGCTGGCATTTGCAGAGGGCCACACATTCCAAGTGGACGACTGCCAGGCGCGGTGGCGCACGCTTGGAATCCCCACGCTTGGGAGGCGGAGACAGGAGGATCGCGCAGGTGGGAAGCCAGCCGCGCTGGCGTAAGAGACCCTGTTTCAAAAATATAAAATAGGTCTGGGAGTGTAGCCCGGAGGTAGAAGGGCTTCCAGGAACCCCAGTACCACCAAAAGAAAAAAAGTGGACGACTATTTTCTGGGCTGCAGAACCATAGAAGACTTCCTAGAAGAGTTGCCTGCCCTCCGTCCTAGGGAGGAGGACTGAGGGGAAACCAGCTTCACGTCTGGATGTCTGCATAGAGAACTTGGCGAATTCTACCCTCCAATGATGTCCACTTTATTTGAGTTCTATCACCAAAATGTTAAACCTGAGGTAGATTCCTCATAGGAGGAAATGTTCATCCAAGACTCAAACAGAAAGAAATTTAAAATCCCTCTCAATTTGAAACCATACCCACAATTGTTATATTTATTTATTTATTTATATTTGATATATTTATATATTTATATATTTTTATATTCATATATATATATATATATATATATATATCTTGGGGGGTACTGGGGATGGAACCCAGGGACATTCTACCTTCAAGCCACATCCCTAACCCTATTTCTTATTCTTTATTTTGAAACAGGGTCTCCCTAAGTTACAAAGGGCCTCACTACTTTAAGTAGCTGAGGCTGTCTGCGAACCGCGATCCTCCTGTCTCAGCCTCCCAAATGCTGGGATGACAAGCGTGCGCCATCACGCCCGGCCACGAGTATTATTATTTAAATGCACAGAGCACACCCTAATGTCTGCTACCATATCAAGTGGACTATTGGTTCATGGTTCTCACTGGCAAGGCCAGTGTGGTGGTTCAGGGCGGGTCCTTGACCAGCGAGCTATGATCCGTGGTTGCAGTGTAGCTCTTCCCAGCCGAGATGAACACCATCGAAGCAGTGTCTGGATGGTGTTGGGACTGGGTGCTGCTAGTATTGAGAACGTGGTGGCCGCCTCTTCACACCCAGTGGCCTCTGTGTCAGGCACTAGGACCCAGCCCTGCCCCAGTCGCGCAGTGTTGGGGATCCAGCCTTGGAGCTGTGCGCTGAGCCTGGGTCATTCTTGCTCACTGCCTTCCCTGTGAGTGGGAGGGATATTCTTCTTTCCTGTCTTATCTATAGTTTGCCTGCATCCCCCAAGTTCCAACCTGACAAATAAGTACATTCCATGTTTGCATTCCCCCAAAAGAAGACATAAAACCATATTCAACACATCATACTATCCCATAGGGTGCTGAAGAAGAAATGTGTGTGTGTGTGTGTGTGTGTGTGTGTGTGTGTGTGTGTGTTACTGGAAATTGAACCCAGGGGCAGTCTACCTCTCACCTATACCTCCAGCTATGTTTGTTCATTCTATTATTTATTTATTTATTTAGGAGTACTAGGGATTGATCCCAGGTACATTCTGCTTTCATACTATACCCCAACCCTATTTTATTTTTTGTTTTAAAACAGGGCCTCATTAGGTTGTTGAGAGTCTCACTACATTGGAGGCTGGTCTCGAACCCATGATCCTCCTATCTCAGTCTCCCAGGTACTGGGATTACAAGCATGGGCCACCATACCTGGCTTTTTAATCTTCTTAGTAGTCACCAGAATCTGGCCCAGATGCTAAACAAATATTGAATGAATAAATGAACAAAAAAGGATTAGATTTGATACGTGCATCAATAAAATCTTTCAATAACTACATATATAAATACTCTGTGTGTATGTGTGTGTGTGTGTGTGTGTGTGTATTATCTAAAAATGTCCCATTTTTCCTATATTCTCATAGATTGATAAGCACCGGTCTGTGGACTTAAACTAAGCCTGATACCAGTGAATTTGCCTTGTAACATTTTATTTTCAACAGTTTCCCCATTTTAATGCTGGTGTGGTCTTACTGCCTTTCTTAGTACCCAACTATCCCACATGGCTCAGATAATTTTCCAACACCAGAACTCCTCATGAATGTCTTTGAGATGAGGTCCCAACCCCCATTAGCAATTTCCTGTCCTAAGAAGGGATAACTGCCTTCTTATCAATGTCTTCCCTTTGGAAACTGTTAATGTGACTTCATTTCTAAATATAAAATGGTGTGTGTGTGTGTGTGTGTGTGTGTGTGTGTGTGTGTGTGTTTCTGGGGACTGAACCCAGGGACATTCTACCTTTGAGATTTATCCCCGGCCCTACTTTTTATTTTTTATTTTGAAACAGGGTTCACTAAGTTGTGGAGGGACTTGCTAAGTTGCTGGGGCTGGTTTTGATCCTGCAATCCTTCTGTCTCAGCCTTCCAACACTGGAATTAAAAGCATGCACCATCATGCCTGGATTAGCACTTTCTTGATGCATTCTCCTCTGAGACCCTGCTCTAGAGTATTAACCACTTATATCCCCCAATTGTTTACAGTTTCTTGACCTGAATGCTGCTTTTTATATTCCAAGAGAAGCCACTGCCTTGAACATCCTTAAAGCCACCGAACTGCCTTAGAAAAGGGCCTCGTGGGGCCGTTGTTGAGGCCAGAAGGCTGCTTCCCTAAGTGAGAGCTCTTAATTCTTCTCCCTTGGATGCTCTCTTGTCCATACCAGGAAGAGAGTTGAAGAAACAAACTAGTGTATCTGTTATAAAACTCTAGATATTAAAAATATCTTGTTTAAATTTAATTCATAAAGAAAGGGGATATTATGTTTAGATATAGAATGTCCCCTCAAAGAGCTCATGTATAGATGTTCAGAGCTGATATGACTTAATTATGAGGGTCTATTCTCTGTAATGGATTTATTGGGAAGTAACCTAAGCAGGCGGGGTGTGGCTAGAGGGGTCAGCAGGGTGTGGCTGGGGGACTGTGCGTGTGTCCTGGAATCCTTGCTTGCTCTTTCGCTTCTGACCTCTGTGATGTGCAAGCAGAGCCTTTGCTCTCCCCTTCTTGCTGCCCCCGCTGCCGTGCTCTGAGATCACCAGTGTAACCCAGTCCAACATAGACCGAACCCCTGATAGCTCCAGGACTGTGAGCAAATAAGGAGTCCTTCCTCTAAGTTGTGGTTGTCAGGTGTTTGGAATCACAGCGATGAGAATACTGACTGCAACAGGGGCCAAAGAAAACTGGGCTCCTAGCACTCCCCAGAGATCTCTGGAGACCAGGACAGTGTTGCATTTGTAGTCACACATCCCCCAGAGAGCCTTCTGGTGGTGTGGCCAGAGGTGCACACGCATGTTGCTCTCCAGCTTGAAGAGAGAAGGCACCTGGCTCCTCCAGCCCCTCCAGCACAGCCACAATCTTACCAAAAGATGGCAACTGTGTGCAAGACCATAGCTCTAGTTTAAACAGAAGGTGACACCCAGAAGCTTCCTCACGTTGAGTCTTTGTTGCCGATGTTATTGCTCTGGTTAGTGAATCAGTTTCAGACATGGTGAACCCATTAGCTGATAGGAAGGTCTGCAAATGAGAGCCCCCATCAGGGAAATATATTTCCTGTACACTCTCAGCTACCAGAGCTGTTCAGCACCACCCACCCCACCCTGGTGCTGCTGCCCAACAAAGGCACCTGCCTGGCAGCCCACTCTGCCTCCATGCGAGGTCTACAGAAACAACGAAAGCCATAACCCACCAGTGTCCGTGTAGAATGTAAGACTGGATGTTGAACTAAACTAATCCAGCAGGCTTCAAGTCTGTTTATAAAATAAAATGATTCTTTTTATGAGGCTGTTGGTAGACTTGTTTTTGTTTTCTTCAGGATGCTATTTATTTATTTATTTATTTATTTATTTAGTGATACTGGGGATTGAATCCAGGAGGTGGCATTTTACCTCCAGGCTGCACTTCCAGCCCTATTTTATCCTATTTTTTTAATTTGGATACAGTCTCCCTAAGTTGCTGAGAGCTTTGCTAAATTGATGAAGCCTTGAGCCTGTGATCCAGCTGTGTCAGCCACCTAAGTACTGGGATTACAGGAGTGCACCACTGTGCCCAGCTTGGGCACTTTCTTTTATGGTAGTTTTGTTTAAATGTTAAAGACTGAATGATGTCTACCTGTATCTTCTTTGGGGAAATGAAAATTTATGGTAGATTCTAAATTGGAAAGTTTCCACTCTTGCCATTTTGTAGAACTCTGATAGGAAAGAGGGAGTCGTTTTAGTGTAGAGCAGAAACTCTTAAAGTTTAATCTCCTTCTCCAATTCATGCAGGCTACCTTCTGTGACATCATTAACTGTTTGTAATCAAGCGTGTAGAATTTGCAGCTTAGAACTTGTTCAGATAACTAAGAAGACAGAACTCAAGCTTACTCTCTACACCAAGGCTGGTTCTATTGGTACAGTCACAGCACAAATGGCCACTAGAGTCTTAAACCACATATCCCCAAGAGATTTTTCTCAGGCCTATAAAAAAATATCCAAATGGTCTGTCTTAGAATTTATTATTTCAACCTTAAAAGCAAAAAAGAAATTCTGACATGTGCTACAATCTGAATGAGGCTTGAAGACATTATCCTAAGCGAAATATGCCAGTCACCAGAGGGCACATCCTGCCTGATTCCACTTATGTGAGGTCTCTAGAGCAGGAGAATTTACAGAAACAGAATGGTAGTTGCCAGGGGCGGGGAGAGGGAGAAATAGGGAGCTTGCATTTAAGGGAGACAAAGTTTTAGTTTTGCAGAATGAAATTGGTGCTGGAGTGGGATGTGGTGCTGTACGGTGCACAGTAGTACAAGTGTGAATGCACCTAGCACCACTGAGCAGGCACTAAAACAGTCAGGAAGGCAAGTTCCATATTATATGTACTTTGCTGCATTTTTAAGTGGAATAAAAACCCTCTGGAAGTAGAAATGCATTTGCAAAATCGCATGGATATTGTTCCTGGCAGAAGCTTGAGGAGCTGACACAAGAGATTAATTTTTTGTACTTGATATTTATCCCCCTTGCAAGGAGGGGTGCAGAGCACGGAGGGCGGAGGAGAGTGTAAGAGGTCTAATAATATTCTGAGGGAAAAGTTAGTACCCCCACAACTTTCGTTTCCTTGTTTTTCACAAGACTCTGTGCCTCTCTGTCGTGGTCTACAGAACGCAGTCTGATACATTTTTTACAAAGAACTATTGATGGCACGTCTGTGTGAATTGCCCTAGCTCTGGTCACAGCCAACTTCTCGGGACCCGCTGCCCCCGCTCCACAATACACTCCAGTGTGCTCGCCATCTATGAAAGGTCAGAAATGAACTGAGACATGGGCTCCAGTCAAAAACATGCGGCCCTATAAATATCAGAGTCAGACGGCTTAGTCCATCTGCCCGGTCTGTTTTCACCCCATCTCGGTCTTGTTCTCCCGCGCAGGGGTTCCCTGCATGTGGACGGCACCTCGGGCTGGAGGGGGGGGTCAACCGAGTGGCTGGTCTCTACCTGGAGACCGCCCTCTCTGCCTAGTCTGGCCACACAGAATCCTTACTAGGTTTGTTTGGCCGTGTGTGTGTGTGTGTGTGTGTGTGTGTGTGTGTGTGTGTGTGTGTGTGAATTCTTTGTTTTCTAGCTGCAAAGCTCCAGCAGCCCAGTCTGCGATGCTCTGTTTTGCTTTAAGTGTGCCCACTTCCCATTAGTGGGGACCCTGCCTTGCAAGTAAGTTTGATGCCCGTGGTGTCTTGCGAGCTGAAGAGTTTGCAGATTTGGGCTCAAGGGGGTCGGAGAGCGAATCGGGACGTTCACCATGACCTTAGCGGCCCGCCTGGACGACTTTGAGGTGACGCTGGAGCACCTGCTCATGGACGTGTTTGTAAGTAAAGGCTTTTTGTCTCCATGTGTGAGGATTCTCCCGTCACCCTGCAAGTCCTCGGGGGGCTGTCCCCATCACTGAATCTTCTAACCCATGAGAGTTCAACTTCTATAGGGTGTTGTTATGTATGACTAAGTGCCTTGAGGGCAAGTGGGGAGAACAGAGACATTCCCAAATGCCTGAGCGGCGAGGGACTGTGGGTACAGAGTACACAGCACAAGTGTAGCTTTTTAAGGTCAGGTAACTTGCAGAAGTCTGAATGAATGAGCCGAAGAAGTAGGCATCGCTTGCCAGAAGAAAGACATCAAAGCAGCTTCCGTGGGCGTTCGGGAGAGAAGCAGATTTGTATGTGAAATGAAGTGATCGTTCCAGAAAAGGGGGCAAGGGAGGAGAATGGGGTCAAAATCCTGAATTCTTTTTTTTTTTTATGCAGAAAACAGGATAGTGAGTGCAGGGCAGGATGACAAGCTGCTCTGTCTCTGAAATTGCAATTTTTACCATTTCATAGTGTTTTTTTTTTTTAATTTGGCTGCCAAGAGCCCACCAGGTTTTGAATTGATGAGATGAGGTTATTTGAGTGTTTTTCCTCTAAAGCAAAAAGTAGCTGATGAGGGCACTTCGGTCCTGCGATGACCTTGGCAACATCGCCGAGAAGCCCTGCCATTGAGCAACCCAAACATCGTTTCTACCTTCATCCAACCACAGCTGCTTTTGCTCTTTGTCGGGGTTTTCCGTTGATAGGTCGTTGGCTCTGGGTTATTGATGGGGGCGCAGAGAACTGCAGACGGGGAGCCACGCAGGTGGCGAGGGAGCTAGAAGGTGTTCTCCTGCCAAGAACAACCCTGGCGCTGCCCGCGAGGGCGGCGGCATTCCTTTCTGGGGACGAGCCAGTGTGCGCCTTGAGTCTGGAAGGGGCTCTAGAGGGCTGCTGCCTTCTTTGCTATATACATCACCAAGGCTCTTCCAGGAACTTTTCAGGGGATGGTGTGTTTTGGCAGACATAAGAGTCTGGGTCTTTTTTTTCTTTATTAATTTATAATTTGTCTTCAAATTGAAGCAACATTGCGCTTGGCAGGATTCCCAGGGGGACTCGCCTTTTCCAGGGTTGGCTGCCGGAGCTCAGTGACTCTGTGTGCACCAGCCATGGTGCTAGGAATCAAGGCCTGAGGGAGGATGTGTCCAGGGTGGAGAGGGCCCGCTGGCCTTACAGACCTATCAGAAGTATGAATAGAAAGTGGACAGCGGAACAGAGAATGTTGGCTGATATTCCCTGCCCAGTGGCCATTGCACTGGGGATGGGCCTGGGGCTACAGAGGTCCATTGTTGGTTTTTTTGGTTTTTTTTTTGGGGGGATGATCTTTAGCTTGCTAAAGAGTGTGAGTTTGGTTGTCTCAGAGGGAAAAACTTAATCAGAGTTTTGTCTAAATACCACAAAATCAGCCAGGTGTGGCAACACATGCCTGTAATCTCAGTACTTGGGAGGCTGAGAAAGGAGGATCACAGATTCAAGGCCAAGGCCAGTCTCACCAACTTAGCAAGGCCCTCAGCAACATAGAGAGACCTTGTTACAAAATAAAAAAAGATGAGGGCCGAGGATGTAGCTCGGTGGTAGAATTCCCGTAGTTTCAATCCCCAGTAACAACAACAAAACATGAAATTACTAATGTCCTTGCTATTTCCCCAACATTTTCTCCACCTTCGTTTTGTTTGAGGCCCTAAGATGTGCTTTCCCTGGTGAGAAAATGGTGGTGTCACACACTCATCCTTCTCTGTATATACTACCCGTCCATCCACAGCCCCATCTGGGTCCTTTGTACCTCGTGCTTGAACTGACCTTATAATTATTCTCCTGCACCCAGTATTTCTTCTTCTGTTCACCCCTCATTATTATTTCTACTCAGTCTCCCTACAGTCTATTTTTAAATGTTTATTCACAAGGCATTTGTCTGCCCTCTATAGCAAGATTCTGTGCCCATTCTTTCTTCTTGAGAAGCATCTTAAAGGCCTGTTAGCATAACCCACACAATCTAAGCAACTAGATAAAGGTCGAGGTCAGACCACCTAAGACTCCTAAGGCCAGGCTCTCTTAAGCCTTATCTCCTACTATTTCCAGCCGTGAATTCCCCACTCCAGTGCAACTGGCCAACCTGTCTTTCCTAAACCGTGTCCTATCTCCTTATGGTGTCTGGTGCTTCTGATCCTACCTTCTATGGACCTGTCCAAAGTCCACACATCCTTCAGGCCTCAGTGAAATCCTCCATCCTCTGTGAAGGCGTTATTGACAGCTACTGGTAATTCCTGAGAGCCGTGGATTCCCACAGCCTTCCTCTCGGCACCACTCATCCCTCATTGGCCTGACTCAGTCAAGGTCAAGGTGTGGTACAAATTGATCCTGATAGACATATGGCAATTGTATAGTTTAAAATAGTCTTATTTATTTGCATTGAAATTTTTAATTTTGGGTGGAGGCGCTAAGATGTACAAAAAAGAAGTCTCAATTTCTGTGAGTATCTTAGCAGGTAAAAATGTGGTTTCTACAGTCATGACAGAAGCTACCATGGTGGCAGATGCTGAAAAAATCTTTGGCTACAATGTAAAGAGCAGGAATGTTTTTCCTGTTTCTAATTTTTTGTAAGATATATATGAGGTGCAGATGTGGTCATATAACATGTATTTATAGTGTAAAGACTCATTCAAAAAACTCATTTACAAACACCCTGTGTAACCACCAGATTAAAAAGAGAATATTGCAAGTACTCTAGTAAGGTAGCTTCCTGTGCCTCTTACAGATTATAGCTCTCTCCTTCCCTAAGAAGACACCCACCCCCCACCACTGGCTTTTGTGATAAGAATTTTTTTGGTGTATTGTTTGCACCTGTGCATGCACACATCACTAAGAAAATTGCAAGCAAGCTTTCAAGCTACATGGACTTGCGCCTCAGTCCCAGCTGGGTAGTGTGATTGGTTAAGAGGCCATCAGCCAAAGCTCCATCTTTCTGAGCTTCAGTCTCCTCATCAGTAAAGTGCAGCTCCTGCTAGCCGGCTCCGGGGTGGAGAGAGGATTGAAGCCTGGAGCAAGTGACGGGCCGGGCTGATGCAGAGGCCATGGGGAAGTCGGTGCGCTCTTCCCCCGCTTTCCCTCTCGAAAGGGCGTCTGTGTTACAGCTCTTAACTGCAAACTCACTTCTGTTCCCTCCACCTCTGCGGCGCTCACCTTTTACCACCTAGCCTCCCACCTTGAATTTTGAGAATTTTGGTTCTTTCCAAACACAGACTACCCTCCCTGCCTGAGCTCCCTCAATCCATGGTTGTCTTACTACGTGCTAGCAGAATGGCAGGGGTCACCTGGACCTGGGCTCCGTCCAGCAGAGGAGCTCCGGTGGACTCCAGCTGGCTCCTCAGGTGGGGCCTCCCAGCCAGGTGACTTTGGGTGGGAAGGAATGTCTGACATCACACAGGCCACGATAGAATGAAAACTTAAATAAGAACTCAAGGGAACCTGAACTCTGCGGGCCAGTGTCCTCTCCCGGCCTGCGAGTGCCTCTCAGTCTCCTGGCCGTGGCGACAGTATGCTCGTGAGGATGTCATCCCACTCTCTCAAGAACACCTGTTCTCGTATTGACGCTTCCTCTCCTGGATTACCAAGGCCACTGGGGGCTTGGTGGAAACACGAGGCTTCTGCAAGAGGAGATAAAAGAGACCCATCAGGCCTGGTGTTGCATGACCACTTGTCAGCACTCTGGGGCTACTCTAGCTGTGACTGTGCTGCTGGGTTCAGGAGAGGAAATAACACACATGTACACGTGTGCAGGTTCACACGCTGCTCCGCAAAGGCAAGAGCGCACCAGCTGCCGTGAGCTGAGCGCCCAGTGCTCATTGCCCTTACTCCTGGACTTTCCAGGCTTTGGTCTGCCTGTCCCTCCTCATCTTGTCTCAGAAGGTTTAAGGTGCTTTTCTCCAAGGGCTAACCTGCAGGCCTGGCATTCAGCAGCCACACCAACAGCTGATCCACAGACCAAGACCCTGCAGTACACACTGAAGAGAAAGAAAGCCGGGCGTGGTGGCACATGCCCGGCATCCCAGGGCTTGGGAGGCTGAGACAGGAGGATTGCAGGCTCAAGACCAGCCTCACAAACTTAGTGAGATCCTGTTTCCAAACAAAAAGTAAAGTAAGACTGGGGGTATAGCTCAGAGGAAGAATGTCCCTGGCTTTAAGATGCAGGAAAGAAAGAAAGAAAGAAAGAAAGAAAGAAAGAAAGAAAGAAAGAGAAGAAGGAAGGAAGGAAGGAGGGAGAAAGAGAACGAGAACACAGAAGAAAATGAGCAGGCTCTTGAAACATTCCTTGTTGCATTAAATAATCTTATCTCCAGACTCAAATCTTCATTTTCAGAAAAAATGTGGGCAGCTCCTGGCCTCCCTCCCTCTGCCTGGCTTCTGCTATCAGTGTTCCGTGTGCACATCTCAGCGCCATCAGGGACTTGCAGTTATTCCACTGCTCTGGGTCCTTATCTGGCTCAAACTTCCTGTAACGTTGCTCCTTCTGTTTACAGTTTAATTTTTATTTGTATCAAAATAGCATATGTGCATGATGATATTTTTATCATGTGAAAGTTGAAAAGCACTAGACAGCTTACAAAGAAAATCTCCCACTCCAGTCTTTCCCCCCAGCTTCTCACTCCCCCAGGGCACCGCGTACATCTCTTTCAGATTTGTGTCTGGCGATTAACTCCAGGCTTCATAGTAAGAGGTTTAGATCTATTCACTCATTTTTTGCCATGTCATGCTGCCAGCCTGAAAGATGAGGCTTTAAACCTTACTACACACACACACAGACACACACCTTTTCAATCTTCTTGATATATTGATATCAATGTTTAAATGGAAATTTAACTGACTATTAAAATATTTTTCCCAGCTGAGAAGTATTATATATTATATTGCACATCTTGGATTTTACAACTTTATATTTTTCCTGGAGTTCATAATTGCCTTGTTTCTGGGTTTGCTTTATGTTACATACTCAGCAATCCTTTTTCTCTAAGATCTTCGATAGAGCCGTATGGCCCTTCTCAATTTGGTAAATCCATCAGATGCCCAGCACCCTTGTGAGAGATCTCCGTCTTCCTTCTACACTTAGATGAGCTTCTTTCTTGGTCTCTGGCGTGACTGTCTCACGGAGGCGTCTCTTTCCCATTATACTGAAATCTCCCTCTGCATTTTTCCTGTGATCAATTCTTGTTTTCTTGGAACTCATGTTCCTCTAGTTCCAGGTTTAATGCTCTCTGGCTGAAGAACATATTGAATAAACTCCTGAGAAAATATGTGTGACAGGTAACTTAATGCATTATTGAATGTCTGCCCTATACTTGGCTAATAATTTATCTGATGGATAGTTATAGGCTGTTGAAACCCAGAGCGGCATTTTCAGGCTCCAGTGTCCTTTGGAGTTTTATGTCAGAATGTTCAGGCATTAGAAGTTCTGTATGTTTAGAACTATTCTTTATCATCTTCCCAAACCATCCCTTTCTCTTGTCTCTGAGAATAGAAATTATAAGCCAGGTCTAGGGGCACACACTTGTAATCCCAGTACTTGGAAGACTGACCAGGAGGATCCCAGGTTTAACAGCAGCCTCTGAAACATAGAGAGATCCTGTTTCAAAATAAAATAAAATAAAATAAAATAAAATAAAATAAAATAAAATAAGGGTATAGTTTGGAGGTAGAATGCCTCTGGGTGCAATCTCCAGTACCAAAATATATATATATATATATATATATATATATATATATATATATATATATATATATATATCTCGTAGGGGGAAAAACTCCTTGTTGTTCTGGGCTTGTTTCTCAGGAGGACATCTCCAGGAATCATGCCACTGCTCCCCTCACTCCTAACCCATTGGCTCTCCACTGCACCATCACTGTTTATCCATCAACTCCTCAGAGCTCAAGATAGATGATATTGCTTCCCTCTTAAAAGTACCTGTTACCGGGTCCCCTTGGCTCACAGAATGGGGCCTATGGTGTGTTGTTCTGCAGTGTGCCGGCAGAATCTGGTCCCAATGTCGTTTCTTCCCACTCTTGTTCTCACCCATCTGACTCAGTGTCTCTTGTGACTTTATTT
This sequence comes from Muscardinus avellanarius, assembly GCF_963383645.1. Taxonomy (NCBI): domain Eukaryota; kingdom Metazoa; phylum Chordata; class Mammalia; order Rodentia; family Gliridae; genus Muscardinus; species Muscardinus avellanarius. The sequence goes on from NC_137806.1 coordinate 18,614,650, forward strand.
ATTTGATGTTTAAAATTTGAACAGAGTACCCTAAGCTGGGTTGGTGGTACATGCCTGTAGCCACAGTACCTGGGCAGCTGAGACAGGAGAATCACAGGTTCATGACCAGCCTTGACAACTTAGCAAGGCTCCCAGCTACTCAGTGAGGCTGTGTTTCCAAATAAAACAATAAAATAGGGCTAGGGCTGGGATAAAATAGGGCTAGGGCTTGGATAGCGTGTGTTTATTGGTGTTAATCCCCAACACCAATAAACAAACAAACAAGAAAGAACAGCTATACTCTCCTACCCATTCTCATCTACCACTAAAAATTGATCCATTACAGGTATTTTACCCATTCTGGCTTTGAACTTGCACTGGGAAACCCTTTGGTGTGTGTGTGGGGGGGGGTACTGGGGTTCCTGGAAACCCTCCTACCTCCAGGCTACACTCCCAGACACCTATTTTTTATATTTTTATTTGGAAACAGGGTCTCTTAAGCCAGAGAGGCTGGCTTTGAACCTGCGCGATCCTCCTGTCTCCGCCTCCCAAGCGCAGGGATTATAAGCTTGCATCACCACGCCCAGCAACTCTTTGGCATTTTGATTACAGGATGTGGGAGTCTCATTAGAGGCACACTCAGGATAGACCAGGTCCCCATGATATGAGATTTGGAGGCATTGATCTTTCAAACAGATTCAAGATGCTCTCTTTCTACCTTGGGAAAATACAAACCATGTGGCTTATCCCAGAAGCCCCTGGAAAATGGGCAGTTGCCCTTGGAAGTGACAGTTTCCTGGGCCTAGGAGAGAAAATGATCTGATGGTCCCAAAGAATGCCCTCACCCTTTGCAGCACCAGAGGGATTATGTAAACCACAATCAACTACTCTGCTATAGAAGAAACTTACATGTTAAAGTTCTCCTCCTGGAAGAAGAAAGCATGGAAATGTGAAACAGATTTATAAGTTGATCATTTGCCACCCGGTGTTTATCTAAGACACCTGAAATTTGAGAGCTAAGCCTAGAGAAAATAAAAATTCCACACGCCCTGTCTCTGCATGGGAGTGCACTATATATATTCAGCTAATTCTGGGTAGTCGATACCAGAGATAAGGACATTATTTATTTTGCCATTCCAGGTGCAATTACACCGTTTACCCTGTGCAGGGTACACTTCATAAACATGGCAAATCAATGCTAGTTATCAAAACCCATCCATGACTGACAGCACATGAGAAAGGGCTTTGCAAAACGATCTCGAAAGCCAGCCTACAGAGGTCAGCTTATTACCTGCTTAATCACACAGGCATCCTGGCAGTCCTATTGATTCCTCAGGCCCTGGACATGACATCACTCCTAATTGCACATGCAATAAGCCATTACCACCATGCAGAATGGCCATTAGTCCAGCCTGCAGCCATTGATCGTCTGACCTGACCTCACACTGGGAAGGGCAAGTGGACCTCTGATTGGGGCAAATCATAGCAAGGCTGGACCTGAAGGATGTTCATGTGCAGGAATAAAACCCATCTGCTGCTTGTCAGTAAAACCTGTCTCTCCCCTCTTCACGGGTGAAGAGCTGAACAATCTTGCCAGCCTGTTGATGAGCCTTGTGTTTGATGTCCACAAAGCAAGACATGCTAAAATGGAATTGACTACTCCTCTGCACAGGTCATTACATTTTCCACCTGGCATTCTTATAGCTTGACTGAAGGAGATGTGGGCTGCCTGAGTAGCACATGAGGTTTCCATGCAGCACCTGCTGTGCCTTCGTCCTTTCCCTGGAGAGATCTGAGCTCCAGTTTCCTTAGTGATGGGATGCATGGTTTTTAAGTTGATGGTAAGAGAGGATCTTTTTCTGGGTGAATTAATCCTCTCCTCCCAGTCACTCAAGCCCACAAACAGTGAGTTCTCAACAGCTCAGGAAGAAGTCTCTTTACCGTTCAAGTATGTGTTTAAGTTGGCCTTTAAAGGAATTCAGATGATGAAACATGGAGCTTAGAGAAGAACACAGATGAAGAGACAAAGAGTTAGACATGAGGTCTGGGAAGGCTGTTGTATCCGAGGCAACAGGAAGCCTGTATCAAGAATTAAGAGTGGAGGCAAATGGTGTGTGTATGTGCACATGCATGCAGCAATAACAAAGAAGTTTCATAATTCATCTCATCTTGGGGTTGGGGCTCTATAACTGTCTGGATGCAGAATTGGGTCCAGGGCCAGGGTCTTCCACTTAACAGACACCTCATCATGGAGAGGAGCTGAGTTTAAGGAAGAAAACTGGTGGGGAAAAAAGTAGTAGTCCAAGCTACTTGGGAGGCTGAGGGAGGAGGATCACTTGAGCCCAGGAGTTGGAGGCAGCCTGGGCAACGTAGCAAAACTGTCTCAGAAAGGAAGGGAAAGGAAAGGGCCGTGTGCATGTATGTTCCTATCGCTTTGAGTTTCATTATGATGTGAGATTGCAGTGCAACAATAAAAGTAAGAAAGTCTCCCAGGGAGCAGAGGTGACATGTAGTAGGCACAGGAGAGCGCGGTGGCTGATGGATCCAGGGCCACTTATCGCAGGACCCTGGATGACTCACTACTCTTTTGGGTGCCTCAGCAACTCCTTCATTTAGGGAAAAGAAGTGTATCTATTAGTGAGAACTCAATGAGTCGGCCTATCTAAAAATCTTTAGAATAGTCCCTGCAACAGAATGTGCCAAGTAAGGGGAGTGCATTCCTTTATTAAACACTCAGGAAGACGGCTGTGAATGAGCCATGCGCTATAAGCACAAAGACGCTATAGTAAGCGTGGCTGAGACAGGGGCAAGAGTGTGTCATGGAGCTTGGGCTAGGACACGAGACGATCAAAGAGTGTCCTGTCTGGGAGAAGAAGTTGTCACACTATCCTGGAGCAGCACACCGTGTCCTAGCAGTGATAAGCAGGAGTCAAACTGACCAGTTCCATCTATACTTCCTTTATCTTTTTTCCCTGGCCTCTCTCATGGAAAAGTATTAAAAGAGGCATAGACTGTAGCCAAACTGGACAAAAGAAGAGAGAGAGGGGAGGAGAGAGGAATGAAGAAGAGAGGGAGGGAAGGGAAAGGAAGGAGAGGAAGAGAGGGAAGGAGGAAGAAACTAGGAAGGGAAAAGGAAAGAGAAGAGAAAGGTGGGGGAGAAAAAGAGAAAGAGAGGGGGAAGGAGGGAGGCGGGAGAGAGAGAGAGAAGGAGGAGGAGGAATGGAAGGAGAACCTATCTGCCCACTCAAGCTAGCTACAGTTCTTTGTACAGCATCTTCCAAATGTTATAGGTAGGAAGAGGGGGGAAAAATCTGTCCAAAGCCAGTTACTGCCCTCGTGCACCACCACCACGAGCACCCCAGCTCCCTGCCTGCCGAGCTGGAGGCCCCCGCGCAGGCCCCGGGCTCAGGGGTCCAGGGACAGGAGTGTTGCTTGATGCCTGGTCCCATTCTTAGGGGTATTGGTTTTCACGTTTGACCTCAATTTTGGCCACTTTTCAAACAGAAAATTACGCACGTCGGCAGCGTTTCTGTTTGTGTAACTCCAGCCCTAGTTTGCACTAATAAGACGTGACGGGAATTCCCCAGGTGAGCTGAGTTAGGAGGTGATGGTGACGGGCTGAAATGTGGACAAAACACAGGCCTCCCTTTCAGACTCCCCCTCGAACTCTAGGAATTTTCCAAATTTGTTAAGACTCCGTTCTCTTGGTGTGTGCATGTATGTGTGCATTTGTGTGCGTGTGTGCTTGTGTGTGCGTGTGTGCATGTGTGTGTGCGTGTGTGTGTGTTTGGCTCAACTTCATCTGGTTTTTATCCTCCTCCCAGTTTCATTAAATCATTAAAACCTAGATTTCTTTCAGAGCTTTCCTGGTCCCCAGCTCAGGGCCCGTGTGGGTGACAGCTGTGGTGGGCAGGGTGGCGCCTGGATCCTTCACCACATCCCTCCCAGTGGGCCTCCGTCAGCCTCTGTGCAATGAGCTGCCTCCGGTCTTCCCAGGGTGACGTGGCTGCGAAGTCAGGTCTGACCAGAAGCCTCGCTTGCCAGGCAGGAGCTGTCGCTGACTACCCTTAATTTTCTCTGCAACTGGCAAGCAACTAGACTCAGTGTCCTCCAGCGTGCACTAAAGGTTGTTTAAAGACGTGGCTGTAATTGCAGTATTTAAGAGGTGGAGACAGGAGGATTGCAGGCTCAAGGCCAGTCTCAGCAATTTAAGCAGACCCTCAGCAACTTAGAAAGACCCTTTTTAAAAAAGAAAGAGATGGGCGTGGTGGCACATGCTTGTAATCCCGGCACTTGGGAGGCAGAGACAGGAAGATCACGCAGGGTTGAAGCCAGCCTCGCTGGCCTAAGAGACCCTGTTTCCAAATAAAATATAAAATAGGTCTGGTAGTGTAGCTCGGAGAAGGGCTCCATCCTAAGTACCACCACCAATAATAATAATAATAATAATAATAATAATAATAATGGAAGGACGGAAGGATGGACGGACGGAAGGAAAAAAGAAAGAGGGGTTTGGATATATAGCCCAGAGGTAGAATGCTCATGGCTTCAGTCCCCAGTACTAAAAGGAAAAAAAAAAAAAAAACAACCACCTTCCTTCTCATGCTGTTCCTGTGACTGGGGATGATCCCTGCAGGCCTCAGTACCAGCAAGGTCTCTCTTCAGAATGTCGCTGGAGAGCACTCTCTCCACCAGCCCAGGCCTCCTCCACCTGAGCACCTGAGAGCGCCCAAGACTGCCCCAGAGGCAGCCCAGAGCTACGGAAGGCGTGGGACCCCCACTTCCCAAGTACTCTCTATCCCATCCCTGTGTGCCCCAGCCAGTCCACTGCTCTCTTTTTTTCTTTTTCTTTTTCTTCACTTTCTTTTTCTCCTCTTTCTTTCTTCTTTTGGTCCTAGGGATTGAATCTGGGGATATTCTACCTCTGAACTACATCCCCAGCCTTATTTTATTTTGAAACAGTCTCACTGAGATACAACACACTGGCCTCAAACCTGCCCTCCTCCTGTCTCAGCCTCCCAAGTACTGGGATCACAGGTATGCACCACAGGGCCTGGCTAGCCACCCTCTTCTTTGCAAAGCTCACTGCTGCCTCCCCCAGCGCCCCCGGAAGCCCTCCTGCCCACCTCCCTGGGCAGGAGGGAGCATCACTAGAGGAATGTCTGCTACCATCCTCTCTCTTACTCTCCCCTCTCTGGCTGCCCGGCCAACTCAAGGTGTCACCCTTGGTCCCGAGACGCCCCTTCTGCCAGCCCCACTAGCTCCCCTGTGGAATGTAGAGGAAGTCAGGGTGGCCGCCCCCTATGGGGAAAGTGCACCCTTTAACATCCTGCAAGATCTCAAGAAACTGGCGTGGGGTGGGAGGCAGAAAAGGCTGTGCGCTGACGGCTTTGTACCGCTTTGTCTCAATGTAAGCGGCGTTTCACTTCTACAAGAGAAAAGGATAAGGATCCAGAAAGACGTATTTCTAGCTGATTACACCCGCCTTTCTAGAAGGCTCCCCCAACACCTTCCCAGGCCTCTCAGCTCACGGCCTTTGTCCCTTCTCTACAGGCTCCCGCGGCCTCAGCCTCCCTGGCTGCAGGAGATTCCTCTGGACACCCCCAACAGCCCAACACGAAACCTTTCTGACCTATGGCCTGCTCTTCCAGGATCTGGCCAGATGAGCAAAATAGAGCAGAGCAGGTGGGTTTACTTAGGGCCAGCTGTTAGATTTTGGAGGTGAGCTATGCACTTGCGTGGACTTGGGAGAGGGGAAGGACCCGCCTCATCGGGGTCATTATGGGCCCTGGGCAAGCCTCAGGCTCACCTGGGTGGGTAGCACCTGCCCTGTGCAGTCCCCATTTCTGTGTCCGGGCCCAGGATCATCAGGATGCCTCTTCCTCCTGTGATGGCTGGGGGCATGCACTTTATTTGGTGACGCGCGCAGCCCACCAGCGCTCGCCTGGGCAGATGGTTTCATTCCTCTCCTGCCGCACGCAGCCCGCCCTGAACACTAGCACCTGCTCTCCGATGGGCCATTGTCCCCCGTCACCCCCACTCCTGTCCCGCTGTTTGTGACCCAGAGCAGCCATTGGATCTGGGGCGGCTGGCTTCGGGCTGTGGAGACCACTGATTTCCCTGAAAGACGGCTCATTTGATTCCGGTGCATTTTCCATTCCCCGGTTTTAATGTAAACATTTTCATTGAGACTGGAAGGAAATGTTCCAAATAAACAAACAAAAAAGTCCATCAGCCTAAGTGCGCCGCTTCTCCAGGGTTGAAAAGCAGCAGCTCCAGGCACCGTGGGGCGTCTCCCTTGCCCTGACTGGCTCTTCCCTCTGTCCTGGATGCCGCCAGCCACCACGCTGGCAAAAACCTGCTCTCCAGGAATAACTCCATTCGAGGGCCTTTCTTTTGCCCTCTGTGTCTTTTGCTGTCCCTGAAGTCGCCATTTTCCATCTTTGGTCCATCTCTCAGCGCGGGTTGATGCTCTCAGAGGCAGCCCTCACCCTTCCCCGGCACACATGTGTGCCTATTGCCCCGTAGGAAGAAGTATGGGAGGCTGGCAGGCAGGAGGAAGGGAGAAGCCGACCCCTCTTCTTGCCTTTATCGACTGCTCTTGCCTGGCTGCATCCCACCCCTGACCCTGGCCCTGGGCTCTGATAACCCAGGCAGGGCCTGCTGGCTGCCCCCCACCCCCAGCTCCTTCCGCTGTCAGGCTTTCTCGTCGCCTATTCTGGGCCCCCCACCCAAACCATGGGAACCTGATTCCCCTGCCGGGATCTCCTGCACTGTGTGACAATTCTCCTCTTTAAAAGACAGATCAACAAAGGTATGAGCGGCTGTCTCCTCTTGGGAAATGAATGTATTTGTGTTCTAACAACGAAAAGAAATACTAGACATAATGCTTTGGATTCTATACTTAATTTTAAATGGGGAAATCTCAAAACTCTACAGCAAGACAATTAGAACAGTATTTTTGAACCAGTCGGCCTTCCAGCCTCCAAATCAATCCAAGTGGGGTGGACACATGCTTGCACGGCCTGGCCAGGGCTCCATCAGCCAGGGGGAGGCTCTGGTTCTGCTAGGAAAGCCGATCCCACCCCAGCCCCCTGGGGCACTGCTGGAATGTGTGGGGCTCAGATGTGTGGGAGTGTGGCCCAGGGTTATTTTTGCTTCCATTAACATTCTCTTCTGTATGTATTTAAACCTTAATCAAATGCATGTGTTTTTGTTTTATTTGCACTTAGTCCATCAAAGTGTCCCTTCTGATCTGAACCTTGCCGCAAGGCCGTTAGCTCTTCAGTGAAACACTCATTAATACCCCTGGGAAACAGGAAGTTGCATAGAGTCAAATATAAATAAATCCAGCTCTCAGGGGCTTCACCCCGGTGCAGGTCAGAAAGGAGGCAGCGACTTCTCAGTTGATCTGATCCACCGCCCCCTCTCCCTCTGAGTTGGAAGAGGCAATCCCCAGTCCCACGGCTCTCCACAGATAAGTGTTTGGAGAATGTGTCCATCTTTTGTTCAAAACTGTGACACGGTCAAGTGTGATTTTAGAAAGGAAAGAGATCCCATTGATTCGGCTAAATAATTGGGTATTGTTCCAGATTCATTCTGCAACCCCTTCCCCAACACTCTGAAACTAAGCATGCAGGCAGGAGGGAAGAAAGGGGAGAGAGAGAGTGAGTTGTAACCTGTGCCACCTCTCCAAAGGCACCGTGAGCCCCATCAAGTCTGCATCGTCCTTTCCCAGTGACTCCCCCGCTCCCGCCCTCCCTCTGACTCTCCAGCTACCTCACATATGGAATCAACTAGGAACAAAGCCCGATTGTTGTATATGTGGAATTTCCCACATCAACTCCATGGTTTCCTTGACTGTGTCTGCGTGCATGACGGTGCCCACGGCTCCAGCCCAGCCACCCCACACCCCAGCGCCCCTTTCCTCTGAGCATCTCTTTCCCGATTCAGTTTCTAGTAGCGTAAAACTCCTCCAGTTTCTTCCCTTCGAACCCTGCCCCCCATTTCCTATTAGACTTGTTTGAATAAACAGAACTTTCTTTTCCCTCGTTTTCAATAAACTATGCTCCAATCTATGAAGAATAAATAAAAGCTAGTTCCCAACGCATATAAATAATCTAAGACTAACGCCAAAGAAAAGTGTGGAGTTACTGCAAGGGAAGTAGCTGTCCCTTTCATACAACCCAGAATGGAGAGGAGCAGTGTAAGTAGAAATATGTTTAAAATAAGAGAATGAAAAGACCTCAAATCCTGGAAGCCCCTTGCTTGTTTTTCTTTAAAGTAATTATTTTTTTCTGCCAAGGAAATAAGCCAATGTAGGGAGGCATAGAGACATAGGCAATGTGTTTGTTACAGAAAAGTCAAAATTGTAGCCTGTTTATACCACCCATCCGAGAAGAGCGCCCAATCTGGCATTACAGCATTATTAAAAAGAACTGCAATTAGGACGGATGAATCCGAGCTTCTCCAGCCTCCTCAGCCCTGTAAAATCAAACACGACTCCCTCCTGCTTGCTGGCATGTGTAAAAAGACACGTTCTAAAACACAAACATTTACACGGGGAGGTGTCGAAGGCGAGTCTGCTCCGTGCGATGTGATTCATCTGGACTGTGGGATACAAACATTTTCCCCTTCTTCCCCGCACACTCTCTCTTTGTGGACTGCATTTACGTAATTAATCTTATGCATACACTTATTTTCTATGCACTGGAAAGCAGGAAGGAAAAAAAACAGATACACGTCCAACACTCAGTTGCCTGGGGATAATTTATGACTGTAAAGAGGCTCCCCCGAAGTCCCCGACGCGTTGTGTCACTAGCCTTCAAATGGTTTTCCTGTGTTCAGAAGAGAGCAGAATCAGAATGTCGGATTTCACATTAATCTCCGCTCCAGATGGGGATATTCCAAATAGTCCTTTTAAGGTGAGCATGTGACCTACTGTACAGCCGAGGGGCTTGGGAGTCACGTGTTGGGATGAATAATACGTCTGATAGAGCTTTGATGAGACAGCTGACCTGGTTACCATCTGCAGCCCCCGAGAAGCAAAGTTGACATTTCTGGATCACCCTCCTCAGAGGCGCCCACTCCCCAGTCAGCAGGCTCTGGGAGGCGCGGGGACAGCCAGACAGAAGCCGAAGGTGCCGCTTCCCATGAGCTGAAGTTGCAGAACTTGGGCTGTTTTCCTTTCTCCCCACCCCCCACCTCCTGACAAACCACATCTTGACTCATAAGGTCGAAAGAAAAACTCTTCCAGTTATTCGATATTTTGGGAAGCCTCCAGGAGATCATAACTTCGTTTCGAGGAAGCCTCCATCTCTCCCTTCACTGGGAACACACACACACACACACGCACACGCACACGCAACTGCACACCATGGTGGTTCAAGCTGCAGTAGCTCCGAATCGATCTCAAAGACTTTTACTGAAAATACCTTATGGATCGCTGAGACGGCGCAGCGTGGAGAGGGTAAGCAACGTGGCGGGCCATTTGTTTTTCTTTTACTGAGCAATTGCTCCAGAAGGAGGATGGGAGAGAGAGAGAGAGAGAGAGAGAGAGAGAGAGAGAGAGAGAGAGAGAGAGAGAGAGAGGTGGATTTTCATTGTATTACTCCAGTATTGCTCCAGTTACTTCTGTTTTCCTTCCTGGACCGTATATAGAAAGCTATGTCATCTACAATTTCTCTTTTATTTTCCTGATGTAAAATCGGAAGTAGGATGTTTTGCTGGCTGTGAATGTAATACAAGGGGAAAGTTTGAGGTGGGAACTGCCCCTCCCCGGACTGGATGTGAGAGAGAGAAGTTGGGGCCGCGGAACCTGGTTTCCTCGGTGTTTATTGAAACATTTTCGTGAGTGCAGCTGGGCTGCAAATTTCCTCTGCTGGTGACAGTGTCTGCAAACGAGGTGATGATGACATGGAGGAGCTTTCGAGGTTGAAATTATGCAGCCATTTGACGAAAAGCCCACATAGTGATCGTCTGTTGTTCTCTCAAATACAGTGCCTTCGTTTAGAATTTGCTTGTTTATAACATCATGAACTTTGGCTCAAATTACTCTGTTAATTTCTTGAAAGCATACTTACTTTACAGTAACCCTGGGCAGAGAGACCCCATAAAACAACAATAAGGGTTTGTTCTTCTCTGGAGTAGGGGGTGCAGCTTGGGGGACTGTGGTGATTGCAAAGCCGGCTGGGGTGGGCATGTTGGGCTCAAGCTAGGTAATAGCTCCTGTGCTCGCCTGGGGTGGGGTGGCTCCCCGGGGCCCCAAACCCCCACAGCTGGAGCCCTGGCAAGCCCTCTGTGGACTGCCAATGCCCTCTGGACATCCTAGGTCAGGTGTAGATCTAAGAAGGCAAATAGAAATGCAAAAAGTAAGGTAGGTAAGTAACCTGCCCAGCTGAGAAGTGGAAACAGACTATTCAAGTGACTTCTGTCATTGCTATGCTTACTACTTAAGGATTTGTAAATTTTAGGAATATCTAATTATAGGTTTAAACACCTGAGAAGTTGTCTAGAATATCCAGATAGGGTTGATTTCCTGGCTCTGGTGAGTTACTTTTTGCCATTTAAATAATAAAAATTCACTTCCTCTTTGAGTTATTTCTTGGCCTTTGTCTTGAGACATGGTTTTGTATTCAATATTAGGATCATCAACTACAATATATTTATGCCTACTGTATACCTTGTTTTATAAGTTACCTGTTATAGCAAAATTGAGAAATTCATCAGGTGTGACTTTAGGTTCTGGTACAAATTCTGTCCTATATTCTCAGTAAATTAAATTATGTAATATGGTCTTATTGAGCTATTTGTTTATGCCAGACTGTGGTGGCACACACCTGTAATCGCAGTACTCAAGAGGATGAGACAGGAGGATCACAGGCTCGAGGCCAGCCTCAGCAACTTAGCAAGACCATGTTTCAAAATAAAACATAAAATAGGCTGGGCATGGTGGTGCACACTCGTAATCCCCACGCTTGTGAGGCAGAGACAGGAGGACCGCGCAGGTTCGAAGCCAGCCTCGCTGGCTTAAGAGACCCTGTTTCCAAATAAAAAAATATAAAAATAGGTCTGGGAGTGTAGCCTGGAAGTAGTAGGGTTTCCAGGAACCCCAGTACCACCAAATAAATAAATAACATAACATAACATAACATAAAATAAATAAAGCTGGGGATGTAGCTCAGAGGTAGAATGACAGTGGGTTCAATCCCCAGCACCAGAGAGAGAAAGAGAGGGAAGGAGAGAGGGAGGGAGGGAGGGAAAAAGAGAGATATTTGTTCACAAATATTCAGATGGAAGCAGGAATTGTGCATCCTAGGGTTGTATGAAATGGCAGTATTGAAGAGACCATTACTCCATGTAGAAGCAACCATTACTCCATGTAGAAGCACAAAAATAAAACCATAATCACCTGGTAACCTTTACTTATACCATTAGGATCTCCAGAAGGAGGTTAGTAAGCAATTTATGCTTACCTAAATCCAGATGGATTCTGGGTCCCACTTGTTTTTCATTTTTTACCAGTTGAAGGCAAACTAACATGAGACTATAGCGTCACATACACCACAGCCCGCTGCTGGCTGTGTGTTTAGACAGTATTGTGTTCAAGACACACAGACCTACTTTGCGCCCTTGAGCACGGCCCGGGGACGGGGACCTTTGGAGCCAGGTCTGGATGCGCTGGGTCCTGGAGCACTGGCCATGCCCCTGAGCACAGCGCCTCACCCCTGCCACAAGACAGGTGAAACTAATTGGAATGCATGGTCACCTGTCAAGTCCAATTGAATGTCTTCTACCGTGGGTGGCTCTGTGACACTTTTCAGAATGAGAGTCATACATTTATATAAAAGAAGGGCAGGACAGGTGAGGAATGGCCTCTGCTGGTGTGTGCGGGGGAGGCGGGCAGACCCTAGGAGCAGTGCTCTCCCTGGGACTCCCTGAAATAAAAGCAACAACAGCTTTTTCAGTGACATCAGAAGCCTCAAGGCGACAGATGTTTGAGCTCGTTTCTACTGGCTCACGGGGTCTCGTGGAACGAGAACGCTGTACTCCAATGCACCTTATACCTGGTACCTCACTTTATCTTGCCGGTGGCTAAGGAGATGACAGGGCCCTTTCCCTTGTCCTGTATGAACAGGAGAACCAAGGCATGAAGGGCTTGAATCTTGTATCAGGGAATTCGGCCAGCCTAGGGCAAGAGGACCTGAGTCTCGGGACGTGGCATTGCCAATCCTACCATATTTCTTTACCTTTACTCCCTGGGGGCCATAGGGCATGGCTGTCTGGCCCTGACAAAAGGCTTATCACCAACCTCTTACCAGGACCTCACATGAGAGGGCCTGCCGAAGTCTGACCAAAGTCAGAGAAGAGGATTCCAATAGCACACCTTGATTTCCAGGATAGGGACACTCATGTGCCCCCAGATGACCAGGATTCAACGGTTGCTTCTTCTCTCTTTCAGCTGTTGAGTTGAAAGAAAGAAATCGCAACTTTTGAACAATCCTGCCTAAGACACTGCACAGACTGGTTACAGAAACTCACTCAGCCTGGGAGACCCAGCTGAGTTCTGGCTCTTATTTTTTCCAGACTATCAAGAACCCGTCACTGTGCTAGGCAAGGTGGAAAAAAAAATAGAAGATATAGGTGGTGTGCACACCTGTAATCCCAATACTTAGGAGGCTGAAATAGGCGGATCACCGATTTGAGGCCAGTCTCAGCAATTTAGTGAGATCCTGTTTCAAAACACAAGCTGAGCATAGTGGCACATGCTTGTAATCCCAGTATTTGGGAGGCTGAGACAGAAGGACCATGTTCATGGACAGCCTCAGCTACTCCTTAGTGAGGCCCTTTGCGATTCATTGAGACCCAGCTTCAAAATAAAGAAAAAAAAAATAGAGCTAGAGTGGGGAGCTCGGAAGTAAAATGTCCCTGGGCTCCATCCCCGGTACCGCAAAATAAAATAAAATAAAATAAAATAAAATAAAAATAAAATAAAAAATAGGTCTGGGAATGTAACTCAGAGGTAGAACACACCTGAGTTCAATCCCCAGTACAAAAAAGAAAAAGAGGAAAAAGAGGAGGAATAAATAAATAATTACTATTAATAAATTAATAAATAAAAAAGTACTGTATTTGGTGATTAAGCATACCAAGGCCAACATGGGATAATTACAAGTCAATATGACACAGGGTACGATAAAAGTAGAAATAATAAAGATAAGTTAGGCGCAGGCCAAAGCATCGGGAAGGATGGAGAGCGTGGGGTCTGGAGCGAGGCTGTCCCAAGAGCCAACAGCCTCACCGCCTCACTAGTTACAAATTGCACGACCTTGGCCACTGTCTCAGATTCACCTGCCCATTCATATCTGCCCCTTGAGGGTGGTTGTTAGGGTTTCACAGTGATGGATGCAGGACGTAATGCTGTGCCGGAACTGCCAGTCACAGAATGCAGTCAGTAATTAACAGGTGTATTTTTAAAGTGACCTTTTTTTATGTAGAAGAATACTTACCGTGTGTGTGTGTGTGTGTGTGTGTGTGTGTGTGTGTGTGTGTGTGTTTCCCTCACCAAGTGGCTGAGGCTAGCCTCGAATCTGCAATTCTTCTGTCTCAGCCTCCCAACTACTAGGATCACAGTAGATGTGTCCACTTCACCCAGCAGCTTGTGATTTCCATAACGGATAGCATTTTACACACTAAATGGGCACACTTCACTGTCTTGGGTGTTTCTCCTGATAAAGTCCAGCCACGCAGTACTTGGTGCCTCAGTGCCCCTTGGCATCCCAGTGTTACACAAGATGCACGGGAAGCCATGTATTTCACACTGGTTGTGCACAAATCCATGCACCAACCTACCGGAGCCCACAGACTTCCTTACGCTTTCTTCCTTACACAGTGTTTTTACTCCAATAGTCAAGTCAAGATGAACTTGATGAGCCCGGCGTGGTGGCGCACGCTCGTCATCCCAGCATGTGGGAGGCTGAGACAGGAGGATCATGGTTCGCAGATAGCCTCAGCTACTTAGTGAGACCCTCTGCAACTGAGTGAGACCCTGTTTCAAAATAAAGAATAAAAAAATAGGGCTGGCAGTGTAGCTCGGAGGTAGAATACCCCTGGGTTCCATCCCCGTAATGAAAAAAAAAAAAAAAAAAAGATGAACTTCATGGAAACTTAATAAATGAAAGAATAGAACATATAAATGAATTCTGAAAAGATAAAATATGGATATTTTTCTGGGAGTTTGCCTGGGGGCAAGGGAATGTTATTATTAACTCCTGTAACAATATTCTACAATAAGAAGAAACGGTGGGAAGTTGGAGATGACCTCATCGATCTAAAGCCTAATGTTAAGTGATGGAGCCCCCTCTGGGGACCACCTCGTAGGATTTTATGGTGTTGTTTTCAGTCAAAGCTGAATCTGCTGGGCTTCTGTCTGCATTCTCTGCTTTGGTCCGTCCTCAAGGAAACCAAGCCAGACTATTTCTTTACACGCTGAGATGTACCCTGTGAGGACTCTGGACTGTCCGCACAAGGACTGGCCACGCTGCGCATTTCATATTTCATCCTCTGATTTCCCAGCTGTAAGATCACCTCTTGAAGTGGGTACATAATTTCCTTCATTTATCAAGGATGCTTATCTCCCACTTAGGTTTCTCCTCTCTAACATCTACATCTACAGGGCGGACCCGGCATCTCTGTTCTCTTGATGGGCTCCACACACATCGAATCCAACTTGTCCAAAATGGAATCATCCCCTTCTATCTTCCTGCTTCTCCTCCAGCGCCAGCTGCCTAAATACAATCACATATCACTGATGCATGCTAAGAAATGCATAGCCAGGCAGACTGGTTGTTGTGTGAACATCGCAGAGTGTCCTTACACCAGCCTAGATGTATAGCCTACTATACTGTACTACACGCCTGGTCCATATGGGACCTAAAAATATGTATACAGTACAGCCTAGGGCCACGAGAAAGAAAATACTGCAGGATCAAGTCAACCACAGAAAAGTAATGCAGTCAAGAAAACTGATAAACATGAGATGTACGAGGCTGCTCCTAGCATAACCTGGCATACTGTTTTACAGTAAACTGTTTTTGTTTTTTATCTTTTTTTTTTTTTTTTGCAGTACTGGGGATTGAACCCAGGGGTGCTCTATCACAGATCTACACCCCAGCCCTTTTTATTTTATCTGACACAGGGTTTCAGCTGTGCCATGGTGGCACATGCCTATAATCCCAATACTTGGGAGGCTGAGACAGGAGGATCGCAGGTTCTAAGCCAGACTCAGCAACTTAAGGGGGGGGAGGGCTCTGAAACTTAGTGAGACCCTGTTTCAAAATAAAGAACAAAAGAGGACTGAGGATGTAGCTCATAAACAGAATGTCCCTGGGTTCTACTCCCAGGGACATTCCATGAAAGTGGAAAAGAGAGAGAGAGAGAGAGAGAGAGAGAGAGAGAGAGAGAGAAGAAGAAGAAGAAGAAGAAGAAGAAGAAGAAGAAGAAGGAGAAGGAGAAGGAGAAGGAGAAGGAGAAGGAGAAGGAGAAGGAGAAGGAGAAGGAGGAGAAGGAGAAGGAGAAAAAGAAAAGAGAGAGGAGAGAGACTCACTCAATTTCCAAGGCTACCCTTGAATTTGCCATCTTCCTGCCTCACCCTCCCAAGTACCTGAGATTAGAGGTATTCACCACCATATCTGGATATGAATGATATACTAACTTTTCTATTAAGCAGAAGGCTAATACTCTAAAATGAATCTAAAAGGGCAGTAAGTACATAAGCCGGTAGCAGTCATTTATTGTCATTCTCAAGTACGATGCGCTGCACAGGATTGCCGCACTCTACCTTTGCAGGCATGGCAGTGCAGTTGGCCTGTGGATACCGCATCTATACACGAGTCATCCATTGTGGATAGCATTACAATGGCCACATCACTGATAACAGGAATTTTTTTCTACTCCACTGTCATCTTACGGGATGTCGTGTGCATGGTCTGTTGGCAGAAACGTCATCACCTGTCACATGACTGTACCCAACTCAGAACCCGGGCATCTTCCCACCCCGCTCTTCCCACTGTCTCCGGAAGCTCTGACATGGCCCTCGTATCTTGCTGTTCTCCCCGTTCCTGCGTCTAGACCACCATCTTTCACCTGTGGGTCACCTCCTCGCAGCTGCCAGCCTTGTATCCCTTCAGCCCATGCCTGTGCATCGGCCACCGTTTCTAAAATATACAGGTGATCATAGCACTTGTCTACTGAAAGCCCTTCCGTGGTCCCCTGCCTTGGGATATGTACAAATGCCCCCACGTGCTCACAGGGACATTTGTAATCAGGACACTGCTGCGCTCCACGGCCTCGCCTCCTCCTCCCCAAGCCTTGCCCTGGGCGCACTGTGCTGCACAGGCTCATGGGTGTGTCTGCGCTTCCTCCTAACTATCCCACTCTTTCTTGCCCCAGGGACTTTGCACATGCTTTCATCTGCCTGACACTCTCCGCCTCCTTCCTCTACCCCCTTAATTTGCTATCCACATTTTTGTCAAGCTCCTTGAGGACAAGAAACATCTCTCAGTCCCTGACTCGCAGCAGGAGTGCGGCCAATCAGTAGATATGAGAGTGAATGAAATCTGAAGTTCTTTTCTCATTACCTTCCCTCAGTGAGAGGATTCCAGGAAGAGGAGCAGAATTCATACATATATAGGAATGGCCTCAATTCCCAAGCTAACTTACCACATCCCAAGCTAACGTAAGCCCCATCATGGCCAGTGGAAAATGCACTCACCCTTCCATGATAACACATCCTGAGAAACAAATGTTCGTCTCTTAGTTATTTTTTATCTCTAGGGTCATAGCCTATATCCTTAAGTGGAACAAGGTGTGAATAACCAACCAGACTCAAAATTATATGTCTCTGCACGGAGTTGTATAAATTTGATGATTTTATTGGAAAGAAAAACTGAAACAAGAAAGCATTCTCTTTTGCCACAATTTATTTGAATATTTTAGGTGAAAGGGTCTTTTTTCTCCTTGTCGTGGAAAGACTGGAATGGTGTGATATTTCTGGAGCAGTATTTTTAACACAGCATAAATTAAACCTCTTCGCACCCACATCATTCATGATTTGATGTGTTATTCCAGGTTGACGCACTGCCAGTCTATTATTTTGCAAACCATTACATTATCACAGCTGCTAAGCTGCATAACTTGGGCATTCGGAATACAACAGCGTCTCTATAGTGGAGTGCGTGGTGCTTACATTCTGAACGTATTCATGCAGGGAAGTGTGAGACATTACCAAAAACACATACAGCAGACGGCTTTTAGTGGATATTTATTACCATGAAAAGCAGACAGCCAAGAACTGTTCAGACAGATCAGGGTATTCACACATATTATTATCAACCCCCTCATCCTGCATACAGTTTTGTTCCGTCTATAAATACATGCCTCTCTGGAGGACAAGAACAGAGAGTCTCTGCTTTGGAGAAGGCTCTGAAGGTCACGTTCCCCCATGTTGGTTAGTCCTGTGCAATTTTAAATGACCTAAACTTGCACAGTCAATATTAATTTTATTTAACAGCAATGTATGTCGCATTAAACCAATGACTCCTCAGCTCCAGCAGAACGAGGTTGTATGTTGGCTCGGGTTGGGAACGACAGGCTTTCCTTACTGATTCCACTCCCAGGATTTTCATTTCTCAAGCTGGTGTTGAAATCAGGATGGGAAATCCCTGTTCAGACGGTCAGGACTCCCAGGAGCTGCCACATGCTGCTCCAAGGGGCGGATGTTGGGCTGAACGTGAACTGGGTGGCGGCCTCCTCTTTGGACTGCTCATCCCCAACTCTTTTCTTCTTTCGTCTCCCCATCGTGTCTTGAATCTATGCTGTCACTCACCTAAAGCAAAGCTTTCCAGTTTGGGCTGTGCACTGGAGAGGCTTGAGGGGCTTTGACACCTCCCGGTGCCCTGACCAGTGTATATGAGAATCTTTGCGGTATCAAAGCGGCCGTATTTAAATAACCCCAGGTGATTCTGCTGAGCAGCCAGCACTGAGAACACCTGTCTCAAGGTAACGTGATTGCTAGGACACATCACCTGGGCAAGGTCTGGCTTAAGAAAATTGGCTAGTCTCCGTGTTTTCTGGTGTCTTCACATGAAAGAAGAAGAAATGGCAGATTGCTTTGGATTTTTTTGGTCAGAAATGTCATTCTCAATAAGCGATAAAAGACGTTTAGGCTTCTTGAGAGTTGGGTTCATACTCCTAGATATCCAGTGCACCTAACTTTAGATAGTTACATCCAGCCTTCTGAAATCATAAAGCAGGACTTCCTTCTCGACTATTTACTATTAGAAACATTCAATACAGCCCCCGCCTCTTGGTCCTTTCCTCCAAAGAAGCATGGACACAGAGCCTTCCTATATATTTCAGTCCGCCATATTGCAGGTGTGCCCCCCAAACCAAGCCTGTGATCGTAGAACACTTTTTATAAGTGTTTTGAACACAGACGGCAGATAAATGGCTCTAGCACAGTGAATACTATCCACCTGTGTAATATAAGAGTTTCTTTGATCAGGTGGTTGAAACAATCCACTTTTATTTGTCATGATTCATCAATAAGCCTTTGAGAACAATATTAGCTTCTGTAGATAATACAATATAAAAATATGCCATGGATCTTTTTGTTCTCTAATCTGAGAGTGAAGAAGCCACATCCGTGGATATTTCAATGTACGTATTTATTTTGTTTTTTCTTACTAGTCAGTGCCTAACTACTTCAAAGGATTGCTTTTTTTAACTAGACCCCAGAGCCCAGAGCAGTACCTGGCACATGGTTAGGATAGACACATGCTTATTGAATGAATGTTAAATAGATAAATAGAAAGAATGCCTTCCTGATCATAAATTCAACCCTTTAATAAAACAAAACAGTCCTCCAAGGAATAGGATTGTAATGTGCCTGCCTTTCTGATGTAGATGGATACTCACTTCATCATCAGTCCTAACAAAGTGACTTATTTTAGGATGCTAGCTCTTCTTAGTAAAGAACCGGATCATCAAATAAACTTCTTGGAATCTTACTACACAGTCAAAACTTTGCAGGCATGAAGTCTTTTTCCTTCCCAATCAGACCCTGTATGGGGGTATTTTGAGATTTTTTCATAAATAAACCTTTCATCATTCTCCTGTATTGTTCTCTGACTTTTCTCAGTGCCAGAGTCACATGGACAGATTGCTTCCAAATGACCCCTCCAATATTTCTATTGAAACATTAATGAAAAAAGCCAAGAAGTCTTAGAAGTATATTAATTCCAGAAATGTGGTCCCAGGCCAACCAAATAAAATCAGCCCTAGAACACAGATATCCGTGGGAATGTGACACCGAGGACCCAACACCTTTCAGATTCCTGCTTAATACCTACTCGGTGCCGGACAGTGCTGCAGTCCCAGGAGCTATAGCAAAGCCTCTGCTTTTGTGGATAGTATGTTATGTAGAGATGAGGTCTCTAGGGAAAAAATAAAGCCGAGCAAGGGAGATGGAGTGCCTTTTTCTAAAAGGTGACCTCTCTCTTAAGATGATGTTCAAGGAGAGAGATATGGAGGAAATAAAGGAGCAAGCATGCAGAGCATCCCAGCAGAGGAGACAGCGAGCACACTGTGTGCAATGCAAGAGTGTGCTCGCATCAGGCATGGCGGCGCACACATGTGTTCCTAGTACTTGGGAGGCTGAGACCGGAGGATCACAGGTCTGTGGCCACCCTTAGCAATTTAGAGAGGCCCTCAGCAACTTAGTCCATTTCAAAATAAGAATTATAATAGGGCTGGGAGTATAGCTCAGCAGGAGAATGCCCCTGAGTTTAATCCCCAGTATCACAAAAAGGGGGCATGATTTTCTGTATTTGAGGGGACTCTGCTGGAGAATAGGAAGGGCAGGAGCTATTTGTGAGAAGAGTCAGAGAGGCATTAGGACCCAAGATGCCATAGGGTCGTGTGAACCATCATAAGGACTCTAGGTTTTACTGGTAAAGACATAAAAAGATCAGTGGTTTGGGGGATGGAAGATTCCATTAGCTAGCACCAATGACACTAGCTTATTGATAAAGAAATGAGGGTAGAGGCAGCGTGACTTATTAGGGTTAGTGCAATAATTTCAGTAAGCGAGGATGATGGTTGAGGCCAGGACAAAGCCCAGAGGGGTGAGAAGGAGTGGATTCTGGGTCTATCTGGAAAGGAGGGCAGCCAGGATTTGCTGATGGATTGGGTGTGGAGTGAGAGAGGAAGACGGGGTCAGGCCTGGCGCCCGGACATCTGCAGAGCAGGGTCCACACTGCTGGGAGCTGCTGGGGGAGGAGCCAGCTGGGGAGTCAAACGTAGGCAGGGGAGATTAAGAGTTCCGTTTCCCATACATTAAACTTGAGATAACGAGTAAAAATTCAAAGGGAGATCGTTGGTAGGATGTTTAAAGCTAAGATTTTCAGTGGCTCCACCATATGAACCGGCTATACCACTCCTGGGTATCTTTCCAAAGAGATTCGAATCAGAGAACTACAGTAGCATATGCATACCCGTGTTCATAGCAGCACAATTTGTAATAGCCAAAATATGGAACCAACCTAGGTCTCCATCAACAGATGAATGGTTTGCAAAATTATGGGAAATACACACAGTGGAATTCTACTCAGCTATAAAGAACAAAATCATGTCATTCACAACAAGATGGAAAGGCCTGGAGAACATTATGTTAAGTGAGATCAGCCAAGCACAGAAAGAGAAGGGACCTAAGTTCTCTCTAATATGCTCAAGCTACAGAGTATCAGGGGTGCCAGGGGCACTCCAGACAATGGAGGGGAAACCTCAGCAAAGCCGGAAAGGAGGGGGAGGGGAGGGAAAGGCTAAGTTAATTAATGGAAAAGCTACATTCAAATATGTGTATACACGTGAATATAACATTGTTAACCTGGACACTCAGCATTGGGAGGGAGGGAAAGGGGAAGGGGGCCGGAGGCCACCAAGTGCTGTGTGAATATACGCACTGTCAACACGATCCACATTATGATGTGACTATAGTGCGCCAAAAAGAAGCTAAGATTTTCATTTACGTGCAAGGTATGGATTGGAGACAGTGTGACTGTCCCAGGGTGTGCAGAGATGGCTGCTCAGGATGGTTTCAAAACCAAAACAGAGAGAGAGAGAGAGAGAGAGAGAGAGAGAGAGAGAGAAATGTGAAAGTCTGGGGTGTCAATCAGAGATAAGATGTCCTTTGGTTCAATCCCCAGTACCACACACACACACACACACACACACACACACACACACACACACCCAAAGGGAGGATGGAAGGAGAGAGACAGAGAAAACAGAGAAAGAAAAGTCAAAGACTGATTTCACTATCTTATGTTTGTCGCCTGCATCAAAAATGGGCATTCGCCGGGCGTGGTGGCGCACGCTTGTAATCCCCGCGCTTGGGAGGCAGAGACAGGAGGATTGCGCGGGTTCGAAGCCAGCCGCGCTGGCTTAAGAGACCCTGTTTCCAAATTTAAAAAATATAAAATAGGTCTGGGAGTGTATCCCAGAGGTAGAAGGGCTTCCAGGAACCCCAGTACCACACACACACACACACACACACACACACACACACACACACAAAGTGAGCATTCTGCCCCTAGGTCTTAGCTTTCCTAAGATCTATCTAAAGGAAATCTGTTTTGTTTTCTTTTATCTCTGAGAAAGTTTTTTCAGTGTCTCAATGTAATAAACCAGCTGAGTCCAGAATATATTTAGAAAGTATAATTTAGCATCCAGTCAGCCACCAAATGTCCAAAATGAGCAAGTCCTGATCTGAACTCTGGATTTGAGGATTTAGACCTATTCTGTAAAATAAAATGGATTTGAACTGGACTGAAAAAAAATAGGTCTTCAATTCAAGGGTCTGTTTCACTAGATCTTTAATGAAGTCTTTTCAGGAAAAAGGAAAATCTCACTATTATTTGCCAATTAGGCCAAAGAAAAGTAAAAGCCAACACAGTTCGCCATGTGGGTCTCCCATAGGAGGTTGTCTGCCTGGGGTCCCCCAGTCACGATATGCACACGTGGTTCCCTTTCCCCAGCCCTCTTCATTTTCCTTTTAGGTAAGAAGGTGCCTCTGGCACCTCAAATTAAAATCAGTGAAAGAGAAGACTGAAAGTGGGCAAGTAATGAGAGCCCTCCCCCATGCCGGGCAGTGTTGGTGAATTCATTCATTCAGTGCCCGGGCGGGTCCCTGGGTCCAGGTACCGATGGGCACAGCCCCAGGGCTCCAGTGAGCTCTTCCTCTGCAGGTGCAGAATGGCCTTGCTTTTGCACTGCTGGAGTGCATGGCTAGCTCCATTCATGCAGGCAGCAGTGCAGGTGCCGGGTACCAGTCACCCTTGAGAAGGGGCCGACCTGGAGTGCTGTTATGTTCTGAATGTTTGTGTCCCTCCAAAACTCATGTGTTAAAGTCCCAACACTCAAGGTGATGGCATTAAGAGGTGGGACCTTAGTCCTCACAGCTGGAATTAGTGCAAAAAATTTACATATATAAGCTTCTGAGAGCTGGGCCCTTCTACAGGAGAGGCTACCACAAGAAGGTGCTGTCTATGAGCCAGGAGGGAGCCCCACCCAGATACCAGATACCAGATACTGGATCTGCCTGTTGATAGGAGACTTTCCAGCCTCCAGTCTGTGGGAAATTAATTTCCCTTGTTTCTAAGTCACCCAGTTTATGGTATTTTTTCCATGATCACTAAAACAGGCTAAGACATAGCACTTGAAAGGGAGAGACAACTATCTCAAGCTTCTGGGTTCTGGTTTTTAATGAAAGGACATTTAAAAGAGAGGAGCTACTTTTTTTTTTTTTATCTTTTTCCTATGGTGAGCCGGGCATGATGGCAGAGCCTTGTAATCTCAGTACTTGGGAGGCTGAGACAGGAAGATCACAGGTTCACAGCCAGCCTTATCCACTAGTGAGGCCTTCTACAACTTAGCAAGGCCCTGTTTCAAACACACAAGGGCACTTGCTGAATTGAAATCAACAGTGTAGAATAACATACACCAGCCCGTTGGGTAACTGGGCTCCTGAGGCCCCAGTAGCCACAAGCAGAAGCCAACCTCCCGAGGCCCCATGTCAACCCATCAACGTGACCTCACGGGGACAATGCTGAGATCCTGTGGCATCTTTTTTCCAGACATAGAATCCATTTCAAGATTATTCTAACTGCCTGTTATTTCCAGTAGAGTCCCTGGGGACATATGTTCCTTGTTCTTTCCTGGATGGTATTGGACTAACAGGCCCCAAATTGAACAAAAATATCTTTGGGACTCTGTGACCTCCTTCTTCCTTCTGTCCAATGGCCTTAAGGTGGCACAGAGAAACCAGGAGAATGTGTCTTGCTCGGCCTGAGCCACGCAGGCACAGCTCTGCCTGTGGGACCTACCGATCAGAAATGGGCTATTTCTAGAAGTTTATTTCCACCCCCTATGGCACACTTTGGGCTTGGTCCATCAGCTTAACTTTTGGGGCTGTACCTGTATTTTCACTAGTCATTTCAGAAAATAGGACCCCATGCAGGCACTCTAAATGCACATGCTTACTGCAGTCAGGCAGGGTAAATAAACAGAGGACAATAAGGAAGGGAACACATTGCAAACCAAACCAGAAGTTCAGCAAGTGAGGAGGCAGCTGCCTCTGAGCTTTGCCACAGGGACACTGAGGCTGACGCTTCTGACCAGAAGGTCTTGGTGCACTTTCCTTATATTTAGAAAGATGTGAGTGTGTGTATGTGGGGTGTGTGGGTGTGTGTGGATGTGTGTGTGCACGCGCATGTGCGAGAGAGAGAGAGAGAGAGAGAGAGAGAGAGAGAGAGAGAGAGAGAGAGAGAGAGAGTTTGTTGGTACTGGGAGTTGAACCCAAGGCCATTCTACCTCTGAGCTAAACTCCCAGACTTTTTTCATTCTTTATTTTAAAACAAGGTCTCACTAAATTGTGGAGGGCCTCACTAAGTACCTGAGGCTGGCCTTGATATATATTCATTTTTATATGTTGGCAATAACTCCAACTTTTAGAAGAAAAGCAAGCTAGGTATGGTGGCCCACTTCTGTAACCCCAGTATTTGGGAGGCTGACACAGGAAGACCAAAGGTTTGAGGCCAGCCTTAGCAACTTAGCGAGACCCTGTTTCAAATTAAATAAAATAAAATAGGGCTGTGGTGGAACTCAAAGGCAGAAGACTCTGTGTTCAATTCCTCGTACAAAAGAAGGAAGGAAAGACGGATGGACGGACGGACGGAAGGAAAGGAGGGCGGGAGGGAGGAAGGAAGGAGACATGCTAAACAAAGCATGTTTGCAGGCTCCATTTGGCCATTGGATGCCAGTGTTTAACTTCCACAAGAAACATGAGTACTGTCCCACCCCAAACATCTCTATATTTTCTTTCCCCAATTTGGGATTTCATAAAAAGGAGACATCTCGATACCAAAAGCTAATCTTAGAATAGATCTCCAGGCTCAGCCGCTGGCATCATAAGGCTCCTGCTAAATCAGAATATTATTATTTTTTTAAAAACCCTATTTGACAGGTCCAATGCAAATTTTAAAATACATTTAAATAATTTGAATACATATCCTCCAGCTATAGTAAATAGGCAGAGTGTGCTGTCTCTTCTGAGAGCATAGTTTCATTGCCTAGCAAGAGAGCAAAGACTTAGGAGCCAACTGAACTTCAGTTTAGTTAATTGTCTGATAGGGCATCTTATCATCAGCCACATCCTTTTGTTTGGGGAAGATCTTCCCCTGTGTGTGCCAGTGGACCAAAAATAGAAAATAATTTCATCTAATAAAACAAGCACTCCACCACCAAGAGGTGTATTTTCCTGGTAACTCACATTTACAGAGCAACCGTGTGTGGTCTTACTTGAAACCACAAGACCCAAACCGACACTCTTTTTTATCAAGGTAGTTGACCAGTAACAGCTGAACTAAAACCTTTTCGTTCTGAATCATCTCTTTCATGCTAAATGGAGTAAAATTCTGGGGTTTCAGCCAAGTCCTTGAGCAAGAATTTGCACATATTTACAGCTCCTTTTCTGATTAAAACATTGGCTCTACATGTAGTAATTCTTCATCTTACCATGATGTCTAAGTGCAGGAGTGCTCCAGCTGGGCGAGACTGCAAGCCAGGCTTCTCAAATGTCCCTTCTAAATATCAGCTTTTGTCATACCCACAGCAGAGATTTAGCTCTTTAATTTTATCTAAGAGTATTCTCACTTCTGCCTCTTGCAGAAGAAGGCAACTGTGAAATGACCACCATCTAACCCTTAAACAAAAATTTCCTGGGCACATCTGACACCCAAGAGAAGCAGATCAGTGACCAAGTTGGCCATTAATTACTTTAACCCCATAAAACTATACCCTTACTAAATCAGACAAAAAAATATCTGTACACCTGGATGCTATTACCTCAACTCCCTGCTGAAATCATTTAATGGAGTTAAGATTTAGTTTATTTTTGTTGAGGGCTGATGGCTAGCATCCTTTCTTTTAGGTATAGAATGTGTTAGTCAGCTTTTCATCACCGTGACAAAATGCCTGAGAAAAATCAACTTAAAGGAAGAAAGGTTTATTTGGGCTCATGGTTCCAGAGGTTTGAGTCCGTGGTCTGCTGGCTCCATTCCTAAGTGTAGGCCTGTGGTGAGGCATGATCATGGTGGAGAAAGCGTGGTAGAGCAGAGCTTCTCACATCATGGTGGCCAAGAAGCAGAGGGAGAAAGAGGAAGGGGCTGGGGATAAAAATATAGTCTCCAAGGGTACACCCCGAAGGACCCACTGCTGCAGCTAGATGCCAGCTCCTTCCTCTAGTATCTACAAAGTCCATCAGCTATGAGTTCCTCCATGAATTAATGCACTGATGACATCAGAACTGCATGATCCAGTCCCTTCCCAAGAGCCCCACCTCTGCACGTAGCTGCACTGGGGACCAAGCCCTCAACACAGGAGCATTTGGTGCATGTTCCAGATCTAAACCATAACATGGAACAACCCATTCTGGGGTCAGCCAAGTGACCAGGTGGACATGGAGGTGAGTGGGCATCAAGAACAGAACATAAACCAAGGCAATGCACAGGTTTCCCCAAACCAGACTCACAGGCCAACACGTCATGAGTTGGAAAGTATTCGATGCAAGGTAGGAAGGAGGAAGAGTCTGGAGGATCCGTGGGGTACACTGGCACAGCTGCAGGGACTCCTGAGCACAGCCCGGCTGCCTGCGGGCAGGGAGGGCCAGGTAAGGGACCGCTTTGCTTGCAAAGCCAGCAGAGGCAACATCTAAAAAATGCTTCTGGAGCCTTTTTCAAAATGGCCATTGAAGAGCTTGTTCCTCGCGGCACTCAGCATCCCTTACATAAATCCCACCCTGTTAATTTCTTTGAGGAGATGATAAGAAGTACCTGATCCTATATATTGCCCTTTCTAACTTTGCAGCCATGAAACTCAAAGCTTAAGTTGGGGCCCAGGCTCAGCCGTTTGAGCATCCAGAGGCCTTTTTCACGTGTGCATCAAACTTTTAACTCACTTTTTTTTCTATTTTATATTATCCTTAATTTTCTATTTAGCCCTTTTGTTCAATGCACACGTACAGTCATGTGCTTCTATTTTGCACTCCTGCCAAGCAGTCCGAAATCCTACAGCTCACTCTTTTATATGTGTTAGTTTCTGTAAGAGAAACCACACACAATGGAAACACAGTCAACTGAGAGTAGAAAGTAGAACAACGCAGGCGCGTCCCCTTCTCTTGGCAGAACCCATTGTCCCAGCAGGTGTATCAAAAGTGCTCCCAGGTAAGCTGAGACATGGAAACGAGATGCTCGGAACAAGGCAGTTCTTTTTCCCAGAAGGGAACGAATTCATTTAGAATGGGAGCCCCTGGCAATGCAGAGCCTCTCCGTTCACCCATTGTGTGCTGGGGCACTTGGGGACATGGTGTACCTCTTAGCTGAAGGGGTTCTCTAGGGAGGCACAGATAGTGCACTACAGAGGGGTCCCTGGCAGAGATGGACAGGTGCACACTTTAATTCTGCATTGCCCTGCGTCATCCCCCACCTTCAACACAAGCTGAAAACCAGCATTCTGCAGAGACCTAACTCATGGGGACAAGGCCGGAAGAGACGCGTCTCCAGCCTTTTTGTTCCCACCAGGATGCTAGAAAGTCCCTTTCTGTCCTTTTCACTCTACACTTATTTTTTTCCCCTTTCCTTTTGAAATTTTACTGTCACCGTACACAACTGTCCACTATCAGATGCACAAATAACCATAGCTTCCTGGGAAAGATTAGCGGCTGCAGAACCTGGGCCCATGCCAAGAAGAGAAGAGAAGCCAAGAACATTTAGGAAAACCACAGCATTCAGATAGTAGTTTCGGGATCGATGCTCAGTGCTCTTGGGGCTGTCTGTCAAAGGCCCCCCACCAGAGCCTGGCCCCCATATTTCTTCCAGGAGAACTTGGAGTCCCATACACCTCCAGATATGTTGGCTTTCATTCTTGTTTAATTGTAAGAACCACCGTTACTGAAACCTAGTGTCTGACTCAGCTGTAAATGGAGAGAAAGAGGGCCCCAAAGGTGAGACATGAAGAGGCTTCCAAGGTGGGTTGGGCTTCCTCAGAGAGGAAAATGGGCCTATCCCCAGATTCTAGCCTTTGGTTTCTGAGAACCTGTGACCTTGAGGTATAAACTGTCCCTCTCCAACGGCTTGGCTACCTTGCCTGGATCTTGGGGCTCCTGGTGCCCAGTTAAGTGTCCAGGAAACAAGACTTGGCTCCGTGGCCGGCCAACGTGCAGGCCAGGCTGCTTGGCCAAGGACGGTCTTTGCGCGGGCTGTGTTCCACCCCGGAGCAAATCACCTGGGTCAACCGGAGTCAAGAAGCAAATATCATGTTAAGCATTTTCCTCCCGCCTTCCCAGCCCGCCCCAGACATGGCCCCTGGGAAGGGAAGGAAGGAAATGTACTGAGCGGATGCAGAGCCAGGCTGGGGCCCTTGGGAAGCAGAGGAAAGCGCCTCCCCCGGCTTTTCAGGACCTTCCTCTTCTCCCCACCTCCCCTGCAGGCTGCAGGCCAGGAATAAAGTCACATACAAAGACCTCGCCTGGCCAGACAAGAATGGAAGATATTTAAGGCGCTTTTCTTGTGAGCACACAGTGCTCTGGGTGGCTCTGCTCGCCTCTGACGAGCTCTGTGAGGCGGGCTTGCATTTAGATCCCACTGCACAGGAGAGGCAGATGGAGAACAGAGATTGAGTCATTTGCTCAGGGTTACACCACCGGCAGGGGCAGAAGCTGGGTTTGAATCCACCGGGAAGAGATCCAAGCTGCTGAGAAAGGGGGAGAGAACTGCCAGATTCAGCCAATGAAAATGTAAGATGCCCACTGACTTTTGAATTTCAGATAAACAAGAAAGAACTTTTTAGTATAAGTGTGTCCCAGGGTGTCTGTCTGAAATTCAAACGTGACTGGGTGTCCTATAATTTATGTAACAACACTAACTTTAAAGCCATGTCCAGTAATGTCGCCTGTTGGGTCTTCTTCTCACCTGAAGTCGGCTGTCTCTGCTTTCTTTGATTTCGTCTCCTACATGCATCCCTGGAAGTTTCTGAGCTCTACTTTTCCACATATTATTTTCTTTGTGTTTGTCTTTAGTTTTGATGCTTTTATTGGTGGAATATATATATATATATATATATATATATATATATATATATATATGTGTGTGTGTGTGTGTGTGTGTGTGTGTGTGTGTGTGTGTGTAATCTCCGTTGGTGCATTATGCATATGTTGGTAATTGTACATCACGGTGAAATTCAGTGATACATACATGCACACCTCACTTGGTGGATTTCCCTGCACATCCCACCGCTCCCCCTCCTTCCACGTGCATGTTAGTGAGATGGGTAGTGACACCTTCACACGTGGACAGAGCACTATCCCAACTGTTTCCCTCCTCTATCCTCCCTTTCCGCCTCCCCACCTCCCTCCCCCAGAACCCTTCCATTGTTCTGCAGGTTTCTCTCTTCATCAGCCATAAAGAAGAACAAAACTATGTCATTTGCAGGAAGATTGATGGAACTAGAGACTATGGTGCTGAAATCAGTCAGTCTCAGAGAGTCAAGGGTTGTATGTTTTCTCTAAAGGGTGAAAGCTAGAGAAGAAATAGGAAACAAAAAGGACTTCAGATAAATGTTTTGAGATTTCGCACGTGTGTGTGTGTGTGTGTGTGTGTGTAGGACGGTACTAGAGATTGAACCCAGGGGCATTCTGCCTTTGAGCTATACTCCCAGTCCTATTTTATTTTGAAATGGGTCTCTCTACATTGCTAAAAGCCTCCGTAAGTTGTTGATGCTGGCCTTGAACCCATGATCCTCCTGTCTCAACGGACTCCTAAGTACTGGGATTCCAGGTGTGCACCACCACACCACACTAAACCATATCATCTTTAAAATTCTTTGTTGCTGAAGGCTGTTGCTCGATGGCAGAGCACTTGCCTAGCATGTATAAGACCCTGGGCTCAATCCCAGCACCCTCCAAAAAAATTAGCTGTTGGTCATTAATATTGCTTGAGCGCTCATAATATGCCAGAGACTGTTTATTCAAAAGACTCTCTCCGCTGTGGCTTCCCTTCCCCAGGGCTTGGGATCCTTGCTGCCAGGTGCTATGGCTCTGGGCCACCCCCACATAGCAAAGACAGCTGGTGCAAAGAGGAGGAAGTGGGGTGGGAGGTGCCCCTGGGGGGCCGGGAGAATTGAATGCTTCTCAGATATCTTGTATGCTTCCAGTGGAAGATGTAGATACGATTTTCATAATTAGAATAAAAAAGTTATTGAAAAATCACTCTTCTAGGATACTATGCTAAGCAGTGCTCCTCCTGCCTCCTCTTCCTGAGTATCTTAGGGTTACAGGTGTGAACCACCATGCCTGGCTCAGCCTGCATGCTGCTGTCTGGGTCCAGAAGGACCCTCTGGTTCTTTCTCATCAGTAATTCAGAGACAGACAGACAGAAGCTAGGTAGAGGTATTGCTCTGTAAAATCTCTGTCTTTACCATAACTAGCTAGTAGGAAGACCAGGCAAGCTCAACAGCAACTATCCAACCTATTCAATGAGAAATAAAATCCCCAATGGCTCAGGGGGTCATAAGAAAGGAAGAGACTGGGCACATTGACATGTTCCTTTCTGAAATGCATTCCTTCCTTGGGTACTGTGGAAACTCATAAGTATAATCCACTCTGCAGTGATCTCTCCCTCCCTAACGCCTAAGGTCAAAGAGTTCACTGTGAGAAGCTCACAACTGCCAAATTTGGAAGTCCTGAACAATCCTGGGCCTTGAAAGTTCTGTACTTGCCGGGCGTGGTGGCGCATGCTTGTAATCCCCGCATTTGGGAGGCTGAGACAGGAGGATCACACAGGTTTGAAGCCAGCCTCAGCTACTTGGTGAGGCCCTCAGCAACTTAGCGAGATCCTGTCTCCAAATAAATATAAAATAGGGCTGGAGGTATAGCCCAGAGGTAGAAAGCCCCTGGGTTCCACCCCTAGTAACACCAAAAAATAAAACAATAAAAAAATAAAAAAATAAATTTTGTACTCTTTGCCTGACCAATAGGAGCTCTTCTGGGTTGTATAGACCTGAAGTCCTCTGCACAGATGAAGGCATATTATGGCCTCTAGATCTGAAGAAGATCAATTCATTTCCCTCTCTGTTTAATATCAATATTTAATAAGTAAGCCTGAAACACCTCCTTTGCCAACTGTCAGATCAGACTTTTTTTTATTATTGTAATCTATGCTACCAGCCGGGCATGGTGGCGCACACTTGTAATCTCAGCATTGGGGAGGCTGAGACCAGAGGATCATGGCTCGCGGATAGCCTCAGCTACTTAGTGAGGCCCTCTGCAACTCAGTGAGACCCAGCTTCAAAATAAAGAATAAAAAAAATAGGGTAGGCTGGGCGTGGTGGCGCACGCTTATAATCTCCGCTCTTGGGAGGCAGAGACAGGAGGATTGCGCAGGTTCAAAGCCAGCTGCGTGCACTGGCTTAGGAGACCCTGTTTCAAAATAAAAATGTAAAAATAGGTCTGGGAGTGTAGTCCGGAGGTAGAAGGGCTTCCAGGAACCCCAGTACCACACACACAAAAAAAATAGGGTAGGGGGTGTAGCTTGAAGGTTGAATGCCCCTGGGTTCCATCCCCAGACCCACAAAAAAAATAAATAAATAATAAATAATCTATGCTACCACAAATGTGCTTTTTTTTTTTTCTATTAGAATGAGAGATCCCTCTTTTAAAAAAGAAATCAAGTTTGTTTTCAGCCATGGGTGATGGGTACGCTCCTACCTTGGCGTGATTTTTTTTTTCTTTCTTCCCTTTCCTACAGCTGCGACCCAGCTAATTGCAGGTGGGAAGTCAACTCTGAAATCATTAGACTTTCAACTTTGCTTAGAGATCGTGCTCAGTTAAATTGTAGGATGTCCTCCTTAATAACAGGAAGCCACGTTGTGAGACCAGCAACATTCAGGTCCTCTGTTCACGGAGATAAAGACGCCCGAGTGTGCCGCCCGCCCAGGGTTCCTTGTGGTCAGGGAGGAGAGGAGAGAGAGGAGAAGTGACCCCAGGATGAATCACTCGCTTCTAAAACAAGAGTCTGAGTGCTCTTTGTTGGCCGAAATGTGCAACCTCTGAATGTGCTGGCCTCCGGTTCACAGAGACAAAGGGCTGAGTGATTCAGGGTCTCAGTGTGGTGGCCTCGTTCCTGACGTTGGGAACCTCGCATACCAAAATATCACATCACCAAGAAACCAGTTTGGTTTAAGAACAAACACATGTTACTAATATTGAGGCTTCGCAAGTCAATTAGTGGGCTCTTTGCAGGCCTTCAAAATTCTATTACGTGTGTGTGTGTGTGTGTGTGTGTGTGTGTGTGTACACCTAAGTGTGTTACTGTTAGTTACTGTTAGTTAGTAACTGTTAGTTACTGGGGATTAAACTCAGAGACTTCTACCTCTGAGCTGCATCCCAGCCCAATTTTATTTTGAAACAGGTCTCACTAAGTTGCTCACAACCTTGCTAAGTTGCTGAGGCTGTTCTTGAATCTGAGACCCTCCTCTCTCAGCCTTCCAAGTACTGGGATTACAGTTGTGTGCCACCATGCCCAGCTGATTCTATTTCTTTGAACAAAATATTTTAGCTATTTTTTCCCATAGGAAAGGGGCAGGGGAACGTTGTATAGCAGGCCCTTAGTGGGTTTTCCATCTGCTACAGACAAAGGATCATTTATTAACCTTTCCATGGGCCAACTGTTCTGCTAGAGTATCCATCCCATAATTCTCCAGAGGTAAAGGAGATGATCTTAGGAAGCTATATCAAGAAGTGAAGCTGTAAATAGCCCTTACAATGACATGCACAGCTTGCTTCTATTTCTCTTAATCATAAGTCCAATAACCAAGGAGTGTCATGGGCCTAGATCCATGGCTGCCCATGTGGTCCCAGGGTCAGTGCACCAGTCTCACTTGGGAACTCATTAGATATGCAAATTCCTAGGCCCAACACTAGGTCTAATGAGTCACATACTGGGGGTGAGGCCCAGAGATGTGTTTAGCATGCCTTGCAGGTGATTCTGATGCAGCTAAGGTGGACAGCCAGTGGCCAAGACCCTTTAAGCAGGACCATGAGCCGCAGAAACTCTTCTGCCAGAAGTAGAGAACTTGTGGTCTGGAGGCCTAGGGTAGGGTTCTTTTCCTTGGCCGTACATTAGAAATCCTGGAATAATTCTTTAAAATAATATATAATAATAATACCACCTGGCATGGTGACACACCCCTGTAATCCCAGTGTTCTGGAGTCTGAGACAGTAGAATTACAGGTTCGAGGCCAGTCCTAGAAACTTAGTGAGATCCTGTTTCAAAGTAAAAAAGGGGTAGAGGTGTAGCCCAAATTCCTCTCTCAGCCAAGAAAATCAGAATCCCTAGGTAATAGTTTTTCCTGGCTCAGATAGGCTCCCTGGGCTAGCAACCATGGGCCTGGGAAAGGAGGAACCAGGCATAAGAGGGTTTCTAACTGGGCTAAAATGTTGATTCCTAAATGAAGGGTACTGGCAGTCCACATGCAGCCTAGCAGGCCCTGCAAACTCTCCGTGCCAGACCATGGAGATGCCCAAAGACAGTGTAGCTTCAGTGTAATTGGTGGGTGTTTTACAGGTGTGGAGGGGCTTCATGTGGCGGCCATGGGCAATGTCCCACCAGACCTCACCTCTCTAGCCCTTTCTAGCACCTGGCTTTGTGGGTCCTGATGCCTGACCCAAACTCATACCCACTCCCCAAAACTCACCTATGTTTAGGGTCATTTCAATGGAGCTTCAGCCTGAATCAGCCCACAGCTGCTAACCCCCAAAGACAGCTGAGGCCAGGCTGATGTGCTCAGCATACCCACTCCTTCCCTTCGGCCTTGTTAGGAGGAAGCAGCTTCCCTGGCACCTACCTACACGCCACACTGACGCTGGGGGTCACAGCGAGCAGAACAGCCAGCCGAGGGCTCGGACCTGCCCATCGCTGGTAGTTTATCAATGAGAACCTGCCCCCAGCTGAGGCCGTTGTTTCTGGTATATTAAGAGACAACTAATTGAAGGTGCTCAGCTCCTAAACATCCCTTCACCTCCAAACCTGGACTCAGGATGATCTATGTTCCTGTATCAAGGGGGAAAATGACCAATGCCCCCATCCAATTTCCCTCCTCTCTAGTAGGAGTTTACTTCAAATTATTTGACACAGAGACTATTAACTGTGTGATATTGGGAATTGGACACAGGGGTGTTCTACCTCTCTACCTCTGAGATACATCCTTAGCCCTATTTTTAGTTTTTTAAATTTTGAAACAGGGTCTTGCTAAGCTGCTGAGGATCCTGCTCAGTTGCTAAAACTGGCCTCAAACCTGACATCCTTCTATCACAACCTCCCAAATCCTGGAATTACAGGTGTGTGACACTGCACCATATATAGTTTTTACACTTCTTTTTAAGGTTGTTTCTCTCAGTCTGCCTGGTTTCTTTTCTTTTTTTTTTTTTTCTTTTTTGCAGTACAGGGGCATTCTACCTCTGAGCTACATCCCTATCCCTATTTTTTATTCTTTTATATTTGAAACAGGGTCTCACTGAGTTGCAAGGGGTCTTACTAAGTATCTGAGGCTGTTTGCAAACCACAATCCTCCAGTCTCAGCCTCCCAAGTGCTGGGATTACAAGTGTGCACCACCACGCCCGGTTTCCTTTTTTTTCCTTTTTAAATATGTTTTTATTGGTGCATCGTCATCTCACATCATAATGAAGTTCAGAGTGGTAGAGATATGCGTGCACACAGCTCTTAGTGAGCTTCCCCTTGCAGCCCCCCCTGCCCTATACATGACACTGAGATTGGCACTGAGAATTTCATATATGTATATAACATCAGTGGAAGTGTTTCCTTCGTTAATTCTCTATCCCCGCCACCCTCCCCTGGACCCCCAACATCACTCCACTAGGGTTTCTCCTCCTTTATCTCAAGTCCCTCTTACATCCCAATTACTCCCCAGCTTCCACGTATGAGAGAGAACATCTGACCCTTCGCTTTCTGTGACCGGCTAATCTCACTTACCATAATGTTCTCCAGGTCCATCCATTTCCCTGCAAATGATGTACTTTTGTGCCTCGTGATTGCTGAGTAAAATCCCATTGTGTCTGGCCCATAACTTTGTAATCCATTTATTTGTTGATGGATACCTCAGTTGGCTCCACAATTTGGCTATTGTGAATTGTACTGCTATGACCATGAGTATGTCTACATCACTATAGTATTCTGACTTCAGTTCCTTTAAAAGGCTATACATGAGTAGCATAGCTGGACCGTATGTCTAGCCTCCTGGTTGACCTGAACTCTCAATTTATTATTCACAGATACGTTGATTTACTACTTTGAACTTGTTGCCTCAGCTTGACCTTTACATTCTGTACTGACTCTCCAGACTGACTCCAAATGTGATTTCTGCCACTGACCTGATTTCCACAGTTTGTCTGGGCCTCCACCCCCAAGACGGCTGTTAGTTCTTGGTTCTTCAATCTCTGTTACCAATCCCGACATCCTTCGTCAGCCCTGGATTCAAAGCGGACACATCACCTATGGTCAGGCTGATTTAAGTGGTTCCAAAAGGCAGCGACTCTACAAGTGATCTTAATTAAAAAATTCAGCTTGAATCTTTAGCGGAAGTCTGAGCAAATCACGAATTACTAAGCTTATGCTAAAACAAGCTTGATTTTGTTAACATATCGAAAGATTTATTTCTTGCCACACTTTTAATTTATATTACAAAAATCCAATTTATTGGGGAATGTAATCCCAGCTGGCTAACTCAGCATAGATAATTCATGGTTGCTTGTTGTTTTGTCTTTTTCTGTCCATTTTTGTTGTGAGTGTTGTTTCATAAGGGGACTTTTGTAAAAATAATAAACAATATATATTTTTACTTTAACCTCTGACCTATAAATCTCTCCATGGAGGGCCTCAGGTTTCCCTAGCCAGCACAGTCTTCTCTCAATAGGAAATTGGTTCCAGGGCCCCTTACACACACTCAAATCCCTAGACACTCAAGGCCCTTATATAAAATGGTTTATTGTTGATATAAAACCTATGCACGGCCTCCTGTGCATTCCAAATTATTTTCGATGATTACATAACACAACGGAAATGCTATGTAAATAGATGTTCTATATTATTAGGGAATACTGAAAAGGGAAAACAGGTCTGTACAAGTTCAATACAGTTCCAAACTTCCAGTTTGTGTGTGAGGGGGGCTTACCGGGGAGTGAACCTGAGCAACACCCCCAGCCCTATTTTGTTTTTAGTTTTGAAACGAGGTCTCACAAAGTTGCTGAGGACTTTGCCAAATTGCTGTAGTTGGCCTCAAACCTACGATCCTCCTGTCTCAGCCTCTAAAATACGGGGATGACAGGTGTGTGCCACCAGATCCAGCTCCAGTTTTGTTTATAAGTATTTTCAACCCATAGTCAGTCAAATCTCAGATACAGCAGACTGTATCATGAATGTAACAAACTACAACAAAAGAGATTTTAGTACAGCCATGCTGGAATGCAGTCCCCAAGACACCACGCAGTTAAGAGCCTCTGGACCCAGTTGCACTGTGTCACAGAGCCCTGGGTGGGACCACATCACAGTAGGGAGGTAGTTTCCCAGCTGGTCCTTTGGATGCCCGGACTTCCTTTACACCTCTGCTTTCTCTTGCCTCTTGAGAAAGGCATTCTAAGAAAGCGAGAAAAAAAATGTAGGCTAGAAAACGCTTCCCAAAGCCATGGTTCACCTCAGTTCCGTCTGACCCAGAGCAGCTGCGCTGACTCCACCTACATTAGCAGGCCCTCCCAGCCTCTCTCATCATTTTTACCATAACGCGTATGACATTTTTATTTTTTAATGAAAGGGGGAGGGTGAATCCCATACACTTGCTCTTTGGGACACCAAAATCAGAGGAAGGGGAGATCTTAGATTGGCATAGAGCCACAGGAAAAGCATAGGCTTTGCTTCTGAGGACAAGGTGCGCTTCGGGGCCGAGGGGCAGCCACAGGGTTAGCACTCACCCAGCATGCGGGAAGTCCTGGGCTCCATCCCCAGCACCACACCACAGAGAACATGCACATGATCATCCATCCATAGCCACTGCAGTCACACCAAGTTTAAGACACTAGGGATGGAAGGAAAGTGAGATTGTTGATCAGGAGTTTTACAGGAGCTGGAGGTGGAGCTTAGTGATGGAGTGCTTACCCAACACGCAGGAGGTTGTGAGTTCCAGTACCAAGAAGGAGGAGGAGGAAGAGGAGAGGAAGAAGAAGATGAAATTTTAGGAAGGAGACAGACTTGGCTAAAACTAATAGCACATTATTCAAAAATAAAACCTAGCCTGGGGCAGTGGCACACACCTATAATCCCAGTACTTGGGAGTCTGAGACAGGAGGATCACAGGTTCAAGGTCAGCCGCAGCAAGTAAGGAGGTCCTCAACAACCTAGCAAGACCCAATTCCCAAATAAAAAATAAAGTGGGGCTGGGGGTGTAGTTCGGAGGTAGAATGCCCCCGGGGGTTCATCCCAGTAACACACACGCACACGCACACGCACATGCACACGCACACTTGGCTGTGCTCAGTGGTACACGCCTATAATTCCAAATGCTCAGGAGTCTGAGGCAAGAGGATCATGAGTTCAAAGCCCAATTCAGCAACTTAGCTACTGTCTCAAAATAAAATAAAAACTGGGGGTGTATCTCAGTAGTAGAGTATTCCTGGGCCCTGGGTTCAATCCTCAGGACTCCTCCAGCCTCCTAATAGCCTCTAATATTTTACTATAAACAGTATATCTGAAATTGAGTCGAGAGTTTCCAGAAACTTAAGCTGTAGGTAAAATGCAGCTTTGCGGTTCCTATTTCCATCCCACTGGTCCGCCTCTGGCTGAGAGGGCGTGAACTTTCTCCTTGCTGAGCTGTCAGCAAACCCCCTTAGAGCTTCCCCTCTCAAGTCTGGGAACCTCTCCGGGACTCCTGTTTGGGGAGGGTGTAAATTATCCCCCAGGCACTTCTCCAGTGAACATTAACTGAACTCCATCTTTCTCTGGGGGAAGTGGCTCTGGGCTGTTGGACCCAGTTCCCAAGCAAGCAGACGCTCCTTTTTTCTGTAAATAGAACCCTTGGTTTACAAATGTACTATTGACAAGCCCCAGATCCAGATCGTTGTTCTTGGGAATGTTTGTAACCCCTAAGCAAACAAGGCCTGTCCTTTTTTTTTTTTTTCTTTCACTTAAGGCTGTGATCATGTAAAAATATGCTTGCAAAATATATACTCAAAAAGGACCCTGGCCGTTGAGTCCTATGGGCACCAAATGAGATGAAATTAAGAGACGCTGAGGGCACTTAATTTTTTATTCAGAGTCTGGACTGAATGAAATTTAATTCAGGAGGTCCTGATTTTATTTCTGTTGGGGCCTGGGATGTATATGAGAGTTCGCTTTCCTAATTAATGGGCATAATTGATAGATGACATCACTTTCATGGCCATACAATCACTTGTATTAAGGGTTTGTAGAATATGGGGAAAATAGTTCTCAACATAGCTCTTGGCCTGCTGCTCCGGAGTGCTTAAGCCAGAGGGCAGCTTCTGTCTCTCTTGCACTTTCCCAGGGACCCAAAATATTTTTATATACACAGCCAAGCATTTTTTAAAAGCTATTTCCCTGCCCCCTCTCACATGAACTAGTGTGTTCCCTGGCGTTTAAATAAATGGGCCTTTGGGGTTCTTAGGTTGAGGCACAAGGAGGCAATGACGACTCTTTGTCAGAGCTGGGACGTTTTCCAGATTCAAATATGGGATTAAATGTGTTAGTGAGCAGTCCCCAAATGCCTCCGGATTTCAAACGATTGTTTGGGTCTGGGTTTTGCACATCGCCCACTCACTTAACCAGACAAGTGCTATTTCTAAATATCCTTTTCCCAAAGAGTTGGAGCAGGGATTAGAAAGTGACAAATGGGAAGTTCCAGCAGTGTTTGGACTTTTGCCCCAGATGGTGGGCGTGGGAGTATGAGCAGCAGAAGGGGCTGGGAGGAGCTGTTGCAAAGGGAGAGGAAATGCCAGGCAATTTGGTTCTCCATGGCTGCCCCGAAGGAGTCAGGAGGGACAGAAGTCCCGCGTCCTGGGAGCAGCCCTTTCTGCCTGTTGCCTCCACGGACCCTACCCAAAGGCCTTGTTATCGAATTTAGCTAGGAAATTGTTAATGCTGCCACTTTGCACCCCTGAGATGGCCAGAATCAAAAAGATGGCGGCAGCAAGATTGATGGGGATGTGGGGGAAGCAGAACCTTCCGGGCTGCCGGCGGGGTGGGGATGTAAGATGGTGCAGCTGCTTTGGAAAACAGTCTGGCAGATCCTCACACGGTCAGAGTGACCCTAGGACCTAGCAACTCCACTCCTACATATAGTATATGTACACCCAGGAGAATGGGAAGCATGCATCTGTACCCAAACTTCCACGGACATGGTATTATTCAGAAGAGCCAGAAAGTGGGGACAACCTGCGTGCCCATGGACTGATGAATGGGTAAACAAAATGTGGTTTGTTCATACAAGCAATATAATTAAGCAAGAAAAAGAAATGAAGCCGGGCATGGTGAAGCATACCTGTAATCCCAGTACATGGGAGGCTGAGACAAGAGGATTATATGTTCAAAACCTCAGCAGCTTAGCAAGGTCCTCAGCAACCTAGTGAGACCCTGTTTCCAAATAAAATTTTTTAAAAAAATAGTGCTAGGGGTGTATTTGGAGGTAAAATATCCCTGAAGTACTGATGCATGCACAGTATAGATGAACCTAGAAAACATTATTCCAAACATAAAAATACAAAGACCACATGAATATAAAATGTCCAGAAGAGGCCACTCTGCAGAGACAGGAAGCAGATCAGTGGCTCACAATAGCTGAGGGAGGGAACAAGGAGAAGTTGGGGGAGTGATGGTGATAACTGGTGGGTACAGGGTTTCTTCTGGGGGTGATGAGAATATTCTAAAATTAGATTGTGGCAATGATTGTACGTACTATGGTGATGGTTGGTGGACTCTGAGATGATGGTTATATGTATGACACACTACAAAACCATTGGTACACATTTGATGGTAAAGTGCACAGAATATAAATTATATGTCAATTTAAAAAGTTTTAAGAGCGGGAACTTCCGGGAAGATGGCGACCGAGAAAAGCGGGGCTTAAGAGTCCCGCTAACAACCAATCTCCATTACCACAAAAAGAGCGCCTTTCATAGCCAGAAAACACCATCACCAGAAAAACAAAAAAACCCACCAGGCTCCAGAGAGAAAGCGGACTGAGAACAGAGCTCAGGGCCACAGAGGAGACACACGCGCCCGAGG
This sequence comes from Muscardinus avellanarius, assembly GCF_963383645.1. NCBI lineage: Eukaryota > Metazoa > Chordata > Mammalia > Rodentia > Gliridae > Muscardinus > Muscardinus avellanarius. The sequence goes on from NC_137806.1 coordinate 18,654,605, forward strand.
ACGCGGCAGCAGCACCATACTGCCGGCGGCAGCGGCGAACTCAACGGACGGCTACAGCAAGCCAGGAGAGCCGCTGCGGAACAGCCAGGCGGGATCTTTCGGCGCAGACAGCATTTAAAGCTCCCAGTGGCTGAGCTCAGCACACGCTGCAGGGATTCAGAGTGGAAATCAAAACCAGAAAAGAAAAAACACGCCAGCCTCATGGCCGAGGGCGTGGCAGAGGCGCCATATTGCCACCGGCGGCGGCAGCAGCAGTGAATTCACCGAGTCCAGTACAGCTACATCTGCGTACTCAAGAACAGTGAGTCAAATTGCGGGCCACAGAGGAGAAATCGCAGTATTGGGCCTCCTGGGACTTGACCCAGTGAGGGAGTGGCGGTGGCAGAGATATCACACCATAGGAGAACGTGCAACCTGGCACCCCCCATAGTTTAAAGCAGCCTCTATCGACTCCCTGGGTCGGAGACTCTGTGATACAACCCAGTAAAGAAGTAGTGGGGTCTGAGATAATACAGACTCGAGATCCAGAGCACCTTAAGTGAAGCCATAGTGACCCAAGGGAAGAACCCAGAGAAGGCACAAACCTCCGAAATCATGGGAAAGAGGAATAACACTGGAGTAATGAATGTGCACAACCCCACAACATCAGAACCTGATAAAACAGAAAATCAGAGATTTCTAGAAGATCAAATCAGGAAAATAACTGTAGAAATAATAGAGGTGCTTCGAAAAGAACTCAGAGAGAGCCAAAAAGAGATAAAGGATGCAATTAATGAAGTAAAGGCCTCAATTCAAAGCACAAACAACCGATTAGACCACATGGGGAACAGAATCTCGCTCTTAGAAGATGAGCAATCCAAAAATGAATGCATAGTTTCTAATCTAGAAAAAAATATCCAACAGCAGGAATCTGACATTGAAGAAATATGGGCCCATCTTAAGAGAGCTAACCTAAGAATAATTGGAATAGAGGAGGGAAAAGAAAGTGATACCAAAGGGATCAACAATCTCTTCAAGGAAGTAATAGCAGAAAATTTTCCAAATATAGAGCAACAGGTTGATACACAGATCCAGGAAACTTATAGAACTCCCTTTAGACAGGATCGGAGAAGAGGATCCCCACGCCACATAATTGTCAAAATGACCAATGTGGAAGCCAAGCAGAGAATCTTAAAGGCAACAAAAACAAAGGGCCAACTGACATTCAGAGGCAAACCAATTAGAATCACTCCAGACTTCCCAAACCAAGTCATGAGAGCCAGAAGGGCTTGGAGTAACATATTCCAAACTCTGAAAGAAAACAACTTCCAGCCAAAAATTTCCTATCCAGCAAAACTTTCTATCAAATTAGATGGAGAAATAAGAAGCTTCCATGACAAACAGAAACTGAAGGAATTTATGTCTTCAAAACCAGCGCTAGAGAAAATACTCAAAGAGATTAACTACAAAGAAGAAATAGGTAACACTCACCAGAACCAGAGAAACAAGAGTTTCCATCCAACAGACAACTAAGATTGGTTATCTGTGGAGATTCATTATTTATGTTAGTCTTTTACCTATCTCTAAGTTGTATTGTTTGCCTTTATTGTTGTTAATTTTTAGGATTTCTAGTTGGAATATTAATATACCTTCAGATATAGCATTTGGAAATATTTTATCCAATTCTATTAGTAACTTTTAACTCTGTTTACATTGTCTTTGGATATACAATATTTTCTTTTATTTTTTAGGGAGTTTGTATATTCTTCTGTTGCCTGTGCCATTGAAATCATATCCAAGAAATCACTGCCAATTTCAATGTTGTGAGGTTTTATGACCCAGATTTTCTCCTAAAAGTTTATAGTCTTAAGATTTATATTTAGGTCTTTTATCTATTTTGAGTTAATACTTGTATATGGGATTAGGTAAAGGTCCAATTTTATTCTTTTCCATGTAATTATTATTTTTCAACAATATTTAGTTAAAAGATTATTATTTCCACCACCAAATGTTCGTGGAAACCTTGTCAAAAATAACTTGACAATATAGGGAAGAATTTAGCTCTAGGCTTGTATTTAACTCCAATGGTCTATATATCTGCCTTTAGAACAGTACTACACTGTTTCAATTATTGTAGCTTTATATGGTTTGAAATCAGAAAATATATATCTGCTAGCTTTGTTCTTTTTCAAGATCGTTTTGGGTATCTAGAATTCATATTCCATATTAGGATAGATTTTTTTTCTGAAAAATAAATATATAAATATATGATAGTTTCACCTAAAAAAAACAGAAAAAAATATGCTCTAGTAAGAAAGAAAGCAAAAAGAAATATTGAAATGCTATCTTTAAATCATCAAACGCTTGGTATCAGACAAATGAAACTGTTATGTGAGATTACCATTTTTAATTTTGGATAAATTGCTATAATACTAGATGTCAACCACTAAGCCAAGCATGGGAAGGAGGGATGGGGAGAGAATGGGGTGGGGATCGGGTGGGGGCTGACTGGGCGATGTGTGCATGTATGTCTACAAAAGTTTGTATCCCACTATGATGTATGAATACAGTGCACCAATAAAATAAAATTTAAAAAAAAAAAAAAAAAGTTTTAAGAGCACTAACAGAATTATAGGTTCCTTAGTACCACACACAAAAAGAGTTATGGGTCCCCTTCATTTAAAGAACAAAACTTCCAACTCTGCCCCCACCAGGCACTTTAATTCTACTTGGAGAATTCATACTAAAACCATCCCACTGACAGAAAGAAAAAAATATGCAATAAGTTTAAAAGTGGGTTTGAGTTCTGTGCTGGGAGGCAAGAGGGCGAATGAAAAATTAAAATGAGGATCAATAAATAAGAGCTGAAAGGTCCATAGGTGACCTAGAAATAGGGTGTATTCATTAAGTGCACAAAACCCAAAAGAAATCGGTTCTCTACAAAACAGGCAGCTGTGGTCGGTGAAGATTTCTGAGCACATCCCTGCCTTTCCTCTTAGTGTTGTAGAGTTATTCATTTCCTACCACCTCGGCCTAGTTTAGAATACATCCCTATGGGTCCTCTTCAGTCCTTCCAAGAGAATGGATCTGTCTTATACCTTAAATCCTGATTAAAGTTTCTTGATATCTGTAGGCAGCTAGACTGGGCTTTGATGCTGGTAAAACCACCCTTTACCTCTGGATCCTATCAGTAAAAGATAACAAAACACATCCAAGAACATCTTTATAAAATGTTATTGGGCCTCCCAGCAGCTGACTTTGACCTGTCATAAAGGGGTTCTCCAGCTAATCTTGGAGCTGACATTCTCCCAAATAGATGGCAGTCTTAATCACTGAATGATTAAATCACTGAATGATTAGATTGCACTTCTGAATATGTTTCTGGTTGCTATAATATGCTTCTCTGTGTGTATGCTATTTCCTGTGTATTTATGTATTTGCAAATTTTTCTCATAATTATGCCACACATTACTTCCAACTTGGCTTTTCCAAGTGTTTTCAAGGCAGTGATTATGTCTTAAAACCTATCTAGCATCAGGCAAAGGCATTTATTGACTTTAATTTTTTTTTCTTTGTCCTAACAAAGACAGGGAAGGGGGGACACAGGGTCCCAAGAAAGGAAAGCTGATGAGCAAGCTGGCCCAAGGAAAGACTGTGGCTCCGGGGTCCCCGGTGAAGCAGTCAGTGCAGCAGTGGTCCTGTGGGCCACTCGGGGTCTGCTTCACCTCTTCTCCCTGGACGGGAGCCCCTGGCTTCAGCAATGACTGCCTCTGTCCCAAGTCAGCCAGGAATTTAGGGCCCCCAGTCTCAGATCCCTTCCCAAATGTGGAACCCTAGGACCAAAACTTGAGCTTCTCCTTGTGCTGTTACCCCAGAGTGTCCAATAGGCCACCGCTCAGCCAATTTACCCCAACTTTGACTCTACTCACCCCCAGATATTAGCTTTCTCAGGGGAGAGGAAGAGATACAGGTATGGTTCCTGATTTTATCTTCTTAGTACCTACAGTGTTCCTCATTTCAGACACCTAACAGCCTTCTTTGTCCTGTTTTATTATTTCTTAAGTTTGTTGATTAACTATATAAGTGGCCAATTGCCTGAAAAACCTTTATTTTCTAGGGGAAAATAAGTGATTCTAGAAGTTGGAAATCAGGAAGGCATGCTCAGGGCATGAGTCCTGGTATCATGGTCTAGCTTTATGGCAGCCCGCATGTGACGGCAGGTCACGCTGACCCTCTGCGCTGCGATTTCCTCCTGTGTAAGATGAAGGTACACTCATACAAATGCATTTATGCATGTACATAAAGACAGTCACACACAGATATACACACACACAAGCACACATGCGTGCACAAAGACAGACACACACACCTACATCCGATTGCTTTGAAGATGCTAAATCACTTTTAAAGTACAAGACATCAACCCAGCATGGTAGTGTATGCCTGTAATACCAGTACTTGGGAGGCTGAGACAGGGGGATCACAGGTTTACAGCCAGCCTCTGCAACTTCATAAGATCTTGTTTCCAAATAAAACATTAAATAGGGAGGGGGTGCTGCTCAGATGTAGAATGTCCCTGAATTCAGTCCCTAGTACCACAAAAAAATTAAATAAAAAGAACAAGGCATTATGGTCAGTAAAGGCCATGACACTTGTGATACTCTGAAATATCCTTGTGGTAGTTTGAATTCGTACCTAAAGGTCAGGGCAGAATCAGGAAGGCAGCCGAAGAGACTGGACATCTCCATCCTGCAGGGTCCCACACTACCACTCCAACAAGAGTGGGAGCCACCCCAAGTCCCGTGGGCTCAGAACCAAGCAGGTGTCACCAGGCTTAGAGGCTGCCCCCGCAGCGAGCCTCCGTGGAGGATGGCCACCGTGGTCCCCACAAATGGTAAAAGTTTCAGGCCAGCTTCAGTAGGTCTTGCTGTTCTTAGGAATTCATACATTTGTATTCAGTCATGTTTTTATAAAAACTTATTAATGCACCTTTATACTTAAATTCGCAGGCCATAAGCTAAATATATATTTATCTTTTTATTTTTAAAGTCATGCTACTTATAGGATAAGGAGCGTCTTTAGAACTTCCCTATCTGTTCCATAATTACATGCTTTGGATAAGAGCCTGGTTCACAGACAAATTCCCGGGAGGGTGCGGAGCAGGGGGATGAGAGCGCACAGGCAGAAGAGGCTAACGTCCACCTGTGTTCATCCTTTCTTGAAAACATTGAGTGCTTAGCTAATGTTAATGCAACCATTACTTTCTGAGCAGTGTTTTTGTGTCTTTCTTTTTATTTCTTTCTTTCTCCTTCCCTTTTTTCCTTCTTAGCTTTCTTTCCCTTTTAAACAAAACTGTCTCTGTTGATGGGCTGTTTACAGAAAGGCAAGATTCTTAAGCGCGTGCACACACGTGTGCGCATGCACACACACACACTACTGCGGAAATAAAGAAATTGTATTCAGGACTGAAATCATGTTTAATGTTTTTTCCCAGAGAGCCAACATTCTTGGAAAAATTATATAAAACTCACCAAAAACGAATTTAAGTGAAAATAGTACTCGTATTAATTAATCTAATGCCTGGATCCATAACAAAATGAGAAAAGGGACTAAAAGAAGATGATTTAGGAAACGCAAATGTTGACATGATCTCATGAGGTTCACTCTACCTGTGGCAGGTAATTTTTTCCAGTGGTAGATAAAGTCCTTGAATTACCAGTCATGTGAGTGCTTAGAGAATACCACTCCCCTTGCTATTCATTTTAAATATATTATCTCGTTAAATTCTTACAACACCCCAGTGAGGTAGGAATTATTTCCATTGTGTAGATAAACAAGTTAGAGAAGTTGGTGTAGGTCAAGTGGACGCTCAGGCGTGTGAGTCCAGGACGCTCAGGTAGGTTAGGAGGAGATGCTCTACGACTTTCTGATATTAACTGAGTTGAGGAGAAAATAAATAAGTGTGCAGAAGACAAATGGTGTACCTCAGTAATAAGCAAGGCTTTTCAGGACTACACAATCAAATAACATCAAGAATCAACTTGTTCCCCCTCTTAATTATAGAAGCTGTGTTGGGAAGGTGTTCTTTCCTACCCAAAACCTTCCCTCCCAGCTTTGGAATCTCACCTTTTAATAGAAAATCTATCGGATTAAGATGGAGATGTTGGAGCCGGGCATGGCGCCTCACACTTGTAATCCCAGCATTTAGGGGGCTGAGACAGGAGGATTCAGGTTCATGGCCAGCCTCAGCCTCTTAGGGAGGCCCTCCACAACTCAGTGAGATCCTGTTTCAAAATAAAGAATAAAAAATAGGGCTGGGGGTGTAATTCAGAGGTAGAATGCCCCTAGGTTCCATTTCAGTACCACATACACACACAAAAGATGGAGATGTCATTCTGAAACATGGTTAAAAATAATCAGTAGGTGTGCCAGGCATGGTGGTAATCCCTATACTTGGGAGGCTGAGACAGGAAGAGTGCATGTTCCAGGCAAGCTTCAACAATTTAGGGAGACCTTCAGTAATTTAGCAAGATTCTGTTTCAAAAATGAATAAGTAAAATAAAAGGTATTAGGGGGGAGGTAGCTCAGAGGTAGAACACCCCTGGATTCAATCCGCAGCACCAAAATAATAGTAATAAAGATGATAATGATGAAAATCAACAGGCTAGGTGCAGTGGCTCACATCTATAATCCCAGGGATTACCGGGAGGCTGAAGCAGGAGGATCACAAGTTGGAGGCCAGCCTTGACAATAGCAAGATTCTGTCTCAAAAAATAAAACAGGGACCCAGGCATGGTAGCGCATGCTTGTAATCCCAGGGCTTGGGAGTCTGAGACAGGAGGATCCAGGTTCGTGGACAGCCTCAGCTACTTAGGCCCTTTGCAACTCAGAGAGACCCTGTTTCAAAATAAAGAATAAAAAATAGGGCTGGGGGTGTAGCTCAGGGGTAGAATGCGGCTGGGTACCATCCCCAGTACTGCAAAAAATAAATTTAAAAATGAATATAAATAAATAAGGGATAAGGGCCAGGGGTGTAGCTCAGTGGCAGAATGTTCCTAGGTTCTAACCCAGTATGGAGGAGGAGGAGGAGGAGGAGGAGGAGGAGGAGGAGGAGGAGGAGGAGGAGGAGGAGGAGGAGGAGGAGGAGGAGGAGGAGGAGGAGGAGGAGAGAAGAAGAAGAAGAAGAAGAAGAAGAAGAAGAAGAAGAAGAAGAAGAAGAAGAAGAAGAAGAAGAAGTCGTCAAAGGGAACCGGGCGTGGTGGCGCAGCTTGTAATCCCCGCGCTTGGGAGGCAGAGACAGGAAGATCACGCAGGTTCGAAGCCAGCCGCGCTGGCTTAAGAGACCCTGTTTCCAAATAAAAAAGTATAAAAACTAGGTCTGGTAGTGTAGTCCGCAGGTTAAAAGGGTTTCCAGAAACCCCAGTACTACCAAAAAAAAAAAAAAAAAGAGTCAAAGGGACTTTAGTAAATTCATAAATACTGGTTACATGTTTAACCAAATGTGTTTGAATGGGATTACGTTCTGTCTGTGGCTTATACATAAAATAACCAAAGCTTTTGTAGAAAGTCTGGACAAAAGGGGAGGATAAATTGCCTTGACTTCCTTTATCTATTTTTCTCCAGAATCTTGGGGAGTGAATATTAAATATATCAGATAAGCTTCCTTAAAAAAATCCTTAAATCCAAACCTAAACTTGGGACATTTCCAAAAAAAAAAAGCCTGATTTCTTAAAAGTTGCCCACAAAAATAGTAACTTCGCCAAGTGTTGCTACCAAATTAGACTTTTTGCTCTGCCACACAGAAATGTTTGGGTTCTCTAAGTTTGAAAGAGTTAAGGCAATAGATGGAATGTCTTGGGAATGTCGGCTGGTGAGGCTCCCTCTGCCTGTCTCTCTCACCCTGGAATGTCTCTGGATTTGCGCTCTTCTGTTTCGACCTGCCAACGCGGCGGGCTCCAGCGCACAGGACTGTCCTCCGGGAGACAGGGACCTGCGATTATCTGCGCGCTGAGGTTTCTTTCTCCCTCGTGCCTGGCGAGTCCCCAGGGCCAGGGGCAAGCAGTTTGATGACTCAGGAGCCTTCTGGTGATCCTGGAGGGAAAGCAGTCTCTGAAGATGAGTGGGGTGGTGGTGAGGGTAGTAGGGGGAGAAACGAGCCAGCGGAGGCTGAGTTATTTTGACTGCATTTTTTCCCTTGCCTGATTACATCTGAGTGGCACTGGAACTCTGTGTTACTGAAAGAGCAGAGCCCTGGATGTGGGGCCTGGGAGCAGGGGGCCGAGGCGGGGCCTGGCTGGCATGGCTGCGGGGCTGCGGGGCTCAGAGGACGCGCCAGGCAGCCCGGAGCTCACTCGCCGGGCGCGGAGGACTTGCAGAGTGGGAAACCTTCAGGTCCTGCTGCAGATGCTGAAGTCATGGTGCATCTCCAGGGCTGTGTACCAGGTGGGACTGACCTCTTCCTTTGCTCTGCAGCGGGAGGCGGTGATGGGGAGGGGGAAGGTGCAAACTGTCTTCACTTCTGCTAGGGACTGTGGGGCCTGTTGCAAGAACCAGGGAGCCTGGTGACATAAACTCAGCTTCTCCTCCAAGGGGCCAGGGGCCACTGAGGTGCTCGCTAAGTACAGTCTAGGTCGCTTTCCACGGCAACCCTCTGAAGGAGGTAGGCATGGTCTCCATTCGAGAGATGAGGTTATTGAAACTCGGAGACAGATGTAAGTTGTTCAGAGTCAACGACAGAGCCCTGGGGTGAAAACCACAGATTTTCTGGCTACAAAAGATGGAGCTTGTCCTCTCCCCTAGTTCATGTTTCCCTTGTGAGAGATGGTGTTGCTCAGGGTGTGTGCACCAGCTGGGGGTTGAGACCAGCTGGGAAAGGGAATATGGCCATGTTGGACAGGAGGGACACACTAGGTAAGGATATTGTCTCTCCTGACCTTCCTCTCCCCGGGGGCTGACATAGGCATCTCTGAAACCACATACTGTGCTCACTCTTCCCCCAAACCAGACAAAAAGAGAATCTTTTCTTGGAATTTTAAATTTTTATTTTATTTTATTTTTGCAACACCAGGGCCCCAGACACAGGAGGCAAAATACTCTACCCCTGACCTCCCTCTAGCCCAGCCAGAGGGGACACTTTCTACAGCAGGTGGCACCTTCTGAGTGGTATGGGGCACTTTCAAAAGGAGAGGCAGGGCTTCTGCTTTCTCCTGCTCTCAGGCCAGATTGGTGGCATTAAGCCATGTCCCTTCTTGCCAGGGAGACATCACAGCCCCAACCCAGCCTGGGAGGGGTTAGTCTGATGGGGGGGGGGCAAGGAGCAAGTGGGAACATTCCCCTGGCCCGGCTTTCAAAGGGGATATCACAATTTTCCTTTGGCTGACAGTTTTTTGTAACCCGGTATATTTCATTAAGTCAACACGAGCGAGTCTGGCCCTTTCTCTCTGCTTGTTGGCTGGCTCACCATGCTGTTTGGAACCTGGAACAGCTGGACTTTGTATTTTTAGGTATAATTTGGCATTGTATAATCCCTTAATGAACTGTAATGTCTGAAGAACTCAGAACCTGTAGCTGCCCCCCTCCTCATGTAGTGTCTGGACTCCATTGAAGGAACAAGTCCTTGGGAGCCATGTCCCAGGTGTCCAGTTACTTGCACAGATGGGCAGAGACCCCCAGGACCCCTGCCCCAGTTTCATCTTCCCATGGGCAGACAGAGTTTCTGGAAATAAGATTTCTCTGGAATTCTTGTGCTTGAAGGGCAGGTGCCTATAGTTTTATTAGAAACAGCATCTATAAGAGGTCTTATAAGACACTTGAAGGAACTCTTTACATATTAGACAACTATCTGAAATTTTTTCATTAAATATTTACAGCTAGGCTGAGACAAGAGGATTGTAGGTCCAAGGCCAGCCTTAGCAACTTAGCAAAAATGTGTTTCACAATTAAATAATTAAAAAAAGTTTGAGGGTGTAGCTTGAAGATAGAACAACCCTGGGTGTGACCCCCAGTGCCAAAAAATATTTAAATTTTTAATGAGACATTGTAAATCATTGTAAAAGAAAAAAATTGGGGGAAAAAAATCCCTGAGCTGGGAAATTCAAATGGTTGGTTTGTCCATTTGACGCTTTTCGAAAACCTTAAGAGTCAAATGTCCCCAGCTTGGTAGTGGGGTAATTACTTCATCAAGCTAAGTCTGTCTCTTCCAGCCATTACTATGATTACAAGAGAGTTTGGGGGCCTGGATCCCTGCCTCTACCTCCCACGTGCTTTTCATCTCCCTGTTTGTCTTTCTTGTTTCATCAAATTACATCAAAACCAAGCTTTTTGTAATCAAGTCAGCAGGGTGGGCCAGCCTCTGGGGGACTGCCATTAACACCCTAGCTCTTGGTGAGCGGGAGTTTGTGCCTGGCTCTGGGGGCAACTGGGGCTCCTGGGTTAATCACTCCTCTGCTTGTCCACAGCCTCTGGCTGAGCTCAGCCAGGTGGCCCAAGAGGGCTCATGCCTCTAACCCGCACAGCCTTGTCTGCAGCTGGAAAGGAATTCCCATAGCAGGATCTGGAAAGCAGTTGCTTAGAAGGAAGCCAGGGTGGCAGGTCTCAACTAGTTCACCAACCTGGGAGGCCAGGTTAACAACAGGCCCTGGTTAGCAGGCTGGAGAGCCAAGCCCAGGGCGTGGGGGAGGAGGCAGAGAAGCCAAAAGCAAAATCCAGCTGTGCTGGACCAGGGGTGGTCTGAACTCCGGCCAGGGCCAGAGGAGACTTTCCAAGTCTCCAAAGCTTCTACCTGCTCCAGCCCTGAATCTACCAGCCAGCAGCGCTAGTTTAAAGGGCCACTTAAAACAATATGCTGACCTACCTTCAGTTGCTCAGTGCCTCATGGCAAAGAGTCAAGAACACAAATAAACACATTTCAACAGACTTTGCAAGAAGTGTAGAAATTAACTTTACCCAAGGAAAGCTTTGCTCCCCCCCAAAATCTTTTAATCTCTCCTGGCCTTCACTTCCTAAGCTCATATCATCTATCATAATGATTAAACAAGGAGATGCATGTGTGTGCGTGCGTGTGTGTGTGTGTGTGTGTGTGTGTGTGTGTGTGTTACTAGGGGTGGAACCCACGGGCTTTTCTACCTCCAGGCTACACTCCCAGACCTATTTTTTATATTTTATTTGGAAACAGGGTCTCACTAAGTTGCTGAGAGCCTCACTAAGTAGCTGAGGCTGGCTTTGAACCTGTGCGATCCTCCGGTCTCAGCCTCCCAAGCGCTGGGATTACAAGCATGCACCACCCCACCTGGCCAGACAAATGTGAAATGTTTTAATGCACTGTATTCTTGCTGTTCTTTGCTTGGGAAGAACTTGTCTAGGGTGCATGTAATTATTAGTGATTCAGTGATGAATGGACACTTTTAATGTAAGCAATGTAATACTTCTGTGGCTTACAATCTATCTATTGGCTAGAGCAGTGGTTGTCAATCTCTGGGCAGCTTTAGATTCACCGCGCAGCACTTAGAGACACCCAGGCCAAGACCTGATGCCCAGAGGCTTCGACTCAGGGACCTGGACATTAGGGTGCTTTAAAAGCTTCCCAGGTGTTCTAATGGATAACGGATAATTCAGCTAGACGACCAGAGCTGACAGAGCCTCGCTCCACTGTCAGGTAGGAAATAGATGCTCACAAAAGCCCAAGGAACAGCATTAGAATTACAGGGAGGAGGGGGAGCACTTCAAATTACTCTGCTTTGATCAGTACACATTTTATGTGGCATTCAGATCATCACTCCGTACCTAGTAGATATGTACAATTAAAATAATTATTAATAGCCGGGCGTGGTGGCGCACGCTTATAATCCCTGCGCTTGGGAGGCGGAGACAAGAGGATCACGCAGGTTCGAAGCCAGCCGCGCTGGCTTAAGATACCTTGTCTCCAAATTAAAAACAGTATAAAATAGGTCTGGGAGTGTAGCCTGGAAGTGGAAGGGTTTCCAGGAACCCCAGTACCAACAAAAATAAATAAATAAATAAATAAAATAATTATTAATAAAAATAAATATTACTATCACGTGTGTATAAATAATGCATGAGCCCCACCTTACACCTAACAAATGAGCATGTCTGGGAGTGGCATGTTTATAACAGCACAGTTCACAAGAGCCAAATAATGGGACCAACCCAGGTGCCATCGACAGATGAATGGAAAATGCGGTGTAGACGCACAATGGAGTTTTACTCGGCCATAATGAAGAACAAAATTACATCATTTGCAGGAAAATGGATGGAACTAGAGAACAGGATGCTAAGGAGATCGGCCAGGCTCACAAAGTCACGAGTCCCATGTTTTCTCCTGGAAGCAGAAGGGACTTCAGAAGCATACGGAGAAAGAGCAGTAGAATTGTGGAAGGAGATCTGGGAGGGAGGTGAGAAGGGGAAAAGGAGGACTGAGGAAGCGAACAGCTCCAACGATGCTGCTCACACATGAAGTCAGCGCTACCAAACTCATGAACTTGAGGCCAGAGGGAGGAGGGGGAGGGAGAAGGGGGAGCGGGAAAATACACCAGGGGACATGCAGGGAAAAGACCAGGTGCTGTGCCCACACATGTTTGTATCACTCTGAATCTCACTGAGGTGTGTAATTATAATGCACCAATGAGAAAAATTATATATATATATATATATATATATATATATATATATATATAATTGTCTGGGGGAAGGGCTGCCCATCAATATTCTCAATGTGATTCTGTGATGCTGGGGCATGCTACCTCTGAGCTACTCCTTCAGCCCTATTTTTTTTTTTTTTTTGAAACAAGGTCTCAGTATGTTGCTAAAGGCTTCCCTAAATTGGTGCCGCTGGGCTGAAACCTGTAATCCTTCTGTCTCAGCCTCCCAAATACTGGGATTACAGGTCTGCATCACCATGCCCAGCTTACAAAACTGTACTTTGAATCTCAAATTTTGATCTGCTCCTAGGTTAGCCGTATGTGTAAGACTCTCCCTGTGGATTCTGGGAGGCAAAGCAAGACATCACTCGGAATCAGCCCCTCGATCACAAGGTGACAGCCAGCACTCTACAGGGTGCTGTGTGCTGAGCCAGGGTGTTTGGTAGGTGGGTGATTAAACGCATTCTTCCTTACCATAGTTTCCACTGACTATGGGTTATGAGGATGTAATCCTACATTAACCACGGAGCATCAGTAGAGGACAAAAAGAGTGTTATGGGGCACCCCAAAAAATGAGGGTCATAAGCCAGTACTTATAAGCTCCTCCTAAGGATTACCTCAGCTCCTTCAATTTAATCCCATGTCTTGGCACACGGTATCACTCAGCAAACATTAGCTGCCTGCATTGTCACAGAAACAAATGCAGCCACTCATGGCAACAGGCAGAGGTAGGGGGAGGTCAGGCTTGTCCTCAGCACGGCGGGGCCTGCCCTGAAGCTGACTCAGCTCCAGCTCTGGGGGAACCCCTCACATCCAGATGGCCATATTGACTCCAAAACAGCGACTGGGATATGTGTGGCAGCTCTTGGGGACAAGCACTGCGTCTCTTCCCAACAAAGACTTCTGGGTTTCTGAAGTGTTTCTTTCTTTCTATCTGTCTGTCTATCTATCTATCTATCTATCTATCTATCTATTTATTTTTGGGGGGTGGCACTGAGGAATTGAACCCAAGAGTGTTCTACCTCTGAGCTATATCCCCAGCCCTATTTAATTTTTTATGTTGAAATAGGGTCCTGCTAAGTTACTGAGGGTCTTCCTAAGTTGTTGAGGCTGTGCTTGAACCTGTGACCTTCCTATCTCAGCCTCCCAAATCCTGGGTTGATCCAAAGTGTCTTTTCACACAGTCCTTCTTTATCACACAACTCTCCCAAGCAAGGAAGTGTCCACTGTGGGGGAAGGGGAACATTAGAAGGAAATCCTTAAAAGTTATACAAACTTAGATATAAAAGAAAAATCAAAGTTACAGATATGAAAAAGCCAGCAAATATCAAAAGCCATCACAAAATTCAGAAAAATAATGTAAGTGTATTAATTAACTGGCCTTTGCTCCCTATTATCTTTTTTTTTTTTTCCGGGTCTGGGGATGGAACCCAGGGGCATTCGATCTCCGAGCTACACCCCCTGTCCTATTTTTTTATTCTTTTTTTGAAACCGAGTCTCACTGAGTTGCAGAGGGCCTCACCAAGTAGCTGAGGCTGTCCTCGAACCGAGACCCTCAGGTCTCAGCCTCCCGAATGCTGGGATGACAAGCTGCCCACCACGCCCGGCTCGCCTATTATCTTTTAAATCCTACTAATTTTACCGTCTACTCTTTGGTCCCTTCTTCATGAGACCATGATTTTATAATATATTCCATAGAGGGAAGAAAAAGATAAGTCAGTCCTTCCTCTAGAATGGCAGACCAAAATCTGTCCTTCTCATACAGAATTCAGAAGGGGCATCTCAGATTCACAACTCATCACTGGAAATATTGTGCTGATTTTAGAATTATCGTAGAATTATGAAAGGCTCTTCCCATGTTTCTTTTATATATGATCCACTACGGAGCACATTTGCTGTTTATAGTCACACCACAGGCATGTGCCCCTAGATACAAGAATCGTGGGAGAATCCTATTCTATCTCATTTCCTTCAATAAAGAAAAAAAAATAGGTGCTTTAGTAACTGGGTATGCTACATATTACATATGCTCCTAGCATAGAAAAGCCTACACCCTTGGCCAGGGGTTATGAGAGCTGAGTTTTCTACTTATAACTACCAGTCTGATGACTGGAAAAGTTCCCCATGGGCTATCTTCTGTCCATCAGAATTTTAAACCTTCTTTGCCTTCTGTTGGCTACGTACCCCTCAAAGCCAGGTTCTGTAAGACTCAGGCCCATTGTGGTAAGATTTTAGCCCTCCCTGTGCAAGACAGGGTGAGTCAGAAGTTGAGGTCCGGTGCTATGGCTGGAAGCCGTTCCTACACCAGTGCACAGTGATTTGACTATAGATGGAATGCCTGTGCCCTCGTGCACACGTCCCTCTCATCCCAAAGCCAGTGTGTCCTCTTTCAACTTCCCCTGAAGTGAATTCCAAAAATGCCCATACACATTCCAAAGCTACTTGAGCAGGAGGGGACGTTTAACAGAGGGGAAGTCACAGTTGGAAGGGAAATTAGTCATAACTGATGACAATTAAAATACCTCCCTTTTGCAGAAATGATCCCATCGCTAGGAATGAGCCCAGAGACTTGACAGAGACGTTCAAGCTTCCAGACCTTCTGTACCTCCTACCACCCTCCCAAGCCCACCTCACTCCTGGCCATAAAGTGCGAACCATAGAAAAAAAATAAATAAATATGGGGAACAATCTGAATTATTGGCCCACCATAAATTTCTCCTGGCCACAAAGCTATAGAACACATATGTGTGGCATATGTAAGCCTGTTTTAGATTATTTTTTTGAGTTGAATGCCATTGGTTTAGGGTGTTGTGGTTTTTTCTCCTTTGGATTTTCTTCTACTTGCAGAAACTACAGTTTGTAAGAGTTGTAAACTTTGTTTCTGTTGTTTATTTTCTAATGCCTGCTGACAAAGCACCAAGAAGTCACTGTTCCTGGTTGTCTTCTCTTTCAAGCTTTAGGACATAGCTTGCTCTAGGGGTCAGAGGGCATATTCCATCTTCCTCCAAGAAGTATCGTTAGGATGCTCTGTGGTGCCCCAAGGTTGTAAGGTAATCTGTGCTCACTCATCACTACTGCTTCTACAGTGAAAGATGGACCGAGGCTATAGTGACCACCTGAGTGTTAGAAACTCAAGAGTCCTCCTTCTTGTCCTCCTCCTTCTCCTCCTTCTTCTCGTCCTCCTCCTTCTCGTCCTCCTCCTCCTCCTCCTCCTCCTCCTCCTCCTCCTCCTCCTCTTCCTTCTTCTTCTTTTTCTTCTTCTTCTCCCTTTTGACCTATACAGCAGTTGTTATTCAGTGCCCTAACACTGGCCCATTGCAGTCCAGGCCTACAATGAACTACAGATACTGCATTTCCTGCCAACCCTAAGAAACACAAGCTAATATATGAGAGTGCTTTATCGACCTGAGTCAGGGTTTGTAGTCACAGAGAGTTTGTGTGCTTTATTCTGAGTGGGAGGCATGCTTCTGAATCTGAGAGGTTGTAAATAGGAGTTGGTTTGCCTGTACAGCCTTATGGCCTCTGCCTGCATGGCTGGGTACGACGCTTTCGGTGGCCTACTCTCCCAACAAGAGCTGTTAAAACAAGACTTGGTTTTCTGTGCTCCACCTGTATCTTCTGACATAGCGAATACAGCCATTCTGGCCTGATGGGGCGGGCTCTGAGCCAAACAAGTGTTTCCACATGTGGAAAGTCGGGCTTTGATTCTCAATTTGCTATTTTCATTGTTGCTTTATGGCAGTGTATGTTTTCAAAGGGTGATAGCCATTGTATTATTTACTGCCTGCACATGGCCGGGGCCTAGCCTTTGCTCTGATGATTTATAACATGTGCTATGCTTAAAGAAGAAGAGGAAGAGAATTTTAAAAGTCCTGTGCCAATTAGCAAATTTATCGTATTTCTTTGTCAAGCCTGTTTGCTTTAAAGTTTCCAGCCACTGATTAAGTGCCTGTGAGTAACGGATTCTATGTTTGTATCTGCATTTGTGGCTTGAAGTCCACCAACTCTGGCCCCAGCACTTTCTTAAACTGCCAGGGAATCACATCTTTGCAGTGGGACTGAGAGCAAGCCTCTGAGTCTTCTTACATTTTTGAATTGTTCTTTCTTGATGTGAACCAGAAACAACGTAAGAACTCACTCTTTGCTCATAAAATGCTTTTGAATTTGGTGTGGGGACTTTTGTGCTCCTTGAAAGCACTTTTCTTTGTTTCTTTTTTTCTTAGGTTTTAAGCATACTTTATTTATAATAAGATGATACTATGTATCTCTTGCAATTCAATTTTATATTTTGCAATTTAACAGCTTTGTGAAATATTCTTATATATAAGTACATACAGTCTGATTTCAGTCCTTTTAATATAAAGTCTTAAGTGGTAGTGACATATCATCATTTGTTTGATATTATTTTAAAATATAAAATTAACAAATCCTTCCTTCCTTCCTTCCTCCCATTGAACAACTTTTCTTTGTTTCAATGAGAAAATAATGCTTCATTTGGAAGTTTTAAATTACCACAAAAAAAGAAAGAAAAAATTACTCTCTGGTTACTGTATCAACTACCACTCAGTTCTGGTCCATTTTCCCCAACATTTGCTCATCTACTGCCAAAGCATCGTGGAAATGAACTCAGAATGTTAGCGTTTGATCAACATGTCATTGCCTCTGAACAACAGTGCGGGGTTTGAAAGTTCTGCCCTGCTGAAACAGACATAGCCGCCAGGCGTGGTGGTGCACGCCCGTCATCCCAGGACTCGGGAGGCTGAGACAGGCGGATGACCATTTCAAGAACAGCCTTGGCAACTTAGCAAGGTCCGCAACAACTTAGTGAAACCCTGTTTCAAAATAAAAAATAAAATAAGGCTGGAGTTATAACTCAGAGGTAGAATGCCTCTGGGTTCAATCCCAGTAGCAAAATCAAAAACAAAAAAAAAACAGAGATAATAATTCCATTGGAAGGGGTGTGGCCAGTTTTTTGTGTAAACCGTACATTTGGTTGGGATCTTAGGATTAGAATTGATGAAGATGGTGGGAACTTAACTGTTCTCCTTGACCTTAAAAAATTGATTATTCAATTAAATGGACAGTGTGCTTAGCACTCTTAATATGTTCGCTTCTTTACAAATGAGTGGGGTTTTTTTTTTCCAAAATTCCATCATTTAAGAGAAAAGTTTTCATATGTTTTAACCTGTAGAAGACTGTGTACGCATATCTCTTAGTAATTTTCAGGCTACTTTCAAGTATATTCTCTTATTTTGGATTCTCAGAAGCCCCAGGAGGCGAGCATTGCCCTCGCCATTTTATAAATAAGAGGATCGTGTCAAGGATCAGAGAAGTTAGTGACTTGGCTAAAACGTAGATTTTGATCTGGGCGATCGGCAGCTGTGAAAGCGATTGCTTATTTGGAGCAGTCTGTTTCAATAAAACCATTTGGAAGAAGATGGCCAGCGCCACTCAGAGTCAAGCGTCCTAAACTCTGTGTCTAGCTTTCACACTGAATCTGAGCATAGCATATTCAGCCCCCTCTGCTCAACTTCTCTAATGGTTAATGAAGATTCATTCATTCGTTCAGATGTTTGGTTCATTCATCTCACAAATGATTAGTGTGCACCAGACAGGACTCTCAGTTCTAGAGCAAAATAGTGGACACACCAAACATGATTGCATATCCGTGTGTGTGTGTGTGTGTGTGTGTGTGTGTGTGTGTGTGTTACTGGGGACTGAACCTAGGGGCATGCTACCTCCAAGATACATCCCCACCCCCTTTTTAGAAACAGGGTATTGCTGTGTTGTTTAGAGTCTCGCTCTGTTGCTGAAGCTGTCCTAGAAGAAACCTGCAATCCTCCTGTCTCAGCCTCCCAAGTACTGAGATTCCAGGCATGCCTGCCACACCGGGCTGTGATTGCATATTCTAATAGAGGTCACATTTAGTAGAGATCTGACAATCACCAATTGCTTAACGGTGTTAATATAATAATTATACAAACTCATGTAAAGATAAAATCAGATGTTGATAGTTGAGGACAAGGCGCCTGGTAGCCTAAAAAGGCAATCAGGGGAGCTTACCTTTTCTGGGCCGTCATGGGAGGCTTCCTGTAGAGGCAATATTTGAGCAAAGATATTAGGGACAGTGGGAATTAACTAGACAGCGGGGAATGTATGAAGATGGGCAAAGATAACATCATATACCAACCCAAAGTTGCTGTAACATACAAGACAAGAGGAATGAACTTGTTAGGCCTAAATATATGTCCTTGTGTGGTCCATGTAACATATTTTAAATCATTTACGATGATGTTGGCCATCCTACTTGACCACTGGACACTCTCAAATAAGCATTATGCTGGCCCACCACTGGGGCTTTTCAAAGCCAGCTGGCCTATTTTGGAAGCCACGCCATCCAGCCTCAGATGGAAACTTTCTCCATCCTCAAGGGTATGAGCTCATCACCACACCAGATGGGTTTCCGACAGATGATTCTTGTGCAATCTGATTATTTTCATGTCATGCTAATTCCCTTTGAAAGATGGAAACAGGATATGGGCTCTCTTTGCCATTTTTGTAAGTTAAAGGAGAATTTCCTAGTTATGTCCACAAATACTGCAGGCTGAGAGAAAGCATAAAATTTAAAACTAAGGCCAATTCTGTCAGAAGGGTCCACTAACAGTAACTTCTTACTGTGCACAACCAATTCTCATCATGAGGTACATCAATTAAAGTAACGAGACTCTGCAGCAGATAGCTGGGAACTTTCAATGACTTAATAGACTTAATAGACATTTATTTCTTACTCATAATGTTCAACATGCTTTTTCTGGTAGGCTTCCTTCCACAGGCTCTTTCAGTGTCTTTTTGTGACTCTGTCTTCCTCTAGGCTCTCACTGTCCTCTGACTTTAGCTGGCAAAGAAGGGCAAAGAAGGAAGGAGCCTCAGTAAGAGATTGCTATGGGTCAGGCCCGGAAGTGGGACTCATCTTTCCTACCCACAGCTCATTGGCCAGAATTCAGTAATATGACCACACCCAACCTCCAACAGCAAGTGGGCAGCTGGTCAATTTATCCCAGAAGTCAGCTTAACCTGGGCCCCAGTGAATCAGATACACAGCAATCTCCTTTTAGTCATAGGAGAATGTAAATTCCAAAACCCCCAGTAAATGCCTGGAACCTCAGAGAGTACTGAACCCTACATATAGTATGTTTTTTTTCCTATCCTACACACTTAATATAAATTTTAATTAATAAATATAACCTAATATGAGATTTAAAATAGTAACAATGAAATAGAGCACTGTACTATAATAAAAGTTATGTGAATATGGCCTCTTCTCTTTCTCTTTCTCAAAATATAGTACTTTCATCTTCTCTTTACTTAAAGGAGGAATTCTATTGGCTTTACTTTGGCTTATCCCAATTGCTAGCATCACTATTCTTATACTTTGTGTCCACAATTAAATACATGTTACTTAAACACAGATACTGCAATACCCAAACAATGACTAACAGGCAGGTAGCATATATTGCATGGATACTCTGGACAAAAAGAAAATGATTCATGTTTAGGGGAACACAGCAAAATTTCATCACACTACTTAAAAAGATGAACATGTTAAAACATTTGAATTGCTTATTTTTGTAATTTTCCATTTAAGATTTTTGGACCTTGGTTGACTGCAGGTAACTAAAACCAAGAAAAATCAAAGTATGGGTCAGAATAGACTTATAAGAGGTGAGTCCAAAACTGAACCTCTTATCGTTGGGAGCCAAATCCTCTCATCTATAATATAGAAATAGCGGCACTGATGACTACCTGGTGTTACCCTTAGGACTGATGTACATAAGTTACTCAAACAGAATCTGACAAGTAACACATACTTATAAATAATAAGCCATTGTTATCAATTTGCCCATTTGCTACAAAGTAAAAGCAAATGGATAGATAACCCATTTATAGCATCTTGTCTGAGAAATGACAAGGGAGGATATAAAACAATATTCCTTAACCTCCAAAAGAAAACTTCAATTCCCAAAGTAAATGCAGGATAATTGTTATTATGATCGTAATTATGGAGAGACACCTCGACATTTCCAAAGGAAATTCAAGGAAGTTTTTGGACCAAGAATTATGCCAAGAAATGGGCTCAACCAAAGATGAGCCCATTTCCAAAGGCCAATGATTTGGAAACCTTAGGCCGCAGCAGCCTGCCGGGGAGTTCCTAGAAGTCCAAAGAGGCCCTCTGTTCTCTCCCCACTTCCAGCCTGGATCCAAGTGTGGGGGCCGCCTCTGCCTCTGCCTCCGCCACACCATGCAGCTTTGTTCGTGCCTCCCCGGGCCAGTGTTTCGTTTGTGGTTTGTCTCCTCTAGGGCACCACTGTGGGTTTTCCATGAATCTACTGGGCTGGGCCAAATATCCTGCAGTTGGTGCTCTCAGGGCCCAATCAAGGCTGTAGGACATCCGCAGGCATTTCCTGAGCAAAGGGGCATGCTTGTTGGTACTCAGCCTTGGGGGGCAATTGTAGCAGACAATGTTTCGGGGCCCTGATCCAGCAATTCGGTGGAAGGACTTGAAGTGCCAGCTCTGACTGTGTGCTCAGGGTTGGGAATCGAGGGCACAGCGGATGCTGGCATGGCCTCGTTCTAAATGTCTATATTATGTTTAGTTCACCTTCCTGCCCATGAAGTCTGGGATAACCCTTGAAACCATTAGCTCATCTGTTGTAACACACCCTGGCCATTGTTGTCCTTGTTGAGAAAATCTCTAAAAGATATTCAGGATATCACCTGATGGCATTGGACCTGTTTTTGTATACTTTCGCTGGTGCACTGTAATCACACATCATAATGCAGGTCAGAGTGATGGGGCATCACTCTAAAATGAGGAGCCCCCCTCCTCACTCCCTCCCCACACGTGATATTGAGATTGGCACTGATAATTTCATATGAGAACATAGAATTATTGGAATCACTTCCTTCATCAAGCTTCCCCTCCCCCAGCCCACCTCTGTCCCCTCCACCCCCTCCATTGCTCCACTCCATAAGAGCTAGCCAGAGCTGTGGCTAACACTGCCATTTCCCATCCAGTTGACTTGCACGTGTTGGTTACGTGCCAGTCTGTGAGCTATAGTGAGAAACACAAAAACACACTATATGCTATTTGCCACAACCTTCAGAGTGGCTGGGAATTAGCCAGGTATGTGGGACAACACAACTAGGGTCACGTGGCAGTGCAGAGAGAGGCCAGTGAGAAGTTCGGACAGTAAACACTGTTGGGTTTCAGGGGAAGAAGGAACCAGGGCTCAAAGCAGGCTTTAAAGAAGAAGTTGAAGAACAGATGAAATGTATACAGGCCACAGGGGTGGGAGAGTTTCCAAAAAGACAAAAAAAAAGTGCAAGCAAAGCAAGAGATGGGGAAAGAAAAGCGTGTGCTCCTAGTTACCATATACAATCAGCTACCATTTCTCTTTGGGGTTTGTTTTGTGTTTGTTTGTTTGTTTGTTTGTTGTACTGGGGATTAAACCCAGGACATTCTGCCTTTGAGATACACCTCCAGTCCTTTGGATTTCTTATTTTGAAACTTGATCTCGCTAAGTTCCCACTTGCTGGCCTCACCTGAGATCCTCCTAGCTCAGCCTCCCAAAGTACTGAGCTCACAGGCTCGTACCAGCACACATGACACGCGGTCAACTTTTAAAGCGGTTCACAGGGAGAGACAGAGGAGGCATTTGGGGATGAAAAATATTCACGAGCATAAAAAGAAACGAATGCAGTGGGGGACTGAAAGCAGAAGAGGCTGGCAATTTGCCCAACCCTATGAATTCATACGCAGGCCTAAATAACACCAAGGATTCCTGGGCACCCGCTAGAGTCTAAATCCTGAGACACTGTGCAAAACAGGATTTACACTTCCTCTTTTTTTCTTGGACTCTGATTATGTCAAAGTACTAACTATAAAGAGAGTGTACATGCAATTCACAGACACAAGCAGCAAGGCAGCGTGAACTCTCAAACGCATCTATCTGTCTGCCTATTAGTTGAATCTTTTGTCTTTAAGGCAGACCACACCTCCCCACATACATCTGTATGGCGTCAGAGCCATGGGGTGGGCGGGGAGGTGAGCAGGTCTTGGGTTTTTTGTCTGTTTGTTTTGTTTTTTGTGATACTGGGGCTGGAACCCAGGGGCTTTTCTACCTCTGGGCTATACTCCCAGACCTTTTTTATATTTTATTTAGAAACAGGGTCTCACTAAGTTGCTGAGAGCCTCACTAAGTAGCTGAGGCTGGCTTCGAACCTGTGCGATCCTCCTGTCTCAGCCTCCCAAGCACGGGGATTACAAACCTGCTCCACCACGCCCAGCTGCTAGTCTTGTTTTCAATCAACTGATTGAGTTATCCATGGCCCAGAGCCTGCTAACTCCTTTCAGGACTTTCTAAGCCAGCGATTTAACAAGAAAGTTTTGGACAAGCCGAGGCTGAGATCTTGGGCCTTAAGGAAGTGTCCAGTGTGGGGCCGGAGGGAGAATCAGGATTCAACATGGAATTCATCGTGAAGTGCACGGTTCAAACACGCTGGAGACCTCTGCCTTCTGCCTCCCGGGCATCTGCTGAGGGCCAGAGCCTGTGTGCTCCGTCCTCACCCAAGCTTCGGCTGTTCTACAAAATTACAATGTGCTCAAAAATTCAAGTTGACTCATTTAGATTATTTTTATTTTATTATTTTTATTCAATTATACAGAGCTGTGAGTTTCATTTTGACACATTCACACATATAAAAACACAATTTGATCAATTTCCCCCATGATCTACCCCCTCCCTACTGTACTGGGTAATCTTCTAATGTCCTGGCATTCCATTTTTTAAATTTTTTCCCTCTAGCTTCCACATAGGACGGCAAGCCTAGGATACTTTTCTGTCTGAATCTGGCTTATTTCACTCAGAATTGTCTTTTGCCAGGGTCCCATCCTAACAAGAGTTGAGGTTTGTGTGCTGGTGAGAGGAGAGTCGAGGTCGTGAGAGAAGACACTGACACACGAGACCAGATGGCAGCTTCTCCAACTTTATTTTTTTTTTTATTTTTTTATTTTTTGGTGGTACTGGGGGTGGAACCCAGAGGCTTTCTACTTCCGGGCTATACTCCCAGACCCATTTTATTTTATTTTATTTTATTTTATTTTATTTTATTTTATTTTATTTTTGTGTGATACTGGGGGTGGAACCCAGAGGCTTTCTACCTCCGGGCTATACTCCCAGACCTTTTTTTATATTTTATTTGGAAACAGGGTCTCACTAAGTTGCCGAGAGCCTCACTAAGTAGCTGAGGCTGGCTTCAAACCCGTGCGATCCTCCCGTCTCAGCCTCCCAAGCGCGGGGATTACAAGCGTGCGCCACCACGCCCAGCACGAACTTTATTCTGGTGGAGGAAGCTCCTCCAGCTTATCTTCTTTTCTTACTTCTTACTACTTACTTCTTCCTTACTTCTGTCTTACTTCCCTTACTTCTCTTTCAGGATTTGTTACAATCTTCATAGTCATGCAAACAGGAACTTCAAGGACAGGAAAAGTTTTTTACAGACTTCAGGGCAGGTGCCAGACATTTAAATAATCATAGATAGTGTGCTTTGTCTCATCACAAGGCCAGCTTGAACTTAATCTTATACATTGGCCCAAACTAAGGTCAGTTTGAACTTACTCTATGGCCCAAACTTTATCCTAGGGAAAAAATCTTTGCTGCCTGAGTCTCTCACAAGCCGCTGCCCACCAGTTTTAGTTACAATGCTTATACATAAAATTCCAATTATAATTATTGATCCAAATAATCCTAAAATAATTTTTTGAAGAAGGAAATGCTAAACATACATCGTGGGGGATCTACGCCTTTGCAGGCCCCCTGATCGAGCTTTCTCAAGGTCTGCGTGAGATGCCGTAGCAGTCTTTGGCTCCATCCATTTTCCTGCAAATGACATAATTTCGCTCTTCTTTATGGCTGAATAAAACTCTCTTGTGTTTATATACCACATTCCCGTTATCCCTTCATTATTGATGGACACCTAGGTTGATTTCCTAACTTGGCTGTTGTGAACTGTGCTGTCTTACCACGTGGATAACACATGCACACGTGGGGATCCATGTGTCTCTGTAGTGCGGCGTCTTTAAGTCTTTGGATAAGTACCGAGGAGTCGTATAGCTGAGTCCTATGGTCGTTCTATTTTAGCGTCATTATTTGCATGCTCGTGATGGCCATTCTAACTGCAGTGAGATGGAGTCTCGGTGTAGTTTTAATCTGGATTTCCCTGATGGATAGAGATGCTGAACTCATCGGCCATTTGAATTCATTTGAATCTTAAAACTCATTGCTAAATTTTCTAGTCGATAATAATTTTCTGCACTACGGGAAAAATGCGTAACTATAGACCTACAGTCATTTTCTTTTCTCACACTGGGGACAAGTTTGGGGGACTTGGGTGTGACGGTGACCGGGTCCTATTCCCAACTCTACCACTTGCCTGCATGAAGCTGGCAAGCTGCTTAGTTCTCCCCAACCTTAGCGTGTCTTCTGCGAAATGGGGTTGAAGTCAATTTCACAGAGGGTTGCCTTGCGATTGTGGAATCCTGCGTACAGCGCTCAGCACACTGTAGCACACACAAGGTGCTCAATGGCTGGTGTTTCATTATTAGCTCTTTATTCGTCATCTAAACACTCCTGAGACCCTGGCTTTCCTCCAAAAGGCCTGTGCTGCAACTTTAGAAACGAATTTGAAAGTGCTTAAAATTGAAACCACCTGGAAATGTTTCACATGCCTTACCAATTTGAACCAAGAATGGGAGAGCCCAGAAAGCATGGGAATAGTCTTCATGCCTACCGCTTTAGGTACAATGATAATGTCTTTCTTCTCCTCCCAGCATTGACTACTAACCGGCCCCCACCTCCCTATCTTCATGTTTGTCTGGAAGGCTGGAGATCTCCACATATGGAACACAGTTTCTCTGCAGGGCCTGTAATATGCTAGAAATTCCAAAACAAAGTAGAGCCCGGCAGGGCACTGGCTCCACATTGGCAAATAAGCCTGCCATCAGGCGCCACTTCTGGTATTGCAACATGCTTTTAATTAAGAGGAGGCTGCAGCCCCCGACTTCAAGGGGTAGCTCCGCGCCCTGTGCAAAAGGCCGTGGACCAGCATCAGCTCATCCGCAGCATGCAGGTGCCTTGAGCCTCAGGGCGGCGCTCTGTATTGTCAGCCTCAGCAGCCACCAGGTCCTTCTTTTCTATTAATATTTCAATAACTTGGGTGAGGAGAACAATGGGTTGCCCATTCTGTGTGCATTTAAGAGCAGAATTGTTAAAATCAGGTAGGATGCCTACCTGTGCAATTGAGTATGATGTATGCTTTGTTAAGATCTTGTGACATTTGAAAAATGGGGCCTGTCTAAGAAAGAAATGTGTATCCATGGCCAAGAGAACTGAGGTCGATGTCTTTTATTAAAAGAAGATTCAAATTGCTTTTAAAGACAAAGTGCTGATTATTTCTAGCCTAACGACGACAATCTAAAGCATCATCAATTAAAGGCGAGGTGAGGGCGTCAGGTTGGTGAAAACCCAGCCTTTAAGGGGCACTCTGGAAGCGCGGGATGCTGGCTTCTGGACCAGGGCCCACACGGCACTGACAAGCCCCAGGGGCCATCTTGGCGGAGCTCTGCCGTCCTCCCCAACAACTCACAAAGGCAGCAGCAGGGCATGGAGGATTGCCACCCTGGACTGTAAAGCCAGAGTCCAGGGGCCTAGTGCTGCTGGGTCCTTGCTTCTCGTCGGCATTCTCCTGCCCAGGACTTGGACACTGAGCATGCCAGAAAGCATTGATTAGATGCAGGGTTCCCTCCTTGTTTATTTCAGTACCATCACAACCCCCCAAATTAAAGACAAGCAGCAAAGGCTGATGGAAAACTGGAAACTCTGCACTCTCTGGTCCATTTCTGCTCTGGTGTCCTAGCACAGTGCTGGACCACCCAGTTTTGCTCCTGATTCGTTTCCATAAAGAAGAAATAAGGACCAATGGCTGCCCTGTAGTGAATCCTTGTTAAGTGAATGTCTGGTGGTTGTATGATTGTGCTGAGTTCTCATTTCTTACACTTTTACTTTATTCATGTTTCTGTTTGTGTGTGTTACTGGGGATTGAACCTAGGGTCATTGTACCTCTGAGCTACACCCCCCCAACCCTTTTTTATTTTGAACCAGGGTTTCCCTAGATTGCCGAGGGTCTTGCTAAGTTGCTGAGACTGGCCTCAAACCTGCGACCCTCATGTCTCAGCCTCCCAAGTAATGAGATTACAGGCATGTGCCACTACGCCTGGCTGTATTGGAGGCTGCATGGGCAATGCCAGTATGCAGCTCTATCACTTTCCTGGTGAGCCAAACCATAGCTCCTTTAGAATAAAAAGAGAAATGTAGGATGCATTGCGGGAAAATGTCCACAAGTTAATGGTAGATGGGAACAAAAGCAAGATACAACACTGTTCATACCAAGCTTCCAATCGCAAGGGGGAAGGTATCTCTGGAAGGTTCTGGAAGGAAAATGGTGTCATGCAGGCAGGCACCAAGGATTTCTTCTCATGTGCCAAGTGCTGAACTATAGATTCCGGAAACTTTTTGTAAATAAATGTCACAACAGCCTGGCCAGCCGGCAACTATCACTACTGTTCCTATCTCACAGGTGAGAATCATCATGCCTTAATGTTGACAAAATTGGCCTGAGGGTGTAGCACTGTGGTAGAACACCTGCCTGGCATGTGCAAGGCCCTAGTTCAATCCCTGGCATTGCCTGCCATCATGTAAAACCATCTCCCACAAGAAGTAAAAGAGCCAGATGTGAAGCATATAGATGCTTCTAAAATTCACGTTTTTTTTTTGTCACTGCACTAGAACATAGCAGTTATTTCTGGGCAGTGAAATATAGAAATGTTTTAACTTCCTTCCACTTTTCTGTTCTTCCACTTTTCCATTGTTCTTTTACAACAAGACTGTATAACTTGCCAAACAGAAAAACAACGTAAAAAGGAATAAAAAGCGCAGTATGTAGAAAGGGTCCTGAGGCAGGCAAAACCAAGTGTGTATTGTTGCAGGAAGAGAGAGAAGACAGCCTGGCTAGAATGTACTGAGCCAAGAGAAGGGTAGAGGTTAGTTTAGTCAACTTTCCATCACTGGGATCAAAGTACCTGATAACAACTTACAAGAATAAAGACATCTTGGCTCACGGTTTCGAGGTTTGGTCCATAGTCAGCTGCTCTAAGGCAGAAATCTCCTGATGGGAGGGCGTGGCAGAGAAAGGCTGCTCAGCTTGTGGTAGCCAGGAAACCGAGGCAGGAAGAGACCAGGGACAGACAGAGTCCCCAAGGCCACATCCCCAGAGAGCTACTGCTTCCAGCCTACCTGTCACTTTATCATTTCCTGGTAAATCCATTTAGATTATTAACCCATCAAATGAATTGATCCACTGACAAGGTTGGAACCCTCATAATCCAATCTTTTCACTGCTGAGCATCGCTGGATATTCTAGCCCTGACAGTGGGAAAGACATACCCTCCGTGAAATGCCCATCCCCTCAGCACTTGATACCTCCGTAATCCTCCCTGGCCATTCTGCCTGGCAAGGGCACTCTTTAGAGCCTCTCTTTCCTCACTCCCACCACCCCACTGCAGACACTTTGAATGAAAAAATCAAGTCTACCCCATTTGTCTATCCCCTGAAGCGCTACATCAACATAGTGTTAAACCCATTGAATTTCAATGAAGAAAATAGAAAGCAGAAGTGTTATCTGTGAAGATTCAGTTTCCCAAGTTGCAACCAGTCTTTGAGTCACTACTCAAGACAGTGCCAGAAATCACATCATGTAGAAACATCAGTAACATTTGGTCACAACAGTGAAGGCAAGTGTCCCATTCTTCCGTGCCTCCGCCTGCCGGGGAGTTTAGCATCCCCTAAAGCCACTCATCTGGGACAGGACTTTAGGGTGTGTGCGTGGTTGTCAGCTCCACAGGGTCAGCCGTGGGCGGGGTGTCCTCCACCCACAGCTAAGATCAGACCAAATTAACCCCTCAGAAGACTTTCCTGGGGAAATAGTCTACACGTTACAAAGTTCGTGTTGCTGCTAATTAAAGAAACACAGTTGGAGAAGCTGTGATCTGTCACGAGACGTGTTGACTCCTGATGACACAGAAAATGACTAGCATCTTATTTCATGCATTCCACACAGAAAAAAAACACAGATGTGGGTGTCTGTTTTTAAAACCATAGCTTCTGAAACAAGATGTTAAGAAATCTCTGCAGTCAAGGGTGCAGCTGGGAATCAGAAAACCTGAGCAAATCCTCTCGGTTCCTGGCTAAGCAAAAGAGAGAGCGGAAGGAGCCAGGGCCTCACTGTCCCCCTCAAGGGCATGCCCGAGGCCCCAACTATTTTTTTTTTGTATTGAGATTGAATTTAAGGGTATCCTATTTCTGAATTATACCCCCAGCCCGTTTTTTCTTTCTTTTCTTTTCTTTTCTTTTTCTTTTTGAAACAGGTTATTACTGACTTGCTGAGGGTCCCATTAAGTTGGTGAGGCAGGCCTTCAACCTGTGATCCTCCTGTTTTAGCCTCCAAAGTATTGGGATTACAGGCACAAGTATGCCCAGCATAGGCCCCACCGCTAGGGGCCAAGACTTTAACATATGGAGCCCCCATTTGAGAATATTCTAGATCCAAATTATAGTAGCAAATATATTAGATTTCTAAAATCTAATAGGGTTTTATTTTTGTGAAATCACTTTGTGCATCACATAGTCTTACAAAACTTAAGTTTGAAGCTTGTGAAAAATCTTGGCAATATCATTTCTTATCTTAATTATGCAGAGCTGCAAGAACAAAATATCCCCAGAGTTCCTTTTAAGCCTGGCCCTAGACATGAGCTCTAGGACCCATATTGTATTTCCCAGCTCAGGGCGGGTAAGTTCAGAAAAAAAACCCAATTGGAAGTCTGGACTAATTCCCACATGAGCTAAATCGCTGCGTCAGTAAGCAAAGCTGTATTTTAAAAGTTAAGTATTAGGCCGGGCGTGGTGGCGCACGCTTGTAATCCCCATGCTTGGGAGGCGGAGACTGGAGGATCGTGCTGGTTTGGAGCCAGCCTCACTGGCCTAAGAGACCCTGTTTCCAAATATAAAATAGGTCTGGGAGTGTAGCCCGGAGGTAGAAGGGCTTCCAGGAACCCCAGTACCACAGAAAGAAAGAAAGAAAGAAAGAAAGAAAGAAAGAAAGAAAGAAAGAAAGAAAGAAAGAAAGAAAGAAAGAAAGAAGAAAGAGGAAAAGAAAGAAAGAGGAAAAGAAAGAAAGAAAGAAAATGCAAGCAGAATTTCTCTCCTTTACCCTGTTGTATTTTATCATTAGAAATGGCAATGGCTGCTGGGCATTTGTGATCCCAGCATTCGGCAGGCTGAGACCGGAGGATCACTGTTTGAAGCCAGCCTCAGCTACTTAGTGAGGCTCTCAGCAACTTAGACCCTGTTTCAAAAATAAAAAGGCTAAAAAATAGGGCTGGGGATGTACCTCGGAGGCAGAATACCCCTGAATTCCATCTCTAGTACCAAAAAAAGAAAAGAAAAAAGAAAAGAAAGGAAAGGAAACGAAAAGAAAAGAAATGGCAATAGCTTCTCTCTCTGATTCCTTCATGCCCAGGCGCACCACTCCTTTATCTGGGCATCCATAGCAGATCTGGCTGTCCTAAGCTCATCAATTTTGAAAGTGAAGGGCCTTTAAAAGTAGTTACCATTCAGTGATGAGTTTTGAATTGTATTCATTCAAGGGAAGAGTTCATCAGTACTGAAAATGAACACATTCTGGTTACTAAGCTCAAGCAGATCACCATGCTTTAGGGAAGCTTGAACAGCTACTGGGAATTTCATAGTGACATGTGAATAATCAAATAAGGTATTTGACTTGGCACTTTATGAAGTCCCTTCCTTCTATAGGCCTACCGATCTCGGTACCTTCATCTCTAGCACCTGTTCTCTTCCTGTGCCCCTCCTGGGACCTGGGCAGCCTTGGCCTGCTCCTAGAACCTCCCTCAACTTCACTCTGCTGTTCCCATCCTCATCCTTTCCACCCACAATGGACAAGTCCTTTTTCTGCTGAGGTATCAACTTTATCAGCTCCTGGTAAAGCCGATGTTTTAGCAGCAAAACTCTTTTTATGGGGAATCATATGCTGAACTCCCAAAATACAAAATATACTTGTAAATGAT
Source organism: Muscardinus avellanarius (assembly GCF_963383645.1). Lineage (NCBI taxonomy): Eukaryota > Metazoa > Chordata > Mammalia > Rodentia > Gliridae > Muscardinus > Muscardinus avellanarius. Next base: position 18,685,496 of record NC_137806.1, read on the forward strand.
ATATTTTGTGGTACTAAGGGTAGTAACTAGGGGCTTTTCTACCTCCGAGCTACACTCCAAGACCTATTTTATACTATATTTGGAAACAGGGTCTCACTAAGTGGCTGAAAGCCTCACTAAGTAGCTGAGGCTGGTTTCGAACCATGTGCAATCCTCCCAAGCATGTGCCACCACGCCTGGCGTAAGTGGTATTTTAATAGCATAATATACAACATTTATTCATTATAAGCCCATTCAATGGGAACCATATTTGCTTATACAATATCTAGGAAATTCGATGACACTCCAAGTTGTTGTCATTTTGTGAATGGACATGCACAGACTTGAACATCTGCAAAGGCCAATGAAGAGTTTCTCTTATTGACCCTTGCAAAATTTTCAAACAGACCCAAGTAATAGCAGTTGGAACTCTGGGTCAAGTTCTACATTAAGGCAAGCTGGATGCAGTGGTACATGCCTATAATCCCAGTACTTGGGAGGCTGAAACAGGAGGCTCACAGGCTCAAGGCCAGTCAGCAATATAGCAAAACCCTCAACAACTGAGTGGGACCCTGCTTCTAAATAAATAAATAAATAAATAAATAAATAAATAAATAAAATAGGGCTGGGGGTGTAGCTCAGAGGTAGAACATCCCTGTGTTCAATCCCCAGTACCACAAATAAAAGAAAGAGAAGGAGAAAGAGGAGGAGGAGGAGGAGGAGGAGGAGGAGGAGGAGGAGGAGGAGGAGGAGACATACTGGACCAGTAGTTCAGATTAAACACTGGTGGCTTCTACTCTTAGCAGTAAAAAGCAAGTCCATGGCCACCAGACCTTGTAGTGTGACCCAAGTGAAATACTTTCAGTGAATAAAAGACATAGTTATGTGACAATTACACAGTAGCACCTAAAATCTTTTTAGGATAAGAGAACATTCTCCTCTCCTCCCAAGGCCTCTGGCATTTACCTTCTCTCACTTTCGGACACGATGGCGGAGATGGAGCGGGGGATTCTGGGTAAATGCCGCATCCGCCCTTCCTGATTCCAGCTTAGCCTTCAACCCATCAGGAAGGTCCCTTGTGTTTAGTCCAGCTGAGTCCCTTCTTGCTCTGAGGACCCAGAAGCAATGGCACCTGCCTCTGATTTCACCGCCATCCCAGGCGTGCTGCATCAGAGCAGGTCTCTTTCTTTGTTCTTTTTTTATCTCTACTCATGGTTGTGGAATTCAGAATTATTCCACGTGGGGGAATTCTCTTCTACCTCCTCACCACTTGGTGGTGTGTCCCTTGCTCTGAGAGAGGCTGCAACACCAGGGAATATGTAAAGGATGCCGGGGCTCTGATTTATGGCTTTGTTTTCAGCCAGATGAAGGTAAAACCGGGGCCTCTGACCCTGGCCTGGTCTGGCTTCTTCCTCGAAGTCCAGAGTAACAAGGAAATGAAGGGTCGGTTGCTGAGGTTAACGGGATAAAGAGGAAACAACAGTTAAATGCAGAGTTCCTTCTGCCTGTTTAAACGGGGAGTTGGCAAGATTCCTGGGGTGGCCCTCACTCCAAAATCGAGCGAGCCTTATGAAAGAATTTGTCACGTGGCACGTGTAACGTCTCCCAGCCCAGCTTCTAGAGCACTGCTCGAGAGGAGGAAACCAGTTCGCATCTGAACCCCTACAGAGCCCTGCTTGGCAGACTTGCAGCCAGCCATGCCCATGAGGCATCTCAAGCTTTACGACTACATATTTAAGCATTTATGAGACTTGAACTGTGTTCCATTAAAATGGGGAGGGGGAGGCAAGGGGGGGAAATCCTGAGACTTCCAGCAAGGGTAATTAGCCCCAAATGTTTCATAAAGGATTTGATAGCATTCTGGTTTTAAGCTCGTTTTCCAGGTCTGTTGGAGAGAAAGAAAGGAAAGGAACCTATTAAAAATTCACTATTACTTTTTTTAAAAAGTCACATGTCCAAACCAAGCAGCTGGACCCATGTTTAGAAAGGGACCAGCCACATAGACCTTAACCTAAGGTAACTGATTAAAATTTTATTGGAGAGAAAATATTTAAGACAGAGATTTGGCTGTCTCACAATGCCTGCCAAAGAAATTCTTTTCTCTTTCTCGCTCCTTTGCATTTATGCTCCTTCCTCCCTGTTGGTTCTAATTTTGGTGTGGGCCTGGTTGGCATGGTGTCCTCCCAACTTTTGCCCAGGTATGAGTCTGTTTCTCTGCTGCTTCATGGGCAGCCACTGTCAACAGCTGAGATGCCCAGGTCAAGCCAGTGTTAATCCCACCGAGGAGACATCACACAGACCTGGCTTAGCCTGATAACGCTGAGCTCCCTATGTTAAGGGCCCCAGCACAGGGCTGTTATCGGCCTGGGCCTGGCTGAGATGCAAATATTCTATGTTCTTTGCGCAAAGGATGAGAAATCCCTTCTGTTTGTGGCTGGGCATCTGGGCAAAGAAGGCCCATCATCTGAATGTTTCTTTTTTTAATTTTTTTACATTAAGCCGGGCATGGTGCCGTGTGCTTGTAATCCCAGCGCCTGGGAGGCAGAAACAAGAGGATCACACAGGTTCAAAGCCAGCCTCAGCTACTTAGTGAGGCTCTCAGCAACTTAGTGAGATCCTGTTTCCAAATATAGTATAAAATAGGTCTGGGAATATAGCTCAGAGGTAGAAAAGTCCCTGGGTTCCACCCCCAGTACCACCAAAAAAAAAAAATTTTATAATGGTGCATTGCAGTCATACATCTTACGGGGTATGAGATGGTGGAGGCATACATGCACAATGCTTCTTAAGCCTCCTCATTTTACAAAAGGGGCTTCGGGAACACTTAGTAAGTGAGGCAGCACGCGTCTGCAGAAATAACTACGATATGTGAACAGGGGAGTTTTCTGCCTAACGCCAGGGTGAACACTTTGAAATTTACGCAGCCTTGACCTCCTGAAGGCTCTGTGGTCCCTGTCTCATAAAAGGTCCCCCCAAAATATACACACACAGACCTGTTGGTCTCAATGCTCACCTGCCTGAGAGAGGCGCTGGACGGGTGACCTTTTGACTTGTCCAACCCTTTAATTCTGTGTTCTTGAGGCGGGAGAGACGTTGAGAGGGCTCTTATCGGCGGCACGTGTTACTTACATCTCTGCCCTTACACCGTCGCCTGGAGGCTGCACTTCTCCCCTCTGAGCGGGGCCACCATGCTCCAGTTCATCCCAAGTGGGGCTTTCAGCAGCAATTGATGGCAACACGTCACCCTAGTTCCAAAGCAGGTATTTTTCAAGGTGAATATCTGGCCTCTGTGTTACAGAAAAAAGAGTGAAAAATACTCACTTTGCAGTCACACATAGAACATCTTTGGTTTGAAATTGTTTTTCATCAAAATATCTATTTTTTTTTGAAAAGTTATATTTGCACTTGGTGTTTTTGTCTCAGACATTTTTCCAGGGGAGAAAGCACGCTGTGGGGAAATACAACCCAGTTTCAGAACGACTTCGAGGCATTTTATAATCCATGAAACGCCCCCCACCTTTGTGTGATCAGAGAGAGATTTTATGGCATAAACCACAACACCTCTTGTTTCTCTCAAGGAAAACAAAAACAGAAGACTGCAGCTTTCTTTTTAACCCTTTCTTTGCCTTCTGAGAAAAAGTCTTTTTGCACAAAACTTAGAATCCTTGTAAAATGGGTATAAACCAATTTATTTACACACGCTCTAGGCATCTTGGTAGGCAGCAAGCAAGCTGCATGCCCCGTGGGTAGTTCTCATCCAGGCAGGCTCTCAGCGACCTGGCAAAGCCATGGTAGTCTGTGGCTCCATAATCTTGATCTCCTTAGATGCCTTCAAGTTGGGGTCTCAGCACCATTCACAACAGCCAAATTATGGATCCACCCTAGGTGTCCACCAGCAGGTGAATGGCCACAAAACTGTGCTGTGTACACACAATGGAATTGTATTTCGGCATAACGAAGAACAAAATAGTGTTATTTGCAGGAAAAATGGATGGAATTCGAGAATATTATGTCAAGCAAGATTAGCTAGTCTCAAAAAAAACCAAAATACTTGTACATTTTCTTCTCTATGGGGAAGTAGATCGAGATTGGAAGACAAGGATGACATCAGATGGGGGAAGAAGGAGAGGGGAGATGCTAGGATGTAACAGTTGAAATAACGCAATGTATGGATATAAAATTCCCAGTTCCAACCTCAAAGACACATATGTATGGAGAGGGGCAGAGAAGGAGCAGGCTCCGGAGAGAAGAGCTCCAAGAACTGTGTGCAAGGATGTTCCTATCACTCTGCCTCCGCCTGGTGTATAATTACAATGCACAAATAAAACTAGAAACAAAAAATGACGGAGTCTCAGAAGGAAGGCTTCCTTTGTTGGTAGCGGCCGACCTCAGTGGGTCCCCGCCTGCTCCCCCAGGAAGGGCACAGGGGCCCGGCCTTGCAGCACAGCTCTGGAGAAGTCCAGGCAGCGCGGGGAAGACTGAGGGAGCTCATTAGTGTGTCTAATGAGCCTTCCCAGTTTCATTTGCAGCGGAATCTGAAACTTTCTGAATCATTTACCCTGTTAGAGAGCAGTTCTCAGCACCAACAAACGACAACAGAAAAGAGAGGGCTTCTTTATCACCGAGAAAGAGACCGCCATGACAACGTAATGCCACCCAGAGCGGCGGCCACCGTGCTGGCCAGGTCCCCGGGGACCCGTGGGCTCTGCGGACTCCATTCAGAACTCACCTGAACCCGAGCCCAGGGTGCATGTGGGCTGGGACAGGCCTGTCCGGCCCATCCAAAATCCTTCAGCTCCATCTCAGTCACCCCCAGCCCAGCAGTGAGCCTGGGACTGGCACCTACAGGGGACCCCGGTGGAGGGAAGCAGCCGTCCCTCGCTGGAGGACCCTATTTGCTTTTTGTCTCTGTGTGCTCCATCTAGGCGTCCCAGGCCAGGGGAACACTGATCCACTGATCTAGTGGGAGAGAAGGGCTTTCCTCCATTCCAGAGCGGTTCTGAGCTTCAGCTGCCTTCCCTGTAAGAACAAGCAGGGATCCTAGCTATAATTCTCCTGCCGCTGGCCTCCAGGTAGTGGGCAGGCTTTCTGCTCAGCTGCCAAGCATCTGCCACTGCGCTCGGCCCTTGCTCGTGTTTCCTGGGCTTTGCTCTTGGCGTCCTCGTGCTGCCGTAGGGTGCTTGCTGTCCTACACACACTGGGTTGGACTGCGCTGGGCTCTCCAAGTCGTATGCTCTGTGATACTAGAGTTTCAAGTCTGTGGTGTCCTTCTCCATCCATCCTGTGAATTGCTTGCGATCCTCCCAATCAGTGCACCACACAGTGGGAAGCCAATCCCAGCTATGTGGTCGCAGGCTGGCTTGACCACAGTGGCCCACAGGTGGCTGGAGGGCAGGAGTAGAAACCTGTAAAAACAGTGTGTGTGTGTGTGTGTGTGTGTGTGTGTGTGTGTGTGTGTTGCTGGGGAATGAACCCAGGGGCATTCTACCTCCAAGTTATAGGGCTTGGGAGCATTTATTTATTTATTTGTTTATTTTTTGAAATAGGGTCTCCCTAAATTGTTGAGGTTGGCTTTGTACCCGCCATCCTCCCGTCTCAGCCTCCCAAGTACTGGGATTACAGGCACGCACCACCACACTGGGCTCCACAAAGACAATTCCAGGCTGTAGCCTTCCGTGAGACCATGGGTAAGGTACAGGCTCGGATTGCTTGAAGAAACCAAATAGACACAGCCCACCGAGACACTGTTGTGCCACCAGGGTAGCACCAGCCCCGCACTGCCCTCGCAGCACCCAGCCCCGCACTGCCCTCTCTGCTTCAGCCCGCTTAGTTCCAGGTGAGAGAGTTAACATGATATGGAGAAGTAGAGGTGGACCCATTGCTCCCCTAAACACCGAGCCTGCAGGATGAGAAAGAGAGATATCCCCAGGCCAATGCATGGACAGGGCGCACAAATCTAATTTTAGCACAAGGACATATATTTAAGAAACAGCAAGAAGCCGGGCTTGGTGGCACACACTTGTAATCCCCGCACTTGGGAGGCAGAGACAGGAGGATCGCGCAAGTTCGAAGCCAGCTGCACTGGCTTAAGAGACCCTGTTTCCAAATTAAAAATATAGAAAATAGGTGTCTGAGAGTGTAGCCAGAAGGTAGAAGGGTTTCCAGGAACCCCAGTACCACCAAAACAAACAAAAAAACAGAGCAAGAAATGATGAAATATGGTATCAAATTAAATGTAGAAGTCAGGCATGGTGGTGTATGACTATAACCCTCGTACTTGGGAGGCTGAGACAGGAGAGTCACAGGTTCAAAGTCAACCTTAGCAATAAGCAAGGCCTTCACCAACTTAGTGAGACTCTGTTTCAAAGTAAAAAATAAAATAAAATAAAATAAAATAAAATAAAATAAAATAAATCTGGGGGTATAGCTCAGAGGTGGAATGCCCTTACGTTCCATCTCTAGTAACACACACACACCAATAAAAAAAATTAAAGACTCTTGTCTTTTGAATATGAAATCAGGGCCATATTGAATGATGTCCTCTCATAGAAGTAGGGGCAAACCTCTGTACTTCACATAGTTTTAAATAGACAGCCAAAAGAGGCGAGGAGGGCTGGCGTAGGACTGGAAGGTGCCGGCTGCCCTGGGGGTGTAGCCACGCCCGGGGCCTTAGTGATGCTGCCCTGATGAAGCAGTGTTTGGACCCCGAGGAAGCAAGGGCACGCACAGGCTGTGCTGACTTCACCAAGCACACAGGGACCGTCATAATCTTTCTCCCTAACTCACAGGGCCAAAGGCTTCTTGGTACGCAGGACTTCAACAAGTATGAACTTGTTTTCTCATATGTATTTCAGTCAAAGAGCTACACTGTTTGCTTGGCCAAATAATTGGAAAAGAACGCCTTACCCTAAACCTTTACAGTTTACAAAGTACTTCAACTCTCAGGATATTGGACGTTGTTTTCCAGCTAATGCATTGGGATGGGGAGCTCTTTTTGCTGCCAGAGTGGGAACCTGATTTACCCTAGGCTGTACTCAGCCTCTCTTGTGACCATCCCATTAAAAAGAAATGTGGTGCCTTTACAAGTTGTCAGTAAGGAGAGTCACCCAACAACACCATCGACTATTCTTCTTATTGTTTTTGGCTCCACGAAGCAATTCCAGGGCTTTATTCCATTCTATATTTAGTCATGCCTGTTGTTAAATTAGGAATACTTTTATATCACTGACCTTTGACATATGGACATTTTTCTGGAGAAGAAAAAAAAACACATTCAAACTTCACATTAATGTTGGGAAAGTACAGCCTTCAAAAATGTGGCCGTTTCTAAAGCCGGAGCCAAGAACTAACCAGCCAGAAGTTTATATTACAAATAAATCCCACTCGTCATGCCAGGGAAACATGTCAAGGGCTGACAGTTAAGCTGGCCAGCGCAAATGTTTCCTGAAAAATTAGAATTCCCGAATAATGCATTGCAGCTGTTATTTTATAAAAAAGAGGGGCAAATTGGGTTGGTAATCTCACGATAAAATAAGAAGTCCATCCAAACTATAACTGAAATCATGTGGTTAACAATTTTCAAAACCTCAAATGATCTCCAGGTTGGTCTCTCTCCTTAATCTCACCCTACATTGATTAATCCCACAAGACTGAACAATTCGAACCACACGATTTGTACTGGGGTTGAATTCCCTACAGCTGTTTCATTACCCAGGCTTTCTCACATAGCCCCCACTTCCCCCTAACCCAGGGTTTCTCAACCTTGGTACTGTTAATACTTGGGGGCTAAGTAATTCTCTTTTGGGGGTGCTGAACTGTGCACTGTAGATTGTTTAGCAGCGTGCCTGGCTCTATCCATCAGATGCCAGGTCTTTCCCCAGGTTGAGGCAACCAAACATATCCCCAGATGTTGCCAGATGTTCCCCAGGGAAGAGACAAAGCTACCCCCAGCTGAACATCACTGTTAACTCCTCCCTGCCCAGTTCAAAGCTTTGCCAAGGCTCAATTTGTTCTGGATGAATATCTGAAATTATAATCTATGAAGGTTATTTGAGAACAGAGAAAGTAGCAAATTAAAACCACAACAAGAGTAATTTCTGAACATCAGAAAAACCTTACTAGTATTGAGGGTGGTGAATAATGAAATATAGTTAGGGCCGTTCTTCAAAGGAGTAGTTTAAGGACAAGTTAATAGAACAGGATTCTCTGAAAGTCCTGGTTTTCAGGCTTTGTGTTTGATTTCTTTCAAATTTAACCGAAAGGATAAACAGAAAGGCATGTGGATATATATGAACACAAAGGAAAAGCAAATTATTTTATTATTCCACAAGATTTGTTTTCCTTCTTTGAAGAACGAGGCATGGAGGGGGGATACGAGAATGCTTAAATGAGAAACAGTGGGAAATGAAATTGAGAGATTAGTGGATCATTCATATCATAATTTAATGGTTGCAATTAGGAAATTTGCGCCCTGATAAATGTTTCCGAGCACACGTGGTCCTGACTGCTCTTCCATCCCTCTCACTAGAAATGGATTTACAGATTGAAGAGCTTTTTAAATTTTAATTTTAAGTTCCTTTATAAATTTCAGCTTTATTAATCCTCATCATAAATTATGATTTATGAGAACCAGCGCCCAGCGGGCCTCAGGGTGCTGGTTCACAAAGGATAATGAATCTCACTACCGCAGTTAGCTAGAAAGCTGCTTCGCTGTAAGACAACTGCCGAGGCACTACCCTACTGGAGGCAAGTCTAAACCTAAAGGATGCTCCTCTTTTTATCTGTGACCACAGTTGGGAACAACACCCTAAATATAAGTTCAAAGGCTTGCCACTGGATGGGGCGGGCAGCTGCAGTTCTGACCTTCAGAGCAGCAAGTGTTCTTAACCCTCTTCAGGCAAACCTACAGTTATTTTCAGATTTCCTGCTGTAGTTTTCCCTCTCCCTTTCAGCTTCACTGGGCACCTGCTCCCTGGGGCAATTATTTCTCATCTTCTGGGAAGCACCCCTGTAATCAGAACATAAGTGCCTTTCCCTCCCACCTGAGGCTCGCTGCTATCAAATGCACGCTCCTCTCTTCTGTATTTGCTCTCCTCTCTCCAAAGACCTGTAGCCTCTGGGGCATCAGCTGTTTGATGATTTCTAGGGATGAAGGGCTTGCAGAAATGTTATCCCTAGAGAATGGTCCCTACCTCCCCCTTGCCATCCATCTTGCTAAGGACCTGAGGTTCCCTTGGCCAGTCCCCCAGAGGTGCCACTGGGGCCTGTCTAGCTGTTGGCAGCAAAGACCTCAACTGTATCTAGGAGGTGGACCAGAAGGTCCTATGTTTGCTTAAGAAAAAAAGCTTCCAGGGTCCAGCAAAAAGATGCTGTTTATGAATCCACCAGCACCCTGCTGAGCTTCCTGTTCCCCAGAACTGTGATCAATAAATGCCCATTGTTTTTAATCCACCCAGTCTGAAATAGATTTTTTATGTTTTACTTTTTTTTTTTTTTTGCGTTACTGGGAATGGAGCTCAACGGCCTTCTACCTCCAAGCTATACATCCAGCCCTTTTTATTTTTTGGTTTTGAAACAAGGTCTCACTAGCTTGCCAAATCTGGCTACATTGCTGAGACTGTCCCGAACCTGGGATTCTCCTGTCTCAACTTCCCAAGTGCTGGGATTACAGGCATGTGCCACCACACTCGGCAAGTCTTAAGTGTTTTGTTATACAACCTAAAAGGACCAAGACACACTGTTTTGTTTTGTTTTCATAACCTGATAACAGATTTTTTTTAAAACAAGGTAATTTACCATGAGTTCTGTTTCTAGTTTATCTGGAACAAAACCAAACTCAAGCGAGCTTCCAGCCTCATGCTGTCTATGTAACAGTGTTCTGCAGAAAACTGACACCGAGGTGATGGACCATTTTGTTGCAACAGTGAGTCCAGAACAGACTCTCAGGAAATGTCCATCTCTGTCAACACAAATTCCAGTAGGATTGCTCTGCAAGGTCTGTGTCCCTCCACCCTTTGGTCAATGAATAGGAAAAGTGTCTCCATTTTGCCTTTTGTTGTTATTGGGTTTTTTTCTTTTTTAAGCAGTGCTGAGCGCTTGTCTAGCATGCCTAAGTGTGAACGTTGGGCCTCACACATGCTGGGTAAACACTCTACCACTGAGCTACACTCCCAGCCCAAGGTCTCCAACTTAAAAAGATAATTTTTTTGTATTTAAATGGATGTCAAATACATTTTCAGACCCTGCTTCTCCATCTATAAAATTAAGTCCCCCTACCCAGAAACCCACTAAATAAAATGCATCCCTAGGTATTGGTTGAGAGAAAAAATTCAGACTTTTATCCAAATTCTGGCACCCACATAGCGGAAAGTTCTCTCTGTTTTGCCGGCTAGCTCAATGAGAAGCTAGATTGTCTACGCTTCCTAGAATCTGTGTTCTGTTCTAGCAGTCTTTGGATTTAGATACGATAAGAAAGAAGATCAATGTGTCTCTAAAACTCGGCTCTCTTGAGCCTTTTATGAGGCCTCCTCCTCATTTCTTGGCTCTCTTAAGGCTGTCCTAGTCGATAATTTTTCAACACAGAACTTCTATCATTTTTCCAGAGTGTGAAAATTTAATGAACCATAAATAAAGATGCTTGCCAAATCTTGTAGCGCTATTTTTGATCATGTCTTTTAGATCTTCACTCATATAGTTTTAATGCTTCTTTACCACCTTGGCTGAGTCTGGTTGTTGCTATTTTTTGTATAATGGTTATGCAGCCGACAGTGATGCTTATATGATGTATAAAGATGCTGCGTATACCCACACAGTTCTACTGGTGATGTTTATATATTTTGCCAAGACTTCAGCTTCCCTGTGGTCCCTCCCCTCGCCTGTCTGTACCCCACCTGCCTCCTCTCCATCTGCTTTGCTCAAGTCTTGGGGGATTCAAAGCCCTTTCCATCCATGCTTCAGGCCACCAGGGGAAGAGATTCATGAGAGAAGTAACCTAGGATGGCCATTATTAACCAAAATACCAACAAAAACATTGAAAGGTGGCACAGGCTTCTAACCCCAGCATTTGGGAGGCTGAGACAGGAGGATGGAGGTTCGAGGACCTCCTCCGAGGGAGGCCCTTTGCAACTCAGTGAGACCCTTTTGAAAATGCCTGGCTCCCTGTTGACAAGCTCTGTAGTAGGTTACTGAGAGACTCACTATGTTACTGAATTTTGTTCCTTTTTGATTCAGCAAAAGGCTTTGTACATTAAAATTTGCTTTATCTCTCTTAAAACATTGAAAAGTTTGGATTAAAAGGTGAAATACAAGCCAGTCATGGTGGCGCATGCTTATAATCCCCGCGCTCAGGAGGCTGAGACAGGAGGATCGCGCAGGTTCAAAACCAGCCTCAGCCACTTAGTGAGGCTCTCAGCAACTTAGGAGACCCTGTTTCCAAATAAATTATAAAATATAGCTGAGGTTATATCCCGGAGGTAGAAAACCCCTGGGTTCCACCCCGAGTACCACAAAAATAAATAAAGTTTTACTTGGGAGACTGAGGTAGAAGGATTGCAAGTTTTAGGACAGTATTAGTAACGTAGTGAGACTTAGCAACCAACCTGGTAAGACCCTGTTTCAAATAAAATATGAAACAGGGCTGCCTGCGTACCTCAGAAGTAGGATGTCCCTGGGTTCAATCTCCAGTACCAAAAAAACAAAACAACAACAATAAAAAGAAAGTTAGAATTTTAGAAAGCTCTCCGGGAACAGTGTAACTTGGGTTAAGAACAGATGCTCCAGGATTCTGTGCCCTTAATAGGCCTGTTTCCCTTCTTCCTCTTAATTCTGCCCTGCTGTGCTCCCACCTGAGAGTTCTTTCTCTGCAACATCATTTCACCATCCTGGGCCATGTTGCCAAGCCTCCGGGCTTCCACAGGCCTGGGGCTATCTCACAGGGACCAGCATTATCAGACGCTAACCAGAGAAGGCGGATAGTGGCAGGAATCAACTCTTATCACTCATCACCTCCTTAGTAGAGTTCTGAGCCGGAACCACAGAAGCCACCCAACCCAGGAGCCACTGCTCAGGAAAGCAAGGCCACGGGAAATGGAGCTAAAGCCTGATTCAGCCCGGGCCTCCCTGCCTTCACCTAGGGAATCTATTTCTTCTTCCTCCTCCTCCTCCTCTTTCTCCTCCTCCTCCTCCTCCTCCTCCTCCTCCTCCTCCTCTTTCTCCTCCTCCTCCTCCTCCTCCTCCTCTTCCTCCTCCTCCTCCTCCTCCTCCTCCTCCTCCTCCTCTTCCTGGTCTGAAGACTGAACCCAGGGGCATTCTACCTCCAGGGTACACCCCCAACCCTATTTTATTTTAAAGTAGGATCTTGCTAACTTGCTGAGGGTATTGCTAGGATGTTGAGGCTGTCTTCGAACATGTAGTCCTTCTTTCTCAGCCTCCTGGGAAGTGGAATTACAGGCACACACCACCATGCCCAGCTCGCCTTCTGGAACTTTAGGCTGGAAGTTCCAGAAGTGCACAGCTCTGTGCACTCAAGTGCCTCCGTCTCTCACTGAGTCTGAAATACTGTGTTATCATTACCTAGTCCTAGTTCCAGAAATTCAAAATCTCTTTATTGGAGGAAAGAAAGACCTTCCATTCCATGTCCTAGCACTGACTAATAATTACTATAATCATATGGCTAACATTTATTTCATGCTTATAGCGTGCTAGTCTCTGATGTATGTTTTCATGAACTAGCTAAGTTAATTCCCACAACCCTGAGATAGATATTATTGTGCCCATTTCATTGGTGTGAAAGCAGAGGCACAGAAGTTTAGCTTCAATTTCCCCAACCACAGAGCTAGTAACCAGCATAGCAAAGATTCAAACCCAGAGTCTGGCCCGGGATCTGATCTCTTTTCATTAAAACACGATGCCATTTCCTTGCTGAGAAATCCAAACGTGATGAAAACTTTGCCTAAGATGATCACACTTGGGAAAGACTTAGAGCCATTTTTATTTATTTTTTATTTATTTAGTGTGTGTGTGTGTGTGTGTGTGTGTGTGTGTGTGTGTGTGTGGTGCTGGGGGTGGAATCCAGAGGCTTTTCTACCTCTGGGCTACACTCCCAGACTTATTTCATACTTTATTTGGAAACAGGGTCTCACTAAGTTGCTGAGAGCCTCACTAAGTAGCTGAGGCTGGCTTTGAACCTGTGCGATCCTCCGGTCTCAGCCTCCCAAGCACGGGGATTATAAGCATGCGACACCATACCCGGCTTTAGAGCCATTTGTAGAAACCAGGCTTCAGCTTTGGGGAGAATTGTTCCCTCTCCAGGTGACACAGCAAAGCTAAACCCCAGGGGTTGCACCAGTTATCCGGGGTTTTCCCTGGGAAATGATGTCAGTTCTCATCTCTGTGGACCAGTGTTCACGCTGGAAATGACAGCCCTGCTTCCCTGATTTCACCACTGAAAACCTTTAGGGTGCATCGCGCCTGTGACAGGTGGCCCACGGCAGGCAGGCTTGACCCCGGGACAGCCGGCTCCAGGTGGGACACTGCACCTGAGGTTCAGGGTGCTCTGAAACCAGAACCCAGCCTGGAGCAGCAGACGGAGCTTCCAAAATGCCCGCCGATGCTTCCATACGGGAAGAGAGCGAGCTGGACAAATGGGGAGACATGGGGCTACCGCTCTGACATTATGATTATGGGAAGTTGACATTTTGCATGTCAAGTGGTAACTTAATTCAAAAATTAAAAAAAAAACCTGCTGCAAGCTGCCACCCCACAACTAATTCATAGCTTGCTATGCAGCCAAACACCCCAACGAAGAATAATGGAATAAAACGTGAGCCTAACAAAATGGCTTGGCACAGGAGAAAATAAAAGATCCCAGCATGTCCCAGTACTTTTGGGCCAGTGTCCAATAAGCCACCAAATGCTCATTCATGTTTTGGAGCAAACTGGAGGCCCCAGTCAATGAAAGCTCCACGCGACCCTATTCCAGGTGTGCCTCTTGCTTCTCACTATTCTGTTGCACATCTCTGAGCAGGCAGGAGAGTTTCTTCCTCACTGGAGAAAGTCCCCGGTGACGTGTACCCTCCAGGCCCTGTGCACGGTGAGCCAGTGACCCCGGTGGCCTGTAGTCCGGGGCCGAGCGCTGGGAGATGGTGCGTGGCTCTTGGTGGTGTCCGGTGTCCACCCCCTGACACTGCCACCCGCCCAGAGCCTCCACTCCTCCCGCTCTGCAAGGTCGCAGAGCGGGCCATGGCGGAGGATCTATGATCTCCGCGTACCACTGAATATAAAGAGAAATGAAATGGAATCACTGAAATGGAAAAGTAACCGCTTGTCTCCCAGGAAGTCTTTATTTTTTAATTCCATGAGTTTGTGTCTTTTTCTTTAATGGGCATTCAGACCATTTGCCAGGATATAAATGTCAATCCAAGTACTTTTGCAAATAATTTGATTTGCATTTATTAGAATTCAGAGTTCAGGATTTTGTTTTTAGTAGGATTTTGTCATTAGTAGAAGCAAAAAACAAACCAACTCAGTTGTGAAAGCAGCTGATGACATGTTAAAGACAATCGTCTTTTTTGCTTCCTGCTGAACTTCCACTGTTTGAACTTGATCACTTAGCAGGGCCTGGTGGAGCACACCGTTCATCCCAGTCACCTGGGGAGGCTGAGGCAGGAGGCTTGCAAGTTTGAGGCCAGACTGGGCAACTGACAACCTGATTTAAAATAAAACATCAGGCCGGGCGTGGTGGCGCACGCTTGTAATCCCCGCGCTTGGGAGGCGGAGACGGGAGGATCGCACAGGGTCATAGCCAGCCATGCTGGCTTAGGAGACCGTTTCCAAATAAAATATAAAATAGGTCTGGGGGGTGCAGCCCGGAGGTAGAAGGGTTCCATCCCCAGTACCACCAAATAAATAAATAAATAAATAAATAAAATAAAAAATCAGGCTGGATGTAGCTCAGTGGTTGAGTGTCCCTGAGCTCAATCCCCAGTACCTAAAATACAATAATAAATAACTTTTATTTATTATTATTTTATTTATATTATATTTATATTATATTATATTATATTTATATATTTATATTTATAAATATTTTATTTATTATTTATTGAGCTATAACTTTTTAAAGATTCGTATTGGTATGTTGTGATTATATATAATAGTAGAATTAATTTTTGTATGCACATACATAATTTGGTCGATTTCATCCTCCCCACCACTGTGCCTCTCCCTTTCCTCCTTTTCTTTCTCCCCAGGTCCCCTTCCTCTGCTCTACAGGACCGAGCTGTAATTTAAAACTGAATAGAATTCGGTAGAATTCTCCAAATGGACTTTACATGTTACCAGAAAAAAAAAATTTTAGTTACATTTCTCAATATCTCCAGCTTAATTTACACATTCCGAAAGAATTTAAATCTCTTGAACTTTCAATGCTGCCAACTCATTTAGAATCTGAAGATCAAGTTGTGTTGACTTTTCACGTGTCACTTTTAAACTGCTTCTCCCTCCTCTGTGTGGACAGATAGCCGCCCCACGCTTACAGAATGACAGCGGCTCTGCAGTTACCATCATGCTAACTTCACTTTTGAAAAAGACAGCCTCCTAGAAAGAGCTAGATCTTTTTTCTGATCCTTTCCTCATGCAGAGAATAGTTTGTGGCTATTTTTAAATTATCTCCCTGCTTCTAGCAGGACTTCTATCCAGAGAAAAGGAAGAAACCGCATGAACTCAATGGAAATTCAAATTTCTTCCTTCTCGAGTGGCATGGGAAAAATCAGATACCGACATGCGATTCAGTAAGCTGTAAAAATCAATCTTCAGACAGAAACTCATGGGCAGATCTGATTTTTAGTATAAGCCAATTTCTAGGGAACATTTTCATTATGGTAGAATCAGTCTTTCTGAATGGATGGTTTTATAGGTTAGGAAGGAGGAAAAGGACGTCAAGTCTCATTCTAAAACAGAAATCTCAAACGGAGATGCATGTTGAATTCTTAGGAAATACTTAGCCTGCTACCTTCTTTAGAAAGTGAAGATTCCATGAGCAGGGAAGAAGATGCGATTTCCACAAGTCACCCTGCTGTGGCTGTATTTTTCTCTACTCTAAAGGTGTTTGGGGCTCTGTTGTGTTTTCATTCATAAAGTCCTCCCAAAAGCTCACCTGTTCAAAGCATGACCCCCAATGCACCAAGGCTCAGAGGTGGGGCAGGGTGTGGCCTCAAGGACTCAATCTGTCCCTGGTGTCTGTCTGTCTCTCTCTCTCTCTCTCTCTCTCTCTCTCTCTCCCTCCCTCCCTCCCTCCCTCCAGCCATGAGTTCATGAGTTGTGCACCTTTTCTGCTACCATAATGTTTCTGTCTTGAAGCCAACCAACTATGGACTAAGCCTTTGAAACCATGATCCTTCCTGGCAGGTATTTTGGTCACTGCAACAACAAAAGCTAATACTGGCTGGATGGTGCCTCTGGGTGTCCTTATCCCTCCGTTCTGTGTGTGCTCAAACGTTCTCACCTGAAGCACATTTTATTAACCCATGTAAAGCTGTCTACGGAGAAGGGGACACAGGAAGCTCAGTGAGCTTGGAGTGAGTTCAACTTCCTTTCTGACTGCTG
This sequence comes from Muscardinus avellanarius, assembly GCF_963383645.1. Lineage (NCBI taxonomy): Eukaryota > Metazoa > Chordata > Mammalia > Rodentia > Gliridae > Muscardinus > Muscardinus avellanarius. The sequence goes on from NC_137806.1 coordinate 18,702,077, forward strand.
TGGTCAAAACTCAATTTCAACATCAATCAGTGAGTAGTCACAAAGGAAATGCTGCTTTACACTAGTGTTGGAAGGAGGTGGCGTTAGGCGGTCTGCAAATAAATATCCAGGCTTCTGAGCTTTGCCTTCGCCTTCTAAATTTCTGGCCGATTACTGACAGGGCCATTGTGTTGTTCTGTATTAAGCACTGGCATTCTTTGGGTATTGCTCTGGCATGAATCAATACCCAGGACAAAGGAAGCCGCCTCTGAGATCATCACTTTCCTGCCCCTCACCTCCCCACTCCAGGTCTTCAGCGACCTAGTGAGGATGATTCTCCGGAGTCCAATCTTAAGTACCCCCAGCCCTCCTTATCCTCAGGTTCCGAGGAGCAATTCAACCAACTGTGCTTCATCGTATCAGTAAACTCGTTAGCAATCTGTTCAGGCTAATCAGTACCAGTCAGGTGAATATATGTTAAAAATCTTTTTTGAATACTGTACCAAATATGAACAGACATTTTTCTTGCCATATTCCCTGAATAATAAGGTATAACAACTATTTGTATAGTATTTATATTGTATTAGATATGATAAGTAGACTAGAGATGGTTTTAAACTCTATGGGAGGATAGTATAGGTCATGTACAAATATTACACCATTTAATAGAAAGGAATTAAGTATGCATTGATTTTGGTGTCTGAGGCTCCTAGAACTGGTCTCCCATGAATACTGAGGGGCAACTCTGTCTGGACCATCTGACTGCAAAAGCCCCTGACCGTGACGTTTCCTCTGGCTCCCTGGGGATCTGCGTTCAGGGTGCACCGGGGCAGGTGGGCAAATGTTCCTGGTTTACAGCTTCACTAGTTCCTCTGTTTTTTCCCTTCATATTACATTTCAATATGCAAAAACAGAAATGGCTCAAAATTGGTTACATATATTCCCTTTCACTGTGGTTTTCAAATCTCCGGGGCCAAGAATTTCTCCTTGGAACTCCACACAATGAAAGGAGAATAGAAAGTTGATTTCCTTGAGCAGCACATATTTTACCACATGTCATTTCAATCAATCAGATAAATGTGCTGATTGATCGCGTGAAACAGCAGAGAGTGAAGGGAACCTCTAAAGCAAAACAGATACTTTCAGCAGGCTGGGCTGTTTCGCTGGGCATTATCATGTTGCCCTGAAAATGGGTTTTGATGAAGGGAGAGGCTGAAATGAAGAGGACAGGCAGCCAGGAAACATCATGTTGAGCGACCTCAGCCAGACTCAGACCCGACGGTCCTAGGCTTTCTCTCTTATGTGAGAGCCAGAGAGACCCCAGGAGAGGAAAGGGATTTCACGATAATGAGTAAGACCAGAGTAGTGGAGGAGATCTGGGGAGGGAGGACGGGACAGGGAAAGGGAGGCCGGAGGGATGAAACAGACCAAATACTGTTCTGTCCATACATGACGGTATCACGATCAACCTACTGGGGCTATTGGAATGGGGTTAGAAGGGAAGCACCCAAAGATATCCTGTGCATATTTGAATATACCACTTTGAATCTCACCGTAATGTGTAATTATGTTGCATAAATAAAATTCTTAAAAAAAATAGCAGGAGTATTCTACCTCTTATACAGTGTGTGTGTGTGTGTGTGTGTGTGTGTGTGCGCGCGCGCGCGCACGCGCGCGCTACTGGGGACAAAATCCAGGAGCATTCTATCTCCAAGTCACACCTCCAGCCCTTTTTAGTTTTGTGAAACGGGGCATCTGCGAGTTGCTGAGACTCTCAATTCATTGTGGAGACTGTTCTCCAACCTGCAAGCCTCCTGCCTCCCACTCTCAGGACTGGAATTGCAGATATAAGCCACGGCGCCTAGCTTCTCAGAGAGAAGTCTTTACACAGTATCTGTATTCCTCTCTTTGGGCCCAGCAGTCAAGTTCAAGAGCTATCACTGGTGCAGAGACTGAAACTAAATCTTGACTGGTGATGGGCGAGCCCAGACCATCGCAGTGATGCCTCCCGCTTGAAAGAAGTAACGGTGCAGTGTCGCCAGCTCTGTACCAGGCAGACTCGCAGACGGTCCAGTTGGAGTCTCTGTTACACTCTCCTTTCAACAGTGTCTACCAAGCTCCTGCCCTGTGCTCTGCTCCTCTCAACTGGGGACAGAACAGAGCATGCGCCCATCCCCTCACATGGAAGTTCCATTTTAAAAGGACCCAGCATGGACAGCAAGTACATGAGCAAGTACAAGCCTGAGCCATGTCGGTTGATGGGCGCTGCCATGCAGATGGGGAAGCAGGCAGGGTGGTAGAGAACTACCAGGGAAAGACACTGTTTAGACCGGGTGGCAAGGGATGCACCTCAAAAGCCATGTCCTACATACCCAAGAGAGGCTAGCTGGGGAGAGAGAGCTGCAGGCAGAGGAGGATGGCACAGTGGCCTGGAGAGGGGCTTTGGCTTCTCCAATGACCAGAATCAAGTAAGGGGAGTGGGGGAAAGCAGGAGGAGTTGGGCAAAGGAGGAGGGGGGCAAATGATGCTTTAGACAGCTGTGTCCCCTTTGGACTTTACCCTTAAGTATATGGAAACTTTTTGACAGAATTTGATGTTGTTTTTTTGTCTGTTTGTCTGTTTGATGTTTGTGTATGTGTGTGTTTTACTGAACGCAGGGGCATTTTACCTCAGAGCTACACCCCCATCTCTTTTATTAATTCTTTGTTTTTGAAATAGGCTTATGCTAGGTTGGCGAGAGCCTCACTACATTACTGAAGCTATCCTCAAACCTGTGATCCTCCTGTCTCAGCCTCCCAAGCACTGGGATTACAGGTGTGTGTCACCATCCCCGGCTTGTTGGAGGAATTTGAGGCGTATATGATCTGGCTTATTATTTTGAAGGGTGATTTTACATGTGGGCTGGAAAATAGACGGCAGATAGGCAATCGCTGTAGCCCAGGCGGTTTCCAGCCATCACTTAACTGGACAACATTAGTAGCGTATTCATGAGATGCCAATACTGGAGAAATAGCAAATAACAGACTCAAGATGTTAAAAGCTTCTTCTTTGCTATTTTTGTTTTGTTTTTGGCATTAGGGTTGAACCATCTGAGGGGTGAACCACCTCTGAGCTATACCTCAAGTCCTTTTGTATTTTATTTTGAAACAGATCTCATTAAGTTCTCGAGGGCCTCACTAAGTTACCGAGACTGGCCTTGAACCTACAATCTGCCTGTCTCAGCCTACCAAGTACTGGCATTATAGACATGCATCACCATGCCGGCTTCCTTCTTCACTTTTAATAGGCAGCCAAACAGAGGCCTCCACTGCCCCTTCCCCACTTGCACCCCCACGCCTGGTGGTTGGTCCTTTCATGTGGTTATTCAGGAATGTCAACCCCATGCCTACCTTTGTTATCACATTGCCCTGTGACTTGCAGGTTTGGTTGTTTACCTCCTTCAACAGGGCCCATTCTCAAAATCAGGGTGATAGTTTATCTGCCTCTCTATCCCCAGGGATTCCATAGCCTTCCATCGCATCTGTGAATTTTTATCAATCTGCTAGGACTGCTCAGCACCAAGGAGATGGAATGTATCCAAAGTCAACCATGTAGCCGGGCGTGGTGGCACGCTTGTAATCCCCACGCTTGGGAGGCAGAGACAGGAGGATCGCGCAGGTTCGAAGCCAGCCGCGCACGCTGGCTTAGGAGACCCTGTTTCCAAATAAAAATGTAAAAATAGGTCTGGGAGTGTAGCCCGGAGGTAGAAGGGCTTCCAGGAACCCCAGTACCAAAAAAAAAAAAAGTCAACCATGTATATGTAAGATTGATAAGGGCTCCCTTTATAACAGTCCATGTTAAAAAAAAAAATCCAATATTTATCAGGCCTTGAACTCAGAGTGAAGCAGAACTGTGATAGACCTTCTTTTAAAGAATAGATAACAGCTGTATGTAGTGGCACGTGCCTATAATCCCAGCTACTTGGAAGACTGAGGCAGGAGGATCCCAGGTTGGAGGTCAACTTCAGCAATTTAATGAGGCCCTGGCTCATAATTTAAAAATAAATAAATAAAAGAAGCTCAGGGTATAGCTTAGTGGTAAAATACCCTATGGGTTCTACACTCAATGCAAAAAACATTTTTTAATGAAATATTTTTGCATAGATTTTTCTTGGCAATTTCGCATTGTCTGGTAACATGGGGGAGGCTGGGAGGCTTTTATTTTTATAGCAGAGTTCACTAATCTTATAGGTGGAAAACAATCTTTGCTAGTCCCACAGAGTAAACATGATACTGTGTTAACACGCTTCAGTTTGGGTGTGTGCACGTGTATGTATGTGTGTGTGCACGTGTGTGAGCAGAAACATCATCTTCCACCTCAGGCCAGCAGAGCCTGAATCTGAAGTTATGGTACCAATAGAACAGAAGCAGAAAGTGTCACGTGTATGAGGGCAGGGGTTGTATTCCTCAATATTACTACTTGGCCTTGAGCTTTATTAAAATCTGAAGAAGAAAGCCATTTATTTGCCTGTTGTTATGGGAGATATAGAATGTTCCCTGAAGAGCTCATGTGTTAAGGTTCAAAGTTGATGTGAATAAATCATGAGGGCTGCGACCTCTTCAGTGGGTAGAGCCATTGTAATGGATTGACTGGGTAATCACCTAGGCAGGTGGGATGTGGGTAAAGAAGGTGGGTCCCTGGGGGCGTATCTGTAGGGATTGTGCTTGTGTCTTTGAGCCCCTGGCTGTCTCTCTCAGCCTCCATGATGTTAGAGCAAAGCCATTGCTCTCACCTTTCTCTGCTCCCTGCCACCAGGCCCTGAGCTTCAGAGACCTTAGACTCACATGGACTGAGCCCCCAAAATCTCCAAAAACCTGTGAGCAATTAAATCATCAGTCCTCTAAGTTGTGCGGCCAGTTGTTTTGGACTACATCCGTGAGAATATTGACTGAGATTCCCCAAAGATGAAAGGGCAGCCTTTGTTAAATATCATTCCAAGGAAACGTGTATAGAAGCTTGTCAAACTCAGACAAAGAGACAGAGCTGTTGGATAAACTCGCCCCTGAAAGCTTCACTTGACACAGACCCTCCGCTCCAAGCCAAGGTCTCTCAGCACACTACTTACTCTACCACCGAGGTGTGTGTTCTTTATTATTTCTTTCAGGAAAATACTCGATTACCTTACATTATCATTAGAGATCGAGAGCATTTTTTCACCCCATTTTCTCACTTCTTACAAGTGCAATTTAACCAAAGAATGAACGGCTCACAGTTGGTTATAATGCTGAATGGTGAATCAATCCTGCTGTTTGAATACAGTCTATTTATTGCTGACAATTACTGTAGTCTGAAGAAGTCATAAATAGACAGACATGGCAGAAATAGTCAACATTTCTGTCACACGCCTCATTGTAATGACTCATTTCTACTAACTACATCCTAGAGAGGGGGAAACTTGCAAAGCACCAAATTGTAATTTGTTGGTTTCTAAGTAATTTATTAACTGGTATCACAAGATGTTAATTTTATCTTATAGTTTGGCCTTCTCCTGTCAGAATCAGAATAATAAAAGAGGAAGCCTGGTGTGGTAGCACTCACTTGTAATCCCAGGATTTGGGAGTCTGAAATAGGAGGATCACAGGTTTGCAGCCAGCCTCAGCAACTTAGCAAGACCCTCTGCAAATTAGCAAGACTTTGTTTAAAAAAAAAAAAATAGGGCTGGGAGGTGTAGCTCAGAGGTAAAATGCCCCTGGGTTCAATCTCCCCAGGGCAAAAAAAAAAAAAAGCCAGAAAGGTCTCTTTCCCCACTACAACATAAAAACACCCGGAGAAGGTGGCATTTGGCATTTGCAAGCGAGAAAAGAGCCAGTGTTAGACCTGAACCATGTCAACACTCGGATCTCTGACCTCACAGAGCCACACAAAATCTTTATGAAACCAGAGGGATGGGGGAAAAATTCAGGCATTTTAGTATTCCTCTAACATGTAGGTGTTTTATGTTGCCCAAGCAGGCCCTGAACTCCTGAGCTCAGACAATCCTCTTGCGTCTCAGTCTCCTGAGTGGCTGCAACTACAGGCACAAGCTTTTGGTGAAAAACTTTGAAGCCAGCCTCAGCAAGTTAGCGAGGGAATCAGCAACTTAGCAAGATCCTGTTTCAAAATAAAAAACAAAATAGGGCTGAGGGTATAGCTTGAAAATAAAAATGCCACTGGATTTGATCCCCAGCACCACAAAATAAATAATAAAGTGGAAAAGAGAGATAATATTATCCTCAGAACTGAGCTGAGACGCTTTTTTTTTTTTTTTTTTTTTTTTTTTTTGGTACAGGAGATGGAACCCAGGGGCATTCAACCTCCAAGTTACACCCCCAGCCCTATTTTTTTAAATTATTTTTATTTTGAAACAGGGTCTCACTGAGTTGCGAGGGGACTCGCTAAGCAGCTGAGGCTGTCCGCGAACCGTGATCCTCCGGTCTCCACCTCCCAAATGCTGGGATCACAAGCGTGCGCCACCACGCCCGGCTGTGATGAGACTTTAACTACACACATTCAGTGCCTACCTGACATCCTGCTGCTCTCACCCACTCCTGCCTGATCACTTAATGAATGTATTAAATTCTTTCATCCAGAAGGCAGGCTTTAAGGTGATTATCGGAATTCTTTCTAGGAGGTAAAAACCCACATCATATCTTTTGGTTGCATTCAAATTTTTGCATCCCAAAGCCACAGAACCCGAGTTGTCTTACCGTAGATGATCAGCAGGCAACCATATGTGTCTAAAGAGTATTTCCCTGTCATTACCAGGATGTCAATTAAACATAGGTTCTGCCCATGAGACCATGTTTTTTTAGACAAGGTTTTGTATAGCTCTGTGATTACATTTGAAGGCCTCCCTCTATTTCTATAAGCCCTTTACTACTTTAAAAGGCCTGCTCCCCAGCTAAGAGAGAAGAGAGCTTTGGGACCACAGAAGATGGGATAGCATCTGGAATTTTCACTGGCTCTTTTGATGGTCTCCCTTGTGTTACATAAGCCAAATCGGATGCATACACAAGGGCATAGTTTTAATCCAATTAAAAAAAATTACTTAAGATTTTGAAATAGACATTCATCACACAATTGTTATATTCTCATTGTTATGTAAAATAAATTATATACATCAGTATATATCTAAATATAAACGTAAATAAGATATACTATTACTTTATATAAATAAAATAACATTAAATAAGTTGTTCATATAATTTATCATTATACAAATAAAATGTGTATTATTTACATGAGTAAAATAACATATATACTAGTATACAAACACACATGCACACGGAGTCACCTGAAGCACTTTCTACACCCTAGGCCCACCAATGATGTATAACTCTGAAATAGACTTACTGCAGCGGATTTCTAAGCGTTCTGAGAATCTCCGAGTCCTGTTTTTTCTCTCATGGACCTTTCCATTCAAATTGTTCGTGCTGTTACTACCCAGAAGTAAAGTAGGGCACATAATTGGAAAATACAGGCATCTAGTTACTTATTAACTCATTAGCAGGATGATGAATGAACAGCTTCCTTAGTAAAACGATACCCAATTGCAGTATAAACAAAGTCACAGATAACTGGCTCATTTACAGCTCATCTTGCTCGAGCAGGGATTTTGGTTTTAACCTTTTCTGGTTAGGGACTCCCCATCACCACGAGCACCACCCCTGCACATCCAACATGATCAACGCTGTCTTTGAAACTCGCCGATCTAAAGGACTGGGACTAGTTTAGAAGCAAGCCTGGATGCAAATAGACAACACAGTACCTGGCCCTCTGCATCGAACTAGATGTCACGTTAAAAATTAAGACAAACCTCTTAATCGTAAGGGCGCCTCTAAAGGCGAATGTTTATGAATGGATGATCAAGATGGCACCTAGGGGCTGGGGATGCGGCTCAGTAGTAGAGTCTGCCTAGCACGTATGAGGCCCTGGGTTTGACTGCTCTCAAATCCTGCTATTAGCACTCAAGTTTCTGAAATTCTCTGATATGGTAACAGCTTATTTACTACAATAGAGTTGGGGAGCTAGAACGGGGCATATTTAAACTAGAGACCATTTGGCATTCATGCATGCAGCAAGGATTGATTGAGCCCAGTATGTGCCTGGTACTGTTTGGGATTCTGAGGGTCAAGAAAGAATAATACAGGGGAAAAAAATGCCCTCATGGAAATCACAGTCCAGTACAGAGAAACATAATATGAACAAATAAATACAATATATAGCACAGTCCGAGTGATAAAAAACAAAGGAGGAAAAGAAACCAGGGACGGAGAAGAGAAAGTGCGGGCCCAATTGTAGATAGGGTGTCTCGTTTACAACAGCAGGTCAGCTGAGTTCTCCCATGAGAAACTGTCCACCGCCTAAGGTAACAGCAATCACTCACAGGGCACTTGATGGTTTTCAGGGCACTTCGGTGCTCACCTCATTTGAACTTTGCTGTGGCGCCGTGGGGTCTCTGTGGTCCCTGTTCTGTCACTGGTAAAACTGAAGGTCTGCCAAGGCCATAAACGCAGCAAGGCGATGCCTGCTTGTGACTCCGGTTGCCCGTCCCCTCTGCCTAGCAGACAGTCCTAGTCGGCCCTGCCACCGGGGGAGCGGGGAGCCTGTGCTGTCCTGTTTGTGTTCTGTTTACAGTTGCTCTTTTAAGGAGTTTGATATTTTCAGTTCCTGGTTGATTGCTTGGTTTTCTCCCCAGGGGCAATAAAAGTACAGTGTGTGTTTATTATGAAATAAAATCTGTGCATTCCAATACAAGAGACAATTGGGTAGAACTGAGGAGTCCCCCTACCATGCCAGCATCAGGGCACTCGTGTCTATGCCCACACGCCTTGAGTCACACACTAGTTGGGGAGTGGCTGTCCCCGCCACACTGGGGCGACATACATTTATCACCCTGGCCATCACCGACTCGGTATTCATCAGGCTAAGGCCACTTCTTGGTGATTAAGAGTCTTTTTCAAGAAATAAACGTTATCCCTGCTCTGCTGCTCTGTGGCTCCAAGAGACATTTCTTTTGTTCCTTGGAGTCTTCCAAGTATAAAAAAAAAAAAGCTCCAAGCCAATTTGTCAAGCTCAGAGCTTGCATTTCAAAGACACTCAATCATGGCCTATGTTGATAGCCGTAAGATTATTGTCTGTTTACTGAAAATGAGTGGAATATTTGTCTTTGTCCCTTGGATGCAAGCAAGCAAACAAAAACTAATCAACAAACACTTACTGAAAAGTTGGCACAGTTTCAGTGAGGTGCTAATCCCAAGCAAGTACAATCAGCACTGTGCACTAGAGAAAAGCAGAAACTGTGGAAGCAGACAGAAGGAGGGTGGAATTCTAGCTCTAATATGCATGGAGCAACCTTGGGTAAGGTACTGAGCTCGGGTTCCTCTTCTGCAAAATGGACATAACATCTGCTCTAAAATGTCTTTATGGGGTTGCATGACATTTAAACTAGATGTTGGCACATATCAGATAGTCGATAAATGGAACTATTACCGGGCTGGTGAAAAGCCACTATGTCCCTGCTGGACAGCCCCTCCAGACAATAAAGATTTTGATCCCCAAAGTTCAGAGGAGGAGAGGGCAGGGCGTGGCCATAGAGCAGATGTGGAGTAAACGAAGAGGGAGTCAGAGAGCTGTGGGAGCCAGGAGCAGCCGAAAGACTCAAGGACAGAGCAGAGAGCAGCGTCAAGGTCCACAGTCTGCACTGGGAGCCAGGCAGATTGGAGTGGGTGACTCCGACGGTACCGCTAAGAGGGGCTCCCTGAGACAGGCCACCAGGGAGGGACATGGGATGAAACCTTCTAACGGACTTTGCTCCAAAGCCCTGGGTAGAGATGAGCCTGATCCGCCACCATGGAGCACAGGGCTCCAGGAAGGAAAATCTGGCTTCCATCTTAAAGAGATATTTGCCTTTCTAATTGGCCCGCACTCTGCGCCATCCTAGATAAGGGTTACTTTAAGTCCTGGCCGTTAGCAGTGGTTAAACCCAGACAGTGTTGTGTTTGTTCTCTGAATACAAATTACTAGTGTTAAGAAACCACAGTGCCCGAGCCAACCCCCAGTCGAAGCTCTTTATTTGTGGTGCCTGCTCCCTGGCTCTGGGAGCCAGAGGACCCCGAGGTCAGGAGTCCCACCGCGCATGGGAGGCAGGGGTGTCCATCACTGTAGGATCCCAGGTGAGGCCTCTGCAGGAACCCTCCCAGCACAGGACACACCCCCACTGCCTCACCGGAAGCCATGCCACCAGGGAGCAGCTCTGAGTTGCTCAAACCCCTCCTCCCAGTTGCTACAAAACCTACCCCTTATGCGCCCCTCGCCCGCCCGCCAAGGAGCGTCCCTGCACCAATACTTAGCCCATCCCATCTCTAGAGAACATCACAGGTAACTAGCGCTGGCCTCCTGCCATTTGAGCTATGCTTTGGGGAACTAAACATCGTATCTCCCCCAACCAATGAAGTTGACTCTGGATACCTCCTCATCCAAGTTGCTGTCATCACTTTTAAATGTAGCCAATGAGACTGAATATAGTCTCCATACATGTTCTGAATATGCTAGTCCTTTTAACGCCCTATGAGAATACTGGTTTGCTTTATATACTAAGCTTTGAGGTCTATGACATCGCAGTTTAGGCTCCTATTCAGTTGGTTGTCAATAAAATTCAGGATGTGGGGTGTTTTGGGTTTTAATACCAGTTTTCTCATCCTACATATATGCAGTTGGTTTAATTAAACCATCATTTCATGTTGTCGAATTCTTCATTCTCTCTTCACTCACCTATTTGAATTCTGCCTTTTAGCTTTTTTTTTTTTTGTCTTTGTCCTTTATTTTGTGTATGTGATACTGGGGATTGAGCTCAGGAACATTCTAGTTATGAGCTACACTCCCAGCCCTATTTTATTTTTTCGTTTGAAACAGCATTTCCCTAAGTTGCAGAGGGCCTCATTAAGTAGTTGAGGCTGGCCTCGAACCTGTGATTCTCCTGTCTCAGCCTCCCAAGTACTGGGATTACAAGCATGTGTCATCATGCCTGACTAAGCTTTTGTCATTTTGAAAAATGATTTCATAAATTCGGCCAGAGGATTAATAAAAATATGAGTACCTAAACAGATACCGACTATATATATATATGCAACCAGACACCAAAATAAGTCTTATTATATGATAATTATTGTTATTATTAATAAGAACCATTCTGGTTAATATTATCAGCATAATTGCCAAAGTAATTCCTTGGGATGCTGCCACACTGTGGGGCCAATTTAGACTTCTGCAAGTGAAAATGTCAAAGAACGTGTCATCGTGAATGTAGTATACCGAAGTCTGGCCCTTTTCAATCTCTTTTAAATGCTCGGGATCTATTTGTTGTAGGTTTCTTTTTCTATACTTGTATCGGTGATTATCATCTCACGTCATACAGCAGCTCACAGTGGTGGTGACGATCATGCACGCGGCACTTGGCGGCTGTCCTCTGGCCTCCCTCTCCACTCCCTCCTCTCCTCCTCTTCCCCATCCAGGATATGGAGCTGGACATGGGTATTCTCACATAGCTACGTAATGTCGACGAAAGCGATTCCTTTGCGGATCCTCCCTCCCTCCCTCCCCTAGCCCTCTTCCCTGGCTCTACTGGAGTTGCCCCTCCATTACCTAAAGCCCCTCTGGTATCTCGGCTACTCCCTGGTTTCCACACATAAAAGAAGACATATGGCCCTTCACTTTCTGTGACTGGCTAATCTCATTAACATAAGGTTCCCCGGGTTCATTCATTTTTCTGCCGATGACATTATTTTGTTCTTCTTGATTGCTGAGTAGAATTCCATTGTGTATATATGTCATAACTTTGTAACCCATGCATCTATCGATGAGCACTAGGTTGGTTCCACCACTTGGCTATTGTGCGCTGTGCTGCTATGAACATGGATATGTGCATGTATCACCGTAATATTCTGATTTTAGTCCCTTTGGAGATACCCTGGAGTGCTATAGCTGGATCCATTCCCAATTTTCTGAAGAATCTCCACACTGATCTCCATAGTGGCTGAACTAATTTGCAATCCTGCCAACACTGTAGAAGAATTCCTATTTCCCCACATCCTCACCAGCACTGATTGTTGTTTGTTTTTTGATGATTGCCATTCTGATTGGGGTTAGATGGAATCTAGGTGTCGTTTTGATTTGCAGATCTACTTAGGTGAAATTATATGATGGAAGACGTTTTGCTTTATTTTAATCCCCAATGCTGTGGTTTGTATGACATGAACCCAACCGAAAGCTTCGGAAGCCTGATGACTCCTATTGAGCTTTTGTATCCATCTCTGGGCCTTCTGTTCTGGACTTGGTCTCATCACGTGCAAGGAAAACAACCATAGCTTTGCTTTGTACTAGTTAACCGAAAATTTGGTTTTAAAAATTTGTAAACTACTCTTCATTTTTAATATTATTTCCTTGGGTTTTATAATGTTTTAATCAAGTTTTTAGTCTGTATTTGTTTTCCATGAAGAAAACTAACAATTTATCTCTGACTTTGAAAGCTTCAACTGGTAACCTGCCCCTGGGTGAGGGGAAGGTGATACAGAGGATGCCATTTTTTTTTTAAAGTCAAATTTGACAGCAAGTTTTTATTTTCTTATTTCCTTAAGAGGACAAGTTGTCCGACTGCTAGGTGTTTTTTGTTGTTGTTGTTTTTTGTTTGTTTGTTTGTTTATTTGTTTAGTTAAACTTTCAGAGGCTTACAAGTTTGGAAGTTTGGTGTTCTTGGCAAATGACATAGTAGTTCCTGGTGCATGCACAGGGTGAAATGTTTCAACACAGCTGTATATTTGTCATAGAGCAGTGCCCAATTGTGTACAGCTGTTTATTGTTTCCAGATGACATTGTCCTTAATAAAATATGCACATATTTTATTGAAAAGAAATTCATCAGTCATTTGCAAATCCAGATGCACTCACCAATTTTATCAGCATAAATATAGCAAAAGAAAGAGAAGAAATCAATAGTTCTGTGTTTTTGTAGGATACAGAACCAAGTTGTGTCCCGGTTAGCCACTGCTGTGTAACAAAGCATTATTAGTGGCTGGATAGAATCAGCACTTATTTAACTTGAAAGTAGTGTCTTTTGTTGGCCAAGGGAAGCCCACACTCAAGACATGAGAAAAATAGACTTTACTGCTAGATAGCACCTGACAGCCACATTACGGTGGACATAGATGCCGGGAGGAGTGGGGGATTGTGGCCAGTTTCACAAAACACCACAACCTATTTCATGGCTGTTCCAGAATGTATTAAGAACACATTAAAATGTATCATTCTGTTGCATCCTTTGATCACAGAACTTTTTAAAATATTTACTGAAGAGCTTAAATTCATCTTTTGAACCTAAAGGAGATGGACCACATCTATAACAAAGAACCTCATCACATTTTGTCTTTTGCCATGAGTTTCACGTTTCTGATAATGTTAAAGTTGATCATTTTTCTTTCGTTCCTCTCTCTCGCTCTCCCTCTCTGGTGTGAGCTGTGAGCGTGTGAGTGGTGCTGGGGATGGAACCCAGGGCTTCATGAATGTTAGCCAAGTGCTCTATCATGGAGCTACATATGCAACCAGCCTTGAAGCTGATCTTAAGGAACAGGTCATCAGGTTATGCAACTTATGTGTATGTTTTTATTTTGCTGGTCTTAACCAAGACTTCCTCCTTTTTAGTTGCAAAAATTAATAAAGAAGTGGTTTTTCTCTGAAATTTTTATAAAGGGCTTTAAGTGATGTTGCGACAGTGATGGGTTTGCACAGTTTTTGTTTGCTTTCTCACATAGGAGACACCATGGCTCAGGAATGTGTGCATATCCATAATAATTAACTCATCTTTTCAATACACACCTAAGAACGCCCAACACCTTTGGATTAACAATTACTGTTGACTATGAGTTCACTAGTTGTAGTTTGTTCCTGGTTCTCTTGAATTTTTCTGCTACTTCCGATGGTTACTTCAAATATTAAAATTATTACATTTTCAGAGGTAGAGAAAGATACTGCAGATGTAGGGGGGTGAGGACCTTTACACGTTGCTGATGGGAATGGGTCTCACTTTGAACAGCAAATGGTGAGACACATATGCTATAATAAGAAATTCCATTTCCGAGTATTTAGCTTAGAGAAATTTGAAAACAGTACAGAGGATACAGGTAAAAAGGTAGTCATTGCATGCTTTCATTCATTGATTCATTCCCTCAGCCAATATTTACTGAACACCTACTGTGTTTCACGTACCACACAAAGAATAACAAATACAGCAGGGGACGAAGGAAAGAAAACTCCTGCTTTCCACGAGATTACATTCTAGAGAAGGGAGACAGAAAATAATCAAGATCAAAATAAAATATATTGTGATTAAGTTGGTGGTAAGTGCTATGAAGAAAAATAAAAGAGAGAGGCAATAGAAGCATAGGGGATGGAATTAAAATTTAAATAAGATGTACAGGGACAGTCTCACTGAAGATGTAATGATTAAAAAATACAGATTTAGGAAAGAGAAATACAAGGCACCCATTTAAATGTGAGATAGTAGTTTTTCTTGGTCAGTGTAGGTGTGTCCCAAACAATATGTGGGGTGTACTTGTGCTTAATATCTATTTGTTGTTTGTCTGAAATTCAAATTTGACTGGATTTCCTGTATTTTATCTGGCAACACTAGTAAGAATTCGGTAAAATACTGAAAAAACAAGGGAGCAAATTAGGGTAGGTAATGAGAAGGTATTAATGCATGAAAAAGTGGGCACAAGCATTGCAGACAGGGAACAGCAAGACCAAGGGCTGCTGTTCAGCAGTGAAAACTTAGAAGAATGAGATAAATAATCTGTAACTTATTTGCACAATGGGATTGAATGAGAGAATTAAACCCAAATATGCCCACTTGATAAATCTCGACAATAGGGTATCAAATGAAAAATAAATTGGGTAAAGATAGATCTGTTCCGGTTGCCTATCTGTAAGGTTTTAAAACACACGAAACAGTATATATTGTTTGGGCCCACAGTCATATGTAGTCAAAGGAAAAACCATAGAAGAATGTCAACTGTTAAGCGGGGCGTGGTGGCGCACACTTGTAATCCCAGCATTCGGGAGACTGGGACAGGAGGATCGCGGTTCGCGGCCAGCCTGGGCTGCTTAGTGAGGCCTTTTGCAACTCAGTGAGACCCTGTTTCAAAATAAAGAATAAAAAATAGGAGCCGGGCGTGGTGGCGCAGTTTATAATCCCAGAATTGGGGAGGCTAAGACCAGAGGATCGCGGTTCGCAGACAGCCTCAGCTACTTAGTGAGGCCCTCTGCAACTCAGTGAGACCCGGTTTCAAAATAAAGAATAAAAAATAGGGCTGGGGGTGTAGCTCGGAGGTCAAATGCCCCTGGGTTCTATCTCTAGACCTGAAAAAAAAAAAGTCAACTTCTAGGGTGAAAGTAGATATCTATCTATCTCTCTCTCTCTCTCTCTCTCTCTCTCTCTCTCTCTCTCCAGTTTAAAGCTAATAAGGCACAAAGTGTTTAACCTTAATGGTCGCCACACAGTAGACTAACGTATTCTCTGTGCTTTTTCTGGATAGTTGCAACATCTCATTTAGAGAATGAAAGAAAGAGGATCCTGGGTACTTTAGATTAGGAGGACTTCCCTCTGTAGGAAGCAGCTCCCGCCGCCTGCGCCGGGGCCCCAGGCAAAGCTGTGGGTGGGCAGTGCCGCGGACTAAGAGAGGGACACCGCCTGCCCGTTCTCATCTGGAAGGTCCCACGGATTCCCCCAGTGCCCGCTTCCTCATCCATCCAGTGGGGGTGATGACACACGCCTTTTGCCTTCAAAGTGCCACTGAGAACAATAAATAAAACAAAAGTGGTGCAGACACCAGCAAGTGTGAGTGACCGCGGGGACCACACTTGTCCTGACCTGGAGCCAACGCCGAAGCCTGGACGACTAGTGAGGCTCATTCTTGACTTCTCACTACAGGCTCCCCCCCCTCATCTTCCCCCTCCTCCCCCTCTCTTTCCTCCCCCTCCTCTTCCTCCTCCCCCTCCCCCTTCTTTTCCTCCTCCCCTCCCCCTCCTTTCCTTTTTGATACTAGGGATTCAACCCGGAAGCATTCTACCTCTGAGCTACACCCCCAGCCCTACTTTATTTTTTATTTTGAAACAGGGTCTCACTAAGTTGCAGAGAGCCTCACCTCCAACCTGTGATCCTCCTGTCTCAGCTCCCAAGTACTGGAATTACAGGCTTGCACCACCACAGCCTGATGGTTTATTCTTAGGTAACATAGAATTTAGATTCAACTCCTCTAAACCCTGGGACTCAGTATCACTTTTGTTTTGAATTGTGGGACATCAGAGAATGGATAGCTCTACTCACTTAAGTCATGAGCACCGTTCTCCAGTAGCCATCATCAGCCAGTGTGGCCGCAGGAGCGCAGCTGGATCACATGTTCACATGCTCATAGGCTCCTCCCTCTTGTCCTGTGTCCCTCCTCATCCTCCTATTTCTGGCTTGCCTAGTGACCTGGGGCTGCCATAGTCTGAGCAGGCAGACGGATCTGGAAGTTCACATATGGGTATAGATAAACTGCACAACACTTCTGAGAGTGGAATAGGACAACACCTTAGGATAAACGCTAGAGTTCAGAGCAAGCGCCTTTATCTGATGGATCACCGTTGCCATGAGCAGCCATTGAAAGCAAACAGTGTACCTGTGGAACACAGTCATGGGCCACTTAAATGGACCTGAACTCCTTTTATTATTTATTTATTTATTTATTTATTTATTTATTTATTTATTGTGGTACCAGGGTTCCTGGAAGCCCTTCTACCTCCAGGCTATGCTCCCAGACCCATTTTATATTTTTTTATTTGGAAACAGGGTCTCTTAAGGCTTCGAACCTGTGCGATCCTCCAGTCTTGGCCTCCCAAGCTCTGGATTACAAGCTTGCGCCACCATGCCCGGCTATTATTATTTTAATGAAGTACCAGGGATTTAATCTAGGGGCATTCTACCTCTGAGCTACTCCTCCAACCCTGATATATAAGGTCTGGGAGTGTAGCCCAGAGGTTGAAGGGCTTCCAGGAACCCCAGTACCACCAAAAACAAAAAAAAAAAAAAAAAAGAAAGGCCAGGCTGGAAGGTTCTCATGGACCTGTCCAAAGCCCCACAGGGAGGAGGGACAGAATCAGAGATGTGACTGTGTTAGCCTCTAAGACTTTGCTCACAATCAAGACAATCCATTAGTAACTGTGTGAAAAGTACAAGCGGTGTGCCAGAGTCGCAGCGGAGCAGCCGGGGCTCTGCGGTCCCTGCACTGCGCGTGGCCGCTGGGTCCTCAGCCAGGGGGGGCTCTTCTCCGCACCAGGGTCCCGGGCTGAGAGTCAGCTTAGTAGACTTGGAGACAAATCTGCCTCTTTCTAGATGTAGACTTCTGGCGAGTTATTTCCTGTTTCCAAGCCTTGATTTCTGGATCTATACAATGGAAATTAATAATACCTATCATGTTCCCAGTACTTAGGAGGCGGAGGCAGGAGGATTACAGGTTCTAGGGCAGCCTCAGTAACTTAGTGAGGCCCTTAGCAACTTAGTGAGATCCTATTTCAACATAAAAATAAAGCCAGGCATGGAGGCGCACGCTTGTAATCCCCGTGCTTGGGAGGTGGAGACAGGAGGATCGCGCAGGTTCGAAGCCAGCTGCACTGGTGTAAGAGACCCTGTTTCAAAAATATAAAATAGGTCTGGGAGTGTAGCCCGGAGGTAGAAGGGCTTCCAGGAACCCCAGTACCACCAAAAAATAAATAAAATAAAATAAAATAAAATAGGGGGTGTTTCTCAGAGGTAGAGTGTCCCTGAGTTTTCTTTCTTTCTTTCTTTCTTTCTTTCTTTCTTTCTTTCTTTCTTTCTTTCTTTCTTTCTTTCTTTCTGGTGGTACCGAGTGTCCCTGAGTTTTCTTTCTCTCTTTTTTTTTGTGATACTGAGGGTGGAACCCAGAGGCTTTCTACCTCCAGACTATACTCCCAGATCTATTTTATATTTTATGTGGAAACAGGGTCTCACTAAGTTGCTGAGAGCCTCACTAAGTAGCTGAGGCTGGCTTCGAACCTGTGCGATCCTCCTGTCTCAGCCTCCCAAGCGCGGGGATCACAAGTGTGCACCACCACGCCCCGCTAAGAGTGTCCCTGGGTTTAATCCCCATTACCAAAAACAACCTACTATGTGCTGCTGCTGCAAAGATAATACACATAATCTACCTTGTAATCCTTAATAGATAATAGATATTCCCATTATTATTATTGGTAGCAGCTCACAATTTAGGTTATAACTGTTTCCGGGGGAATTTTGTTTGGAAAGAACACGGAGGTTTTCTCTGAAGATTCTACAGATTAGTCTTTGATTTGTCTCGCGATGCATTTCCTCTTCCGCTGGGGACTCAATTTTCTTTTTTTTCTTCAAGAAAAGACCTATGAAGATCTTCCCAAAACCATACTAAGAATTAAAAATAGATGAAGGCAGAATTTGGCCCCACTTCATTTAGGAGAGACCGAGGCCTGCTCCAGTTTCACACGGACTACCACTTAGGCTGCCTTTATTAAGACAACGCCGTGGGGTTGCACAAAAGCAGGGCCCAAAGTCTGTTTTCTACCATCCCAACCTCTTTTCTTGTTTTTTATTTTTTTTAAGCTGGATGGATTTAATTATAAAAATCTATTGGGTCTCGTAATAAAAATAATCAGAATGTTTGGCCAACAGAAAAAGGTAAAGCAAAATTCAACAGACCATGTATATACGAGTAGCAAATTTAAGGACTTGAGATACATCAAAATTCTTAAAAAACAAACCGTTGTGGTGATCTCTACCTTGGAGGAATTCTCAATGGGGCAGAACACAGATACATGCAAAGATGGCTTTGATAAACGCAAAGGGGAAGCCAGCGTGGTGGTTCACGTCTGGAATCCCAGTACTTGGGAGGCCGAGACAGGAGGATTGCAGGTTGGAGGACAGCCTCAGCAGCATGGAGAGACTTTCAGCGACCTAGTGAGACCCTGTTTCAAAACAAAGAATTGAAAAAGGTCTGAGGGTATAGTTTGGATGTAGAATGCCCCAGGGTTCAATCCCTAGTAGCACATAAAAAGAAAGAGAGAAGTTGGGGGGGGGGGCGTGCTTGGCATTAGAAAACAGAGCGGGGAGCCTGGGGACAGCTGCATGGAGAATGGAGGGGTGCTGAGTTTGAGGGCTAGTGCTGGTGAGAGGGGAGGCTTGGGAGAGCCAGGAGGCAGGGCACAGTGGGGCTTCCCGGAGCTTCTCCTTAGCCCAGAGGGAACTGCAACTGGGGAGGCCGGACAGGCAGGCGGGCTCTGTTTGCACTAGGCTGTACACCAAAGGAGGTTATAGTTCATCTGAAACTGTAAGATCTCTCTCTAAATGAGCGGGGTAATCACAGGGACTCAGGAGCCAGGCAAGAAGATGGCAAGTTTGAAGCCAGCAGAAACAATTTAGTGAGACCTTGTATCAAAATAAAAAAACACAGCTGGCATGGTGGCACACACCTGTAATCCCAGTCCTTGGGAGGCTGAGATAGGAGGATTGCACGTTTGAGGACAGCCTGCAACTTAGTGAGACCCTGTCTCAAAATAAAAAGTAAGATAGGACTGGGGGTATAGCTCAAGGGTTCAATCTCCAGTAACACACACACACACACACACACACACACACGCACACGCACGCACGCACGCACGCACACACGCACACACATTTAATAAAAAGGGCTGGAAATATAGTTTGGTGGTAGAACACTTGCCGAGCATGTGGAAGGCCCTGTATTCAAAAGGAAGGGAGGGAGGGAGGGAGGAAGGGAGGGAGGGAAGGGAAGGGAAGGAGGGATGGGGGTGAGGAAGGGACAGATTAGAGATGTAGCCCAGTAGTAAAATACCCTGGAATCAATCCAGAGAGAGAGAGAGAGAGAGAGAGAGAGAGAGAGAGAGAGAGAGAGAGAGAATGAGAATGAATGAGGAAGAAGAGAAGGAGGAGGAGGAGAAGAAGGAAAAAGAGAAAGAGAAGGAGGAAGAGGAAAGGAAAGCAGAATTGGGCTAGCGCCATGCTGCGCGGCCCCTGTGCCTGTCCACAGCCACTTCCCAGCCCTGGCCAGTGCCCACTGTGAGTATATGCCAGGAGCTTTGGCTTCAGCCAGGTGTGCGAGGAGGGTTTCAGAAGCAGACTAGTATGGTCACACTGTACTTTAGGTATGGAGGCGGCCAGCAGGACGACCTTCCATCAGAACTAGATTCTTAACACCGCCGTTCTGCATCCCAGAATGTCCTCTCTTCGGTTCATTCACTCATTGAACTGAGATTTAGTGAACGCTGACTGAACATGTGGTTTGTGCCAGGACTGCTCCAGGTCAGGAGACTCAGCAAGACAGTGAGCGGACACCATCCCTGCTCTCATAGAGGGACGGGCAGCAACCAAAACATCTGAGATTAACTGTCTTGTTAGAAAGCAGAACAGTGGAGAAAAACGAAACAGAGAAGTGGTTAGGGAGAGGGGTGACTGCAGGAGGGCTGTGGGAGGAACTGATGTTTTACAAGAGTGGTGGGAGGTGGGGTGTAGCCCAGTGTTAGATCTAGACCACCTGCTCAGGGTGTGCTAGGGCCTAGGTTCAAATGCCAGCACAGGGGGAGGGGAGAGGAGAGGAGAGAAGGGGAGAGGAGGGGAGAGGAGGGGAGAGGAGAGGAGAGGAGAGGAGAGGAGAGGAGAGGAGAGGAGAGGAGAGGAGAGGAGGGGAGAGAAGGGGAGAGGAGAGGAGAGGAGAGAAGGGGAGAGAAGGGGAGAGGAGAGGAGAGGAGAGGAGAGAAGGGGAGAGGAGGGGAGAGGAGGGGAGAGGAGAGGAGAGGAGAGGAGGGGAGAGAAGGGGAGAGAAGGGGAGAGGAGAGGAGAGGAGAGGAGAGGAGAGGAGAGGAGAGAAGGGGAGAGGAGAGGAGAGGAGAGAAGGGGAGAGGAGAGGAGAGGAGAGAAGGGGAGAGAAGGGGAGAGGAGAGGAGAGGAGAGGAGAGGAGAGGAGGGGAGAGGAGAGGAGAGGAGAGAAGGGGAGAGGAGAGGAGAGGAGAGAAGGGGAGAGGAGAGGAGAGGAGAGAAGGGGAGAGAAGGGGAGAGGAGAGGAGAGGAGAGGAGAGGAGAGGAGAGGAGGGGAGAGGAGAGGAGGGGAGAGGAGGGGAGAGAAGGGGAGAGAAGGGGAGAGGAGAGGAGAGGAGAGGAGAGGAAGGGAGAGGAGAGGAGGGGAGAGGAGGGGAGAGGAGGGGAGAGGAGAGGAGAGGAGAGAAGGGGAGAGAAGGGGAGAGGAGAGGAGAGGAGAGGAGAGGAGAGGAGAGGAAGGGAGAGGAGAGGAGAGGAGAGGAGGGGAGAGGAGGGGAGAGGAGAGGAGAGGAGAGAAGGGGAGAGGAGGGGAGAGAAGGGGAGAGAAGGGGAGAGGAGAGGAGAGGAGAGGAGAGGAGAGGAGAGGAGAGAAGGGGAGAGGAGAGGAGAGGAGAGAAGGGGAGAGGAGAGGAGAGGAGAGAAGGGGAGAGAAGGGGAGAGGAGAGGAGAGGAGAGGAGAGGAGAGGAGGGGAGAGGAGAGGAGGGGAGAGGAGGGGAGAGAAGGGGAGAGGAGAGGAGAGGAGAGGAGAGGAGAGGAGAGGAGAGGAGAGGAAGGGAGAGGAGAGGAGAGGAGAGGAGGGGAGAGGAGGGGAGAGGAGAGGAGAGGAGAGAAGGGGAGAGAAGGGGAGAGGAGAGGAGAGGAGAGGAGAGGAGAGGAGAGGAGAGGAGGGGAGAGGAGAGGAGAGGAGAGGAGAGGAGAGAAGGGGAGAGAAGGGGAGAGGAGAGGAGAGGAGAGGAGAGGAGAGGAGAGGAGAGGAGAGGAGAGGAGGAAGAGGTTTGAAAGATTTTACTTATAAAGTGGCCTTTGAGCAGGGAGCTGGAAAATGAGGGTTAGATATCCAGGGAAGTGCATTGCAAGCACAGGAGGTGCAAAGGCCCGGGGGCTGCAGGAGCCTGGGCACCTGGTGCCTGGAGCAGGGCGGCCACGGTGGTGGAAGGCAGCCCTGGGTTAGGATAGACAGCAGAGGTCAACGTCTTGGGAACTTGCTAGATCACAAACATTACACCTGAGCTGCATCTAGGAATCAGACCCCCTGAAGCTGGTGGTAGGACTGGAGCAAAACCTTAAAGTTAGTGTTGACTCGCTTTTCAGGTGATTAACCTGATGGCTTAAGACTGAGAACCATGACTTTACAGCTAGGGCCTGAACTGAGATATCCCTCCTCCTCCTCCTCCTTCTCCTCCTCCTCCTCTTCTTCCTTCTTCTTCTCCCTCTTCTTCTTCCTCTTCTTCCTCTTCTTCTCTTCTTCTTCTTCTTCTTCTTCTTCTTCTTCTTCTTCTTCTTCTTCTTCTTTTCTTTCTCTCTCTCTCTCTCTCTCTCCCCCTCTCTCTCTCATATTCTGCCTAAAGGATTTACTTCATCAATGTCCATACGTTTTACTGCCTCCATATCTAGGCATCCATCTGTTTTTATTTTCCGTCTCATTTTGCATTCTGTCCCTGTGTGTCCAATCCCCGTCTGGACAATCACCTGACCATCCTCCCTCTTGGTAAAGTCAGAATCCTGGGATTTTGCTGACCTGACCTGACCTCGTATTCTTATTCTTTATCCACAAGTGACTTGTCATTATAAACTGAAACAGATTTGATTTTTACTGGGTGGTAGGAGAAACCAGGACTGCACATGTGACATCAGGGGCAGTTTCCAGGCAACCTTAACTCTGAGACCCCCACTCGCCTTTGAGGGCCCTGGGGCTGTTATCTGAGGCCCTGGGGCCCGCTCTTCTGCCTCTGGCCCTCCTTTCAATATTTTCTTGTGTGTTTACATGTCCCTTGAACCCAGGAAGATTCTATCTCTGAGTGACACCCCCAGCCCCGTATTACTTTTTGCTTTGAACTAGAGTCTGGCTGAGTTGCTAAGGGGCTCACTAAGTTGCTGAGGCTGGCCTCAGTCCTCTGTGTCACCCCCCAGGTACTGGGATCACACCTGCGTACCCTGACACCCAGCTCTTTCAGTACTTTCTTACCTCTTGCTTGAGAGATTGATTGATGGTGTCACCTGCATAATATTGGAAGTGAAAATCAAAAAGGGGAGATTTGCCAAAAAGCCTTTTCATCCAATTTTACAAATATTTATGCCTTACCTGCTTGTCATAGTGATGCAATGGGTTAATAAATAACTAAGAACTATCAAGCTCTAGCTGCTAGGTTCTAGAGGAAGTCCTGTTAGAGATAGAAGACCTCCAAGCACTGGACCATTGTCAGGTGGCATAAGCGAAGGATGACAGGATACCAGCTCTAGAACCAGACGGCCCTTGAGTGGTCATTACTGTTGTCCACTTGTCCTCCAGGACCTAACTGGACTCGCAGATCTCTCTCTGTACCTTAATTCCTTCTGCCATAAGTAGGGTTAATAATAGGGCCCATTTATAAGGCCATTGATTAAGCTATTCCATGTAAAACACATACATAGTACCTGGTCCTAAGCATCAACTATACTAATTAACATATATGTACATATATGTGCTTTTGCATATATATACATGTTTTATACACATATGTGTATATGAATATATAAATATATTCAAATTTATATTCATATAAATATATATAAATATATTTATTTCTTAGAAAATAAATGGAAACATTTGGCTAGGAAACTAACCTAAGGTTCTTGAGTGTACCTCTAATGTTACCAGTTTCATCCTGTGGTACTCACTGTAATACTCTCTGGGGGCTCAAAGTTCAATTAATTAGCTTGTGGTGCTTTCATTGATTCTCCTCTGCGCTTCAGAAAGACTTACCCTGGATTTTTGTTGCCTTGAGTTGAAGCCCTATAGACTCTGATTCCCAACCAGGAAAAAGTAATAAGCAACTATCTAATGTTATGAGCATACAAGACTATAAAACAGGGCTATTAAGGAATGACATCAGTCTTTTTAAAAATAATGAAATAAGGCATAGCTATTAGATAATTCTTCTTCTACCCCAGGGGCAATGGTCTTAAGCACTCCATCTCAGACCATGAGAAGAGGTGGGATTCTTGCTTTGTGATTGAAGTGGTTCAGAATTGGCCTTTCACCCACCCAGAAATGAGAAGAATAAAGGATTGTGTATAGAAAAACATAATAAGGTTTTGAAACCTACCAAGTACTTTAACCTGCCCCAGAGGAGTCTTTCTCCACCCTTAAAACCTAGTTGAAATGTGAAAGGAAAAGATGCCAGTGTAATTCTCTAGAAATACAGAAGATGGAAGATGGTGCTATACCCGTATCATGCCAGTTAGAGACAGAGGTAACAGCTTATCAAATGTGTTGATCCCAATCCAGCCATGACTCAAGCCATAATTAATAGTGTAGATAAAGTGCCGAGCCTGGTGGCACATGCCTGCAAACCCAGTGTTTGAGAGGTAGAAGGCCGCTGAGTTCTATCCCCAGTACCACAGAGGGAGGGAGGGAGGGAGGGAGGGAGGGAGGGGGAGAGAGAGGGAGAGGGAGGGAAAGGGAGAGGGAGAGAGGGAGAGGGGGAGAGGGAGAGAGAGAGAGAGAGAGAGAGAGAGAGAGAGAGAGAGAGAGAGAGAGAGAGAGGCTGATACCAGCTTCAGCAACTTGGTGAGGCCTTCAGCAACTCAATTGTTTCAAATAAATAATAAAAAGACCCAGAGGTGTAGCTCAGAGGTATAATGCTTCTGTGTTCAATCCCCAGTTAAAAAAAAAAAAAAAAGTGTAGATAATCCAGGCACGGTGGCACATCACATGCCTGTATTCCCAGTACTTAAGAGACAGACAAGAGGATTGCAGGTTCATGGCCAGCCTCAGCAACTTAGCAAGGCCCTCGGCCACTTAAATCCTGTTTCAAAATTAAAATTAATAAAATAGGGCTGATGATATAATTTTAAAGTAGAACGCCCATGGATTCAATCCCTGGTACCATTTTAAAAAGCGTAGATAAAGTAAATCTCTCTACACCCATTGTGGATGACAATCCATTTCAACGCATAGTAGTCGTCCAGCACCGGTGATGGGTGATGAGTGCTCAGGGTCTCAAAAGATGTCTCTGGGTTCAGTCTGATTAAAAGAGGCACCGCTGGTTGGTGCTTCACCTAATAAGCTTCTCCTTCTGTATAAGAAAAAAGTTTCCATCTCATTGGGATCCTATGATAAGTAAATGAATTGGTGTTTGGAAAGTTCTTAGCACTGTGCCGAGTACAGTGCTAAGAGTGATGTTGACAGTTTATCTTTAGTTTTGTTATTAGGGGATGGACCCAGGTCCTCACACATGCTAAGCATGTGCTCTACCACTGAGCTATATATCCAGCCCCGGCTACTAATTAGTACCAATTGCATGGGTTTGGAAATATTAATGTGTGTTGAAGCCATTATGATGCAGATTAGGTCCCCAGCAGCAGTCCACAGCATAGCTGGTAGCCTGGGGTACACTGTCTAGGGCAAGGGGCGTCTCTCATCTCTTTCTGGGCAGGTAAAGGAGTCATAAAGTCAAAGCTTCTCTTAGCATCCACCACGTACCCGCCTAATATCTTTTATATGTGGGCAACTTTTCAGCCTGTCTGCAATTTCTCTGAATCACAATTTCAAAATATGCAGAGTAAACCCCAGTACCACAAAAGATAATTTTTTTTTTTTTTGGTGGTACTGGGGTTCCTGGAAGCCCTTCTACCTCCGGGCTACACTCCCAGACCTCTTTTTACATTTTATATTTGGAAACAGGGTCTCCTAAGCCAGCGCGCGCAGCTGGCTTCGAACCTGCGCGATCCTCCTGTCTCTGCCTCCCAAGCGCGGGAATTACAAGCGTACGCCACCACGCCCAGCCTAGATAAATAAATTTTAAAAAATTAAAAAAAATAATATATATCAAGGTGTTATACTGCAGGGTCTGGCAGGTGTTCAGAGGGGAATGAACAGGAGCCGCTGCAGAGACCCTGAATGAGGGCAGGCTGACTTGGAGGTGGCCTGAGACCTCAGACCTGACAGACAAGGTGCAGCCATGTGGTGTGTGGGTAAGAGAGGAGACGGCTCTCCAGGCAGGAGGAACAGCAAGTAGGAAGGCCAAGAGAGGACTTAAGTGGCGTGGGCACAGGAATGAGGCCCAGGTGATAGAGTGCCCGGAGGGATGGGAAGAGCAATAACGCGCAAAGATGGACAAGACGCTCGGAGAGCGACGAGGAGCCACTGCAACCCAGAAGATACAGGATGCCGTGTGAGTTTTAGGAGGACGACTTCAATACGTGCAGAGAGCACTTGTGGGTGATGAGCTGGGACATGGGTGGAAGGTGATGCCCGAAGGAGCCTGGGGACCGCGAGCCCTCGTTCAGCGCTGGACACTGTGGGAGTGAGTCCGAGGGGCTGCTCTCCGGGATCGCTGAGGAGGCATCTGTGAGTTCACGCTTGGGTGTGAGAGGTAGAGAATGGTGGAGGGGCCGTTGCTGTCTCTGCTTCTGGCTGGGGAGTAGTTGCCGCCGGGCAGGAGAGGGAACCTGGAGAGAGAGCTTGCTGATGGGACACCAGGGCCAAAATGGAGAGGCAGCAGGCAGGTGTACTTGGATGGGAACCAAACAGTGATGCCAGAGATCAGAACATTTCCTCAATGTGCAGTCAAATCAGAACTGGAAATAGTCAGCTCCTGGCAAAATAATATTCCCGCTTAGCATGTGCAAGGCTCCACACCAAAAGAAAAAAAAAAAGAATGAGATAATATTCCCCCTGAGGTTCCTAGAGCACAGGGAAATGGACTTCACTGGCAATGTGGAAGAAGCATGCTTTGCATTAGAAAAACTCTCAAAGGCTCCAAAAACAGAAAAAACTGATTCAAACCCCGCTACCCATCACTCAGATTTCGCGCACTGAGTCAAGTCCACAGTCTTGAGTAGGTGATCGTGACCTCGTGAAATAGATCTGCCCTGAGCGCTGGTGTTCAACATTTCTCCAACTGTACTCGGTTTCCCTTCTCCTGGTTTTGAGACCTCGCACACTATCAGAAATGTTCACCAGGCACCTTGCGGAAAGAGGACGTGGCCATTGTTGGGAGAAAGACAGGAAGCGAGCGATTTCTTTTCAAGACAAGTGTTTGGGTCTCCTATCTGAGAACTGTCCTGGGAATACCGGTGCTGGGCCTGGCAGGGGCTCCTTCCCCGGTGGGCTGAAGGTCCTGCCTGAAGGCGGATGGCTGCATGTTGGGGATTCTAGAGATGAGGGGATTCTAGAGAAAGATCTTAGCCCTGAAACGGGTCCGCGTTTGCCAAGTGGGCGCTGGGTGTTAGCTGCTTCTTGTATCAACTATGTTTTGACAATTCAAGAAAAAAGAAATGTGTCTCCAGCAAATTGAGCTCAATTAATAAGATATATACAGTGTGAAGCGCGTTATTGTTCTCGGCGAGGATCTTCTCGGAGTTTGTTGCTCTTTTTCCTGGAAGGAGAAGGTGCCAGCCTGTTTTCCTCCCCCAGGTCTCTAGAAATGGAAGTCTCCCTTCCCCGGGCCTGTGGCGAATCCTTGACAATAGCCCCACGGTTAGGGCTAGGTTCCCTTCCCGGAACTCCCACTGCCCAAGAGCTGAGGGGGGTTAGCCTTCAGGACCCCTGGGCTGCACGCGGGGCTGGAGCTGCCGGTCCCTGCGGGCGGCTCTGGGCTGGGGGGCGGCGTGCCCAGCACCCCTGCGGGCTCGGACGCGCATCCCGGCGGCCGGGCGCTGACCTGGCCGGCGGGGGCGGCGGGGCCGGGCGCCCTGGCTCTGCGGCGCGGGGCGGGCCCCATTGTTGCCCGCGTGGGGATGCATCGGGCTGCGGGCGGCGGCCTGCGGCGGGCCGGGCGGCGGGGCCGGGCGCGGGGCTGACGGCGGGCCGGGCGGCCGGGCCGGGCGGAGGCGGAGGCGGAGGCGGCGCCGGCGGGGGCGGAGGCCGCCTGGTCGGCCCGGGCCTGCGCCGGGGCGAATGGGACGCCCGTGTCGGCGGGCCGGCCGCTTCCCACCCCAAGTTCCTCGGCTCCCTTGCAAGCGCAAAAAATAAAAGGTAATGTGTCTTTGTTCCCGGTGGCGGTGGCAGGGAGGCGATCGATTATGCAGCGCTTCGGTTTCCTTTTTTTTTTTTTTTAATTTAATTTTTTTCTTTCCATGCTGGGCTGGGCCACAGGGACGCGCCACTTCTTCTTGACTGCGGGCTTAGAGCCTTTTATTCCGCGGATGTTACATTTTTTTTTTAAATGCAAGCCCCACGTGGGGCACCTACTATACTCTCTCTGCCACCCCTCCCTACACACACACACACACACACACACACACACACACACACACACACACTTTTTGGCACCGCAAACCCACACTGTCTGAATTTTGCCCAAGAACAAGGAAAGAATATTCTGTGAGCAGATCTGGGTGGGATTTTTCTGTTGTTTTTATTTTTCTTTCTTTCTTTTTTTTTTTTTTTTTTTTTTTTTTTTTTTACTGTAGCGGGGGACTCTTGCCCTTTGGGTGCTTTAGAGGAGGTGGAGGGAGGCCGGCAGCTCAGACACTGCTAAGATGGACTGTGTTCTCCCATTCAGATGGCTGCGGCAAGTTTGATGCAGGGAGAAGCCGGGAGGGGAGGAGGAGGAGGACAGGAGGACTCCGCTTTAGCTTTGGTACCTGCTCCTTTAAAAATGGCTTAACGCAGTGCTTTGGTGCTGTAGGCAGCTGCCCAGATGTAGTTGCACGCTGAATTCAGATAAGATTACCCGGTCCTGCGCTCTGAATGCGCGAGAGCAGCCTGTGTGTAACCAACAACCCGGTGTCTTTCTCCAGTTCCTTGTTAGCAGAGTAACTGCGCGGTCGATTCCGGCACATTCTGCAGAATTTCCAAGGGGTGGCTGTTCTAATCATAGCTCTGGCGGTGGCTCCTTACTAGACATCCTTGTCCTGAATGGTGCAGCCATGCCAGCCCCCTGGGAAGCGCAGCTTGCTGACAGACTGAGATCCAATGCCCGGAAAGGACTCCCCGACCCCACCGAGAATGGATGGGGCTCTGCTTCCCCTGTGAGTGGAACATCCCAACCGAGGCCGCCAGGGCTGCCGTTTCTGGCTCATTTCAGTTTGAGTGTGCAGAGATTCTGGTGAGAAGGGTGCTCAGCAAAGCCAGATAGGCACGTCTGCAGTCTGAGCCTGGTCTGTGTTCAGTTTGGGATTGGCATCTGCATTCACCTGCTTGAGTATTCGGCTGCTCCGTTGCCCTCCCAGCCTCAGCATCCGTAAGTCCCCTTTCCCAAACCTCGGACTGACTGTTCTGTGGGAAATCACCAGTCAGAGAGCCTAGGACAAACTGCTGACTTCCTGCAGGGCAGCCACCGCCGACTGGGGAAAGTACCCAGGAGTTGGATGCAATGACCTGTCTGTCCCTTAGACTTGGTGGGACTCACCTACGATTGCCATCCTTAAGACGTGCAGCAAGGTGCTTTTGGTTGCAGGAGATGTGTGTGGGGACACAGTTCATTGTTTTGTTTCTGGTCTTTGAGTTGCATCAAGGCCATTCATAGCACTGGGTCTCAGAAGGCCAGAACCTCTGATCAGCACATATCTGGTTTTGATTCTGAATGTTCCTGGCCTCCTGTAACCTTGAGTAGCGGAGTAAGCCAACTTGGACATTGTCTGCTGTTGGCTGAGGAGTCTGATTTGCTGCCAGGGAAGTTTGGGTTTGTCTAAGGCACAAGGAGAGGGTCCTGCGGCAATTAGATTAGAATCCATTTAATCTCCAAAGGTAATTTATTTAATTGGGGGCAATATTTGGACATGCTTTGAAATCAGCACCATATTGTCCAGACAAGGAATAGAAAGCTACTTCTGCATAACCTGGAAATTCACACCTGATGTGCAAAGTAGTATGTAACCTTCTTAAAAAAATTACACTCTCTGCATTAAAAGGGGAAAGTGTAAACAGAAATGAAAATCAGAAAATCTCCCACCTTCTTTTGTTCTTATCGAGTATGATCCTTTGCTTCTACTGCTATATTCTTTTTGGCATTTGTCCTGAACTAATTTTATTAATAAGACTTGTTATGTATGGCCCAGAGCCTCTTTGTAATTTGTAGACATCATTGCCAAGTCCCCTGATAGCCTGGCAGGTGGCTGGTGCCATTAGCATGATCTTGTCATTGGGGAAACTGAGACCCCTTGAGGTTCACGGAGTCGCTGATTTTCTAATCTAGGACTGTATCAGCCTGAGGTCAGAGGAAAAAGTAAGAACTGAGTTCTTGCCTGCTTGGCCTCTGGGACTTGGGGAACGCTTTGTGGAAGAGCAGATAGGCAAGAATGATCAAAGAAAGAGCTCTTGAATCGCCCTTGAAGAGTGGAAGCAAAGCAGTGTGATTGGTCTGTGACGGGAAAGTGAAGAGGGGGAAAGTTGAGGAAGTCTCCACTTGAGAGGATGTGCTGGGCTTCTTTAGTCTTTAAGTAAGTGTGGGGTGGAGGTGAGGCCCCGTCCAGAGATCGCTGTTGACTTTACTGCATAAATATACACATGTGCACAGTGTTTATGCTGGTGTGTTTGTGTGTGTTGACTCCTTCTCATTCTGTCCACATGTATCCTGTAAGCCGTATACTTATCCCTCCGAAGTGTATAGTTGTCCGTTTCGCGTTTAACCTACTATGCCACGGCAAACAATGAAAATACACTGGGTAATTTATACACTAGAGGTTTGTTCTTAGATATTTTTGCATAAGTAAACATGTATGGAAGTCTAGGTTCACCACTGACTTTAATTCTTATCTTTTCCTCTTTGGATAGCATCTGATATATAGTAAAATTTTTTGTAGTAGAAATTCTCTTTGGGGGTTTATTTGTTTTAAAATATTCTAGCATCTCAGGAGTGATTTCTAGAGCCTTACGGGTGAGCAATAGGATGATGGTCTTCTAGTGATTATTCACTCTGGATCCTAAAAACGATATTCTCCTTGACCTAAAGGAGGAAGAGGGGTGCTCCCTGACCACACCAGGCCCCTGGGGTAACTCGGATCCACATTCCCTGGAGACCTCCCCAGACCTCCTGCAGGCATCCCCTTCTCCACCTTGCTCAGATCTCATTTCCAGTTGTTTGTTTGTTTGTTTGTTTGTTTTGCTTTGCTTTGAAACTGGAGATTCAGCTATTTCATGATGCAAAGAAGAAACTCGCTGTCCATGGTCAAGAGCGTCGCGGCCTGCGCACCCCATGGCCTGAACTCTGACCACAGCCACGTGCTGCTTCCCGGTCCTATCTTGTAGCCATTGCTTGCCAGTCCACTGCGCTCTGAAATTGCAAGGAGGGAAACAATAGAAGGCATTGCATGTTTCTCAACAGGGGATACTGCAGTGAGAAAGCCAGAGAAGGAATAGTCCCATCAGACGTGCGGGACACAAACTTTCCTACTATAGGCAAAGTCAGCATCTTGGGGGGTCTAGGAAAGCGGCTACTAACAATCTTCCTGCTGGGAAAAGGCAAGAGCTGAGTATTTTTATCTTGTAGTGTCCATTCCTACTCTAATCAGACTGAGGAACCTCAGTTGTGTTTTCCATTTCTGTTTTGGTTTTGACCACGTTTCATCTCAAGAGCTGGTACAAGCCAGGCATGGTGCCGCACACCTGTAATCCCTGTACTAAAAAGGCTGAGGCAGGAAGATCACGGGTTCGCAGCCAGACTAGGCAACTAGCGAGGCCCTCCTCAACTTAGTGAGACCCTGTATCCAAAATTAAAAAAAAATAGGGCTGGGGGTGTAGCTTGGAGGTAGAATGCTTCTGGATTAAATCACCAATTCTACAAAAGTAAATTAATAAGAAAATAAATATAAAACGGGCTGGTACAGTAGCTCTCGGGATTCTGGGCTTCAGAGGCACTGCTGTGTCGAGATGGTCCTCTTGTTGGAGAAGTTTTTTGAATCAGCATAAAGCCAGCTTTTCGAAAACTCTCTCTACAGCAGTTTCCTTTGAGTTCCCTAAACCCATGGGCCACCACCCTTTCCCCTGTCCTGTAGGATCCGCAGGTCCTTCTTGTACAAGGAGTAATGTAGGCACCACACCCTGACACTGAGGGCAGCGAGCTCTACCACTAGTTGAGTTTTCTAGAAATGCCCCTCCTGCCCCTCCCGTGTTTCGCAGACGATGGACAGAGCTGTTGCTATTTAGTAAACTGCACTGAGCCTTCTTTTCTGTGCTGATGAGTGTGTGCATTTTAAGTTCTTAATCTTATCAATGGAAATGGAGTACTTTCCCCCTCAAGAGAAATACTCTTCTCTTTGAAGATGGCAATGACTGTTAAGAACAAAGGCTTTGCTTGTTGAAAAGTAATAGAGGATTATAAGAAATCTGATCCAATTCATTGGCCTTATTACTATCAATAATGAAGAGAATATGAGCTGGTAGCCTCAGTTTGGACTGAATGCGTAACCTCCCTCCAGACTGACTCTAATTCAGAGATGCCCCTGGTAGGATCAAACTTGCAAGGAAGCAGGATCTCTATCATGTGCAGCATTTTCTGTTTATTTTGTTTGGAAAGTAGAGTTCAATCCATTCCATGAAGCGATGTAAGGAGAAACTTGCTGTCAGTGGACAGGCGGGTTGACGGATGTACACCTTCTGGCCTGGACTCTGACCACATCCATGTGTTCCTCCTCGTTCCTAACGTATTAGCAATTATTTGTTGACCCACAGCCTCTGTGTGCTTTCCTCCTGTTGTCCCTGACAATACTGCATACTTTGTGCTCACTCTGTGTACCCCTCTGTTCATGATGAGCACGCCTTAGGTCCTCGTTGACCAAGCAGATCGCTGTGCCAATTCATCATACCACACTCCAACATTGACCGTTTAAGTGTCATTAAATACCTGAAAATCCCGGGGATCTGAAGTAGAGTGTCTGGCCAGGTCCTCCTGCACTGCGAGGGGCCCTCTCCTCTCAGATGGCAACGTATTGCCAACTTTAGGGCCAGGAGACCATCCTGGTACAAAAGACCAAACCTTCAAACAGTACTTTTCACCTCAGATTAGACAAAATCTCTCTCTCCAAACTGGAGGCACTAACTCTACAATTTCCTATCAGAATGAGCCAGTTCTGGCCTTGGAGGCTTCCTTGTGGGGCCCTTGCCTTTCTTTGTCCTCTCTGTATGAGGAACGCATGGGAAAAAAGATGGTGCGGAATGGGAAATTAGACTGATAACGCATGACAGCGAGTGGAAATAGTCATGGCAGAGTTGCCGGGCTGGGCCACTCATAACCATAAAATGCACAATTAGGCTCTCACCACACGCCTGTGAAGAAGTACAGGGATGCGACAACCCAAACTAGGAACCCAGATAGTGTATAGCCATCTGGAGCTGGGAGACGTGTCTACAAATAGCCAGGACTGGCTTGCCCACTTCCTGGCTCCCTCTGGCTACTCCCAATAAAAATCCAATATTTATTTCTCTGTTGCAGAGAGGGAGGGAGGGAGAGAGAGAGAGAGAGAAGAGAAGAGAAGAGAAGAGAAGAGAAGAGAAGAGAAGAGAAGAGAGAGGAGAGAGGAGAGAGGAGAGAGGAGAGAGGAGAGAGGAGAGAGAGGAGAGAGAGAGGGGTGGTGAGGACATGAAGCCGACTCAGAGCAGAGCACAATGGAGCACAGTATTCTGCCTTCTCAATCCCCTTTTATTGGGCTGGTTGAGTGTTTTCTAACAGAAGAACTATAGAGTGACCAGCGGCACAGATGTAGCCTGCAGGTCTTGGCTGGAGGACAGAGACATGTGCAGAAGGATAGAGTTGCGAGGCCCGTGGCACTGGCTGAGAGGTTGTGCCTGGCACATTCTGTGTCCAGCACAGCAGATTATTCGTCATATATTTGAAATGGGGCATTTTTGAAAGGAAAGGGGCACATAGGTCATTTTTACAAATAAGGAAGAGCTTTTAGGCCTTGTGGGGACCTCGCCAGGGTCTCAGCTGCTGCACCAGGGCTAGAGGCCCTGCCTCGTGACATGGATTTGCATGGAGCAACATGGTATGACAGGCACAGAATGGGCAGCGCCCTCGCCTGTCCTGGGTCTCAGCATCCAGACAGCTCTGTCACTTCCCAGGCATGAGGCCCTGGGTGAGTCCCTGCATCCCGCTGAGCCTCCGCTGTCTTATTTACAAAGAAAAGTTATAGTCAGGCATGGTGATCCACACCTATAATCCCAAGTACTTGGGAGGCAGAGACCAGAGAGTCGCAGGTTTGAGGCCCGACTCAGCAACTTAGTGAGACTGTTTCAAAATAAAAATAAAATAGGGCTGAGTGTCTAGCTCAGTGAGAGCATGCCCCTGGGTTCAATCCCCGGTGTGAAAAGAAAACAAAAGGAAAGTTAAGTTACATTCAGAGGATCAGATGAAATAATAACCGTGAAGCACCAACAGTATGGAAAATATTTTTTAAAAAGAATTTCTATCTTGTATTCTGCTGTACTCCACTTGAAAGGTGCAAGAATGCTGACTTTGAGGGGATTTAGAACACATCGGGGTGTAAGGAGACAACTGGCTGTGGAGCAGAGATACTGAAAGAATTGTCACAGCTTCACTGACGATGCTGAAGTTTTATAGTGAGAAGGGGAATCGGCTTTAGCTCTGGTATTTCTTAAATGTCACCCCATCTTCCAGAAAGGGTGTGACCTTGGCAGTCCTCCTTTTGGGGAATAAAGAAAGTTAGGAAGGATGGTAGGAGATAGGGTGGAGTAGTCTCTTGCATGAGAATGGAGACGAGGGTGGCCCAGCAGGCGTGAAGGAGAGAGGGAGCCCAGGGTCCTGCCCGCACCCCTGTCTCCAGGGAGTTCCAGAGGTTGAAGTCGGGAAGAGAAAGAAAGAGAAGACAGATGATTTTGCCTGTGCACTAATGGATTATATTACTCTACCTTTTCCAAAATTCTTCATTTTCAAAAATTACCAGAAAGCTCTCAAGGCTTTTAGCTTGAAAAAAAAAATTTCAGAGTACAAATATGAATTACCACGATTATGTCATTTAATGTCAATGTCATTCATTTTTTAACACCAAAGGCAAAAATCCAATCGCCGTGTAATATTCTCTGCTTACTTCCTATTCATTGTCAGTAATTAGGAAGGTGTTCAACTCCTGTTTATTGTGTTTTACCCAAGTCATTAATGCAGAGATAATCACAGAAATCAACTTGAACTCTGAAACGACTCATTGCTTATTGAAGTTGGATTTCTTATTTTTTTTTTTTTTTGTACTGAGGGTTGAACCCAGCGGCATCCTATCTCCAGGTTATACCCCATCCCTTTTTATTTTGAAACAGAATCTTGGTAGGTTGCGGAGAGTCTCACTAAGTTCTTAAGGCTGGTGTGAAAACGGTAATCCTCCTGTCTCAGCCTCCTAATTGCTGAGATTACAGGTGTGCACCACTGCACCCACCTCAACCACACCAAAAATACTAGGATATTTCTTTGTAATATGAGAAATCAACATGCCAATTTGCATAATAAGTCAACAAAGTTATGTAAGCATGTAACCTTCTAGGTGTTAAATAAAATAAACCAGAAAGATAATCTGTCTTCTGGTGACTGATTAAACACACCACAAGGATAGAGAAAGGAACGCATTAAACAATTGTACTAACATGGAACGTATTTATAGAGCATACGTCTGCATCCAAGACAAGGATATATTTTAAGTGAACCCTTAGGGACAGCTTATGGCTATCTTTTGCCGAGACAGGGTGGAGTGTGTCTGTCATTTTAGGAAGAAATTATAAGCTGGTATTTGTTTGTGGTTCCTTTCTTTCTTTATTGCGGAAAATATGGTTTTTGTAGTCCACACAATTTACTTTGTCTCTCTTCCTGTCCCTAAGGTTGTAACTTAGTCGGTAGAGATTTTGTGCTATTTTGATACAGAGGTCCACAACTTCCAACTTGGAAAGATATCCAAACACTCAGAGGATCGTATCCCATAAACACAGCCCTTTGTTTCCTATGTAGTTAAGTTCTTCTTTTCTTCTTGCCAGTAGAGCTGACCACACTCCTAGAGACAAACAACTCAACTGAAATATTCCATAGACTCTCAGCTTTATATTGTGGCTTTTGGTTTTATATTGGACATTAAAAAAGAAAAAGCCAATTAGTGCGCATCCTAGTCCTCCTTTGTAGGCAAGGTGGAATGGAGGAGCCCAGGTACCACCGCCCGCTGGCTGACCAGCAGGCAGGGATGAAAACAGCTAAGCCGTTTGCTCTGTCCCTCTTCTTCTGAGCCTACTGCCTGAGGTTGTCCATCTGTCAGACCAGCTTTGAAATGCCTGCTTCTGGGTTTGGCTGCCTCTCTTTCCCCAAAATTCTCTTCCCCACCTCCCTGGGATAATGTTCCAGAGTTCGCCAAAGCTTTGCTGTGTTTCCCTTTGTTATGACAAGCCCCACCTGGGGTTTTCTGATTGCTCTTCCTCTTCCTCCTAAGGCTAAAAATCATTGTCCCATGATGGCTGAGTCATCACATCTTCCTCCCGCTTCCTCTGGTTGCATTACTAGGACTCAGCTGCGCGGCCCTGACCCCTTTGCGTTCATTTTCTACAACTCTTTGGTCATGCATTTGCTCCCCAAATTCCTTGAGGGTGAGATACCCACTGCCGCGTCATGGTCCAGGGCCTCCTCCCTCTTCCCTGAGTCCTTATAAAACCATCCCAGCCTTCCTGTCCCCACCCTCCACCGCATGAGCACCACGCACCCCTCCACCCTTCCTCGGCCCCTTCCCACCTGCATCCCTGAGGACCATGCTCCTCAGCAGCTTCCGATTTCCTGAACTTCCTTTCTCTATTATCTTTCTTCTGTTACCCTTTTTTCTATTATCCATTGTTCACGAGTACACACACACGCGCATGCACACACAAACACACACACACGCATGCATACACACACACACACACACACACACACACACACAAACACACGCCCTGGCCTGGCCTCTGATCTCATCTGGACTTTCACTTCTCCCATCACTCCTTCACCTGGAGATGCCCTGCATCCTGCCTCTGCCAGGACACGCCTGCCCATCTTTAACTGGAGCCACCAGCATCACCTCCGCCCAGCCCTCCACGCAGAGGGTCCTCTCTCCTTAATTCTCCCAACACATCCTCCCCAGATCGCTGTTCCAGGGTGGCCTCCTGCGCTCTAATGATCACTTCACACCTGTAGCCACCCACCGTAGCTTTTTAAGGGAAGGGCCGTGCCTCACTCAGTGTGGATTCTGCACCTTGATGGCTGGCCTTCGCAGGTGCTCTGCGGTAGAAGTGAGTCCTCAGTGGCCACAGTGGCCTCTGGTTTCTTTACTGTTTGCTTACCACTGTGATTGGAGTTCTCCCTGCACGGTTGGCTCTTCTCTGTGCTGCGCAGCTCATTGTCAGAGGGGAAGGGAGTGAGAGTCTCCGCACCCCTCTCGCCCACTGCATGGCAGGATAGCTGGCAAGCTGGCAGAGGGAGAAGGCGTCTCCACCCCACAAATGCCGCCGTCCCCCGTGCGCGGCCAGTCTTCGAGGCCGCCCTGTAGGTGTGGGGCTCCACGGAAGCTCCAGGACTGTCAGGAAGGAGCGCCCGTGAGTCCTTGCCCTTGGAGAACTTGCATTCAGAGGGGAAGAGGTAGACCATATGCAGAATGAGTAGATGACACAGGAGGCCAGCTGGTGGCAATTGCTGGGAAGAAAAATAAAGCTGAGGAAAAAAGTGTGCCATGACGGCTGCTGCAAGTAAAAGGGTCAGGGCCGGGGGTGCGGCGGGGGGAGCACTTGCCTAGCATGTGCAAGGCCCTGGGTTCTCTCCCCAGTATTGAAAGTAATAGTAACTATGAAGATATATAAACATGTATAAAACATATGTGTGTGTGTAGGCGTGTCAGAGGCGATAGTTGAGCAAAGACTTGAAAGCTGAGAAGAGGGGAGCCATGTGGGTGTTAGGGGGAGAGGACTCAGGCAGAGACAGGGGCTGAGTGTGGGGCACAGAGGGCGTGAAGGGCGGGCACGGCAGGGTCACAAGGTCCCTGACCGCTTTGCCCGGGGATGGGGATGGTGTGGAGCCTGGGAGCTCCTGGCCCTGGAGGCTGTGCAGAGGTGGCTCGGGCTGTGTGCAGGTGGGCAGAGGTGAAGCATGGCGCGGCTGGGTTACTGTCGCAGGAATCGGGGCAAGTAATGGAGTGGAAATGATGGGAAGTGTCCAGGTTCTGGATATTTTATTTTATTTTATTATTTGGTGGTACTGGGGATGGAACCCAGGGGCTTTCTACCTCTGGGCTATACTCCCAGACCTATTTTATATTTTATTTGGAAAAAGGGTCTCACTAAGTAGCTGAGGCTGGCTTCGAACCTGTGCGACCCTCCTGTCTCAGCCTCACAAGCCCAGGGATTACAAACTTGCCCGCCACGCCTGGTCAGGTTCCAGATATTTTAAACACAGAATTAACGAAATTTTCTGGCAAGTTGGATATGGGGTATGAGATAAAGGAGTCTAAAATTTGGGAGCTAAAGAAGAGAATAGGGAGGTAGAAAGAGTCGCCGCTAAGCTTGAGCTGCTTAAGAGATACCAAGTGCAGACTTGGCAAGAACAGGGATACAGGTAGTGCTGTGCGATCTGGGATTGAGGGCCACCAGGCTGGAGAGATGCACCGTTGGGCTCACACAGGTAGAGGTGACATTTAAAGCACAAAAGGTCCTGAATGTGACTAAGAAAAGGCCGTGAGCATCAAACTTCCAAAACAAGAACGCCCGGTAAGACTGGAAGATCGCAGGCTCGAGGACAGCCTCAGCAAATTAGTGAGACCTCTCGAAAATATACTATATAAACAAAGAAAAATACTATGTTAAAAAAAGAAGTCATTCTTCAAAGGATAAAAATTCTGTTGAGTTGGGTTGTTGCATAAATCAAGCCTTCTGTCTCCTCCTTCTGATGGTCTGTTTTTGATATATAAAAGGAATCCGTCTCCCACACGTTTTAGTGGAGTTATTGATGTATCATTGACATACGGTGGGCTGCATGTTTTTAAAGTATACGGTTGGAGAAGTTTTGACATGTGTCTGACGCCCGCGCAATCAGTGATAAGACCGAGTATCAGAACACGTTCTTTGAGTCATCTCTGCTGAGCCCCTTTCTGTCTCCAGCTCTGTGCTGGGCAAGACTGGGATGTGAAATCAACCCCTGACCCTGCCTCCTCTGCTCGCCCTGATTTCAAATTCTGGCTTTCCTCATCCCCTTCCCTAATCGCAGCCCCATTTCCAGGCCTGTCCCGAAGGCCTTGCTCAAAACACTCTGCGGCTTGGTTTCCAGGGGGTCTCGGGTGGGACATGGTGAACATCTTGCCACCCGTGTTACTGTTTTAAACCTGGAAGGAGTGAGGATCGGAGACCCTGCCATGCTTTAATCGGTGCTGATCCAGGCAGAAGCAGAGCCCTGTTCCTTGGAGCGTGGAAACCGCCCAAACAGTAGGCTCACTCGCAATCTTTTCTGTTGGTGTAGTCAACATAATAATTACCTCCTGCCGAAAGCTTTCAGAAATGATTCTGTATCCAATTAGAATTTTTGATTTGACTCGCAGATACATCACATCTTCATTTCTGTAGCTGCTCCCAATGCTCTGTGCCCTGGAGATATTTTAGAACTCCCGTTTGCTGTGGTCCTTTCTTTTTAAGGTTCTGCATTATTTCCTGTGACAGTGTTTCCACCTGGAGGCTTGTAGGCCTTGGAGTGGGACGGCGGCAGGATGGGGGAGGTGCTTCTTGGTTTGGAGTCTCTCTGGCTTCTTTCCACGCCTCCCAGTTTCCCTTCTTCCCCCAGCCCGTTCCCCACCCCCACTGTCAAATGGCATTAGGTGACAAGGGAACAGCTCTGAAACTTGCTGCTGCAGCACAATCGGGCTCCCCAGAAGCAGGTCTGGGGTGGTTCACGGGGCAGCCGGCCAGCCCTGAAACCTCCCACGAGATGAATGGAGAGAGGGGCTGCCAGGGCAGCTCGTGCAAAAGGGAGAGGTCCCTGCCAACGACGTGCTGCCGGAATCCTTTCCAAAGAGCTCGGTTGTGTAAACATCAAGGCAGCAGCCTCCAGCCCAGATGTCCTGCCCTGCGCAGATGTCAGAGGGGCTGTCAGAGTTTCCCTTAATGTAAGCACCACAGCTTCCCAAGCTCTCTCTGCTTTTTATTGCAAAGGAGCGAGGGATAGCTTTCTACCTCCCTGAGTTGAGACGTGATGACCGCCCTCCAGGACTAGTGGTTTCCCGTTCTGGAGCCCTGGGAATCCGCTCTGATGTGTCACTAGGGTAAGCTGTCAGGATGGGGTTCTTCCTGCCAAACATGTAGCGCTTGGCACCTGAGCACTGGGGCCCCTGGACTCAGTCCTGGTATAGGTCCAGCTGCTTTGTATCCCATGCAGAGTCTGCAAAACAAGTGGATGGGCGCGTTATGTCAATACCTGCTTCAAGAGCCACCAAGGACCCAAGTGTGGAATTTGCAAAGCTTGCAGATGGTCTAGAATGCTACTTTCTAACGGAGAGTATGACTATTGTAATTCACAAAGAGGATCAGTTAGCAGGAGGAAAGCCCATTCCCAAACTCTTACCTGTGTGGCTACTGATGACAGGTTGGTGGATGCTAATTCTGCCAGATGTGTGATCATGTGGGTATATGAACTGCAAAGAGTGCACATACTTCTGAGCCTGATTTATGGAGTATGTTTCTTTCTTTTTTTTTTTTTTTTTTTTTTTTGAAGTACTGGGATTCCTGGAAGCCCTTCTAATTACGAGATACATTCCCAGACCTATTTTTATACTTTTTTATTTGGAAACAGGGTCTCTTAAGCCAGCGCAGCTGGCTTCGAACCTGCGTGATCCTCCTGTCTCCGCCTCCCAAGCGCGGGGATTACAAGCGTGCGCCACCACGCCCGGCTGGAGTATGTTTCTATAGAATAAGGAAATATACTTGGGA
The DNA here is from genome assembly GCF_963383645.1 of Muscardinus avellanarius. NCBI lineage: Eukaryota > Metazoa > Chordata > Mammalia > Rodentia > Gliridae > Muscardinus > Muscardinus avellanarius. The sequence continues at coordinate 18,743,053 of NC_137806.1, forward strand.
GACAGGAGGATTGCAGGTTTGTGGCCAGCCTCAGCAACTTGGTGAGGCCCTCTAGAACTTACTGAGAACCTGTTTCAAAATAAAATAAAAATAGGGCTGGGGGTGTAGCTTAGAGGTAGAATGCCCCTGGGTTCAATTCTTAGTACCCAAAATAACAACAAAACATATCTTATTGAGTGCAGATTAGTGTGTCTAGTACCTGTAGCATGTAATTACCCCTGAATTGACCTCTAAAGAGAGATGCTATTCAGATATGTATTTACTAATTCATGTAAAAATAGTTACGAGCACCTCTTATGGCAACCACATCGGTCTATGTTATTTATACACATACTGTCATTTTAATGTCAGTAAAGTACAAGTACAACTGTGGTAACAGGGTATAGTAAGGCTCATGATTGTAAATAATCCTGTGCCGCCTCCCACAGATCACAACATAAGCAAAAATAAATATGAATTTAAAACAACACATTGATCGGCCATCGTTGCTCATGCTTGTAATCCTGGTACTCGGGAGGCTGCAACGGGAGGATCGCAGGTTCGTGGCCAGCCTCAGCAACTTAGTGAAGTGAGACCCTTCCCAACTTAGTGAGACCCTGTTTCAAAATAAAAGAATACAAAAGGTCTGAAGGTGTGGCTCAGAGATAGAATGTTTCCGGGTTCCATCCCTAGTGCCACCAAAATAATAATAATAATAATAATAATAATAATAATAAATAATATAAAGACACATTGAATTAGACGTTGGAGCAACATAGGGACATTCATATTACCAAGAGATGCCACTGATACTTTTGGTTATGGAACACGTGAAGAAACTACAAAAACAGTAGCAGGCATACGGTCCACACAGCTTTCATCTATTTTATTTTTAAATTTTTGGTGCCAGGGATTGGACACGATAAGCAGATGCTTTACCACTGAGCTACCTCCCAAGCTACACCCCTAGCCTTATTTTTCATTCTTTATTTTGAAACAGGGTCTCACTAAGTTGCAGAGGGCCTTCACTAAGTAGCTGAGGCTGGCTGCAAACCGATGATCCTCCTATCTCAGCCTCCCAAGTACTGGGATTACAAGTGTGTGCAACTGCGCCTGGATCAACATGGTTTTTGGGGTTTTTTTTTTTTTTTGGTGGTACTGGGGTTCCTGGAAGCCCTTCTACCTCCGGGCTACACTCCCAGACCTATTTTTACATTTTCATTTGGAAACAGGGTCTCCTAAGCCAGTGCGCGCGGCTGGCTTCGAACCTGCGCGATCCTCCTGTCTCTGCCTCCCAAGCGCGGGGATTACAAGCATGCGCCACCACGCCCGGCTGGATCAACATGTTTTAAATGAAGGATATTTGGTTGCATGTTGATGCAAAGGAAATTGGTGGTGTAGAAGACTAGAAAAATGTGCCTGTGCCTATCGGTACGCAGCACAATTTTTTTAAAGCCTTCCAAAGCATATTTGAATGTGCACATTGCTTCTTCAGACTGCTTATAATATTGTAACAGGAAACATTACAAGTAAATATATCAGCTACTACAATAAATATATTTTTCTTGAAAATCTTGGTTATAGGGATGCACATGTTTTCATGTCTTGAATGCTACCGTTTCTTGGAGGGGAGGTAAGGGATCTTGAAATGTATCTGTCCGGCCTTCCTCCTGAGTTCAGTAATCCCTTCTGGAACTCCCCTGGCTGTTCATCTGGCTTTTTCTGATCTCTTACAGTGATAATAAGGCAACCCATTCCATTCTGAGCTATGATGACTGTTTAAAAGTTCTCCCTTTTATTGAATTTAAATGTGTCTTCTGGAACTTGCACTCAACTGATTCTAAGTTTTGCTCATCCAAGAAAAAGCTCTCCTTTCTCATTCTATGCATACCAAATTAGCCAATTCCTCCAGCTGTGGCCAGGACAGGCTTGTTTCTACCTGTTCTCTCTGTAACCAATAAGAGCCTCGCGTTGCACTCACAAACGTGACTTGTACGGTCACTTTACCACTAGATCCTTTGATATTTGGTCACCTCTGCCGTTTTCCCCATCAGTCCTGGGAAGTCGTGGTTTCTGGATCTTTACCCAATCTTATGACCCTTCCTCGGCCTTCTCCAGTTGCCTTCACTTCCTACCTAAAACATCGTACCCAAAACTGGACACAGATTTCCAGAAGTGGTTTAACCAGAGTACAGGATGCCTCGGAATTCCCTTATTTCGGATGCTGTGCTTCTGGCATGAGCTATGAGTAGGACCCCAAACCGTAAACAGTATGATCCCAGTTCTAAAAATTTGAAGCTACCATCCAACCCTCTTCGTCATCTGTAAATTCGATAAGTATGCCTTCTGCGTCTGTTTACAGCTCACTGGGGGAAATAACATATATTGGGAAAGACAGCTTATATTTTAGTATCACTTTACAATTTTCTACATGTTTATATATCCTGTTAGGCACTGAGCCCCAGCGCTTGCCTCTGGAACCCTCTTTCCAGGCTCCCCTCAGTTCTCCCTCACTAAACGATGAAATTGATTGGAAAACAGTGTTTAGTGGCTCTTTACAATTTCGTCAGTGATTTAGCCATCCTCAGGCTGGGAGCCTCCTTCTGTGTCTCATGAGCGGGTTCTCCAGCTGTGGTGCTTACCGCTCCTCGCTCACCCACATGCCAGCCTGCAGCTCACTGCACAGCAGACCTTTCTGGAACATGCTGTGTTCTCTTCCATTCCAGGGCTTCTTACATCATATTGCCCCCGCCAGACAATATCCGGTTCTCGAGTTAACACTTTCCCATCAGAGTCTTGGCCAGTCCTCCAGGTGGGAAGGAGGGTCCTCTCACCTCCACCCCAAAGCCTCTTATACCCAGCACCATTATCACACCAATTACTCTGCAACTGCCAGTTAACTAGGCTCTTTCCTCTGCCCATGGAAGACACAGAATCTTCTTAGGTAAAGAAGCAAAATCGTGTCCCTTCTTATGTGTCTACTAATACACCTGGCACTTGAGTGAACATACATCAGTGTGAACATTATTACTTATAACCCCTAATTCCATTTCTCTTATTCATTAGAAGAAATTTCTAGAAGAGAAATGACTTTACTAAAGGGGATTAACCCTTTAATCGTTTGTATTCTAGTTTTATTTCCTGTAAAGTATTAGCGGTCTTCCAATTAAGTTGTAACTATCTACTAGTCCAATAGTAGTAGGTGTGTGTGTGTGTGTGTGTGTGTGTGTGTGTGTGTGTGTGTTGAACTCAGGAGCATTCTACTACTGAGGTACACCCACAGCTGTATTTTTGTTTTTGTTTTTTGCTTCTTTTTCTTTTTCTTTATTTTCTTTTTTATTTCTTCCTTTTTTTTTCTGAAATAGGGTTGTTCAATGGAGGAGCTACATACGAATATGTGTAATAGCATAAATACAACATAGTTAACCTGGGCACTCTCTCTTGGGAGGGGAGAAGGGAAATGGAGGGGGACGGGCATGAAGCACAATCTAAATGTACACCACTTTCAATATGTTCCACTTATAAAAAATAAAAATTAAAAATTAAAAAAAAAGAAATAGGGTCTCGCTGGCTTGTTGACAGTCTCACTTCATTGCTGAAGCGGCCCTTGAACCTGGGGTCCACATATCTCAGCCTCCCAAGTACGAGGATTATCAGCATGTGCCACCACACCCAGCCCCTAATTTATCTTGAAACAGGGTCTTCCTAAGTTACTGTGCACTAGCCTTGAACCTGCAATCCTTCTGTGTCAGCCTCCCAAGTACGGGAATTACAGGCATGTGCCACCACCCCTGGCTTAATAATTTTATGTTTAACATATTCAACCCCTCATTATAGTTATCATCCTCCCAAATTCGCATTTGCTGTTCCTTTCTATGAAGTAGAATTATTATTTTAGACTCATTTTAATGTAGCCAAATTATAATTTTACCTATAGCTTTCATGCTTAGAAAGGCCTTAAAAATGATCACCTACCTGTTTTTGGTATTTAACTTCCTGAACCATCTGGGATTTATCTTAGGGGAAAGTGATGCAGTCGGTTTATATTCTTTTCATAGTTAACGCTCCCATGTCCTTTCTGGATTGAGGAGTTTGAAACAAAACAGGAACTGGAGTTCAGCAGTTCATCCTTGAGCAAAAATACTCTAGATGCAAACAGTAAATTCAGTCCTTTCTTTGCTTTTTTTTTGCTGTGAACATTTCTTTAAAGGATCTTTTATTGTCCTAGACTTTCATTGTTTTATCTCAGCTTTGATCTTCAAACTCTGTCCCCTTCTCTTTTTGTGTGCTGAAAATATTCCTCACAGGTTATACACCTTTGATACTTTGTAAATGTCACACCAAAATGTCTTGGGAACCCTGTGTGCAGATTCTTTTGTTGTTGTTGTTGTTGTTGTTGTTGTTGTTGTTGTTGTTGTTGTTTTATGTCTCAATCTTTACTTTCTCATTTAATTTTATTTTCCTTATGTTATAACATTTTTACTTTTTTTTTTGCAGTACTGGGTATTGAACCCTGGGACATTCTACCTCTGAGCTATATCCCCATCCCTTTTTTTTATGCTTTATTTTAAAACAGGATCTTGCTAAGTAGCTGCGGCTGGGAACCTGCCGTCCTCCTGTGTCAGCCTCCCAGGACTGGGATTCCAAGCGCGCCACCACACCTGGCTAACATTTTTACTTTCGCTTGTTTGTATTGTCGTGCTGGGGATAGAATACAAGGCCTTGTGCATGTTAAGCAAGCGCTCTACCACTGACCGCATCCCCATCCCCATTTTTATTTTTATTTAGTTTCTGTTCTTTACAACAATATTCTTTTAGGGACATGGAATTAACCTTATCTCTTTTTTTTTCCCAAATGTATCTTTTTTTTCTGGACTTTTTAAAACTCTTCCTTGAATTTAGGCTGTTTAACTTTCCTTTTCTACTCTTAAAAATTCCAAGTCCAAGCCAGGCGTGGTGGGCATGCTTGTAATCCCAGCATTCGGGAGGCTGAGACCAGACCCGAGGATCGCGGTTTGCGGACAGCCTCAGCTACTTAGTGAGGACAGCCTCAGCTACTTAGTGAGGACAGCCTCAGCTACTTAGTGAGGCCCTCTGCAACTCAGTGAGACCCAGTTTCAAAATAAAGAATAACAAATAGGTCAGGGGGTGTAGCTCAGAGGTCGAATGCCCCTGGGTTCCATCTCCAGACCCCCCCCCCAAATACAAGTCCAGGCCCCAAAACAAAGGAAAAGATAAGTATTTGCCTTTTCTTTTACAAGAGGCATCTTTTAAACAAACAAACAGACAAAACCCAACCTTTCTGTCACTCAGATCTTGAAGCCAGAATTCACATGCCAAAGACAGGTGTTATTTGCTGTCATCCTTGCTTGCTTTGAGCAGACGGTGGGGCATAGGTGGCAGCACAGATTCTTGCTACTTCTGTGTAATCTGTTTCTTCGGGGCTCACACCTCATTCCACTGCCTGCGCAGGACATCTGTGTGCTGTGAATAGGAATTGCATGTGTACATACGAGCACATGTATGAAGGTGAGTGTGTGCAAGAATAGCACCTGAATATTTCCCCACCCACCACACATTGGAATTCCTAAACCCTTTCGTAAGCCAACTCGGGTATGCCTTACTCAGTTCTCTGTGGTGACCCTGGGAGCCACTGTTGCTGGGGAACCTAAAAAAAAAAGTGTGGTACTGGAGGTTGTAACCCAGAGGCATTCTCCATCTGAGCTACATCCCCAACCCTATTTTTTTATTCTTTCTTTTGAAGCAAGGTCTCACTAAGTTGCAGAGAGCCTCGCTAAGTAGCTGAGGCTGGCCACGAATCTGCAATCCTTCTGTCTCAGCCTCCCAAGTACTGGTATTGCAAGCGTGTGCCACCACGGCTAACTTTTATCCAAGTTGTAGATCAGAGAATGGGGCTCCCATTGGTGCTGTAACTTACAGATGTCTCTCTCACTAGCAAGCGGTAGAGCTGAGCTAAGGGTCTGCCTCTTCCACACTGCGGGCCCAGCACCCTGGCTGGCAGGGAGAGTGAGGAAGTCACAGAGCTTGGCCCCCAGCTTCCAGGTCCCTGGGCTGCTGGGGACAGGAGGGGGCCTTGTACCTGCAGCTGCCTTCCTCTGCCCAGTGAACCTGGAAACCGTGGAGAACACCTGGCAGAGACTGTAGCTTCTCTGGTCCTTTGTAAAAAGCTGCACCCGTGGAAGGGCTGGTAAATGTACTAGCAGGAGGGGCCGGGAGCGAGGCGGACATCATGTCCTGCAGTTGCACCAGATAGGGGCCAGGAAAATTCTCCCGTGATCAGGAGAAAGTGTGGGGGTCAACAAGGCTGCGGCCCTCCAGAGGCCTGAGGCCTCCATTGCCACTGCCCCCCACCCGCTGGTGCCTCTGTGGTGCAGCGCTCTCCGGGGTGGCTGGGCGCAGGCTGTCTCTCCAAGGCCCCTGCATTTTTATCTCCCAGAGCCCATCTCCTCACCCTTAGGTCAGAGGCAGACGCAGAGAAGGAGATTGCCCACTCACCTCTGGTCCGACATACTCCAACCCAACCTGGGCCTTCCAGATCTGCGATGCACCTGCATCTTCCCTGCGGAGACCTCGGGCTCATCATGATGTTTTGTTGACAGGTGGAGAGTGTGCCCTTCCTCTCCCATAGCCCACGGCTGAGCCTGAGGTTGTGGTTAACTGTCCCTGAGGTCACCCCAAACCATCAGTGACACCTCATGGGCGTATCTGCCTCCTACCTGCTTGAGTTTGTGCCTCATCTTCTAAACTTTAGGCTCAGAAATTGATTGATCACATGTTCTGCTACTCAGCCAAGCAGAATCACACGGAGGGGGCTAAATTGATTGTCTTATAGGCCACGTGGCTTGAAGGAAGGCACGCACGGGCCGCTGAGTCCTCAGAGCAGCGGCACTGGTGCTGAAGCTGCTCCCCCCTCAGCCCGTGGCACCAGGACTTTTCTTCTTGCTTTCCTCTTGAGACCCAAGTAGCGGCATCTCTAGAATACTCTTGCAAAGATCCTCAGGTGCCATGCTGCCCCAGTTAGGACAGGAAGGTTGAACTTTGAAGAGTACACCGCTCATTCAACTTCTGTGTTATATTCAGGGCGTGTGAATTTGTTTCTAAAACAGCTGCTCCAGAACCTTTATCTGAGTTTTATAAACTGCAGCTGCATTCAGCAGCCAAGTGCCTCCCTCCGGCTACGGCTACGTTCTTCTAAATGGGGGAGAGTTCTGATAAGGTGGAATAATTTGCCAGAGGTCGTGGAGAAAAACAGGGACAAGGTCAGTTTCTCTGAATGAGACTTCTGGTGTGCAGGGCTTGTATTTCCTCTCCTTCCACTATCATCTGATTTTAATATAATAGCAGTTTTTTTAAAGTGAGCTTGAGATACATCAGACAAAGGGAAGAATTATAATGAAAATAGACATTATCCCTTTAAATTTTAATGGTTATGAGCAGAGGTTTTTTTATGCCCACTCTTGTTACATCCGTCATTTCTATGGTACAAGTCAGGAGAGGGCAGGGAACTGATGAATACTTGGTAAGAATTTTTAAATTGCCCAAAGTCCTTCGCGTCTGTGTACTGACTGTCAGCTCGCATCTCTTCAGTTGCCGTGAATGTGCTGCACACCCCATCGCTCCTGGCTGGGAAGTGCTTTGTGAGTTTTGAGGTTTTGTGATCTTGCAGCTCTTTGGTACCCAGACTGGCTCTTAAGTGGAGTGACACTCTGGAGGTGACCCAGAAAGCTGGAGCTCCAACAATGTCCTGTGCTGGGAAGTTGTAGTCATGGCCTTGGAATTTCCTTCGGAGTCGCAAATGGCCTGGGTCAAGGGGCAGATTGTGAGGTGCTGCAGTAATGCATCTGGCATCCTGGGATGAGGCCTCGCGGCTCGAGGGACCTTGTGCCGGGAGGATTCGCTGTGAGATGCGGTTCTCCGTGTTGGGGGCTTGGCTTGGATGCTTAACTCTGAACTTCCTGTTTGATGGTAACATTTTTAAGGACATTTCAGGTTGTTTTAGCGACTCTCGATCCTTTTCCTAAATAAAACATGACTTGAAGATGTTAATGTTTTGTTTTGTGACCCTCTCGTGAGTCATTAATATTTCTTATTGCATTGTCTCCTAAATTTATTGTCTCAAAATTGAAAATGAGTCACAACTTGGTAACTTGCTTTGCACAGAGACATAAACAAGTAGGCCTGTGGTAGCTGGGCTAAGCACCCTTCCTTGTGGGCGGGTGAACGTTAGTCTAAGAGCCGCCCTCCTCTTGCTCACTCCCCTCCCTCCTCAGCCACCCCCGGGTCTCCACCTAACAGGCACAGTGCAAATTGGCCTCAGGATACTGAGAAAATACAACAACATGCACTGACTTTTGTTTTTATTTTTATTTTACTTTTTTAAAAATTTACTTTCTTATTTTTGCTGTCCTAAAGATGGAACCCAGGAGGTCACCAGCGCTCTACTACTGAGCTACAGCCTCACCTCTTTGCATATATATATTTGTGGTACTGGGGTTCCTGGAAGCCCTTCTACCTCTGGGCTACACTCCCAGACCTATTTTATACTTTTATTTATTTTTGGAAACAGGGTGTCTTACGCCAGCGCGGCTGGCTTTGAATTTGTGCGATCCTCCTGTCTCAGCCTCCCAAACGCGGGGATTACAAGCGTGTGCCACCACGCCCAGCAATATATTTATGTTGAGGCAGAATCTCGCTAAATTGCCCAAGCTGGTCTTGAACTTGCAAACCTCCTGCCTTAGCTCCCAAGTTGCTGGGAATACGGGTATGTGCCACTTTGACAGGTTTAATTTTTATTTCAAATCTTACATTTTCTTCGAAATTCATGATCTGTTGCCTTAAAATGGATGTATTACGACATGTACAACTGTTTTGCTTTTCTATAAAAATATTATAAGCAGTGAAACTAGGATTATTTCTTCAGCACTCTTCCTGTCCATGTATATACCATGGTATATAAATTACTTGGTGAAGCTAGGCATGGTGGCGCATGCCTATGATCCCAGTACATGGGAGGCCAAGATAGAAAGATCGCAGGTTTCGCCTCAGCAATGTAGAGATTCTCAGCAGCCTAGGGAGACCCTATTTCAAAACAAAAAATAAAAAGGGCTGGGGGGGTGTGGCTTGGAGATAGACTGCCCCTGGGTTCAATCCCCAGTACCACAAAATAAATAAGTAAATAAATAGAGAAAGAAAGAAAGAAAACATGGAGAGAAGGCATCTAAGCAGTGGCTAAATCTAAAAGACAAGGAGAAAAGGCAACTTGGGAGGTGGATGAAAAGGTGATCATAAGAAGCACTTGCCCGTGGGGCAGACCTGGTATTGGAGGAGGAAATATTCTTAAACATATCTGTTGAGGAATGTTCGAGTTGCCTTTAAGAAAAGGCTTGCCAGAGCCTGAATCCTCCGCCTTCCACATCCCTGTGTGGTGTGAGCAGCCGAAGGTTTGCAGAGTTGTCCTCCCATGACAGTTTCAAATCTGAGCCTCAGAAAAAGCAAATCTGAAACTGGGGTGCCCTGTACTTTTCCCTACAAAATGCCCTCAAATTGCCAAATCCTCTTTGCTCGCTGTTTTCATTGTTATTTGTTTGGTTGGCAGTGTCCCAACGAGGGCACTCCCCTGCCACATTTAAACAGTCATCTCTCCCACCATCTTGGCTGTTGTCAGGCTATCACAGCCGGGCACCCTCACACATAGATACCTGTAAACCCCCTTTCCTGATTCTGGACTCCCCCAGTCACTTCTGGGCATAGCTGGCTTCCTATTAATTCTGTGTCCACAGAGAGAGAATGTGCCAGGCATTCCATCTTGAGTATTCTGGCCAATGTGACATTCTGAGCCTAGTTTTTAAATGAATAAACCTAGCCGGGTATGCCAGCACAGCCTTGTAATCCCAGTACTTGGGAGGCTGGGACAGGAGGACTGAAGATTTGTAGCCAGCCTCAGCTACTTAGTGAGGCCCTCTGCAACTTCGTGAGATCTTGTTTCAAAATAAAGACTAAAAAATAGGGCTAGGTGAGGGGGTAGCTCAGAGGTAGAATGTCCCTGAGTTTAGTCCCTACAACCACAAAAATAAATAAGTAAACAAACAAACTTGATGTTATATGTTAACAGTAGAGGCCATCTCTGGCAAATTTGCTGAGTAAGAATCTCATCAGGCTCCAGTTCCCGTGTCTGACTTTAAACAGTCCTCACTCATCTTTCTAGATGAAGTTTCTTGTTTTTTTTACTCTCCTTTAACTAAAAAGAAGGAAGAAGAAGGAAGATGAAGAAAAGGAGGAGGAGGAAGAGGAGGAGGAGGGGGAAGAAGGAGGGGAGAGGAGGAAGAGTAGGGAGAGGAGGAGGAAGAGGAGGGGGAGGAGGAGGGAAAGGAGGAAGAGGAGGGGGAGGAAACAAGTCGTCCAATAACATTCGGCTGGGCGGGGTGGGGAGGAACCGCCCACAGCCTGCTACCCTATCGCATCCGCTATTTTTATTAGTGCTTCCTAATCCCTGTCCATGCGCATGACAGTTTTATTGGCTGCTTTAAGTTACAAGTGTTATTTCATATTCTGCTAGGCTCACTTAGGAGTAAAATCATAAATTTCTTCCCTTATTTATGCAGTCTTCATGATTCAAAATTAACAGTAAGGCTGGGTGGGTTGGGGAGGACACCTCATTTTCAAAATAGTGTTTTTTCATCTGTTCCTTGGAGCCACCCAAGCCCCTGGCGGGCCTACGCTTGGAATAGGATGGTATTGCAGCAAGACGATTTATGGTTGGTATGGTTGCCAGCTAACATCTCCAAAGGACTTCCTTTGTGGGCCCTGCCAGGCTTCCACTTGTCCCTGAGCAGCTAAAAATGAAAAATGAAAAAAAAAAAAAAAAAAAGGAAGGCAGCATTATTTTACAATTGTTCTTATTCAGGAAAAAAATTTCAGCATGCCTGGCAAGCCAAGCCAAGCCACAGATGTCTCTGTACACACCCACCAGGGTGAACCTTGTCTGAACCGGTGATGAAAACAGGCTACTCCAATCTTCCTGGAGCAAACAACAAACAGGTGTCCCTTGGAGAAACAGACCACAGCCACATGTCAGAAGAAAGTCACAATGATTCAAGCAAGACTTTCTGTTCAGACTCTGCTTTGTGTCTGCTTTCTGCTGGTAGCTTTTGCTTTCTACAGGGAAAGCATTAAAATCTGGAACATGTTTGCAAATGCCCCAGAAACAGATACCAACATCTCCATGTATATATCTCTTCCCTTACACTGCAGAGCAGACAAAGCAAGATTGCTTAATTTGATGAGAATTTTATTTTCCTGATGAAACGAAGACCCTCAGGGTAAATGTCTAAGCCTGAACTTCACCGTGCTTTGAAATAGTTTAAGAAAGTGATGTACTAACTCTTTTTCTATTACTATGATTACAACTTCTTTTGATGGTGTGATATCTTTCAGATACAATTTATTAGGATCTGACTAAGTAGTTTGAATGCACGTGTACACCTTCAACTTTATATTTCAGGCTTTGCATTTCGAAGACCTAAAGGACAAGCAGCATGTTTTCCCATAAAACTCTTCCTATATTCACTCTTCTGGAAATTTTCTCGATCCTGCGATAAATGGATTTTTAGAAATGTTTGGGATAATATGCTGGATGTTTGTGTACTTTTCTTCCTGAACTTGGGTTCTGTTAATCTTTCTAATGTGAGCTGAATTGCTCTAACTCTAAAATTTATTCAAAGTGTCTATGCACTGCTTTATTGATATTTGAAATCAACATTTTTGGTGTATTTTTTATGAAGGAATTGTTTGTACCTATTCATATGGTAACACAGATTTTGGGTTAATTTAAAATCATTATGGCAGCCAGACATGGTAGCACATGCCTGTAATCCCAGGCTTGAGAGGCTGGGACAGGAGGATTTCAGGTTTGCAGCCAGCCTCAGAAATTAAGCTGGGTGTGGTGGCACACGCTTGTAATCCCAGCATTTGGGAGGCTGAGACAGGAGGATCACATTTCGAAGACAGCCTCAGCTACTATTTAGTGAGGCCCTTTGCAATTCAATGAGACCCTGTTTGAAAATAAAGAATAAAAAATAGGGCTGGGGGTGTAACTCAGAGGTAGAATGCCCCTGGGTTCCATCCCCAGTACCACAAAAAAAAAAAAAGAAAGAAAAAAGGAAAGAAAAGAAAAAAGAAATTTAGTGAGGCTCTCTGCAACTTAGTGAAATCTTGTTTCAAAAGTAAGGCTGAGCCAGGTGTTGTGGCGCATGCTTGTAATCCTTGCGCTTGGAAGGTGGAGACAGGAGGATCACGCAGGTTCAAAGCCAGCCTCGCTGGATTAAGAGACCCTGTTTCTAAATTTTAAAAAGTATAAAATAGGTCTTGGAGTGTAGCCTGGAGGTAGAAGGGTTTCCAGGAACCCCAGTACCACCAAAAATAAATAAATAAATAAAAAGTAAGGCTGAGAGTATGGCTCAAAAGAATGCCCCTGGGTTCAGTCCCCAATACACACACACACACACACACACACACACACGTGCACACACACACACACACACACACACACACACACTCATAATGGTTTTTATTGAACTTGATGGGGAATAATTGAAATGAAAATTTTTTGAGTTTTTGTTATTATTTTGCATAGATCCTTTTAATTAAGTCAGTTAGGGTGCCTACTATGTGCAACATGGGTGGATTCTCATAGGACTTGAACCTCTTTTCCTATTAAGTCATTTAACACTGGAAATTGGGTTCAAAGAATAATAAAAACTACATCGATCCATCTCACGGTGCCTAGGTGCCTAGGTGCCTGCTCCGGCTGAGTGTGCCGAATGACAAGCCTTTGGGCTGAAACTTCGCCTCACCTTTGGCCTACTTCATTTGTTTATTTTAATTTTTATTGGTGCATTGTAGTCACACATCTTAATGGGGCACAAGATGGTCGAGGCCTCAGAATGCCCCCTGGCGCGTAGAAAGTGCTCAATAAATACTTTCAAATGAGTGCACGGGCAAAGGCACGAAGGAGGCAGTCCTGCCACTTCCTGGCCTTACGTGACGCCAAGTCCTGGGGCAGGGGGAGCGCCACGCAGCCGAACGTGCCTGGTGGAGCCCAGCATAGGCACTGCTGACGTCCAGACTCTCAGTGACCGCCATTTCTCTTCCCTCTCAGATGACGGAGGGCCGTCGATGTCAAGTACATCTCCTTGATGACAGGAAACTGGAACTCCTGGTACAGGTAAGCCATTTCGGGTCAACTTTCTAAGTTCCCCCTGAGAGTTTTTGAATCAGAGTTGGATTCAGTGGGGGACTGATGGGGAGATGTCAGCTGCTTTTAAATCTCTATCTTTAAATATGTGGGAGTGTGGCTGGGACTCGCTGGGATGTTTTTGTGTGTGTGCTATTCTTGTTCATTCTGTTTCTGTGCACCCTGTGCCTCCATGTTCAAGGCCAGATATATTTCTAACCTATTGTTAAGAGTGTCTAGAAAAGGAAATTCCATAACTGCCTTTAGCTCTTCTCTCTGCTCGGAAGGAGTTAACTATAATGTAACCTAAATAATAACTCTGGCTGTAACTAAAATTGATTTAGTCTCCCTGGTTCAGTGGGGATAGAACACCGTTCATTCTTTGCCATTTAAGCTGAGAACTTAAACTGAAATCATAATTACAGTCGTGAAGAAAGAGGAATAGTCCCTGTGCCCTGGCCTCCCTCTAAGGGCCAAGTGGCCCCTTTCTACCTCTATCGCCTCCATCCCTGGTGGATATCACCACCATTGTTGAGTATCTGGCGCCAAGACACAGGAAATTATTCAGTTTCTCCCCAAACTGAGAACACACCATGGTCAGAGAAATCATCAGCATCACAGCCCCTGGTCTTGTTCACCTTCCTCTTGAAAAGGTCTTTATTTTACTGAGATCCTAAAGAATGGGGACTGATTTATTTATTTATTTAATTTTTTTTGGTGGTACTGGGGTTCCTGGAAGCCCTTCTACTTCTCCGGGCTACACTCCCAGACCTATTTTTTATACTTTTTTATTTGGAAGCAGGGTCTCTTAAGCCAGCACGGCTGGCTTCGAACCTGCGCGATCCTCCTGTCTCCGCTTCCCAAGCGCGGGGATTACAAGCGTGCGCTACCATGCCCGGCTGAATGGGGACTAATTTAAAGAGCTTTAGAATCTGTCAATGAAGCCCAACTTCTATAACTCCATTTGCTTGAGATTCTCAAGTGTTTGTCTCAGGTTCGTAGGGTGTGACGTCTCATCCTTCATGACACAATGCCATGAAGATGCTACAGTCCATCGGCGTACTGGAATGGTGGCCACGTGTGCACTCCTGGGAAATGGATACCTTCCAGCAGGGGGTTCACACACCAACACTGTCTATGTCACCTGTACCTGCGGCTTAGACCTGAAAGTGTTCAGATTGCAAACTTTCAGAGTTGAGACAGGAATATAACAGCTTTCGAGGCCAGCCTCAGCAACAGCTTCAGCAAGACCCTGTTTCAAAGTAAAATATAAAATAGGGCTGAGGGTGCAGCTCAAAGGTAGAATGTCCCTGAGTTTAATCCCCAGTACAAAGAACAAAAGAGTTGATTCTAAACTGGGTGTCATGGCACATACGTGGAATCCCAGTACTTGGGAGGCTGAGACCTGAGAGAATTCAAGGCCAACCTTAGCAATTTAGTGAGTCCCTCAGCAACTTAGCAAGACTCTGTTACAAAATTTAAAAAAAAAAAATAGGGTTGGGAGTATAGCTCAGAGGTAGAATGCCCCTGGATTCATTTCCCAGTACAAAAACAAAACAAAAAAAAAAGAGTTGATGCTAAGGCTTTATAAACACAGTGCAGGAAATGGAGAAAATTCATTTTGTTGAATTTCTTTCTAGCATTTTCCATAATTATATTTCTTTTATAATAATTAAGTTATTATTATAGGATATATATAATTAAGTTATATAATATATAAGTTTATATATGTTATAATAATAAGTTATTGTAAGTTATATATAAATTAAGTTATATATAACTTATATAATATAAATTAAGTTATATATTGTATTATTATAATTTATTATTATAAAAGAAATATAATGTATGTATAATTCCATTTTATTTTTCCACTTAACATTATCTTTCACTAGCATTTTTCAAGTCACTAAGAATTGTCATCTTTGCTAAAAGCTGCACAAATTCCAGAAATGGACATACTAGTATTAATGTAATTATTTACCCATCTGGGTACACTTAGGTATTTTTTAATAATTTTCCACTATTATAAATTTTTGTTCTAATTATTCCTTTGCATAGAGTTCTTTAATAAAGCCAGGCGTGGTGGTGCACGCTTGTAATCCCCGCGCTTGGGAGGCTGAGACAGGAGGATCACGCAGGTCCGAAGCCAGCCTCAGCTACTTAATGAGGCTCTCAGCAACTTAGTGAGACCCTGTTTCCAAATAAAATATAAAGAAAAGGTCTGGGAGTATAGCCCGGAGGTAGAAAAGCCCCTGGGTTCCACCCCAGTACCACCAAAAATAAAAAAATAAATAAATAAAGAGTTCTTTAGTATCTTACATACCGTCCTTATTGGACGAGATTCTCCGGCCTCCAGTTTCACTGAAAGTCAGGTCTGTGGTTGGGTGAGTGACACTGTACTGTTGGATGCGGGACGGGATGTTCTCAATTAGCAGAATCTCTCGCCAGCCAGCATTTGATGCTTCACGCTGTTAGGAATCAGTGCAAAGAGTATAAGTGATTGGTCTCCCTGGGGTATTTTAATTTTTTTTTTGTACTGAAGATTGTAACATCCTCAGCCCTGTTTTATTTTTTTTATTTAGAAACAGCATCTTGCTAAGTTGCTGAGGCTGGCCTTACACCCGTGATCCTCCTGTCTTAGCCTCCTAAGTACTGGCATTACAGATGTGCACCACTGTGGCCACCTGGTGCATTTTATATGCTTTTTTAAAAGCTTGTGGAAGAAGCCACCTTCTAGAACAAAGACGTCAAATAGCAGTTCACTTACAGCACTTTGGCCAGCCAGCCTTAGGAAAGTATGAATGGGGGCAGTTGAAATGGTTGCATAAAAAAAATGTGTTTAATAACTGGTGTGCACAGTTTGGGAACAATTATTTTCAACCTGGAAATGTTGAATTAGGTCAAGCAAGAGACACGCATGCTCTCCTGCCCCTTATGGAACGGACTTTACACGCAATGTCCTCTTCCCAGAATGCTTCATGTCCCCAGCCCCTAGACCTGGCCAGTTCCCATTCAAGACACCTCTCCTCTACACCAAAGCTTTCCCTGACCCCCACTGCCCTGCCCGAGTCCGGGTTTTAGCTTCCTCTGCCCTGTGTTTCTCTCTTATAACACGGTCACATCTCACTGTTGTTGCTTATTTCTATTACGTTTCTTGGAGCCCTCAACAATTTGAGGGTTGGCTATGTCTCTTGAGTCCCCAGTACCTAGACCAGTGCCTGGCACATGACATCACTAAATAAGTAGGTGTTGAGTAGAAGAATGTTGACCTCTAAGATACCTTGGTATTACTTCCTTAAGGGACATAATTGCCAGTGTACCGTTTGGCAGGGGGTTGGGTTTAGCACATACAAAACATTTATAGACATAAATGTTATATATAATATGTATATATGTATAAATATACACACATATATAGAATATATATATAAATAGAATATATAAAGAATGGAGTTGAATAAGAAGTCATATATATATATACATATATATGTATATTTATGTTTATATATGAAAGGAAAAATTACAATGTTTACTATAGAGCTGAACTCAGCAAAGTGTGGAGAAATGAGGTTAAACCTAATGAAACAAAAGCCAACTTAAAATAGGAATTTTCTTTCCCCTCTACAAAGCTTTGTCATCCGGTGCTGTAAGACAGCGTCCTTCTGAAAGGCAACCTCGAGTCTCCAACCTATTTGGACCCATCTCTAGGTTTTCAGTAGCACAAAATATTTTCACCCCAACCCTTACTAGTATCTTATGTTTGTAGAGGGATAACCTTCAGATTAATTCATACGTTAGTCACCAAAATACTTTAAGTATTGAAAGTGTTGAGACACTTTCAGCATATCCGGCATAAGCCTGGAGCTCAGCAGTGCCTTTTGAGACCTTTCTGTCTGGAGTTGCAGAGGTGGGAAGGGAGAGAAACAGTGCCTGCATTTACCTACCAAGATCTGTAAGATGGAAAGGCAGGTTTGGAGTAAGTGTTTATCTCCCAGAGAGGAGCAGGTGTCCACAAGGCAACTGGGTTTAGACTAAGCGATCAACTAAAAAAGACTTTGCACTACAGACCTTCAGACACAGGGAACTTCTTCCAGCAGGAAGGTTAGAGGAGATAGCCAACTTGGCACCCACAACTCTCTCCCACACTGGCCATCATCTCGGGAATTGCTCCCATCCCGGGGCTGCCAGGAACCAGCCAGCCAACAGATAAGCCCGTGCAGTGGCGTAAACCTGGCCGCGCTGAGCATTAACTGTTTCTCTAGGTTACAAAGAAAGATGGCCATAATTCTGACCCTGGATGCTTATTCTGTACAGCATTGTGAGGTTACTGCGTGGAATCTGTGCTTCCAAGTCCTTCATTGCCCCCAGTCCATTGCAGTTCGCCCTAATGGGGGAAGGCAGAAGGTCGGCAGTGCACATGCTGGGAATTAGTCTTTAATCCACAAGCAATTTCCTGACACCCTTGTCTTTATGGTGTAGCTCTGTAAGTCCTTAAGTCCCACTTAGGAACAGCTGGGAAGATGATGTGTGTGTTCAGAAACCATGGATGTGGCCAGGCGTGGTGGCGCACGCTTGTAATCCCCATGCTTGGGAGGTGGAGACAGGAGTATCACGCAGGTTCGGAGCCAGATGTGCTGGATTAAGAGACCCTGTTTCCAAAAAATAAAAAAGTATAAAATAGATCTGGGAGTGTAGTCCAGAAGTAGAAGGGCTTCCAGGAACCCCAGTACCACAAAAAAAAAAAAAGAAAGAAAAGAAAAGAAATTATGGATGTGTGGCGGTACACACAGTCAGGTCACACCCCTCTCCCAGTCCAACCTGCAGTGTCTTTTACTCTCATCCAAAATTGCTTCCACCAATGAGAAGCTTACCCAAGAAGCCTTCAACAGAGGGACAGTGGCCGCCATCAGCTCTGTCTCTGAGTGGGTCGCTTCCAGGGCTTTTGTAGCCAGAAAGGGGAGCATGGTGCCTATTTGATGCTAAACTAACTTCTCAAGTCTTATCTTCCTAATAATGGATAAAGAAAATGTGATATCACACACACACACACACACACACACTGGAGTTTTACCCAGCCATAAAGAAGAACAAAATTATGTCCCTTGAAGAGAATTGATGGAACTGGAGAACATCATTCTAACTGAGATAAAAGCAGACTCAGAATCCAGGGCTGCTCCTTTTCTCTCATACGTGGAAGCTAGAGAGAAAGCAGGAAAGAAAGAGGGAGACCTCGTGAGCGTGAGGAGAGAGGCCAGTGGAGGGAATCCGAAGGAGGGAGGGAAGGGGAGGCTCGGGGAAAGAAACAGCTGTGTGGACATTGTGTGCGTATATGAACGTCTATGACCGTGCCCCTGTGAATCTCGTAACCGTGCATGGGGGGTGGGGGGTGGGGAGGGAAACGACCCAAGTGAGGTCCCGTGCATATATGAGTGTATTTGCACTTTGAATCTCACTATGGTGTATAGCTACAATGCACCAACAATTTTTTTCTTTTTTTTTTTTTAATCTGGGTGTATATTTGGAGGAGCATTTTATTTTTTATTTTTATTTTCTGGTGCTGGGGATCGAACTCTGAGGCACTGAACACCCCCAACCCTATTTTTTTTTATTTTTATTTTGAAAGAGGGTCTCGCTAGGTTGCCGAGAGTCTCACTACTTGCTGAGGCTGTCCTTGAACCTGCGATCCTCCAGTCTCAGCCTCCCAAATACTGGGATTGCAAGCGTGTGCCACTGCACTCAGCTTCAGAGGAGCATTTTAAAAGCAAAGAAGAGAAATGTGCTTTAGCTATGGTAAGAACTTAAGGAAGGCTTCGAGAATTTCCAGACGGTGCGTCAATGGAGGTAGTATTGGGAGCTCTTCATAGGGAAGGATCTGGACTCTTTCTCCTGGGTTTGTCAAAAGCAGAATGGATTTTTTCAGTAGAATGGAGTGGCTGAGCTGTGGCCCTTCCTTGTGAGGGTCCCTGGAGTATCTTATCTTTCAGGAAGACGAGACATGAAAGGACGGACCTTTACCTCCCACTTCCCAAGTTAGCTTGCTTTCCCTGAGACGACAGATGAGTAGATATTGTGCTCCGTTGGCAGAATGTCTTCCTTTTCATGGTGACACTTTACCCATCAGAGTTTTCTCCATCCCCACAGCCTCCCACCATGAACCTCCCTCCCTGTGCCTTTTAGGAAGCTACTTCGTAACGCGAGGCTGTGTTGTAAGTTCCAAGCTGCCCACAGGCAGCTGTTTCCTCCCCTCTGACCCAGTGTCTCGGGGGCCATGGCCAAGACACTGATCTGACTAGGTCTAGTAAAAGAAGAACAAAGGGTCCCCGTGATTCTGAGAAGTGGATAAACCTCAGTCAGTGTTTTCAAGAGAATTAAAGCCAATAACTAGATTGTCACTATAGGTTACATGGTGCCCCTAATCCAGAACAGGCCCCCGGGAGGGAGGTGTCAGGTAAGGTTGAAGGCTGAACTGTGTGGGACAGTAGCCACCAGCCCTTGTGACCCATGCAGATGACCACGAATTTCAATGACAGATCCTCTATTATGTATGATCATAATGCACAAATAGAAAAGAAAAACAAATAATTTCCCAGGCCATAAAATGTGAAAAAGATGGACTCTAAGTATAAAATACATACTAGATTTTAAAGACTTCACAAAATAAAGTACCTTATTAATGATTTCTATATTGATGATTCCATGTTATGATGATAACACTTTGGATATGTTAGGTTAAAGAAAACACATACTTGAACTCGTCTGTTTCTCTTTTCAGTATGGCTATTAAAATTAAGATTTAGCCAGGCATGGCGCCTCACACCTGTCATCCCAATCCATGGGAGGCTGAGACAGGAGGATCACAGGTTCATGGAAAGTCTTAGCAACTCAGAGAAGCAGGAATTCAGAAAGATTACAGAATTTGCTCAAGGCCACACGGCATGGCCCGTTGAATGCGTAGCTTGGGCTGCTGCCTCTGTTATCACACCCTGTTCTCTTTTCACCACACGGAAACAGATTAGTCCAGTGAGAGCCTGACAGCCTCGAAGGGCACCTGTAAGATGGGCGTTCGCTGGCCCCTCCCACCCAGCCTAAGGACCGGACTGATGAACAGGACTTGGAACCTACTCTCTGGTCTACATGTGAAGATGGCTTACCAGTCATCTCACACCTGTGAACTCAGTTCCTAATCTGTCCGGTACAGGCATAAACACGTGGCACATCGGAAGCCAGATTCTCACATCACGTGTGAGCCTCAGGCTCTCAGGTGGGGAAGCGCCCTCTGCCTTAACTGGCAGGAGACAAAATAATTGCTGCCTTCCTGTCGCTTTCCTGCCTGCCAGTGGCATTGGCAACAGCCCTAAAGGTTAAGTAAGTTCATTGGACTCTCGGTAAAGCAGCACTGAAGACAAAATAAACGTCTGGTCTACCATGGGTGGAAAAAATGTATGTGACTTTTGTAAAAATTAGAAATTCTACTGCCGGGCGTGGTGGCGCACGCTTCTAATCCCAGCATTCGGGAGGCAGAGAGCGGAGGATTGTGTTCCCGGACAGCCTTAGCTACTTAGCGAGGCCCTTCGCAACTCAGTGAAACCCTGTCTCAAAATAAAGAATACAAAATAGGACAGGGGCTGTAGCTCGGAGGTACAGTGTCCCTGGGTTCCATCCTCAGTACCACATACTCACAAAAAAAAATTTGAGAACTCTGGCTGGGTATGGTGGCCAATGCTTATATGCTTGGTACTTGGGAGGCTAAGACAGGATGATCACAGGTTTGCAGCCAGCCTCAGAAACTTAGTAAGGCCCTCCACAACTTGGCGAGACCTTGTTTCAAAATAAAAATTGAAATAGGGCTGGGGGTGTAGCTTGGAGGTAGAATATCCCTGAGTTCAATCACTAGTACCACAAAACAAAACAAAACAAAAATCAGAAACTTGAATCATTTTACATAGAATAAGTGAACAGACCTGGGTCCCTGTCCATGTAGGCAACCCTCTCCTTAGGCAATTCTGTGACTAATAATGTTCTTCTGTAAAAAAATAAAAAATTAGCCGGGCGTGGTGGCGCACACTTGTAATCCCTGCACTTGGGAGGCAGAGACGAGGATCGCGCAGGTTCGAAGCCAGCCACGCTGGTTTAAGAGACCCTGTTTCCACATTAAAAAATTATAAAAATAGGTCTGGGAGTGTAGCCGGAGGTAGAAGGGCTTCCAGGAACCCCAGTACCACCAAAAAAAAAGATAAAAAAAATTAAAATTAAAAAAATAAAAAATGTAAAAAAAACACATAGAATTATTTTCTACCAAGAAAGCTAGGAATTTCCCCCAAAGCATATGTTGGCAAGAAAAACCCAGAATCAGTTCTATATATTCTTGGTGGAAGAGGGCGACCAGGTGGGCTCCCTCTGATTTGCTGGCGGGGCCATCTATTGAAGCGTGATCGGTGTCTACCATCTGCTCCTGTCTGGGCCCAATTCACCAAGTCACCATCTCAGCCAAGGGCTAAGAAGCTGTGCACTGGAGCTGGGAGCAGACGGAGGGACTCAATGTTATGAACCTTCTGTCCGGGACCTCCCAGGCCACCAGGCCACCTCATTAAACAAGAGGCAAAGGGAGTCAGCGGCAGTGCACTGGGCCGACCCCAAACTTCAGCACGATGGCCGTCGTTGTTTATTAGGCTCCTCTCTGCAAAGCTGGGCACATCACCAAATGAGCAAAACAGATGTCTCTCCAGACCCTGGGGGCCACCGGTAATATTTAGCATTCTAAAGGCACATCGTAAAGCAAAGAAATGTAAAGATGTATAGACTGATTATTTGATGAGAACTTCATATGTAACCAAAGTTCATTTATTGGCGTGGAGGAATAAAAAATAGTTCATGCTGTATACCCGTGGGGGGGGCATAAACAACTAAATATTTTCCTCTTGGGGCGGAGGAAGGGAGCGCTATTTACCTCTTCCTCCTCCATCTAAGGCCTTTGTGGAAAAAGTTGGTGAGCTCTTTCCCTGTGATAGTTGAGAACAAAGGCAAATCCCAGTTTCCCTGGGGGACACAAGAGAACGCCAAGTGTCAGGATGAGGCAGATTGATGCTACCATCAAGGGATCCCCCCGCCCCTGCCCACACACACAGCTCCAGAGCCAGACAACTCAGCCAGCACAGGGCGAGAGAGGAGAGGAGGACATCTCCCCATCTCCAGCTCCCAGGCTTACCTGGTCCAGGCTGTTGGTTGCCTAGCAACCCTCGATTACCTTTTCTTTCTACACACACACACACACACA
Source organism: Muscardinus avellanarius (assembly GCF_963383645.1). Taxonomy (NCBI): domain Eukaryota; kingdom Metazoa; phylum Chordata; class Mammalia; order Rodentia; family Gliridae; genus Muscardinus; species Muscardinus avellanarius. Next base: position 18,765,561 of record NC_137806.1, read on the forward strand.
CACACACACGTCTGCAACCCATTTCCCCTTTAGTGCTAATTTTAACTTGTTTAAAAATGAAGCTGACTTAGTGAGGCTCTTTGCAACACAGTGAGATCCTGTTTCAAAATAAAGAATAAAACATAGGGCTGGAGGTGTAGCTTAGAGGTAGAATGTCCCTGGGTTCCATCTGTAGTACTGGAAAAAAAAATGCAGTTGTTGGAACCATTTGAAATTGCCAATATTTGGCCCACTTTGTCCTCCAAAAAGGATAATCATTTGTTGGTTCAAACCAAATGTGAATGGAGAGGGAGGAGAGGAGAGGGAGGACACTGTATAGCTCAGCCCTTTCCTAGAGAGGGTCGTGCTCCAGAAAGTTGCTTTTGATGGTTTCAGTTTTGCTTGGCTTTTACTGCTGGGTCCATTTACCTCTGGTCTCTTTGCAAAACCATTTCCACATATCCTCCAGAGCAGCGCCGTAAGGGTGTGCATGCGCAGATGAGAGCCTAAGGAGGTGACCCTTGAACTGGCTCATCTCTGTCTCTCTGCCAAAGGGGTGGGGGCAAGAAGAGGGCGATTAAAATGAACTCAACACGGCGCAGTTCAGCAAAACGTGAGTAATTGTATTGATTGGGGAAAAGCACACAAGGACGCAGAAGGAGGACTTGGAATTGCTGAGAAATCTGACCCTCTTGGAAAGGATAGGTGACAGGAACCGAGAGTTCACACACCTGGGGATTCCATTATGACTTCACACACCTGGGAAATATATATATATATTTTTTTTTAAATTATTATTGTTTTTGGCATACAGCCCCATTCAGATACTTGCTGGTCTGGTAAATGGCTATTATGCATCTGCCACCGTGCTACACAGAGCTAGCTCTCCCTCCCCCTCCCCCTTGTCCAGCAGGGACAAATGACCACCTAGGCTGCACACCCGTTGCGGGATGGCTGGTTCTTCCTGTTCCCGAAACCAGCTGAGCGTTGTCACTGCTTGGTCTGCGGTGGTGGGGACAGCTCCCCCTCCATGCATTCTCCCCATGGACCCTGTCCTCTCTCACAGGAGGGATCCAGGAAGGTATGGGGTGGCAGATGTACTCATTCTGGCTTGACCCATCGAGCCAGCAGAAGCAGGGAAGGAAGCTTCACTCCTGAGAAAAAGAGAGTGTGGTCGGGCACCGAGGTGGTGGAGGATGGCATTAAAAAGTCCGAGACTCTCAGCTGCTCTGTGGTTTCCTGACCCTTTTCCCCTCGCGGACCATCCCCACGGCCCTGAAGCCCTGCCATGCTCAGCACAGAGCGAACAGTGTAGCTGTCAGAGCAGCATGGACGTCTTCCAGATCTCGCCCAGCCGAGTCCACTGAGGTCTCGGAAGCTGCCCACCTACACGGCAGCTCCAACTCCAAGGACGACTCCATGCGCCACACCCCTGCATCTAATCCAGGCGTGTTCCTCTTGGGCCTGCTTGGAAAGTGAGCCCGTGAGTGTCCACGTTCACCAGGCTTCAGGAGCCACATTCCCACTCTTCAGCCTGTCCCTCTCCTTACATCGGGCCAGTTTTCTTCTGACCGTCCTTCTGCTCTGCAGTGGATTTCCGGTGTAGACGTCCCCACCCTGGACTGAGCGTCTGCAGGCTCTGGTCACTGCTGTTAGTTGGCGTCCTGAGCAGCTCCTCCCTGACCTCCCTCATCCCGAGATTCTGCCACCCCCGTGTTCTCCCCAGATGGTTCTCCTCAGTCTGCTGTTGTGACCTGTCTCTGCTCCAAAATGCCAGTAGCTCATCCGGTTTGAATCCCGGCTGGACTCTCAGGAACTCCATCGTGTGACTGTGTCCTGCGTACAGGAGACAGAGGGTCAGGAGGTGATGTGTGTAGACTTGCCCTGAACCACCTACTGTCTGGCTCTGTGGTCAGGATCAGATCCATCAGAACCTGTGCTCAGAAGCCTCCCTGGCGCATCGCGGGCATCGTCCCCTGGCTGGAATCCCAGGCTCAGGCCGGACTCGTGGACGCTCTTGGCACCTGGGCGTCACTCGCTCGTGCTTCCTCTGCAGAACGGAATGGGAATGTTAACCTTGGCTGTGGGGAAGGGCACTGGGAGGTTAGCAAAGGTCACATAACGTGCAGTGCTGCTATTCCTAAGCATCTGGCCTTCCATAGGACTCTACGCAAGCCTTTACGGAGTATTTACAGAGTTCAGTGTGAGTTCACTTGGCAAGCAATGGGTTGGGAGTCCATCAAAACTGTCTTAACTGCCTAGCATCGTCTCCTGGTCCTCTCCTGAACACCGGTTATCGCCGCTCATCCCTCCAATGTCATTTATAACTCACATGACAAGGTCGTAGGATGACAGGCGGGATACTTATCACGTAGGCATTTATTCAGAGGCCAGATAACCACCTGGAAAAGTGGATCAGGTTTTGTGCACCAGTTATGTTAAAGCATGTTAATCACTCATCATTCTTGGGGATAAAATAGAGAAATATTATCCTAATGGTTGCATCACTGTATTTTATCAATGATTTTATCCTTAATGCTCTATGTTAAAATGACACTGGCGCATGATCATTTATGAACGGATAGACTTGGCTGTGATTTGTAGGGAGATAAAAATGGAAGGCGCCTACTGTCTCTTATAAGCAGAGCGGTGACTGGAGTTCTCAGCGTGCGAGTGCGTGCTCAGGTTACCCCAGTTCACTGTTCTGTCCCAAGGGGGGCTGTAGCCTTCACAGAGGCTGCGGTGTGCTGGCCTGAAGTTGTAGCACACAGAGGGACACGCTTTGGGGGCATTCAGATGTTTCCAGTCTGGTTGGAAGACTCAGAGCGGGCGTGCTGTTAGCAAGGCTGCAGGAATACCACCGCTGTAAACGTCCCCCGGAGACCCGCATTCTCCAGGGAATGCCGAACCGCCAGTCCAAACTGATGGAGAAATGTTTTCTTTTCAGGAAGGAGGCTTTAAAATTTCACGTGCAGTCCTTTGAGTATTGTAATGGATCAGTTCAGTGATTCTTAAGTGTTAAATCATTGATAGATCTTGAGATATATTACTACAATAAAGTCAGCCATATGTTCGTATTATAAAAATCTTTTACGTGCATTCCTCTACTTTGGCCTTCCCTGCTTTTATAAGTGTCAGTGATTTATGAAATATCAAAAAGAGCATCAGTAGACTAATACCTCTGTATTTCATATAAACATATTTTGCACGTGTAATAATCCTCCACTATACCTCAGTACTTCCCTCCCTCCTTCCTTTCCTTCCTTCCTTCCTGGTGCTGGGGATTTAACCCAGGGGCATTTTACCTCTGAGCTACACCCTCAGGCCTATTTTATTTTTTATTTGGAAACTGGGTCTTGCTAAGTTGCTGAGGGCCTCACTAAATTGCTGAAGCTATCCTCAAACCTGCAATCCTTCTCCCTCCGCCTCCCAAGTCGTGGAATTATAGGCATGTGCCACCACATCCGTGAATTCCATTTGATTTTACCATGTGAGTAACAGAACCAGAGACCTGGGGATAAATTAGGGCCTTTCACTCACCTTTGGAGCTCAACAAAGAGATATGTAATCTAATGAATATTGTTTGCGCCTTTAGCATGAAATTGGATCGATCAAGCACACACGCATACCTTCACACACTCACGTGGACACAGTCACATACTCCCATAAGCACACACTCACACACAGAACACTCACAGACATATGCTCACATACTCACGAACACACGCATGCTATCATACGTACATGTGCACATACATGCATACACACATGCACACTGACATAACACACATCTGCACACACTCTCACATGCAGTGCATAAATTTTCATAACCCTTAGTTCAACAGCAGGATTTTCACCAACTTATACTCACAAACGAGACAAAGGTGGTTATCTCTCTGCACAGCTTCGCTTTGAGCGCCCTGGAGCTCAGCGAAGCTGATTCTAGCTAGATGAGCTAGGTTCACCGGCCTTGCCTTGTGTCCGTCCCCCCAGGAGCGGTCACGCTGGGCACAGGGTGGCTCCAGGTGCCCCAGCACCACATCCTCATGAGACAATCTTCCAAAGCCAAAAAGGAAATTTCTCCTCTTGTGCCATTTCTTGAAATTTCTTGTGGGTCTGGAGATGGAACCCAGGGGCATTCAACCTCCGAGCTACACCCCTGCCCTATTTTTTATTCTTTATTTTGAAACAGGGTCTCACTGAGTTGCAAAGGGCCTCACTAAGTAGCTGAGGCTGTCCACAAACCGCGATCCTCCGGTCTTAGCCTCCCGAATGCTGGGATTACAAGCATGTGCCACCACGCCCGGCTCCATTTTATTTTATTTTTTTTTAATTAGAGAGGTAAAAGCTTCCCTTCTGTCTCTCCCCACTCCTCGAATCCCTCCTCCACCCTGGACTGCAGTGGCTCCTGTTCCCATAGCCCCACCTCTCACTAATAAGGAGAACAAAATAATTGTGATTGGTTGAAACCTGCAATTCTCATAATTGTGATTGGTTGAAACCTGCAGTTCTCAAAGTGTGACGCTCACTTGGGAATAAGGAAGAAACGCAACTTCTCCGTCACTGCCGCCCACATCCTGAGCCAAGGCAGGCTGCTGTGCTGTGCGAAGGCGTGAGAATCGGGCACGGGGACGGCAGGCTGTCTGCCTCTCTGGAGTTTCCCTCAGTAGCTTATGGGGTGGCGTGACGCAGAGGACACAAAGGACCAGACAGTTTAAAGATAAAAGGAAAATAGAGCCGGAATCACTTCTTGTGGCTTCTTTGGGGGCTTGTTGTCATCATTACTGTCGTTGTTGTTGGGGGGGTATGAGTCCGTGTGTTACTGAATTGGAACCCGCAGGGCTCGTGCTAGGCAAGCAGAGTACCACTGAACTACAACCCCAGCCCCTGGAATAGTTTCTCTCTTCCCAAGTAAGGGTATGAAGAAATTCCTAAACTCCAATCCACTTTAATCTTTATTTATATAATCAAAAAGGAAAAACACACCAAAAAGGATAGGAAATGAGACTAAAAGACAGTCTTTGGAATAGGATGCCTTTGGCTTTATTTAAAGTTTACATGCATTAATCCTCTTCTCCTCCCACCACTGACCCATGGAAAATGTGCCAGAACTGGAGAGCTATTCGTGTGGGAAAAGCTCATACTTTGGAAAAGTCTGATCCTGGCTGCCTTTTCCCATGTGCATGGTGTGAACCTCAGCTTTTTCATTGCTAAAATGGGGACGAGAATAACTTCCTTGCAGGATTCTGCTGATAAGTAGAGATGATGCCACTAAGTACCTGGTCCCTGGAAGATGGTGGCCAATAAATGGTGGCTGCCATCATGGAAAAATTTGACTTCATATTATTTTATTAATTTATTTATTGTAATACTGAGGATTGAACCCAGAGGCATCCTACCAAGCTATACTCCCAGCCCTATGCTTTTATTCTTTTTTTTGAGAGAGTGTCTCATTAAGTTGCAGGGGCCTCACTAAGTAGCTGAGGCTATCTGGGAACCTATGATCCTCCTGTCTCATCCTCCCAAGTACTGGGATTACAAAGCATACACCACAACACCCAGCTGACTTCGTATTATTGAAAATTATAAGAAGACAATGAATGCTAAGAAAAGCTTTTAAAAATTGTATTCAGCCGGGCGTGGTGGCGCACGCTTGTAATCCCCGCGCTTGGGAGGCAGAGACAGGAGGATCACGCAGGTTCAAAGCCAGCCATGGGCGCTGGCTTAGGAGACCCTGTTTCCAAATAAAAATGTAAAAATAGGTCTGGGAGTGTAGCCCGGAGGTAGAAGGGAACCCAGGAACCCCAGTACCACAAAAAAATTGCATTTATCCAATTTATAAGCTTGTTTTTTGCCACAAAAAATGACAAATTTTTAACTATTTTTTTCATTGAATTCAAGGGCATGGGCTAGATGACACTCAGGAAGCAGCAGAAGAATTTAGGAACAAGTTGTAGACCTGGAAGTAACCATTTGAATTCCTACAGTTCAATCGACCTTGGGGCTTAGTGGCCCCCAAAACCTCTACCCAGGCGCTCAGGCACCCAATAGCCTTCCTATGAGTGACAGCGCCCTGGTGTGGAAGGCACAGGAGACAGCGTCACGTGCTGAGCCCGTGGGGAAGAGGCAGGAGAGCCACAGGACTCTCCTTCAGTCCTGATGCCCCGCAGTCAGTGTAGACTCTGTAGCTTGAAAAGCACAGATGCCAAGATGATGGTCCTTATTTCAGATGCAGCTTAAGCAAGGTCTCCAGGCTACCTGTCTATAAATTGGAGACCATCTGCCTATAAGCTGGAGGCTCCTGTGACACCCTCGTGTTCACTATTCACTAGAATAACTCCTGGAACTCAGGAAAGTGTTGTACTTATGATCATTTTGTTACAAAGGATGGAAATCGGAACTCACCAACTGAAGAGACGCACTGGTTGAACCCTGGGAGGGTCCTAAATGCAGCGTCCATGCCTTCTTCCCAGGGAATCGGGCACATCACTGTCTTGGCAGATTGATATGTTTACCAGCCAGGAAGCTCCACGGAACGTAGCTATGATGGATTGATTCACTGGCCATGTGACTGAACCCAATTTAATTCCCTTATCTTTCTGGGGACCAGGCAGGTAACACATGGCTCATAGCCCCGGATCTCTGATCTTATGGTCGGTCTTCGTCATGACCAGCCTCCACTGCAAAACTCATTAGCACACACTCAGGCCCCTAAATAACAAAAACACTACTGTTACTTGGGGTATTCCAAGGATTTAGTGTCAGCCTCTCAGGAATTAAAACAAAACCAGTCAAAATCTTCCTATTAAAACAATAGCAAAGCCAGGTGTGATGGCACATGCTTGGAATCCCAGTACTTGGGAGTACTGAGACAGGAAAATAGCAAGTTTGAGGCCAGCCTCAGTAACTTAGTGAAACCCTGTTTCAGTATAAAAAATAAAACAAGGCTGGAAGTATAGCTGTAGCTCAAAGGTAGGATGTCCCTAGTACCACACACACACACACACAAAATAAATAATAATAATAATAATAATAATAATAATAATAATAATAGCAGCTAATGATACAGGCATCCACATCTTAAGCCTTGGCCTGGGATTTTTGGAACAAGACTAAAGTTAACGTATGAAGTCTGTACTGTTCCAAAGCATGACTACTGGCACTCGAGCACTCGAGTCAACTGTATTAGTTGACTTGGGCTGCCAAAACAAGACACCACAGACTGGGTGGGTTAAACACAGACATGTTTTAAGGTCTCGCGGTTCTGGAGGCTCAGTCCATGATCCAGGTGTGGGAAGGGCTGGCTTCTCCTCTCGTCTTGGCTCCCAGTGGCCACCGTCTTACTGTTTCCTCACGGGATCCTTTCCTCTTCGGGTGTGTTCCTGGTCTCTTCCTCTTCTAGTAAGGACACTAATCCTATTGCGTGAGGGCCCTACCCCGTGAGCCCATTTAGCCTTAACTACCCCTTTAAAGGCCCCATCTTCAGAGTCATGTTCTAATGTCCATGGGATTAACAATAAACAATAAGGGGATGTAATTCAGCTCATAACAATGACCTTGAGAAAATGACCTCTTTAAGCCTCAGAATCTGTCTCTGTTTTTTGTTTGTTTGTTTGTTTGTTTGTTTGTTTGTTTTGGTGGTACTGGGGATCCTGGAAACCCTTCTACCTCTGGGCTACATTCCCAGACCTATTTTATATTTTTATTGGAAACAGGGTCTCTTAAGCCACCAAGGCTGGCTTCGAACTTGTGTAATCCTCCTGTCTCCGCCTCCCAAGCATGGGGATTACAAGCGTGCGCCACCACGCCCAGCCTGTCTCTGTTTTTAAAGAAAGGAAGGAAAAGAACGGGTAATGATGTACACTTTGGAAGGCAGCTGGGAGGCTTGTAGCGCTACGTGTAGAAGCCGCCTGCCATGGCACCCCAGGCAGCGCAGGGCTACACGCCACCATTTTTATAGAAGCTCACTGGTTTGCTGCCTGTCTTCCTCCTAGGAATTCAGTGTTTCTCAAGGATGGTCTACTCTGTTCTGGCTCTGAAGACAGCAGTAGCCTTCAGACTCAGTGCCTCCCAGAGGAAGCCAGGCCTCCGGCAAGGTCGGCACATTCTGGCACAGACCCGACTCATCTCTCTGGCATTAAGTTTCCCCTGCTCCCTGGTCCTAGCCACTGAGAGACAAGGGGGACGGCTCATAAGGCTCCTCCTCCTTCTGCATGCACTGACTGGTACCTTGGCCCTCAGCCTTAATGAACCTTGAGCCCAGACAATTGCCTTTGACAGGAAAGCTCGTGGTATTCTGTGAGCTTACAGGAAAAATAGAAGATAGGACCAGGTATGGTGGCACATGCCTTTAATTCTAGTACTTGAGGGCTGAAACAGGAGGATCACAGGTTCGAAGCTAGCCTCAGCAACTTAGTGTGGCTCTCAGCAATCTTGCAAGACTCTGTTTAAAAAAAAAAGTAAAAAAAAATAAATAAAAATAAATAAATAATAAATAAATAAATAAATAAAAGTAATAAAATAGGGCTGGGGTGTAGCTCAGAGGCAGAATGCTCCTGAGTTCAATCCTAGTAATCATAAAAAAAAAAGGAGAGACAGACAAAGAAAGATGGTCATTTTACCTAAGGCCAAATTACCTAGAGCCTCTACAAAAACTCTAGAAGTTTACAACTACACCTACAGAGTCTTTCAGAAGCACTTTGGTGGACATCGTATGGCCAGAATCCTGTCGACTGAGTCCACACTGAGGAGGGTCATCCATGAACAGTTTCCCTCCTGTTCTGTCCAGATGAATGACTAATTAGTGCTGACCTCCTTGAAATACCTCTAGAAATGGGAATTCCTCCAGCAGCCCAGCCCTGGAGTTATGTTAACCATTGTGTTTATTTTAATCATTATCAGATGAGTGTTGGTCAATGTCATGGTTGTGGTCAGGATTTTAGACTCCAGGCTAAAGGAAAGCAAACAACCTTGCAATTCAGAGCTCTTTCCCAAGATGTCTTAAATATGGGAATGTTCAAGAAGAAAATTTAGGCCTTCCCTCTCACGGGCAGGATGGTTTCTAGAAGAGCTTAGTCTACTTTATTCTTCTCTCTTCTTCAAAGAGAAGGACAACACACGGGCGATTTGGATGCTGTAGGAACACGAGGATGCTCAGTGGCTCGGGGTGATCGGAGACATGTGTACTGAGGGGACACCTCGCAGGAGAGGAGTGGGATTGGATTTGAAGTGAGGAAACTGGAAGTCACAGTAGAAACGCTCATTCGTCACCATTGAACTCAAGGTTGTACTGTCAGAGCCGAGACCCGCGGGACCCATATTGATGCCAACCTAGGGAGAGAGAGGCCTTGAGTGGCAGTGCCACTCAGACCAAAGTTAGAGGCTCATGCTAGCTCTTATAAAAAGTACAGTGGCTTGAAACAGGGCCCCACGGTCCTCCGAAACCCCCTCACATTTCCCAACACCAAGTTTCTGATCTCGGGAAAACCCTGAGCCATTTCATTAGACAAGGCCAGAAATCTCGGCTGCAATTCTTGGCCTCTTGGTGCTTGGCAAAGGAGATGCCATGACTCAGAGCCCCGTCAGGACCCCAGTTCCGAGTGTCAGGCCTCTTGAAGCTTGCAAGGCTCCACTGGAGAGACTTTGTGAGAAGTTTCTTTCCAGCTCAGTGACCATATAAAGGGAGAGAGAAGGGCAGCAGTTAGGCTGGTTTGAACTTGTGTCTGTCATGTTGGATGGTCCTGTCATAGGACTACTCCCCGTCCCAGGAAACCGTTTCCTGAACCTGTATTTTCCAGAACGTGCTAGAGGGGGCCAAGGTCATGTATATTGGAGAAATGCTTTCTGGGATTTCTCTGAGACCTGGGCAGGCACATTTCCCTGTAGATGTCCGCAGAGGAGCCCTGCAGTGGAGATTGAGCTCGGCTGCATTTGGTAGTGGTCTGCTGCCAAAATGCCAGGTGACTGTCTTGAGTTCCTTCCATGACCGGCTTGATATCCATTCCTTAAAGTAAAAAATGAAATCCTGAATTTTGTGCATAGTGCCATGCCTGTAATAGACACTCTGTAGATATTTAGTGACTCGATTAAGGAGAATAATAATACATGAGCTAGGGGTACAGCTAGTGGTATTATGCCTAGCATGCATAAGGCCTTGAGTTTCAGCCCCAGCCCTCCAAAAACGAAAAAAAAAAGTGAAAATAGTACTTATAAGGAGTCTATAAATATAAAATATACATAATGGCACGTAAAATTGTGAGTATTTACAAGGCACCCTGCTACACAATCTTGTATGTTTTCACTGGTTCTTTATGACACCCCGAGGAGAAACTGTTGTCTTCTGCTGTGGAGGAAACTGAGTTAAGTAAGTTGCTGTGGTTCCCACATCTCCACAGTGGAGTCCTGGGCTCACACCCAGTGTGTGTGATAGCGAAGCTTGCTTTTAGGTGTTAATCTGCTGCCAGTGCCGTGCACAGAGGCAAAAAAAGCATATTTCTTCCTAGAGTACCCTAATGGCCTCCATCTCGGGAGCCCTTTGGCAGCCTGACACTTCGGTCTCAGACGATACCGCAGTGACATGTTCCATGCACGTTGCTGTCATGAGGGATTGTATGATTGTCCAGGAGTCTGTTTGCCAAAGTAGGACTAAGAGGGGGAAAAAAAAACTGAACAGAAAAAAATGTCAGAGGTGAGAGTGAGGTCTCCTATAGTCAGAGGAGGGGCAGCGTTAACCCTGTCAGCTTACAAAGCCATTTGGCCCTGTCTCCAACTCATTTAAATCACCCACTTGTAACCGCCTTCCTGGAAGTACGTGGACCTGCCTGGATTTCCCGTTCACCTCCTTGCGACCCGTTCCTTTTTCTCTGGATGTGCTTTGAGAGAACATTCAGGCACATCAGTTTAGTCTTCCTTCTACCCCAGGGAATGAAGTTGGGCTCTTCAAACATTTCCTTTTAATGTCAGGTTTTCAAATTTTTGTACCCTTTGACTATTCACAAATTAATAGTTGGGGGAGCTAAAGGAAGCCTCAGGGGCAAAGGGTCTGATTCCTCCCCATTTTTCTTCCTCCTGGAAAAGAGGACAGGACTGAGCTCATGTCTGCAGGCTGGGCTATATTTTAGGGAAGATTGAACTTATTTGTGTCCAGAGACTGGTTTCTTAAGAGAACTGGCTCTACTATATAGATACTAGGTCTTTTTCAAACCAGCTGACACATCTTAGGGACTAGAAACCTTCCTTTTCATGTATGTCCAGCTGGGCTCATCCACTGTGTATGACAGCGCATTCATCTAAAAATCCCTAAAACTAGGGGCCTGGTGGCCAGGGCTGGAAGAGGCAGTCACCACTGGGGATAGCTTTCATGGTTTGAATTTTACCATAATCATGCACCACCTTTTTGTTGAAAAGCCACTTACAAGTATATCTTAACAGCTGCATTGAAGTATAATTAACCTATATCAAACTGTATCTATTGAAAGCATGCGATTTGATGGTGCGTATGTGGACACACACCTGTGAAACCATCAGAAGCTGGGGTGTAACCATAGCCAGCTCGTGTGCCTCTCCTGAGCCCACCCAAGACCCCCAGCCACTCAGTGTCCCTTTTTGATGAAGCTGCTGTCCTGAGAGGCCACACACTGACGCACAGATGGCTGGGCCTGAGGTTAATCACAGGGTATTCATGGGCATTGGGAAACCACAGCAGGAATCTTTAGGGGCTCTTTGAAGCAAAGTCAAGTTTTGTTTTTTTGTTTTGTTTTTGTTTTTGATGGTACTGGGGGTGGAACCCAGAGGCTTTCTGCCTCTGGGCTATACTCCCAGATCTATTTTATATTTTATTCAGAAACAGTGTCTCACTAAGTTGCTGAGAGCCTCACTAAGTAGCTGAGGCTGGCTTTGAACCTGTGCGATCCTCCTGTCTCAGCCTCCCAAGTGCAGGGACTGCAAGCGTGCGCCATCATGCCTAGCCAAAGTCAAGTGTTTTTCTTAGTTTACTTTCCTCATGCCTTCCTCGCGGACTCTAAGCTGGGCAGTTCTGGGTCATGAGTGTACCCAGGACACTGTCTTGACCTCGAGAGGTTCCAGGACTGGGCAGGGGAGCTGTGGCTTGTTTTCTTGTGAGCCGGGCCCTTGGGCACACTCAGCATGGGTGGTAAGTTTCACTTCTTCTTGGGCACTGAGACAAGAAGTCTGGGCAGGAAGAGTCTTAGGAATGGGGCTTTTCTACAGGAACCAGACCTGAAAATGCTGAAAAAGGGCTCTGGAGCAAGGGTTGGGTGGGCATGTAGGGCAGACACAGCAGCAATGTCCACGCAGGTGTTCTCCCGGCCCTGCTTCCCACAGTGGCCCACGGGTCTCTGCCCCGCCCGTTCCTCTTAGTGTTTGGAAAAGGCTTCACATCATCAGGCTTTGAACTCATGAGAAAGCTCCTTTTCCTCCCAGGTGTGTAGACAAGTAACCAGGATAAGCCAAAGTTCCCAAGACTCAATTCTTCCAATGTTGAGTTATAAAAGTGTCCTTTCAAATACATCCACCTTATTGATGCCTCTGGCTCCCATACAAAGGGGATTATTTGAAATACAAGTACTAAAGGCAGCGCCGTAAGTGAAAGAGACCAGATATCTCTCTCCAGGGCCTGACCACAGGGATGAAGTGTCCATGTGGCTTTGTGTACGGCACAGCTGTGTAGACACGCGGATCCCCATTGTGTATCGCCCCCGGTGTAATTACCAGCGTGCCAGGTGCTCTCTCTGTAACACGTCACGGTCTGTACACCCTCCAGAGAACATTCTAGAGTGGCTTATGGCTTGCTGTTCAGTGTCATGGTGGTGATTTATTCAGAAGAAAACATAAGGTAAATTTAGCACTGACCAGTGTCAATTAATATGAAAAAAATAGCATCTGGTATTCATGAAATGTAGGAATCTACTTAACATTTACCCCAGATTTAGGCCAGGCGGAAATGGGCAGCGTCTCAGGTCATGAAGATTTTTCTTCCAGAGCTGCTCTTTAAAGAAAAAGATTTTAAAGAAACTCTTCTACACTGCTGGTGAGATTGCAAAGTAGTGCAGCCGCTATGGAGATCAATGTGGAGATTCCTCAGGAAACTGGGAATGGATCCACCATATGATCCAGCCAGGCCACTCCTGGGTGTCTTTCCAAAGGGGCTGAAACCAGAGAACTACAGGGATACAAGCAAATCCATATTCGTAGCAGCACAAGTCACAATAGCCGATTCATGGAGCCAACCTAGGTGTCCATCAACAGATGAATGGATTACAAAATTATGGGATAGCCACACAGTGGAATTCTATTCAGCAAAAAAGAAGAACAAAATGGTGTCATTTGAAAGAAAATAGAAGGACCTGGCGAACATTATGTTAAGATTAGCCAGTCACAGAAAGAGAAGGGTCATATGTGTTCTCTAATATTCAGAAGCTGGGGAGTAATGGGGACACCAAAGAAACTCCAGACAAAGGGGAGAACCCTCAGTGGAGCGCCAAGTGCTGTGTGCGTGTATGTCCCTGTTAATGATTTATACTATATTTATATCGTGTGAGACTATAATGCACCAATAAAAGCATATCAAAAATCCATGGTACAGTTAAAAGAGAAGAAGAAATCTAATAGTTTTACGTTGCATGGAATGTATGACTCCCTTTCCTCAAGGTGGTGCCGGTCTACGAATGGAGTAGATACTCCTGGGTCAGATTCTTGATGAGTACCTGTGTTTTCTGCACTGCCACACATGAATATATGTATTAAGCATTTTTATTTCTTACATGTTTAGTAGGTTATGTTCATGAAACACTGAAGGTTCAGGCAATAAAAATGGAACAAATGATGGGATTCTGAAGTCATGGTATTAAAAAAAAGGATATAAGTTTGTGCATTTAATCCTCCTTCCTCCTCCCTTCTTTTAGGCCATACTTGCTCAATTTTGAAAACATTGCTGATCTAATTTTTGTTCAAAATATATACATATATATATATACATTCGAGCTCTGGGCTACACCCCCTGCCCTATTTTTTATTCTTCATTTTGAAACCGGGTCTCACTGAGTTGCAGAGGGCCTCACTAAGTAGCTGAGGCTGTCCGCGAACCACGATCCTCCGGTCTCAGCCTCCCCAATGCTGGGATTACAAGTGTGCGCCACCACGCCCGGCTCTTCAAAATATATTTGATACTTGGTTTAACAAGCATACAGTGTCAGTTTTGCAGAATAAAAGGAGGAGTTCTGGAGTGTGGCAGCCCATAATATGAATGTGCTCTATACTACTGAATTACATACTTATGTTAGGAATGTTAAAACATACTTTTATACACACATTTTTTAAGTGGACTGGAACCTTGCGGTCCATTTGGAGAGCATTTTGGTAGTCAAAACCTTCTTTGTGATGGAATTGGATGTTGTTGTTGTTGTTGTTGTTGTTGTTGTTGTTGTTTCGTGGTACTGGGGATGGAACCCAGGCCTTGCTTATGCTAGGCAAGAGCTCTCCCACTGAGCTTCACCCGTGTGTACATGTCATGCTTTTCTTGTAGAATTTGATGTTTTAACCTTTTTAGAGAAAAGAAAGAAGCATGCTATCAGGTATGCTTTCCTAAGCACACAGGTTCAACATGTAACCTCGTTTAGCTTTCTCTGGACCACTTCCCTCTCGGGCAGAGAAGAGGAGGGGATGATTCCTCACAAGTTCAGAGACTCCATCCACTCTTAGAGCTCAGACTGTCTTTCTTCTCCACCTTCCAGACTTACTCTCTGCCCTGAGGGTGCTCCCTGGAGAAAGAAGGAAGTCCAGATGTGATAGGAGCTGTGAACACCCCACTCCTGCAGCCAAGCCAGGTGGAACTTCCCACCAGAGGGTCCCCAGAGCTGTGGGTCAGAGGCTGCCTCTGCTGGCCCCTCCCCCCACACTCACACTCCTTCCAGAAGATCCCTGGCAGGCCCTGCTAAAGATGGTGCCCTCTGACTCTCTGGAACATTCTGTTTCTGACCTAATGTTCAGACCTACTGGTCACCCACACAGAATGTGATGAGAGCTCTTTAGAACCTTTCTCACTGATAGGAAGTGGTGTTGCCTGTGGTTAAGACAGCTCAGCAGGCAGTCGGCTTGGGTTTGGCCTTCAACTCTACTCCTTGCTAACTCTGTGACCTAGGCGATCTATTTTAGTTTTGGTCTTTTCAGATATTGAAATGAGGACACTAATATGTTTATTGAGTTCCTTATAATTTGATCTGGTCATGTCTGGTCGTATCCCTCTTCCCTCCCCCTCCCTCACTCCTCCCATGCAAGTTGAATCAATTTAACTTTGTGTTAAGGCTCCAAGGTCTGTTACCCTCCTTCCCAGAGCCACGAGGAGGACACGCCCATTCAGATGTCTCATCACTTGTCCAACCAAAATTTATTTTTGGTACTGGGGCTTGAACTCAGGGCATTCTACCTCTGAACTATACCCACAGCGTTTTTTTTCTGTTTCATCTTGAAACAAGCTCTCACTAAGTTGCTCAGAGTCTCACTAAGTTGCAGAGGCTGTCCTGGAACCTGGGATTCTCCTGTCTCAGCCTCCCAAGAACTGGGATCACCAAGCCTGGCATGAGTCATGCCGCGCCCTGCCTCAGCTACAGCCCTCACGCATTGACTGAAATCGGCGGGTTTGTTTTGTTTTGCTGTTCTTTCTTCCCCCGGAGCAGCACCAGAAAACAGGGAGTTATGGCCTTGTGGTTAAACGCACAGAATCTAGGGTCAAGCTGCCTGGGTGTAAAGCTCCACGGGGTCATAGCTCAGTGGCCTCTCTAGTGGGAATACTAATAAAAATCTCACTTGCTGCCCTGGCTCGTTAGGAGCTTAACCACAATCATGTCTGTGTCACTGGACACATGTGCAGACCTCACCAGGCACCAGGCATCCTTCTGAGGCTTTCTCTGTTCTAAGTTTAATCCTCACAACAGTCCAGCGCGATGGGTAGTATTGCTTTATTCCAGGTTCATTTCACTTGCCTGAGCAAAAGGCCCTCTACTGGCTCCTCACCACCTAGCCCTGGGGGAGCAAGCGCCTGTCCTCATGGGGACTTGTATAGCTGTGGTATTGTGAGCTCCTTAAGGTCAGGGTTTTGGCTTCCTATGGCCCGTCCCTGGCACCTCAACACTGCCCAGCATATAGTAGATACTTTGTAGACACTGTACAGTGTCCAGGGAGACCATACATGTGTCAGAGGTGTGTACACTGGAAGGCATCAAAATTCGAATAGAATCACAAGTAATGGCTCCCACAATAAAGCAGCAGGGCTTCCGTGAAAGTAGATTCTCAGTCCAAGGCTGTGCATTGGTATCAGCAGATTCTGGGGCCCACTCACATCCAATTAAGTCAGAAACTCCAGGAGGCTCCAGGAGGCTCAGGCTTTTTGTTGTTTTTTAGTACTAGGGATTGAACGCAGGGATGCTATATCCTTAACAGTTTTTATTTTTATTTGTTTATTTATTTATTTATTTAATTTATTTATTTTGAGACAGGGTCTTGCTAAGATTCCCAGGCTGGCCTTGAACCTGTGATCCTCCTGCCCTCAGCCTCCCAAGTCACTGCACTTACAGACAACTTACAGACACATGCAACCGTGCCTTACCATCTCTGGCTTCTCTAAATTTCCCAGCTGATCTTTATGTACCTCCCAGATCGAAAAGCACTGATCAGGTGACATTTGTGCACAGACCCCCTGCTTCCTGGACCTCCAGCTCTGAACACAGCACAGAAGCCGGCTGGGAGGGATGGGCCTTGGAGTGTGGGGCTGTCCTTGGCTTTGTCCCGGCTGTTGGCTCAGCGGGAGTGCATTTCAACCGGGTGCCCAGAGCGCACAGGGTGCAATATATCTTGGGAGAGGAGTGAAAAGGGAGCGACCAGAAGCACCCAGGAGAAGCATCCCTTGTCCACACACTCCGGGCAGACGGGCTGGTCTCCTGGACTGTCATCAGCAGAGCACACCTTGTGCGTGCTGGAGTATAAGTTCAGGGCAGGTGTCACTTTTGCTTTTGCTGTTTGAGTTTTTCCTTCCATTCTCTGACTGAGGAATTGTCTTGAAAAGTATGTGCCAAGAGATTTGTTTTTCCTCGAACTCTTGGGCTGGATGGACTCTAATAGAGGTAGGAGTCTGTCCAGTGTGAAGAACATCCAGGCGGCGCAGCCTCTTACCCCAGTGATTGTCAAGGAGATTGCTCACTCAGAGAAGGAAATCTGGGACAAGGAAGGTGGTAAGAAGTTGGGGTGTGGAAGAAATGCAGAGGACAAGCGTGGAAACATTTGCAGACATTAAGAAATGAGTCAAGAGCTGAATTACATTTCCCCTATACTGTCATATCTAATCCCCACAACATTTCAGAAGGTCGTGGTCATATGCCCATTTTGTAGAAAAGAAGCTGAAGGCCTGAGAAATAGAGCTGCCTAGCCATGCTCCCACACAGTTCATGGAGCCGTGATTCCAGCCCAGAGCTCTGATTCTAAAGCCTTCTGTCTTCTAACAGTGATCTCGGGTTCCAAAATTGTGCTTCAATACCCTGGTCCCCAGATGGCAACCAGGGAGGCTAATACCATCCCCAGCAGCCTGGGGGAATTGTGTTCAGTCTAAAAAGGCAACAGGGATTGTGGGTGGGAGAGCCTCCCCTTCTCACCTTCCTCTCTCTGGGCCTCTTTGTGCAGCTGGTGGAAAGACCTGGAATGATTTTTAAAAGTCAGAATTTGTGGTGGGCTGAAGATGTAGCTCAGTGGTAGAGTGCATGCCTAATGTGTGCAAGGCCTTGGGCTCGATCCCATACTACAAAAAACTTATGATACTGAACAAGCACCTGCATACACACGCACATGCACACACTCACACACGCAGCGTACAGTCAGACTTCCTTCTTTTTTCAGCTGCCTGCTTTGCCTTGCTGGTGAGTAGAGCAGGTCTCTCACAAAGCAGTGGTTGGATATGAAGACTCGTGGTGGTTCTGCAGGGAGAGGCCAGGTTGAATGAAGCGGTTGGAAGTGGGCCATGGATCCCAGCTTTCCTGTGCTTAGACCTATAGAATTGCATGCCAGCAGAGTCGGGAGAAGAGCCTTGAGTTTGCCACTCTTGGCTCAGGGCTCTTTCAGAGTCTCTCACTATGGCTTTGGAGAAGCTCTAGAGGGAGGTCTATTTCCTTTATTTTTGTACCACCTAATTCTAAAACTAATTCTAACACTTTTGTCACCCCAAATCCATGACCTTGTGGAAGGTCAGAGAGGCTGACTGAGAGGTTGTGAAATAAGTCACACAGCTGGGTACGGTGGCGCACACCTGTAATCCCAGTACTTGGGCGACTAAGACAGGAGGATTGCAGGTGCATAGCCAGAGCCTATTTCAAAATAAAAAGGGCTGGGGGTGTATCTCAGAAGCAGAATACCCCTGGTTCAATCCCTAGTTCAGAAAGAAAGAAAGAGAAAAAGAAAGAGAGAGAGAGAAGGAAGGAAGGAAGGAAGGAAGGAAGGAAGGAAGGAAGGAAGGAAGGATGGATAGATACACAGGCAACAAAATCTCTTTAGTGCCTGTGACCTGGGCCATGGTTTGGGCCTTCCTCCTGCACATGAAGGGAAGGAGGTGAGGGGTGTGACAGTGCCCTGCCGAGCGGCCGCTCCACCTAACAACTGATGACACTTGTTGCCGTGGGTCAGACCCCATGATGATTTCTCTCCCACAGGTTGACACACTATCATGCTATCATGAATGCACAGCCTATCAACTCTACTCCAGGAGGGGAACTATAAGGCTTTGAGCAGGAGAGCAGAGGGCCAGCTGAGGATGCTCACAGTCAACCCCCCAGATGAGGTCATTGCTAGGCTCCAGGACCAGGGACAGGAGGGGTCAAGGGGCTGCTGAAGCCCATGTGAATTATCTCATTAAGAGTCTTTGAGTTAAGTGTTTCCAAGGGCCCTGGCAGGCTCCTGCTGTAATTTGATGAAATGCTTTGTACAAGAAGAAACAGCCTGTCTCCCCTTCTTCCCACTGTGCATCTCCCTCCACTCTGCCCAGCTCTACTTTCAAGGACCTAGGAGCCATACATGAAGAGAAGGTGTTGGACCTAAGTTGGACCCACACCTGGAAGAGTCCTAATTAGCAGGTGGAGATTTCTAGCATTTGACAATACCTCTCTGAAGCCTGCTAAAAAAGAAGTCATTCCAGGCTTGAACTTGGAGACACTTGAACCGAAGACACTTGCACTTAGGAGTTAGATGCATTCACTGAAGGCCCTTGGAAACATCGACAAGGGGTTTGATGTAGGAAAATAACTCAGAGGGACGCTCTGCAATAGGAAGGCTCCTCTTGCCAAACCCTCATTCATTCATTCATTCATTCATCCATTCATCAAGGAATCTTTGAAGCCGTTTAACACTGACCACGTGAGCCAGGATCTGTGGGAACAGGGATGCATACAGTACTGTTCCTACTCTTGAGACCTTGTTATCCTTGAAGAGAAATGGGCTTAGGAACGGAGATTGAAATGCTGTGAGATGCATGCCACAGGAGTGACCCTGTAGCTCCCCAAGCTCTCTGAGAGCCCAGCCATCTAACTGTGGGGAAGGTCGGAGTAGGTACTAAACACACTGTGCAATCAAGGCAGCTCTCTGCAGAGGGGCTGCTAAGCAGGCTCTTGAACCGAGAGTAATTTGGGCAGCAGAGAAAGAGGAGGGGGCTGGAGACCAAGGGAGCAGCTCTGTAGCAGAGAGTACAGAAATAGAGAGCAGAGTCCAGCCGGACGAATGGTATATGCCTATTAATCCCAGTACTTAGGAGGCAGAGATAGGAGGGTTGCAGGTTTGAGACCAGCCTCAGCGACTTAGTGAGGCCCTTGCAACTCAGTGAGACCCTCTTCTATAAAATAGGGCTGGGGGTGTAGTTTATAGGGAGAACACCTCTTGGTTAAATCCAAAGGAAGGAAGGGAGGGAGGGAGGGAGGGAGGGAGGGAGGGGAGGGGAAGGAGAGAGAAAGAAAAGTCGGTCCACAGAAGCAAGTGAGAGAAGAGGGACCCTTTTCCCTCCCACTCACCCCCCACTCCCCCCCCCCGGTGGCCAGGCCTCACCCTCCCATCTTCCA
Source organism: Muscardinus avellanarius (assembly GCF_963383645.1). NCBI lineage: Eukaryota > Metazoa > Chordata > Mammalia > Rodentia > Gliridae > Muscardinus > Muscardinus avellanarius. The sequence goes on from NC_137806.1 coordinate 18,785,642, forward strand.
GGGTGTGCCTGCAGACCTGCCAAAGAGGAAATGAGGCTCAAAGCCATTCCCACTTCCTGGCAGACGGCACCAGCACCTCCAATCCATCTCTCAGATCCAAGGGCACTGAGCTCTGTTCATCTGCTTTTGCTTTTTTGAACGTGACTTTGTGAACATTCCTTCCTCCTGCCTTATCAGCCGGCAGGAGGCTGTTTCTCTTTGCCTGAATTGGGTCTGACTTCATATTTCTTATGTGGTTTGGCTTCAGAATCAAGACAAAATGTCAGCGCCAAGCTGCCTAATAATGGCTGACAGGAGCATGTGTTTAAAACTTAATAAAATACCGCCTGCAAAATTTCTGGCCAAATCCACTTGTGTAAGTATCTAACACCAGGTCTCACCCAGCATATCCTGTTGGGTTCCAGGAGATTGTTTGATTGTTTTTAAATGTGCTCCAAGATGTGGTGATGGTGTAGAGCATGCCATGTGCTGGGCTGTAGAAGCTGTTCGTGTCAGTTGCATTTCTGTTTTCCCCAGAAACTGTGTTGAAGACGTGCTACTGAATGTCTCCTCTGTGCACGTCTCAAGTATTCTCTTGGGAAAATCCTTGCCTATGTTGATGAACATGGTCTGCTTCTTTTGTCTGCCAGTGAAGCCCATGCAGCCTTAGAGTTTTCCTCCAAAGAATCAAATTCTATGCCCAGCATTAGAAATTATGATAGTCTTTTTTGGGGGATACCATCTAAGACCCCCCCTGTAGATGCCTGAAACCACCAATAACACTAGACCACATACATCTCTATTTTTTTCCTAGACATACATACCTACAATGAAGTTTATTTTATGAATTAGGCACAGTAAGATATTAATAGCAATAACAAATAATAATATTACAACCATATACTATAATAAAAGTTACATGATTCCTTGAGCCAAGAGAAATACTGATATTTAATTAATATTATTGATATTAATATTTTATTAATAGGATTCATATTAATATTCTCATACTACTGTTCACCGTGCACAGCTGAAACTCAGAAAGTACGATTATGGCTGAAGGAGACTCCAGTAGTTTACTTTATATCCTGACCCTGACCCTCTTTGATGGACTATCTTATTTATACTCTTAATCTCTATTTTTCTTTTTCTTTTTTTCTTTTTTTTTTTTTTTTTTGCAGTACTGAGGATGGGACCCAGGGGTATTTTACCCTCAAGAGACACCCCAGCCCTAATTTTTATTCTTTATTTTGAAACAGGGTCTCACTGAGTTGCAAAGGGCCTCACTAAGTAGCTGAGGCTGGCCATGAACCACAATCCTCCTGTCTCAGCCTCTCAAATGCTGGGATTACAAGCGTGCACCACCACGCCCAGCTTAATTTCTCTATTCTTTCTTTTCTTCTTTTCTTCTCTTGGGGTGTGGAGAGGGCTAAGAATTGAACTCAGGGGCATTCTACCTCCAAGCAATACCCCATCTCAGTTTTATTTTTTTAGTTTGAAACAGGGTCTTGCTAAGTTGCCGAGAGCTTCTCTAAATTCCTGAAGCTGGCTCTGAACCTACAATCTTCAGCCTCCCAAGTACTGAGGTTACAGGTGTGTGCCACCATGCCAGCCCTGTTTTATACTGTTTAGAATTCTGTAGGCCTCCTCTACGCCTTTTAGAAATGCGTGGGATGTAGTACTTTGGGGGGCGCCGGCAGCCCCATCTTCTGTTTGCATCCACTTAATTAGCATTTGGAAAGGATGGAGACTTCATAGCCTTTTGCAGCTCTGCTTATCTGATTTCCATGAAACTGCTCTCCAAGAATAAATAAATTTTTCAGCCAAAAACTAGTCTTCCCTCCTTAGCCTCCTGGGAATCCAATACCTGTGCACTCTTGCATTACTTGCCTACCCTGGTGAGAGTGCATTTTTAATTGTATTGAAAATGACATCATCAGCAGATCAGAATGTGTTCCTCTAGCAAGTACCTGCCCGCAGTCTGCAAGAGCCTTCCGCAGGGTGGGCACTTGGGGAACTTCCAAATTAAAATGCTGATAAGTATTGAAAAGCTGATGCCATGTCCCCGGGCATATAACTGAAGCCAGAGAGGCTTTTTTTTTTCTTTCTTCCCAGCCAACAAATGTAATTTTAACCCTTAAAGAAGCAATAGGTAGGCAAGCTGTGAGGAGGTGAATTCCTCTAAGGCCAGTGCCAGAGCTGACGTTGCTGAGCAGGGGCTGGAGAGCAAGGAGGTGTGCTATTTAGGGGCACAGCTTCTTAAGGAAGTACAAATCCAAGGGAAGTCGTCTGCTTTCTGTTCTTCTTACCCTGTAGGGGTGATTTATTCATGGTTCCCAAGATAAAGGGCTGCACTTTTATTCAGAAGAGGATTTAGGTTCTAATCAGAGAAGGTTCCTATCAAAGCCATGAGGGGAATTGCAGGTTTGAGGCCAGCGTCAGCAACCTAGTAAGATTCTGTTTAAACAAACAAACAGAAAAAGCTGGGCATGGTGATACATGCCTCTAATCCCAGCACTTGGGAGGCTGAGACAGAAGGATCACAGGTTAGAGGACAGCCCCGGCAATGTAGTGAGCTTCACAGCAATCTAGCAAGATCCTGTTTCAAAACAAAAGATAAAAAGGACTGAGAATATAGCTCTGAGGTATGAGGGTATAGCACTGAGGTAGAATCTTCAGTACCATGAAAAATAAATTATTATTTATAAAGTACCTGGTCCATAACAGGTGCTCATTGCATGTGGGTTCCACTCTTCTCCTTCAATAAGTAACTGGATCCCCACAAAAATTACTTAAAATGAAACGGAAAAATAAAATGGAAGTGGTTGACCAGATGGCTAGGGAAAACGCCACTTGGAATCCCAAGATGAGGTTTAGTGTAGCATCCCCATAATTCACTAGAAATATCTCAGGATTTGGACTGTGGGCTTGACCAGCCCTGCGTGGCAGAAGCAAGTTGATTACTATGGGACTTTCTGTGTCTTCCTCACAGAAGCAGACCTCTTGTTTCATTTAACCAGAAGGGCCGCATTAAAGGTCCTAGGGACATGGCCCTGAGCAGGCTGGAGTCTGGGGCTGCTCTGTTAATCAGGAGGCACGCCCTAATGAACACCTGCCTGCCAGCAGAGTCCCCAGGGGGGATCTGAATAAAGCAGGCTCCCAGCCAGCTGGCCCAGCACTTTGGCTTTCTAGAGAAGCAATAATTATGTACGCCTGTCAAAGCCTTCCCATCGGGCCTCATTCAAATTCACGGATGAGAGACCCCCAACTTTTCTGAGACAGCCCAGACCAGGCTGTATCTTAGAAAAAATATGGAAGAAACTATGTAGACATAAAGGAAGGGATCAAGGGAATAATATATATATAAAAGGGAAGGGGGAAGTGAACACCTGGGAAACTTAAAAAGATTGTTCCCAGGGAGTCTCCATCCTTGAGCTAAATGGCAGAGTCCCTCGGAAGGAGAGAGAGATGTGCTGGAGAGGAAGAAAGCCATTAAAGGAGTGACTGTGGCTATAGTTGTCTGGGGAGAAATGGGAGAGGAAAGGAGGAAGAGGGGGAGGAGGAGGAACAGTTAGGAACAGGGGCATGATGCATCCTTTCTTGGGCATGGGAGTAATGGTTCAATGTACCTATCACAGGCTCTGTCGTGGTGCCTGGAGGTAAATGAGCTGCTTGAAACCTGTGACTTTCTCCAGTCACTGAGCATGAGACATCCTTGTGCATCACCAGCACCAGCACCACCATCTACCTAGCAATTCTCTGCTTCAGACCAGCCCCAAGAGAGTGTCCGGGAGTCATCCCCTTCTGTGTCCTGCTTCCTGGGAGGGCTGACCCAACACTAAATACTCCACCCCGCTGGGTGTCAGTCACTGCATTAGGGTGTAGGGCTACAATACTAATGAAGTGTGACTCCAGCCCCTGGGAGCTTGCTCTGCCTGACAAAAATCCTATTGCCCTTCATAGCAGCAGCTTGAAAGCCTCCCGGACATTTGGGCCTCGGAGGAGCTGTGGCTCGTTGGACCTGCACACCAGCATTTAAAACAAAGTCTTGTGCAGAAGCTTCATTGTGCAGTACGGTGACTGCGGTTAATAACAACATCTTATGTACTTGAGAATTGCCAACAGAGTAGGTTTTGACAGAGTAGTTTTTTGGGTTTTGTTGTTGTTTTGGTTTGGTACTGGTGATGGAACCTAGGGGCGTTCTATTTCTGAGCTATACCCCCAGCCCTATTTTATTCTTTTATTTTGAAACACGGTCTCACTAAGTTGCAGAAAGCCTCACTAAGTGCTAAAACTGGCCGCCAACCCACGATCTACCCACGCCAACCAACTACTGGATTTACAAGTGTGCACTACCACTCACAGCTAACAAAGTAGATTCTAATTCTCCTCCCTAAAAAATAAGTACGTAAGACAATTAGTTAGATTGATTAATCAATCTCATATATATGTAGATCAAAATGCTATGTTGTATTCTATGCCCAATTTTTGTCAATTTAAAAAAAAGTAAATATGCCAGGCAGGGTGGTGCATGCTTGTAATCCCAGTACTTGGAAGGCTGAAACAGGAAGCTCACAGGTTTTTAGCCAGCCTCAGCTACTTAGTGAGGCCCTCTGCAACTTTGTGAGACCCTGTTTCAAAATAAAGATTAAGAAATAGGGCTGGGGGTGTAGCTTGGAGGTAGAATGCCCCCTGGTTCAATTCTAAGTACTGCAAAATAATTAAATTAGTTCATTGCTGGGCTTTGGCAGCAGCCCTAGACTCAAGCCCCATACAGTCCCTAAGTCCTTTAGGGGTTGCTGTCTTGAACACGCTGTTTAGTATCTCTGTAGGCCAATGTCCTCATCTGTAAACCATTGTAGGTTCTTTCAATATTAAGTTGACAGGAATGGAGCTTGCAGCCCAAGCCAGGCAGGAGATGCCCTGCTGGGAGCAAAGGGGCAGCTCAGCACAAGCCCAGCCTTGACCTCTTTTTCACTCAGGAACCTTTGTTTCTTCCCCGCCACTCCTGTGCTGGGGATGAAACCCAGGAGGCACAGCTGCTGGTCCAGGCTCTATGGGGAGCCACACCCCAAGCCCCAGTACTGTTGCTTTCTTTCCTTCCCACTCGGGCACCTGTGACCTGCTCAGTCCCTTCCTAAGTGGAAGATTGGGACAAAGGGCAGTGGTCAGATGCTTGGGCACTGGCCCTTTTAATGCTGGCAACTAAGCAGCCTCCCTTGTCCTTGGACAGGCTTCTGGACATCTCTGGGCCTTGGATTCCTCTGAAGTGCTTGGGTAGAAGGTCTCTGGTGCTTTGCATAACCCTACATTCCCAGGTAACCTGCACCTTCCATGTTACTGTAGGGGCTGAGACCCGCCATGTCTTGGCTGGGGAAGTTTGGCAAAGGTACCTCTCTCCGTGCCTCAGCCTCTCCCCCCACCCCATGTTAAAGGGGTGATCCTGGCATCTCCCCCAGAGGTTTCTGGTATCTAGGACTGAGCGAATTCATGGTAGCACCCAGAGCAGGCTGGACAGGTGCTGGATCAGTGAAGGGTCGCTGCTCTTATTGGCTGCCACATTCACATAGACATCATGATGTGTTGGCTCCTAAACTGGAGGGAAAGGATTTGTCTCAGGTGTGTGGGCTCATGGGCCGGGGTCAGGGCGACCTGCCTGCTGCCTGGAAGAGGCTTTCTGATTTTTCCCCAGGACCTTTCCTCTCTGCTCTGGATGCTCAGGAGCCCAGAAGGCTGCAGCTCCTGTTCTTCACGCCTATCTGCATAAAGAAAGTGGCCTCCCTTTGTTCCTGGGCCCCAAATCTGGGGCTCTGGTCAGAGCCTCCCCGGCTCATCAGTGAGGTGCCAGCTCATCAGTGAGGTGCCACCCCTGAGGGGACCAGGGGAGGAGGGACCGCGGGGACCTGCGGTGCATCCACCCCAAAGGAACTGCACAGAATGACCTCACGCCTCCCTCTCCAATAAAGAGCAGCCAATGCACAAGCACTGGGTTTATTGCGCGCCCCCAGGCTGGAAGTGGAGGACTCGGTGACAGGCAGGGGCTCAGGCATCATTTATCCCAGGCTGCCCTTCCCTCTGTCAGATTTTCAGGGAAGTTAACCCCACCCCCTCCTGTCCAGAAAGTTGAAGATGCACGGTTTCTGCCCGCCGCCGGGACCAAGCCTTTCTGCCATCTCACAGCTGCGGCCACTCCTGAAGGGCAGGAGTCGCCCGTCCATAGGCCTCAGAGCTCCTGAAGCTCTGCCACCAGGTGGTCCTGGCTGTCCCCATCATAGCGGTCACAGTGGCCTCACAGTGACAGCAACTTGTCAGTAACACCCTTGAGCTAAAGGGAGAGAGTATGATTCCTCCCAAAGCGTAACCAGGAGCCTTTTGGCTGTTGCTATTTGCTGTTTTATTTCATTCTTTAAATGCAATTAACTCAGAAGCGGCAATTCCTTTGATTTAGAGTCTGAGATGTCCCAGGGGAATAGTGGCTAAGGAGAATGGGCTGATGAGGAGAATGCTCTGTAGAGTTGAGGCCACTTCACCACTGACCCGGAGAGGCTCTGGGATGAAATCTGCCCTGCCTCCTGCCCAGCGTGGCAGGGATACTGGAAAGACAGGACACCAAGCCAGGGACAGACAGACAGCCAAACTGGCGTCCTAGGCTTAGGGACTACCTGCTAGGCCCTGGGGAGGGGAGGGTGCCCGACCTTTCAGGCCTCAGCCTAACAGTGTGTATGAGTTTCCTGTGGCTGCTGGAACAAATGATCCCTAATCTTGGTGGCTGACTGTGACAGGAGGGCGCTCTCGCGGTTCTGGAGACTCACTCGCTGGAGGGAGCGCTGGCCCCCAGCCTTTTCCAGCTTCCAGAAGTGGCTGGTATTCCAGACCACTGTGTCTCCGAGATCTCTGCAGTCTCTGCCTCTGTCTTAGTGGATCTGTATGTGGCTGTGTCAAAGTCTCTCTTGTAAGATGTGTGATGCAATTTGCGGCCCAGCTGGATGACTTAAGATAAGTCCTCTCAGAAGTGTCAGTGAATCTCACCAATCTTGTGCATAGACGTATAGACGTTCCTATCACTCTGAACTTCATTACGATCTGAGATTATAATACACCAATAAAAGTATATTTTGAAAAACTTAATTATATCTCTTATAATATAAAGTAATATTCCCAGGTTCCAGAGATTTGAATGTGGACCTACATTCTGGGGGCCGCCATTAAGCAGGGTGCAATAAATCATGTCACACAAAAGTCACCCCAACATCAGAGTGCAGGCGCCACAGGAGGGGGGCCCTGGAGAGTGCTGTGGAATTTGTAGAAAAACAAGACCATTGTAGGTGGGGTGGTCAGGGAGGGCTTCATGGGGCAGGTGGACTTGGAGCAGATAAAATGTAAATGGGAAGAGTGGGGAAAGGAAGGTGTGCGCAACAACTTGGAAATAAAAATGCGATCAGCCCAGGCATGGTGGTGCACGCCTGTAATCCAGTACTTGGGAGGCTGAGACAGGAAGACTGCAGACTCGAGGCCAGCCTCAGCATTTTAGTAAGACCCTATTTCAACATCAATTTATAAAGGGCTTGGGGGTTTAGCCCAGGCTAACCTGGAACTTTCTATGCTCTTGCCTGGGCCTCCTGCATTGCTGGGAATATAGGTGTACCATGGCCAGAAATAAATATTTTTAAAGACAATTGGGCAAAGGTGAAGTCGGATAGGAAAGCTCGAGTCCAAGGGTGCCCTAACTACCAGGCTGGCTTTGGGACCACTTAGAAGGTTTGTTTTATAATTCTAAGTCACATACTGAAGAACTAGTATAATACTGAGCGCATGAATCGCCATGGACCAGGCACCGTCCTCGGTTCTCTCTGTGCCCTTACTGATTCGTGTCTGAGGACTCACACATCCTCCTAACAGCACTCTGACGTGTGTGTGGTCATTAGCCTCACTTTGCAGCCAAGGAAACTGAAGCAGATGAGCATTAAGTAACTTATCCCCAATAATGTAAGAAAGCGGCAATATATGTTAGCAGACTAGATTTAAGAGATCAGAGAGGAACCAGATGGTTGTACGGGCTTTTGGGGGAGAATGAGAGGTGCTGAGAATTGAACCCAGAGGCATCCTACCTCTGAGCTACACTCCCAGCCCTTTTTACTTTTTATTTTGTAACAGGGTCTCACTAAGTTGATGAGGCTGGCTACAAACCTGTGATCTTCCTGTCTCAGCCTCTCAAGTACTGAGATTATAAATGTATGGTGCACCACCACTCCTGGCTAGTAATGTTATTTATTTATTTATCTATCTATTTATTTATTTATTTATTTATTTATTTATTTATTTATTTATTTTTGGTGGTACTGGGGTTCCTGGAAACCCTTCTACCTCCTGGCTACACTCCCAGACCTATTTTATATTTTTTTTTAATTTAGAAATAGGGTCTCTTAAGCCAGTGAGTCTGGCCTCAAACCAGTGCCATCCTCCTGTCTCCACCTCTGAAGAGCGGGGATTACAAGCGTGTGCCACCACGCCCGGCTGTAATGTTTTTTAGAACAAGTCAATGAATGGGAACTTTGGGAGGGGAAAGGAAAGGAAGAATCTAAATTTAATAGCAATATAAAGAATAATATTTTAGCATATCCACTTCATTGATTCTGGTTTTTTGCAGAAGAGAAAAACAGGGGCCTGGAGAGTCTATGTAATTTGTCCAACATCATCTATCTGGGACGTACACCTGTCAAGTTTTAAGTAACGAGATAAGTCCTGGTAACACGTGTAATCCCAGTACTTGGGAGTCTAAAACAGGAGGATCGCAGGTTCAAGGCCAGCCTGGGCAATTTAGTGAGACTCTTCGCAACCTAGCAAGATCCTGCTTGAAAACAAAAGGGTTGAAAGTATAGCTCAGAGGCAGAATGCCCTGGAGCTCAATCCCCAGTACCAAATAAAAGAGTGATGGGATGATATGTAAGTGATAAAAAGTATACTGTGAAGAATTGAAGAGGTGCCAGGATGCCACTTCCTCCACCCATTTCTGGAAGTTTCGGTGTCATGTGTTCGTTGCCTAGCCCACAGTGCACACCCGCACACATGCTCAGTGCCACTGAGTCACTACAGTCTCTGGTGCCCCACCTGGAAGGAGACCTGGCCTAATCCGGAATGCTGGGTACAATGGGGATGTGCATGGTTTCCCGATGGAACAGTCCAGAGCCCTGGGGACCTGGTGGGGGCAGAAGCACGGGCTCCAAGCAGAGCATGCTGAAGGGGGGCATTTGTGAAATTTTAGTTGCCAAATAGAAGGCGCCATACACACTTAGAAAAACAATGGGAAAAGAATTTGATATAGAAAAAGCAAAAAAGAAGAGAAAAGCTATTGAATCTGAACAAAGTTAATTCCAGGCAAAAAGAAAATTTGTCTTAAATGCACTGATCTCATGGGGCCGGGCGGCAGCGACCCGGGGCAGGCGGGGCCCGCTGGGCCTGCCGTGCTCAGGCCGGAGCCCGGTGTCCTGTGCAGCTCGGTGGGCTCCAGGCCGGCTTCTGGCCTTGCTCCCAGCCCGACTCCTGCAAAGTTCCCTAAACGTTTACAGCACTAGTAATTGGCAAATTATAATCAGCAGGATTCTGTAAACATCCCTTTGCAGTGCATAACAGCAGAGAGCTTTCTGCCTAGCCAGCAAATTGCTCTAAATGAGTTTAAGAAACTTTTGGAACCATGTAGTTCATTAATCAGCATCATGTCAAGGTAGCTATCATCTTAGTGTAGAAGACCAAGAAATCAAGATGCTGACGCCTGGAACGCTTCCTTTCTTTCTTTCTTTCTTTCTTTCTTTCTTTCTTTCTTTCTTTCTTTCTTTCTTTCTTTCTTTCTGTGGTACTGGGGTTCCTGGAAGCCCTTCTACTTCTGGGTTGCACTCCCAGACCTATTTTTTTAATATACTTTTTATTTTAATTTGGAAACAGGGTCTCTTAAGCCAGCGCAGCTGGCTTCAAACCTGCGCGATCCTCCTGTCTCCACCTCCCAAGCGCGGGGATTACAAGCGTGCGCCACCACGCCCAGCGCTGCCTGAAATGTTTTAAAGCCAGCCTTACAGAGATCGAAAGATTCAGTGCCTGAGTCAGTGAGGATGGGCGAGGTTATGTTGTGATGTCAACCCCTGAGTGTGAGTGTCAGAAAATTTCACTCCTTTCTGAGACTGAGTAATATTCCATCGTGTGTACCCGGACCTACTGTTGAATTCTGGCTTCGCTGTGAGACTGCAGACAGCCCGCCTGATGTCACTCAGTCTCCAAATCCTGATTGCTGAAAGAATATTAACCTCCATTTCATTTATTTTATGGTCCTGGATATTGGGCCTGGGGCATTCTACCTTCAAGCTACATCCCCAGCCCTTTTTATTTATTTATTTATATTTAGAAACAAGGACTCTCTAAGTTCCAGAGGGTCTTGTTAAATAGCTGAGGCTGACCTTGAACCTGCGATCCTCCTGTCTCAGTCTCTCAAGTACTGGGATTAGGGGCATGTGCCACTGTGCCTGGCCTTGATGACCTCTATTTTAGATGACCAGATCATATACGGGGCTTCTCAGCACCATATCAGAGACGTGGTAATGCCCAAGTGAATTCTTTGTAAGCCATAGAGTTAGAAAAAGAAGATAAAGTGTAATGTGAGCAGCTAAAGCAGCATTAGCCTTTATTCCTGTCGTTTCAAGGGCCTTATCCAATCAGGCCCCAGATACTCAGGTCAGCTGGCTCGGCCACTTTCCCCTGCTCCTCCAGCCCCTTTCCACACACCACCTTCCACCCGACCCACTCATTCTGCCAGCAGTGAGTCCAGGAGCTGCATGACAGGTCAATTCTACCAGTCCTAGAGGAATGCCTTATATATGTCCACTTGTGTCCATTGAGAAGCTGGCTTTAAAATTTAACCCCTCCCAAAAGAAATAAAGCTTGCTTCTGTCATTTCCAAGTTTGGGCTAGATCTCTCTCCATAATCGGCAAGAACCCACAATAGTTACTTTCTGGTCGCACTTTACTTTAAAATACCACATTGACCCAGCATGATAACCCACTCCCCCCCTCTATTTCCATTTACTATATTTGAGTTCAGGTGGCTTTTAGTATTTGAAGAAGAAAAAAAGCAAATACAGTCTAAGCGCAAGATTTCTCACCAGTGGAGACTCGAAGCCTGAATGAGCTTCAAGGGCAAACCTCAAAGATTATAAATGTAAATATAAATGTATATTAAGAAATAGCAAGCATCATGGAAGCACCGTGACTGCCTTGAAAAGATGGTGATCATTTGGAGAGAGAAATTATATAGTACATTGTACTTTTCAAAGTGGCCGCGGTGCCCAGAGATGCATTCAATGCTTTGGAACTTGGGCAGACTCCTTTTCGGGGCAGATGGAGGCAGGCAGTGCCGGCCACAGTCTGCCGCAGCCCATACCAGCATTTGTTGAAAGTTTCAGGAGCTCCGGTCTTGGGTTCTACTTCATAATCCATCAGTGTCGGTGTGAGATGTACCACCTGTGTCCTGCTGTAAACCCCAGGGTACAATTTCTCCTATTAATGAAGGAGAGTCTGGCATAAAATCTCATTCCCTGTCGGTTCAGAGACTGCTTTTTGACCTTTTCAAAGTGGGGCATAGGGGGACAGTGGAGGTATGAAGGATTAGGGGGTGTTGGCTTATCAAGTAGAGTTACTTGTTGATTTCTGTCTTCTGAGGAGGAAGCGCCACCATAGCTTTGAACCCAAAGGGGCAGTTTAAGCAGGTGTCACTGGTCAATTAGTGGTCATTGAAGAAGACGAGGGGAAACATCTGTTAATCCTCGCTTCATCTCTGGGATGCCCGTTTCCTCTGTACCGTGGACAACCTCACAGCCTAATGATGAGGACTGAACCTACTGGTACTTGTAAAGTGCTTAGAACAGTGTTTGCCACACAGCAAACACAGGCAGTCTTTGACTCAATGTAAAATTTTGGGCTTTCATTATGGTGCAAAACCAATATACTTTCAGCAGAGCCCAGGGTTTGAATTTTGATTTCAAGTCTTCTCCCCGGGTATGATATGGGATATGGCCCTCTCTCAAAATGCTGGGCAGAGGCAGCTCCAGGTTGGTCACACGACCATGAAGGGAAAATAACCTCTAATCTGCAGTGTGCTGTGCTAGGCTGCTCAGCTCTCGGAGCTTAGGTGTAGTAAATGCATTTTGACGTAATGATATTTTCTACTTCTGAGGGGTTTATTGGAAAGTAACTATCATAAGTACAATAGCATCTGTGAATATGTTTATTAAACTTTTTTTGTTTTTTTTGTTTGTTTGTTTTTTGGTGGTACTGGGGTTCCTGGAAGCCCTTCTACCTCTGAGATACACTCCCAGCCCTATTTTTATATTTTTATTTGGAAACAGGGTCTCTTAAGCCAGCGCGGCTGGCTTCGAACCAGCGCGATTCTCCTGTCTCCACCTCCCAAACCCAGGGATTACAAGCGTGCGTCACCATGCCCGGCTATTAAACATATTTTGAAAGCTGGCAGTATAGCTTAGTAGTGTAGCCCTTGACTAGCATGCCTGAAGACCCGAGTCCAATTCCCCAGCACCCACAGAAAATAAATTTAAAAATTAAACATATATATAAACATATACATATAATATATATTAAATATAATATTGGTGCTGAGGGTTGAACCCAGGGACATTCTACCTCTGAGCTATACCCCCAGTCCTTCTTTTTATTCTTTATTTTGAAACAGGGTCTCGCTAAGTTGTGGAGGGCCTCAGTAAGTAGCTGAGGCTCGCTACTGTCTCAGCCTCCCAAGTACTGGGATTACAAGCATGCGCCACCACACCCGGCATATATACATTAAATAAGGCGTCCTGTCAATTCAACATGAAGCGTGAAGGAAAGTCACTGGGTTTAACAGCCCTGCCACAGAGCACCTGTGAACAAACAAGGCTACTAGGACGACTAGGCAACAGGACGAGTGCTCATCTTACACCCTTCATTTCCCTCTGCTCAGTGGAATCCTCATTGTCTATTCCTTTGGGTTTTATAAAAGCCACTGGCATTTACCTACAGTGCCTGGGCTTTGAGCCATCCCACTGAAACTGTGATAGAAAGCGGAGATCACGTGTTTTTAAGAAAAGTATTCTTCGTCTCTCAACCTTTCCCCCTTTGTCTTGTCCCCGCAGCCCAAGCTTTTGGCCAAGGAGCTTCTTGACCTCGTGGCATCTCACTTCAACCTGAAGGAAAAGGAGTACTTTGGAATCGCATTCACAGATGAGACGTAAGTGCTGGCCTCGGCCCTCAGAGGGGCGGAGAAGGGCAGCCCCCGAGGGGCAGGGAAGGGCAGCGCTGACACTGCGCGGTCCCAGCTGGGAGCGGAGGCATCAGACACAGGCCATTTGGGTCCCGTGGTCCGGGGTCAGTCCAAGTTCATCCTCTGAATTTCAAAAGTCCTGTGATCATGCTTGGGACAGACAAGGGATGTGATTAGGGTGGTGCCACTATTATGAAATTATTAGGTAAACTTGTTCTTACAATCAAGCAGATTTCGTGTTCAGACTGAAATGTTTATTTAAAAAAATAAAAGAAATAGATCTGTATGGGTTTGTTTTTCATGAAAGTTAAGTAAAAACTTCTGGAGAAATTAAACATTTCTCTCCAGTATTGGAATCGCCATAACAGGAAGTAAATTTGATGATAAATTCAAAACAAAGAATAGCTGGACAGTTTCACTGTCTGAGTAGAAGTAGAATATTTAAAAAATCAAAAATTCAGATATCTCAGATGATGAAAAATAGGTTTGCTTTCAATGGTCTTTCAGTTTGGCCCTGTAAGGCGGTGTTACACAATCCGAGGAAGGAATATCTTTTCTTTTCTAAGATTTCAATTTTCTTCTCAATGTTATTGAAAGAGAGCAGTGAATACCTGCCAAAATTCCTAGATAAGAATAAACTATTCTAAGCAAATGTTTCATAATTCTTTTTCCTCTGGGTATATACACATATACACAGATGTGCCCTCCTCTAGTCTATAGAATTATGAAGGTGATTTCCTAAAATGTTCATCGACCAGGGGTTCTGTTAGAGGGCAGACAAGAGTCCAGGGGAGCCCAGGCCCTAGGAATCAGGTGGGGCCGTTGAGGCAGGACTGGTTCTGAGCAAGAAGAGGCAGGCCCACACTGTGCAGAAGGAGAGGGGACCATATTTATCTTCACACGAGGACAGTGAGCCTCGGGAAGCCACAAATGGACCAGATGGCCGTATGACTTATTGTCCAAATGGAGACACTGTGAATAGAAGGGGCTATAAGTGGGGGCTCTGTTGGGCTAAGTGGAGCATCTGTTCCCTATAAATTAGTGACGTCTGGGACAGCAGTGTGTTGAGGAGTAGGAGCAAGGCCTTGTCTTTCTCAAGAAAGGAGCGAGGTTGTGCCTGGTGCCGGAGCCTGGGTACTGAGGAGGCAGGGGCGCTGGAAGGAGTCGCCATGCCTGCGAGCTCGGCTGTGAGGACGCGAGCAGCCGGCGCCAGCATGAACAAAACAAAAGCCCCAGAACACACTTTTTTAGCAACCGCACTTCTAGAACAATCTCTTTCACAACTGCAGATGTTTTCCACCTTTCCTCTGGAGAATCACTGGAAACCCCTCCACTTGATACTGTTCTCCTTGATTAGAAGGAAACCATAGGCTTCAATTAATCACACGCCCATTGTTCCCATTTCCAACTAAGCTCACGTGACCAAAACATTCCATGAACTCTAGATGAGTCCCAATTAGACTGCCCTTTTGAGTCAACAAGAATCAAAGGACAATCGTGTTACTCCTGGGCCCAAGAGGTAGCACGTTCCCGGCCTCACAGCACTGGCCAGAAGTTATCGTCTGGCAGGAAAGGAGAAAGTCACTCTTCTTCCAGGAGGGACAAGTGCACAAAAATCGCACACCAGAGGCGTTCTCGCTGACCGCGTAACTTAGAGGAAGAAAGATTTATTTGCTCAGTTTTTTTGTTGTTGTTGGTGGTGGTATTTTTGTTTTATTTTGTTTTATTTTGAGATTTGAAGATCTTGGCGTTTCAGTCCATATTAGGCCGGGCCACGTCTGTGGAGCTCAGGGGAGGGTGGGGGAAAGCAGAGAGGAGAGAGCGAAGCTCCTCTCACATCGTGGAGGCCGGAACCAAGAGAGAGCACGCAAGCAAGGGGACTCAAGGACACAAGCAGGGTCCCAAGGCCACAGCCCCGGACACGCCTTCCCCAGCCTCACACCACCTGCCCAGGTGACCACCCAGGCCGGGTAAATTCATCACAGTGGATTTACACACCGATGACCCAATTATATCAACTTTGAATATTAAAACGCGAGCTCCTGAGGGCACGTTTTGTATGTATCTAACCACAGCTGGGGGTGGGGGTTGCAGGCTTAAGAAAAGTGCACTCTCTCCATCACGTCCCCTTGAATCTAGCTAGGTGAGAAGGTCTCTCCAGCAATGGCAGGAATGGCGGTGGCCAGGAGGGGCTCAGTGGGAAAGAGCTGGAGCTGGCAGATGGTTCCAAAACAAAAACTGGCACATGTGCCTGCCATAGTGGGGAGAAAGGGCACGCATCAGAGGCCCAGAGGAAGCCTAGAACAAGCACCTCCGAGGGGCTGGCACAAGGACACAGACCAAGGGAGCAGGGGCCGTGACTCACAGACGGCCCGTCTTGGCCTGGCCACACCAGGGCCAGCAAATTGCTGGGGCCTCTTTGCTAATCTGAACTTTCCTCCTTTTCCTGGAAGGAAAGAGAACAAAAGCTGCCCCACAGAATTGTGCCTGTGGGTGTGACCTGGCCTGGCCTGGCCTAGGCAGGAAGCACCAGCCCTAGAGCTTGTCCCCAGCCCTTTCTCTGTGTGCCTGTGACACTAATATGAGGCCACTAATAGCTGTGTTTTCAAGTTGTGTGTGTACACTGTGGTGTGTGTGTGTGTGTGTGTGTGTGTGTGTGTGTGCATGTATGTGTGATTGAGGATACGTTCCGTTTCATAATAAAATGCAACAGAGGCTTCGTCTTTTGTGATAGCCCCTGGTATAACGCATGTATTTGACTTTTTCCTAATGCAAATCCAGCAAACTTTAACACTTAGAAAGTGCTTGTAGCCGGGGATGGTAGAGCACGCTTGTAATCCCCGCGCTTGGGAGGCGGAGACAGGAGGATTGCACAGGTTTGAAGCCAGCCTCGCTGGTTTAAGAGACCCTGTTTCCAAATAAAAAAGTATAAAATAGGTCTAGGAGTGTAGCCTGGAGGTAGAAGGGTTTCCAGGAACCCCAGTACCACAGAAGAAGAAGAAGAAGAAGGAGAAGGAGAAGGAGAAGGAGAAGAGGAAGAAGAGGAAGAAGAAGAAGAAGCTTGTCTACTGTAAAATACTGTTCAAGTGCAAGATATTATTACCAGCTGCATTACCATTCCTCGAGGTAAAATGTCTAATGGAACATTTGACTCTTAGGTCACCTGCTTTCCGTGATTCTTTCAATATTAACTGCTGTTGATGATGTTTTGTGGGGTCTAGATGGGACAAGAGAAAAAACATATATAAAACAGAATACAGACAGGAAAATGGAAGTTCCTCTAGACTTCCCTCGCCCACAAGTTATATTCATTAATAAAGTGTCTAGGTTCACATTGTAAGGCTTTGTCCTCGAGGATGTTCAATATTGTCAGTAGCCAATCATTTTCAGCATTAATACTAGCTCTGCCTTCTCTTTTTTCATTTTTTAGCTTCTTTATTGAAGTAATTAGACTTAGGGATGAGGTGCAAAGACATCCTCCACCCACTTTCCCAAATCCCAGGATCTTAAAAAACAATGTCATATTTCTTAAAGCTAAGAAACCAAACTATTACAGGAGACTGAGGCAGAATACTGGGAAGTTGGAGGCCAGCCTGGGCAACTCAGTGAGGCCCTTTCTCAAAATAGCTCCATATGCAAGGTCCTGGGTTAAATCCTCAATACTGCAGGGGAGGGGTGTCAAGAAATTAATATTAGCCAGGAGTGGTGGCTCACCCTTGTAATCCCAGCATTCAGGAGGCTGAGACCGGAGGATCGCGGTTTGCAGACAGCCTCAGCTACTTAGTGAGGCCCTCTGCAACTCAGTGAGACCTGGTTTCAAAATAAAGAATAAAAAAAAAAAAAAACAGGGCAGGGGGTATAGCTCGGAGGTCAAATGCCCCTGGGTTCCATCCCCAGACCCGCAAAAAATAATTAATATTGGGACTAAGTTAACTAAACCATAGACTTTATTCAGATTTCACCAGTTTTTCTATAAATGTCTTTGTCTATTCTAGGATTCAACTGCATTTAGCCTCTTTTTATGTATTAATCAGTTTTTGCATCATTGTGACCAAAATACCTGGGGAGAACAACTCAAGGAAGAAAGGTTTATTTGACTCAGAGTTTCAGAGGTCAGTCCATGGTCAGCTAGCTCCAAGCAGAGTGGAAGAAAGCCACTCAGGGCAGCTGGAAGCAAAGAGAAAGAGACAGAGGAGGGTGAGGGTAGATAAAGTGCTCAAGGCCCTGCCCTCAGCACCCCATACTCACCTTCCTGCAAGTACCACCCTGTAAGTCCATTCACATTGATAATCCCTCCATAGATTTATCCACTGATGAGGTTAGAGCACTGATCCAGTTATTTCATCTCTCAACATTTTGCCATTGCTAACACATGAGCTTTTCTGGGAGATGTGGCATATCCAAACCACAGCATTTTATTTTTATAAATTCTGTCCAAAAAGAAGACAGGCATGGTGGCGCACGCTTGTAATCCCCGCGCTTGGGAGGCTGAGACAGGAGGATCGCACAGGTTCGAAGCCAGCCTCAGCTACTTAGTGAGGCTCTCAGCAATTTAGTGAGACCCTGTTTCCAATTAAAATATTAAATAGGTCTAGGAGTATAGCCCGGAGGTAAAAAGCCTCTGGGTTCCACTGCCAGTACCACCAAAATAAATAAATAAATAAATAAATAAATAAATAAATTCTGTCAAAAAAAAAAAGATACCTATGGTCATCTGTCAGTAACCTGAATATTTGATGATGTGTACACACAAGGACATTTGGTCACCTTTAATACATTCTGAAACAAAGTAAGAGCCTGGCATACATTCAGTCTTAAAACACTTGCCTGAGTCATAGTCTCAACCTTAGTTACACATTGGAAGCACCTAGAACTCTTTATAAAATACCCATTTCTGGGGCCTCCCTGCAGATGTTCTAATTTAATTAGTCTGGGTGTGGCCTGGGCACTGGGATTTTTCAAAGCTCCCCGGTGGATTCTAACGTGCTAACGAGTTTAAAACCCCTGTTCTAGAGAAAGTACTGGAGTTAATTTCCTCTGCTCGCTTCTTCAGCTCCCAGCAGAGAAGGCGATTCTAATTCAGTGTTGAATTTTGGGGGCCAGTGCTAACAGATCCCAAACGCAGCGTTGTAGACCATCTCCCCTTTAGGCTCCACTCCTAACAGTTTGAGAACCATCTCCACCGTTCAGCTTTTGTGTTCCTGTGTACACAAAACGCATAACTGAGATTTTAATTAATCAAACGTTGGTATCCACCATTTAGAGAAAGCTATTTTTGTTACATTTTGTTAAATACGTTTTTCTGTTTTATTCACACGGCTGCTTTAACTCCCAGGTTTTAATTATTTTTTGGAATTGTTGACTGAGGGGGGACAGAGATCCCACCATCAAAAGCCAAAACTAAGCAACAGTTAGACTAGTCAGCAGAAATAGACACACCCCAAGTGACGTGTTTGCCATAGTACATTTCAACTTTAATTTGAATCTCCTATTTCAAATTTATGAATTGCTCGTTGAGTGCTATAAATGAGTATCCACGCATTAAAACAAATCCATGCATAAAAACAAAGCCCCTTAAGAATTACTTTGAGATTTGAGGGAGAAAGAGAACAAACGTGGTTCGATATTACTGTGTACTTTAAAAACTGAGTATGGTTAGAATGTCCCTTCCCAACCAATTAAGAAAATGAGTAGTTCTCAACCTACTATTTCAGCACAAACCCCTTTGACATTTGTTAAGAAGTTACATTCTTTCTCCTTCTCCACAAAAGATTATGTACAAAATTTTTGCTTACAGGTGAAGGGGGGGTCACAGAAACCCTGAAGTCAGGATCCTAGCCTGAGAACCTACATGGAGCGGGGCGTGGTGGCGCACGCTTGTAATCCCCGCATTCGGGAGGCTGAGAGCGGAGGATCATGGTTTGCGGTCCGCCTCAGCTACTTAGTGAGGCCCTTTGCAGCTCAGTGAGACCTTGTTTCAAAATAAAGAATAAAAATGAAGGCTGGGGGTGTAGCTCAGAGGTAGAATGTCCCTGAGTCGTTCCATCTCCAATACCACACACACACACACACACACACACACACACACACACACACAAAGCCTGGTTGTATGGTAATCGATTTAGGATATTTTTCCACAGCGTCCTGTCTTATTTAATTGAATTTCCTAATTGTTGCTGCTTGTGGATTTGGTTTTACCCAAAGAAAGAAGGTCTGCAGTGGCCTGACTTGTTGGCAGTGCGTTGTGGACCTACGGCTGGGAGCTGTAGGTGGGAGCACATCCTATTCTGCACGGTCTTTACGTCTGTGTCCGCTTGAATACAACCATGGCCGCCACTGGCCGGGACATCTGTGAAAGGTCCAGTTGCAGAGAATCCCCGGCCACATGCTCGTCCACAATTTAAGAAATGAACAAAACACAAAAAGCAATTTTCCAATTGTGGAAGAAAGAACAAGCAGAAGCAACTCTGGGAATGTAATTTAATTAGAAGTGGGCTTGGGTTTCCAATCCTTAACTCCTGTAGGTTGAGACAGGAGGAAGTCAATGGCTACGGCCTTGGTGCCTGGATTGTAATCCTTGCTTCTGGGAACTTGGCGTTCAGTGGTCATCACTACCCCTGAGAAGAGCACCGCACTGTCAGATATTACGGCAAACCACAGGACCTTATGTTTAGTGACCAGAGAAGTGATTGAGTTTAAGTCTTTCTGTGTGTAGCTAAGATATGGAGGAGAGAGGAGGAGGGGGGAGGGGAAGGAGGAGGAGGAGGAAGAGAAGGAGGGGTAGGAGAGAGGAGGAGGGGGAGAGGGGAGGAGGGGAGGGGGAGTAGAAGAAGGAGAAGGTGGAGGAGAGAGGGGGAGGAGAGAAGGAGGAGGAAGAGGAGGACAATGATGACGACATTGGTATCACACAAGGGGGACTTAGAGACCCCAGCTTTCTTCTCGCTTGATTTTTCTTTATCAGTGCAAATGCCATCAAGGAGCCTGGAGCCCTGACCCAGTGAATAGAGTGAATTCTTCATCTGGGACCATTTATTCAGGGTGGAAGCGGTGTCTATGCCTGGTGACAGTCACTGAGCCTACAAGAATGTTTATCTCTGGGGCCCATTGTAAAGCTGATGGGTTCATTTTCTTAACAAATAATTTATTTAGCATCCATTATTAACCACTGGAGATACAGAAATAACTGGTCTTTGATCCCTTGTCCAGCTTGTGTTTGTAGTTTAAGAGATCATTAATAAAGCCTGAAAGCCGGGCGCTCACTTTTGGGAGGCTGAGACAGGAAGATCTGGGTTCATGGCCAGCTTCAGCTACTAAGTAGTGAGGCCCTTTGCAACTCAGTGAGACCCTGTTTCAAAATAAGACTAAAAAATAAGTCTGGGGTGTAGCTCGAAGGTAGAATGCCCCTGGGTTTCATCCCAGGTATCGCAAAAAAAAAAAATAATAATAATAATAATTAAAAGAAAATAAAGCCTAGGGTGGTGACACACACCTGTAATCCCAGTATTTGGGTAGCTGAGTCAGGAGGATCACAAGTTCTAGGACAGTGCAGAGTAACTTAGGGATACCCTGTTTCAAAATTTAAAAACAAAACAAAACGGGGCTGGTGGTGTACCTCAGAAGCAGAATACCACTGTATTCAATCCCTAGTGCTCATTCACACATAATTAGTAAGACATAATGTAGATGTTATAAAGAAAATTTGAAATGTCTTTAAGACAACATAGGAGAGCAAACAATTTCTCAATACATAAAAAAGCAAAGCCAGAAATTCCAGTTGAACCAATAGTCCATGGTTTGCTAATCTTGTTTCCCCCAAATATACCCTTCTTACTATTTCTCTGCTATTTGAGGGTTTCTAGTTAAATCAGTGTCCCTGGCTCTCCATGATGAGCGTGTATATTTTGGAATTAAGGACCGTAAATAGCTAAACATTCTTCCATTTGAAGAGATCCCCACCTCACCTCCCTCCAGCGACATTTGTAAGAATTTCATACCCTTGCTCCGGCTTTCCCTAGAAATTCATTCCATCTGAAATAACCTTTCTACCATAAAAACATCTAAAAGGTGCACAATATCATTCTCCCCTCAGGTCCCGAGAGGGGATTGGTTCAAATAGACTTAGCCCACACCTCCTCCCTCCAGTAACTCTATAAAACAAGCTCTCCAGAGGCCAGCGTATTGAAGGTGCCAACATCTGACCCCCCAAAAAATCTATTTGTATTATATGTAGTAGCTAAAAGCAATCTATTAAATAAATGCATCCAATTTCTAGTGCCCGGAAGCAATTACATATTTATTACTGGCCCAACAGTTCCACTGACTGCAGCCATAAACCAAATGAGCGCCATCTTGTTCAGCCTTAAAGATAATCATCAGTGAGATAATAACAAAAATATTTGTCTGCTGGGGAACCATGTGTTTGTTTGTTTGCTTGTTTGTTTTGGGCTTTGATGTTGGCAAAGACCCTAGCTCACATTCTCGAATGCAAAAAATCAGTGGGTGTCAGGACAGCCAAGTTATCGGGCATCTCTTAGTTAAACTGCGGAAGAAATGCTGCTGTTACCTCTTTGCTCTTCATCATACCCTAACTCAAAAGGGGGAAAAAAGAAGTTTGAGAGAGGAACCTGGTATCAGTACAATGCAGTGGCTAATAGGGCAGAAAGAGCCTTCTCCGGGGAGAAATCCCAAACCCTGTTTGGTATAGGAACTGAGACTTCACGTCCAATAAAAGGAGTGAAAAACATATCTTAACAGATCTACTGCAGCCAAAACCAGTGACCAGAATCAGAATTACACTTTTTACTTTGTGTGTGTGTGTGTGTGTGTGTGTGTGTGTGTGTGTGTGTGTGTCTGTGCTCAACCCCCAGCCCTATTTAATTTTTCATTTTGACACACGGTGTCATTAAGTTGCTGAGGGCCTCCCTAACTTGCTGAGGCTGGCCTCAGACCTGATACCCTCCTGTCTCAGCCTCTCGCATACTGGGATTACAGGCGTGCACCACTCTTCTGCTCCTGCCAGGCCCTCTATCAAGAAAATTTAAGACAAAAAGGCAACATTTAAATCAACTTCGTTTTTGGATGGATCTCTCCTGTAGGGAGTCATTCAGTCTGTAAGCAAACACTTCTTGGTGCCCCACATATTTGCCAGACACTGGGTTAGGTTCTAGGGATGTAGACCCAATTGCCATCCCTAGAGCCGCAACTGTGGGCTTAATAGAGGGTTTTTTTTTTCATTTTGTTTTATTTTCTTGTTCAAGTATGAAGTATCAGAAAGAGGATGGACACCTCTAGTGTATGTGTATATAGGAACAGATGTTTTTATACAGTGATGCACACAAATTGTGTTGCATTATACACAGAATATGCCAGCCTTTCATGCAAATATATGTATAGACATATATACATACATATATATATTTATTTTGAACATTAGTGGCGCCCAGTGTCTGTCGCTTGAGGAAGTATAATCAGTGGGGTCTATTCAATGTTAGTTTACTTAGTGAATCAATTGTGTGACTCTGAGATTAAGTAATGAGAGGCCAGCAAAAAAAGTAAGTAGACGACTCTGCACACAGCTGTTCTGTGTCTCTGCCTCACTCTTCAAAGACCAACCACCGCGATGTGCTATCCGAGGACCTCTCTGCCTCATCCCCTTCTGAGATGAATCTCGGGTGGCTTCCTGCCTCCTCGGGACCTTTACACATGCTGGTCCCTCAGCCCTGACAGCGGTCCCCTTCCCCTTCACCATGCAGACCCTTCTCTTTCTTCCAATCTCACTTAAATACCAGGGAGTACTTTGTGGTCCCCCAGACTAGATCAGCTGCCGTGGTCCTAATGCCAGTAGCAATTACGTAATTAAGTGTGGATGTAGCGACTGAGTGTCTGTCTCAGAAGAATATAAGCTCCTGCATCTCATCTCCAGATGCTTTTGTAGAGGTGGTGGTCAGTTGCGTTTATGGAAATAGAAAGGAAGGGAAGAAACACTGCCATGAGTCCATCTGTGTATCACCGGGCATCCACGGTTCACTTTTTTTTGGTGGTACTGGGGTTCACTTTTTTTTGGTGGTACTGGGGTTCCTGGAAGCCCTTCTACCTCCAGGCTACACTCCCAGACCTATTTTATACTTTTTTTTATTTTTTGAAGCAGGGTCTCTTAAGCCAGCACGGCTGGCTTCGAACCTGCGCCATCCTCCTGTCTCCGCCTCCCAAGTGCGGGGATTACAAGCGTGCGCCACCACGCCCGGCATCAGGGTTCACTTTTAAAAGTAACTTTAGTGAGTCCATTATATTTGTCTGTTCACTCCCCTGTTGGTAAAACACTGAGGTTGTTTTGAGTTTGGGGCCATTCTAATGTCTGTTCGGGTACGACATCCATTCAGGTACGACTACTGAGTGTCTGTGAATGTTTGTGTAAGAGACTTTGTGGGAGCAAATGCTTTCAGGGGGGGCCACAAATCCCTAGGATTGACGTGGTGAGGTCATATGGTAGGTGCAAGGTTATTTTTGTTTTTTGGGTTCTTTGGTGTGTAGTCCTGGAGATTGAACCCAAAGGCATTCTACCTCCCTAGCCTTTTTTATTTTTTGTTTTGAATCAGGCTCCTACTAGATTGCTGGGAGTCTCACTACATTGCTGAGGCTGTCCTCATACCTGCAATCCTCCTGTCTCAGCCTCCCAAGAACTGGAATTACAGCTGTGCAACACCATGCCCAGCTATGTTTCATTTGGGGGGGTTCTTATTTTATGTTTTTTTGCCCCATGGGCTTCCAGGAAGGTGTGAGGATTACTAGTGTGTCTCTGGAGTGTGTTTTGAGTCCTGTGAGCAAAAGGGCAGTGAGGGGCAGTAGGAGGGACGCTCAGGACAGGAAGGCCAGGGAGGGGGGCTGAGGTTCCGCTCTCAGCTCAGTGTGGGAAACAGGCAGCGGGTCTGGTCTCCTGGACCGTGTGGCTCCTGACTCCCCTGGAGTCCCAGAGCATCTCCGCTGATACTCTAATCCCCGGCACACCTTGAGTCCTTCCAACACTGAATAGAAAGTGGGGTGAGGCTAAGATCCCTGTGCACCTGCCGTTCAGCACATTCTGACCCCCTCTGCCCTCATCCCTGAGCACCGCTGCAGAATGCAAAGCCCTCACAGTTTCTGTCCTTTGTCTTCAGGGGACACTTGAACTGGCTTCAACTAGACCGAAGAGTCCTGGAGCACGACTTCCCGAAAAAGTCAGGACCCGTGGTTTTGTACTTCTGTGTCAGGTACGTACCCCAGGTGTTCATACTTTGGCTTCTTCTTTTTCTTTGTCAGAAAAGTCTAGAAGGGTGAAGTGACCCGAGGAAGGGGAGGCCACTCTGACTTGGTTTGTGGCTAGAGGTAATGGTCGCAGCACAGCCACATTCCTGGTGGATGGAAACACAGGCGTGAGTGTGCAGGCATGTCAGCACACGCATGGGCACGTGTGTTTGTACTCTTGCACTAGGATGTATGTGTGAAATGAAGAGAAAACTTCTTTTGTTGTGTTTTGAGGGGTGAGAGGAGAGTATCACATGTCCCAAACTAAACTGAGTCTCCCATAGAACCTGCCCGGGAGTCTTTTCTTGGTGGCCATTGGAAACTCCATGACAAAAGTCTCTTCTTTTTTCCCTCCTGTCACAAATGCCACTCGGTTCTTGAAATGTGTGTCTCTTGTCCCAATTAGGACTAACTACTGGAACATCAGGTAGACATTAAAATTACGTTCAGAGACTGGTATCATGGTAAAACGTTGATGCTGTCTTGTATTGTGGGAAAAGACTGGTCGATGTCAGTACAGAGTAAACACAAATATGTAGAAATAAATGATTTGGGGAACAGAGAAGCCCAGCAGCAAACTGCAGGTCAGGGCATTTCCTGGCTAGGAGGGATAACGCATAATATCAGAAACCCTGGGCATTTTCTGTCTGCTAATTTATTCTAAGAAATAAATTAGCAGACAGAAAATGATCACTGCAAACAGTAATAATTGCAAAAGGAACTATATTTGTGACACCGTTTTAAGAGCTAACATCTGTGACAGTCTTCTGAAGATGCAGGGCCCGCCACTGCTGTTTGCAAAAGGGTGTGGGAAGCCAGAGCAGGGGCAAAGCACAGGTCGACGGTAAAGTCGCACCCAGGCCTCCAGACCTGCAGCTGCCCGAGCTCCCAGTGTCCGGAGCCACCAAGCTCCTTCTGTCCAGAACTCCGGCTGCAGAAGCCCCGAGGGTCTTGTTTCATTTTTGCAGTGCTGAGGTTCTAACCCAGGGCCTCTCATGTGACAGGCAAGTGAGACACACCCCAGTTTTTAAACAGATAATACCACTTCTACCCAATACATAACACTCTGTTCTTTTAACATACACAGACAGATATTTGGTTTTTTTTTTGTTTTTTTGTGTTTGTGGGTTTTTTTGTTTTTTTTGTTGTTGTCTTTTTTTTTTTTTTTTTTTTTTTGGTGGTACTGGGGTTCCTGGAAGCCCTTCTACCTCTGGGCTACACTCCCAGACCTATTTTTTTATATATATATATTTTCAAACAGGGTCTCGTAAGCCAGCGCGGCTGGCTTCGAACCTGCGCGATCCTCCTGTCTCCGCCTCCCAAGCGCGGGGATTACAAGCGTGCGCCACTGCGCCGGGCCCCACAGACAGATATTTGGAAGCAGGATACAAATGATTTGCAGTCCCCCTAAAGAGCAGGGTCAGGATTGCGATTTTAGATATAGTCGTCCCGAATTCATAAACGGCATTCAGAGAGCCTAAAATAAGAGTTAAAGGGTCCATGTAACAGGCTGGAGTGTCTGTCTTACCTCAGCTGGCGGAGTGAATTTACACTTGGTTTCATGCCTTTTTGATTTGTTTAACAGCTGTGGGCATATCAGAGCTAATCTCGGCCATTTCCATTACTGATGGGAATGATTTTAATACCACATTCTCTCTAATGGTGTCGACACGTACTCAGATTAATGGGAAAGTAGCATAGAAAGCAAACACTAACAGTTCCGCCGGGAGGGGCAGGTGGCATCCGGCGGGCCTGGAGCTGAACTGAAGCCGGTCATTAGCCTGTGTTTGTGGGGAGACGAGTATGCTTGACCTGTACCAGGCTCCCCCTCCCTCCTGGTCTTATCTCTGCATAATTGAGGTTTTAAAGGTTGTGTTGAGGATCAGTACACAGACATTTCAATGTATACATGATTCCTAACATACGTACCGAAAAGATAAAGTGCTATGTATTAGGGTTCTTTTTCAAGCAGCTATTCCAGTGACTCTCCAGCCTCAAATCTGGAAGCACATTTTCCTTAACTGGATATCAAGTACCAGTATCTTCAGATGCTGATTAGCTGACACATCTCAAATCACAGTTTTAATACCATGTACACTACAAATTCACATTTTAAATCTTTCACAGCACATTAACACAATTATTGGGACAACCAGACTACCTGTTACAGAGGGTGTATTTTAGTGACAGACAAGGACCTCAGAGCAGTTTTCTTTAAGAAATAATTTTATTAAAAAAAAAAAAAACTGCCGGGCGTGGTGGCGCACGCTTGTAATCCCCGCGCTTGGGAGGCGGAGACAGGAGGATCGCGCAGGTTCGAAGCCAGCCGCGCGCGCTGGTTTAGGAGA
This sequence comes from Muscardinus avellanarius, assembly GCF_963383645.1. Taxonomy (NCBI): domain Eukaryota; kingdom Metazoa; phylum Chordata; class Mammalia; order Rodentia; family Gliridae; genus Muscardinus; species Muscardinus avellanarius. The sequence goes on from NC_137806.1 coordinate 18,812,546, forward strand.
CCCTGTTTCTAAATAAAAATATAAAAATAGGTCTGGGAGTGTAGCCCAGAGGTAGAAGGGCTTCCAGGAACCCCAATACCACCAAAAAAAAAAAAAAAAAAAAAACTAAAAGCAAGGCCGGGCGTGGTGGCGCACGCTTGTAATCCCCGCACTTGGGAGGAAGAGACAGGAGGATTGCGCAGGTTCGAAGCCAGCCTCGCTGGCCTAAGAGACCCTGTTTCCAAATTTTTAAAAAAAAAAAAATTTATATATATATATATATATATATATATATATATATATATGAGTGCAGCCCAGAGGTAGAAGGGTTCCATCCCCAGTACCACCAAAAATAAAAATACATACATACATACATACATACATACATACAACATGGAGCTGGCCGTGGTGGCTCACACCTGTAATCCCAATATTTGGGAGGCTGAGACAGGAGAATCACAGACTCGAGGAAAACCTCAGCAAATTGTGAGTCCTCAAGAACTTAGCAAGACTTTGTTTCAAAATTAAAAAAAAAAATTAATAAGTCTAGGGGTGTAGCTAAGAAGTAAAATGCCTCTAGGTTCATCCTTCAGTACCAAAATAAATGAATAAGTAACATGGGATTCGAATCTGAAATATTCAAGATTGACTCACCTGCCATTTAGTGTGCTTTGTATTCGAGGATATAAAACTAACCTCCCACCTGTAACATGATAAGCCAAGGCAACTGAAGCCTCTGTAAAGTCCCACTATTTTCTCATCCTCTCAATGAACAAAATCTGCGAATGATTTTACCTCTTTCTAAAAATCATTTACTCTGGCAGGATGTGGCGGTGCACACCTGTTAATCCTCGTACTTGGGAGGCTGAGACAAGAGGATCACAGGCTCGAGGTCAGCCTCAGAAATGCAACAAGATGCTCAGCAACCTAGCAAGACCCTGTTTCAAAACAAAGAATTAAAACATGGGCTGGACGTCTTGCCCAGAGGTAGAATGCCCCTGGGTTCAGCCCAGTACAGGAAAAAAAAAAAAAGAAAAAAAACCATTTGCCCTTAAAGAATGGATTGAGGTGAGATTTCCTCTGTCGTAGAAAAAGTGTTTTTCTTCTTGCCAGCATTAGCCAAGAAGAGGAAAGACTGGCCTTGGTGTGTGTTAGGTGTTTTTCCCAGTGTCTCTGCGGAGGTGAGTTATTTGTGAGTAGGGAAAGCAGGCCCTTTCCAAAAAGCCTGAGCACTTTGAGGTCGATGTTTGAGGTTTTGGTCCCAGAGGATGTGCAGACGGTTTCAAGTCACTCCAAGCTGTTTTCTCTGCATAAAACCAGATGCAAAGGTCTAATCAGTGCTGGCAATAGAAAGAATTGGGCAGTAAGGTGGCCAAAGACACAAGTACTGTATCCACTTCTGACGCACAGCCAAAAATGACACTCCTGCCCTTGGCCACCCAGGTGTCTTAGTTGGCCACAGCAGGAACCTCAGAGAGCACTTGTTGGAGAAAAATCTCCAAATCCCATTTGGGGATGGTTATTTCCTGCTCATTTCTTTATACAGACCACCTAGCAGAATCCTGCTCCTTCTTCAACTCTTATGATACTGATCTTTCTAGAAGGTATCACGTTTCTTTGTCTACTAAAAACTCAGCAGATACAGAGCCAAATTCATGACCTACACAGTCCTCGTCTCCCAAACCTTCTGTGGTCCCCTGAAACCAGTAGCGCCATTATCCCCTACCCCTCGTATGGATGTAGGGCTTGTTTGTTTGTTTTGGTGGTACTGGGGTTCCTGGAAGCCCTTCTACCTCTAGGCTACACTCCCAGACCTATTTTATACTTTTTATTTGGAAGCTTCGAACCTGCGCGGCCCTCCTGTCTCTGCCTCCCAAGCGTGGGATTACAAGCGTGCGCCACCATGCACGGCTGGATGTAGGTCTTGAATTCACCCTTGATCTTCTTCTAGTTTTCATACAAACTAATTCTCTATTGCTACTTCCAAAATCTTTGCCCTTTTCTCCCTCCAACCTCAACAGGCCCTCATCTACACTCACTTGGACTGTTGCTGCCCCCTCCTCACACACAGAGGCGTCTGTCCCCTACGTACCAGCCAGAGGACCCTGACGCCCCACTTTATGAGCCCCCACTTTCAGCTTGCCGAACAGCACTAACATGACACGGATCCTTTGTTTTCTCTGAAAAGAGGCAGACTCCCCACCTTGGTTGAGTCTACATTCTTACCTTGATGTTCAGTTCTAGAATTCTCTGCTCCTAACCCGGTGCCTTTCAAGGGATGCACACAGGCTCTCTCCTCCAGAGGAGTGATAAGATCAGCTCTTTTCATCAGGTCCCAGAGGTGGACTATGCTCAGGTCCACAGAAGAGCCTCTGCCCAGCTGGGTGCTGCGGCCTCCCCGCGCACCTCCCCTGTGGCCCCTGCCCCTGACTCTGCTGTAAGATCCCTGCTCTGTCCACACCCTTGAGCACTGGTGTTCCTGAGTTCTCATCTTTCTTGGCTTCTCTCCCTCTGCCCTCCCATCCACAGCTTCCAATACTCCTCACTGTCTGTCCTGGTCTCCAGGACTTCTTCACGTACATGCGCACAAAGGCAGCCTGAGTTAGACGGCCTCTTCCTCCTCCTCCCCATCGCCTGTCTCTCTCCGTGGGAGCCATTGCCTCTGTGACTGTCAGCCTGGACCCCAGCTGCTCTGCCCCCCTCGCCCTCCGCTCCCCTCCCTGCTTCCTTGTATTCGGCATCTCACAAAGCTCTTCTATCCACCCAGCCCTCCCTTGTGCTCACCCACTTAGCTGCAGTACGGGCCGCGTAACCTCTCCTGGGCTTGAAACCTGCGTGTGCACCCCACTCCTTCTGGGCTTGGTCCCTGACTGTCTCCTCTTCCAGTTGCTAGTGGGCATCTTTCTAGAATTCTCCTCTGACCTTTGCTCTTTTTTTCCCCCTAGCTTTCCTTCATCCTTAGAGGAACAACGCTATCATTCTTTCTAGAATTCTCCTCTGACCTTTGCTCTTTTTTCCCCCCTAGCTTTCCTTTATCCTTAGAGGAACAACGCTATCATTAGCATGTCCTGTGTGGTCTGCCAGCCTCTTCTTTCCCATGCCCTCTGTATCACGCGCCCATGCATATGTGACCAAGAGCACCTGTAGCCACACGCCATCAATCACAGCTGTAAGGAAAGTTCTCAAAACCTGAGAACAATGACTCTCATATAGTTCCCCTGGCCAGCTTGAAAATTAGGTCAAAAGAAAGAGATCAGGAGATTAGAGCTGCCCGCCCACCGAAGTCTGTGCGCCTTTTGTGGGCACGAGTTTGTGAGTGATCCCTGCACGTCAGGACCGTCCCCTCGATTGTGTGCTCTCAGCCAAGTGTCCCTGAAGCCCTGGTTGTCTACACTGTTTGCAGGAAAATAAACAGAGATTAGTAGTGTCTCCTCAGACTCTTGAGTTCCACAAATAATAGATTGAAGGGAACAATAGTTAAAGAAGAAGGAGAAGGAGAAGGAGAAGGAGAAGGAGAGAAGAGAAGAGAAGAGAAGAGAAGAGAAGAGAAGAGAAGAGAAGAGACAGTCAGGAAGGCCCAGAAGCTTTTATCTGGGAGAGATGACTTTATTTCATTGATGGAGATAAGCAATGATGGGCTGGGTGTGGTGGTGCACGCCTGTAGTCCCAGTACTTGGGAGGCTGAGACAGGAGAATCACAGGTTGGAGGCCAGCCTCAGCTACTTATTAAGAATTTCCGCAACCTAGCAAGATCCCCTTTCAAAACAAAAAATTAAAAAGGGCTAGGGGCATAGCTCAGCAGTATAATGCCCCTGGGTTTGATCCCCAGTACCACACACACACACACACACACACACACACACACACACAATGATGACATGGGTCTGAACTGTAGCCCCTGATAACATGAACTTGCTGTAATTCAGCTGACCGTCCTAGTTAAGATTTTAAAGCCATTGCAATTCAAAACATCAGAGATTCTTGGCTGTGGAAACTCACAGCTTATCATTCTCATTATTACTGCTGCTTTTCGCTACCGAAAGCCAGCATTCCAAATGTGACATTTGTGTGCATTAGAAAATGAAATCACTGGTCCATTTAATTAACACTTGCTGTAAATATTCAGTGACTCCCCAGCGCCAAGGGGCGGCGGCGAGTGGGAAGCGGAGGAGCAGGGGCAGCAGGCGGGGACCTGGGCATGTCCTCCAGCTGGACAGAGTACATTTGCTGCAGTCCACGATCGCTGTCACTCCACAAGGGGCTGCGGTGCCCGCGGCTGCAGAGCCTGCTGGGTGCTTGACGTGCTCAGATACGTGTGCACAGAGCACTTACTTAGCCCTGTTTCAGACTATGCAATCAGCATTCTCAGACGGGGTCATCGGAGCCAGCACGGAGGTGACGGGGCCCATGGGGCTCAAGGAGCATCCTTGCCAGGTTTGCGCTCAGCCTAGAGGGCTCTTCCCTCCCCTCAACTCCAAAGGAAGCCCTGGTGGTACATGCCTGCAATTTCAGCACTCGGAAGGCTGAGACAGGAGGATGGCAGGTTTGGGGCCAGCCTCAGCAACCTAGCAAGATTCTGTATCAAGATGAACTAGGGCTGAGCATGCAGCTCGGAGACAGGGGCCTCTGGGCTCAATCCCCAGTGCCAAAAAGAAAGGGAAACCCCTAGAACTCAGAGCTGCTAAATGTGCAAAGGATTTACGGTAAGACACGGGCTTTCTTATTGCATAGGTAGAACAAGGCCAACAGATCAAGAGACAACTACTATTGAAAAATAGCTTGTTAAAGCTCCCAGGAGGCTGGGAGCAAGCCACACCATGCCGCGGGGCCACACAGGGAGCTCCAGGGTCCATGGGGAGGGGAGGAGGTGGGCAAGAGCCTTCACTGTCGCTTCTGGGGCGGTAAGGGGTGAGCAAGCAGGCTTAGGGAGGCTCGTTTGACTGATTTCAGGGGGCTCTGGGACATGACTACCCCTAGGCTGCAATGTGTCTATTACATGTCATCAGGGCAGGAGAATGGCGGCCCTGGGTGCAAGAGCCTTAGAGGTGGTGAGAGACGGGAGCTGTGGATTGGTGGGGTGCACAGGAGTCACTCCATGGGGAGAAGCTGACTCTTTCCGGGAACCAGCTAGCCCTAGAAGAGGCAGGCCCCTGGGCTCTGAGAGGCCCCAAGCGTCAAAGCAGCACAATGATGTGGTTAATCAGAACCAAATTTGGAATTGTCCATGCAGACCCTCTGATCCAAGACCCAGAGACCCAGAATTTTCTTTGTGAGCAGACCTCTGGAGGAAGCCCGCCCTCCTCGCCTGGTTATCTAAGGAAATGCAACATCGCCACCTACTGCCAAAGATGGGGACCGTGGGCAAGGCTCTCAGGAAAGTCTGGGGGAAAGAACCAAGTTTTTGCCAAAGAAGTCTGTGCACGCCTGTGATCCCAATAGTTGGGAGGCTGAGACAGGAGATTCACAGGTTCAAGGCCAACCTCAGCAACCTAGCAAGGCTCTCAGTGAGACCCTGTTTCAAAATAAAAAGTAGAATAAGGCTGACAGGGGTAGTTTAGAGGTAGAATGCCCTTGGGTTCAAACCCCAGCACCAAAATAGGAGGAGGAGAAGGAGGAGGGGGAGGGAGGAGGAAATGGAGCAGGTGCAGCAGGAGGAGGAGGAGGAAGAGGAGGAGGGAGGAGGAGCTCCACTCTGCAGCCAAACTGCCTCTTTGCCCTGGTGGATGGAGTTGTCTCTGCTCTGTTTTTCTCCAAGCACGTTTGCTTTTGCAGTTCCCCGGAGCAGGTGGAAAGTTCAGGATGAGTTAAACTTCCAAGGTTATGGAAGAAGAGCATGACAGGCGCCGCACTCCCAGGGTTTTCCAGGCCGTTGTCTTGGTGATAAAGGTTAACAGGAAATGCTTTCCAGCTTCTGTCAAGAGGAGATGTTTTTTTCTTCTCAGAATATGCTTGTTATTTCCTCTACCTTCCCTGCCCCTCGCATGGCCGACAGTAGATGCGTACGCCGTCACGAGACAGCCACTCGGCCAGCCTCAGTGTTCCATTATTAGAAAGTTGAAAGGAAAAGAGAAGTGTCATGTTTTCCTTAAAAAAAAAAAATCCTATTCAGGAGAAAATTGAGGATGTGCGGTGGGGGAGGGGGAGACACAAAAGGTCTTCACTCTCTAATTCTCCAAACTAACACAGGTTGGCTAAAGATGTATGGAATAGCTTCAGTCATTCAGCAATTTCAAACCCTATAGATGTCGACTGAAAATTATTATTGTAGCAAGGTGGTTGTCGCTCTCGGGAGGCCACTGCCGCTATTCTGGTTTAGGAGACAGGCTGGTCAGCAGCCTGTTTCCATGTTGGCAGTGAGAGGTGGGGGCATGTGGAGTAACGACGGGCTAGTGGAGTGAGGAACTCGCACCTGAAATGTAATGACAGCCTGAGAGTCGCGTATTATCTCCCTCCCTCCATCTCGCCCTCTTCACCCTTTATACTGTCCAGGAGGAATTCTCACCAAAGACTAATGAAGTCGAGGTCATCGAAGTTCCCACTCACAGATACTTACTAAGCTCCTACTTAGGCCAGTATTTGGGCGATGAACACAAAAATGACCAGGCATGGTGGTGCATGCCTGAGGTCCCAGGACTTGGGAGCCGGAGACAAGAGGATCACAGGTTCAAAGCCAGCCTCTGCGACTTAGCAAGGCTCTTAGCAACTTAGCAAGACAGTGTTTCCAAGTGAAAAGGGTTGGGCGTTTAGCTCGGAGGTAGAATACACCTGAGTTCAATACCCAATACCTAAAACAAAATAAAAGATTTGGTCCCAGCTCTCAAGAAACTGTAGCCTTGTAAGAAGGCATACTAGGAACCAGAAGCTTGCAGGACTGCGGGCAGCACCATAAGCAGGGAGCCCCGGAAGCAGAAGACAGGAACGTGTGGGAGCAAAAGCCAGCCGTGGCCTCTGCAGGGCGAGCCTGAGCTGAGGGCCCAAGCGCAGGAGCCATTTGGTGTGTGGATCAGGTTCCTCTGGGAGCAAAAGAAACAGCTGGAACAAAGGAAGAGAAGCGAGATTCATCTCGAATCGGCCACATCTGCAAGTTGCCAAAGGATCGCTCTGACGGCGCCAGCTTCCAGGTGTGGGGTCCTCAGTCCCACAGCGGGCTCACTCTGTCCTCCCGCTAACATGGGAAATAGCTAACACCAAGCTGCTGGGCACCTTGAACCCCAAGACCAGAATAGCAGCGGCCCCCTGCGGTTGGCAACGTCCTTAGTACTGCAATACTGCTTCTGAGTCTAAATTTGTAGGGTCTAAAATAACTTAATTTCCAAAGCAAGGCTGTGTGGTTTTATCTCACTTGTCTCCTCTCTTTCCCCCCTCCCTCTTTTCTTCCTTTCTTCCACTTATTTTATTATTCTGACTTTCCCCTTGCCAAAGGCCCTTCATAAATTAGATAGGTTTGGTTTTATAATTAAATCAAATATAACATATTTTGCATATGTGTCGGTGGAGTGAACTCAGGGGCATTCTGACTCTGAGCTATACCTCCAGCCCTATTTTATTTTGTTTATTTCATTTCGTTTTTTTTTTTTTTCAATACTGGAGATAGAACCCAGGGGCATTCTACCTCTGAGCAACACCTCCCAGCCCTATCTTTTATTCTTTATTTTGAAACAGGGTCTCACTGAGTTGCAGAAGGCCTCACTAAGTAGCTGAGGCTGTCCGCAAACGGTGATCCTCCTGTCTCAGCCTCCCGAATGCTGGGATTACAAGTGTGCGCCGCCACACCTGGCTTTCATTTCATTCTGAAATAGAGTCTCACTAAGTTGCAGAGTGGCTCTGCTAAGTGAGTCCCTCGTATCTCAGCTTCCCAAGTTCTGGGATTACAGGCATGCTCCACTACACCTGGTTCATATTTTGCTTTGAGATGTAAAATTGGCCAGTGTGTTTCAGTTCTCTGTTATTTGAGAACCAGACATTGTAAAACTTTAGGGTTCTTCTGACACCTTATTGCAGACCCTATTTTATATGGAGGCCCCCGTGACCTAAAACACTTGCTCCAACACAGGAAGCAGGTGCTCTGGGGCTGGAGGTGCAGTACACCCTCATCCTCGTGCTTTGTAAGCGGGCGTTCTCTGAAATCTTGTAGCCCCTGCCATCTTGTTAATTGTACCCTTACTGTCTGTTGACTGAGAACATCTACTAAAATTCGAAGTTATGCAAGATTCACCCACACATTTAAAAGAATCTGTGTTGTGTTTATCACAGCAGCCTCTGCACACATTTGAAAAATGATAAGGCGACCTGGTCGTTGAATGATTAGACATAAGGTTGCCACTGGTGGGCGACGGGCTTGACCTGGCCCACAGCTACATTTTGTTTGCTTTATACAGTGTTGACGTCTCTATCCTGCTGCTGCTGTTTCTTGTTTGAATTTGAATTAGTTCTCAATATTTATAGCCAAGAGACTTCTTAGTTAGAGAACCGAACCATTGGCGGAGTCCCCGTCTGGTTTTATAGTCTAGAAAAGAGAAGCAAAGGGAGATCGTGTGACTTACATCACACGGAACTGGGGCTAGATCCCTGGTGTTTGGGGTTCTTGTCTCTGGATTGTCATGCTGAGCCAGAAGATGGAGTGCTTGTTTATTCTCATTTTTTCGCCTTCTGCCTCTCTTGGTCCACGCGGTTTCCAAAAGCCAAGTAGCCGGGACTAGTGTCTTCCCAGTCCAGTCTGAGGGCTGCCGCGCCCACTGAGGCTCCTCTTCCCTCCGCACGCCGGCTGCATGTTGGCCATTCCCCCAGCCCCACTCCCGTACCATCAGCACGCCGGTCCTTAGACAGTACAAGCACATTATCTGATTAAAGAATGTAATAAACTTCCAAGTGGACGTGTAAAGTCCCATTTAAGGTAAACTTAAATAATGTCAGCGTGTTTCATCTTGAGAAAAACCATGAGCTCCATCTGGGTAGTAATTCAATTCTCATTTGGCTTCATATGCATTAATACCGCCGTGCTAAGAACACTTGCCGCAGCTCTCTGGGTGTGCAGAAATCAAGTCCCGCCTCCCCACCCTCGGGAGGCACACAGGAAGCAACTCAGAGAGGTGCGGCCCTTGCTTCTGATTAAGCAGAAGACATGGGTTAACAATCCAGACCGACAATGATTAGGACGAAAATAACATAGAGAAAACAAATATTATGAAGAATTGGCAAGGGAGTCGGGAAAAGAGAGTAGACGGGCTTCCTCCAGTCTGCTCTTACAGAGGGAGGGCTGGCTCTTTGGTAATCAGGGAGGCTCCAGCCTGCTACGAATGAACGTGAAACACAGTTGGCCCTCCCAGAGGAACCGTAGGAAAATACTCGATGATACCTTTTCCGTTCCTTCGTTTAACCTTGGGGACGCCTGTGCTCATCTCAAATCCTGCGGCTCAGAGTGCAGCTGCCTCCTGCGCCCACGGTGACTCACTGCAGTGTCTCTTCCAGGTTCTACATAGAAAGCATCTCCTACCTGAAAGATAACGCCACCATCGAGCTCTTCTTCCTGAACGCCAAGTCCTGCATCTACAAGGTAGGTGCGTTCCCTCCCTGGTTAGCTTCCTTCAAAGTCGGAAAGGGTTGTCTGAAGATGGATATACCAAGTGGCTGCTCTTAGGGTGACTTTACCGATCAAGAGCTGGAATTGATAAATTAATACTATCTATAAATGGGAATGACATGAATGAAAGCCGCGGTTGAATGGCGTGGCTCTTTCCCTTCCAATCCTGTTGCTGCCTGTGGCTCCGAGGAGGTGTTCTGTGACCGGTTGTAAAGTTGTCTTTGTCGAGACAGAGGGGAACATAAATAAGTACCAGACGCACTAGTCGACTTAGCTCTCAGAAGTATGAATGTGTTTATAGCCAAATACATGCAGATTTGACCATTTTTAGATGGGCTAAGCAGTATTTTCCAAAGGAATGCTATTAACCCTTTACGTGAGACGCTTTTCCTTTATTATAGTAAAATACACATACACTTACCAGCATAACCATTTTTTTTTTTTCTTTTTCGGTGCTGGCGATTGAACCCAGGACCTCACACATGCTAGACAAGTGCTCCACCGCTGAGCTACACCTCGGCCCCTCATAGACCCTTCCTAAGTGTGCTTTAGTGCCACTGGGCACCTCCACGCTGTTGGGCAGCCATTGCCAGTACCCACTCCCAGAATCCCTTCATCTTCCAAAACCCAAGCACTCTGCCCATCAATTAGCAACTCCTCACTCCCCTCAGCCCCTGGCAAGCCCCACTCTGCCTTCGCCTCTCTGGGCCTCACTACTCCAGAGACCTCATGTAAGTGGGATCTTATGGTACTCGTTTTTACATCTGGCGTATTTCACTTAGCACAGTGTCATCAGGGTCCATCCACGCAGTCGCACAGGTCAGAATTTCCTCCATCTTAAGACTGAATGATACTGCATCGCACTGTACAGGATGCTTCGTTTATCTCGTCGTCTGTGAAGGGACACTCGGGTTGCTTCCACCTTTCGGCTATTGTGGACGATGTTGCTATGAACACAGGCATACAAATATCTGTCATCGACCCCGTTTTCAGTATTGGAGGACATATTCCAGAAAGTGGAATTGCTGGACTGTATTTTCCATTTTTTGAGGAATAGTTTTCATAGTAACTGTACCATTTTATAGTTCCACCCACAGTACATAGGTTTCCAGTTTTTCCACATCTCATCAACAGTTGTTATCTTCTGGAGTGTGTGTGTGGGGCATCCCAGTGGGTGTGAGTTGGTATCCCGTTGTGATTTTTTTTTTTTGTAGTACTAGGAGTGGAACCCAGAGGCTTTCTACCTCCGGGCTATACTCTCAGACCTATTTTATATTTTATTTGGAAACAGGGTCTCACTAAGTTGCTGAGAGCCTCACTCAGTAGCTGAGGCTGGCTTTGAACCTGCGCGATCCTCCTGTCTCAGCCTCCCAAGCGCGGGGATTACAAGCGTGTGCCACCATGGCTCCCCATTGCGATTTTTATTTGCATTTTCCTAATGATCTGTGATGCTGAGTACCTCTTCACATACTTACTGTGCATTTGTGTATCTTGTGTAAAAAAATATACTCAAGCTGGGCGTGGTGGCGCACACTTGTAATCCCCGCACTTGGGAGGCGGAGACAGGAGGATCGCGCAGGTTCGAAGCCAGCCGTGCTGGCTTAAGAGACCCTGTTTCAAAATAAAATATAAAATAGGTCTGGGAGTGTAGCCCGGAGGTAGAAGGGTTCCATCCCCAGTACCACACACACACAAAAAGAAATCTACTCAAAAGATCATTTTTATGGAGTGCAGCAGTCCCTTGCACTGCACCCAGCTCCCCCAAATGCTTGTTACACTTCCTTTCAATGGACAACCCCGAGTGCTGCACACCTTCCTAGCACACACCTCCTCTTTGAGGGGAGGGCTCGCAGGATACACTTCAACTGACAACCACTACAAGGAGAAAATATTGAAGTAAACACCCATTCTACTGGCCGCTCCAACATGCACTTTGTCTTAGTCCGTTTCCGTTGCTATCACAAAATACCTGAGACCATGAAGCTTGCAAAGAACTTTAACTCACAGTCCTAGATATTCAAAAGCCTGGCGCCGGCATCTCGGTTCTGATGCGGGATTCAGGGCGGATGGCATCAGTGGCAGGAATGGGTGAGAGAGCGGGGAGTCCGTGTGCCACAGAGACTGGGCACAGAGGGTGAGCTCGCCTTCTAATAACCGCATCTCATGAGAATTAGTTCACTCCTGTGAGGCCCTATCCACTCGCAAGACCAGCGTCAGTCCAGTCAGGAGGGTGCAGCCCCCACGATCTAACTTCTGTCCACCAGGCCTCACCCTCCTTTTTAAAGAAACTTTGGCGTGTTAGAGTTTCACATCATAATGAAGTTAAGAGTGAGAGAGAATACATGCACCCGGCACTGGGCGAGCCTCCCCCAGCGAGGCCTCACCTCACCGCCGCCGCCCTGGGGCCCAAGCTTCCGGCACAGGCGTCCTGGGGGGCAAAGCGTGGCGCTAAGTCTCAGGAGTGCAGCCCTTATTGCACCTCCTTACTCTGCCCATCAGCGCGCGGAGTAACCGCTCATCAAAGCTCCGGCGACGTGCCGACGTGGCCGAGCGCTTTCTATGGATCGCGGGCCCGAGTCTTTAGGTCTTTTTCCAGTGAGGCTCATGAGGCATAGGGAGATTCAAATTCTACTGAATGCAGCCAGTCAGAGGTGGGCAGCCTGACTCCAGGTCCCAGAGCTCAGCCACAGCCCCCGTGCCCTGCAACAGAGAATGCCCACACGGCACGAGAATTTTAGAGCCACGCACAGCTGTTGCCAAGATGGTTACAAAGTGTGTTTGAAGGATTCCAAGGAGATCTTGCAGCCTGTGTTGTTGTTTTTTTGTTTGTGTTTGTTTGTTTTTGTTTGGGGTTTTGTGTGTGGTACTCAGGATTGAACTCAGGGACAGTCTGCCTCTGAGCTATACACCCAGCCCTGCTTTGTAATTTTTTAAATTTTAAACAGGGTTCAAATTTATGCTGCCACTTATGCTGAGAGCCTCACTACGTTGCTGAGGGTGGCCTCGAACCTGCGATCCTCCTGTCTCGGCCTCTCAAGTACTGGGATTACAGGCATGTGCCACCGCACCCAGCTTTGCAGTCTATGTTTTTCTGTGTAACTAAACTCAGGTTTGGAGGATTGCAACAACCCACCAAACTTTAAAACACGAGAGTGGAAATGTACCAGCCACCCCCCGGCCTTCTGGAAGAGTCTCCACACATTCATGATCGAGCTCACGTCTGTGGAAAGGCCTCACCTGGTGGCGGGTGTGAGCCAGGGCTTACCCTGGGCTCAAACCCAGAGCCTCAGACAGGAGTATTTTTAGTTTTTGCTGAATGAAGGAAAAAGACACTAACTGCAGTTCCAGGTACCTGCAAATTCCTTCCTCTCTCTGGACGCCCATTTTCTCATTATAAAGTGAAAATAATAACACCAACCAGACACCTCACAGATTGTAAGAGCACCTGGTGGCGTTTTAAAAGGAATGTGAACGCACTTTGAGAGTTGAGAAGGAAAACGTGAGTGCGTCCACCAGGGGGCAGACGTGAGCTAGAGTAAGTGGCTGGAAAGTCCCTGGACCTGACGACCTGATCAAGCCGGACAAGAATGGCGGCCCCAGATCGTACCTGGCACAGACACCTGGGTAAAGGCAGAGGGGACGTCCTCTCGCTTGGAGATGTTCAATTCCACGGGGTCCTAGATGCTGAGAGGGACCAACCTAGGCGTCCATCAGCCTGAACAGAAATCACAAAATTATGGGATAGACACGCAATGAAATTCTACTCGGCAATAAAGAAAAACAAAATTATGTCATTTGCGGGAAAGTGGGTGAACCTGGAGAACATCATGTTAAGTGAGATAGCCTGTCACAGGAAGTGAGGGGTCATACACCTTATATGGAGGGGCTAGGGAGTGATGGAATACTAGAGGGGCTTTAGATAATGAAGGAGAACCCCCCCCCCCTTGGGGAGAGGAGGGCGTCGGGAGAGGGCGGGGGATTAATGAGAAAGCACTTCCTGTGAAATCACCAGTACCGATCTCCATATCATGTATGGAGCAGGTGGGAAGGGGGTGGGGAGGTACCCGGGGAAGCTCACCAAGTGCCTGTGTGCCCCTAGCACTCTCTACATTGTGATGTGATGCTACAATGTACCAGGAAAAGTATATTCTTTTCTTTTTTTGTGGTACTAGGGGTGGAACCCAGAGGCTTTTCTAACTCCGAGCTACACTCCCAGACCCATTTTATATTTTATTTGGAAACAAGGTCTCACTAAGTTGCTGAGAGCCTCACTAAGTAGCTGAGGCTGGCCTTGTTTTTGTTTTTTTAGTTTTGTTTTTGTTTTGTTTTGTTTTGTTTTGTTTGGGTGGTACTAGGGGTAGAACCGAGAGGCTTTCTACCTCCAGGCTATACTCCCAGACTTTTTTTTTTATATTTTATTTGGAAACAGGGTCTCACTAAGTTGCTGAGAGCCTCACTAAGTAGCTGAGGCTGGCTGTGAACCCGTGTGATCCTCCTGTCTCAGCCTCCCAGCGCGGGGATTACAAGCGGCGCCACCATGCCCGGCTGAAAAGTATATTCTTGAAAGCTGAAAAATAAAAAGTAAATAAGTGCTGAGTTGGAACTGAATATCATGTGCACCAAGGATTCATGGAGGAAAAGAGAGAAACGATGAATAAATCAAATCCTCAGAAGTAAATGTCACAGAGTTCCCAAGTGGGGGTGGTGATGCCTGCCGAGCTGACCTCATTTAAAGCCGCAGTGTTGCGGGGCGTGGTGGCGCACGCTTGTAATCCCCGCGCTTGGGAGGCGGAGACAGAAGGATGGCGCAGGTTCAAAAACCAGCCACGCTGGCTTAAGAGACCCTGTTTCAAAAAATTAAAAAAAGTATAAAATAGGTCTGGGAGTGTAGCCTGGAGGTAGAAGGGCTTCCAGGAACCCCAGTACCACCAAAAAAAAAAAAAAAAAAAGTCACAGTATTAGCCGGGCATGGTGGCTCACACCTATAATCCCAATACTAGGGAGGCTGACACAGGATAATTGCAGGTTCAAGGTCAGCCTCAGCAATTTAGCAAGCCCTTGCTTCCAATTTTTTAACAGTTTTCTTAAAAGGGCTTGGAATATAGCGAGAGGTAGAATGCCCCTGGGTTCAACCCTCAGTGCCACAGTGCCCACAGCAGCAGCCCTCCTGCTGAGGGGGATATGAGCTTCCTTCCGGAACCCCAGCACTCTCTTTTCAAAATCCATACCTGACCATGGTCAGGCAGATGGCCACAAACACCCAATTTTACATAGGAGACTGAGTGGTATCACGAGACCCTCCGTCTCCTTCAGTAGCTGCAAGTAATCTCATTTGCATAAGAAGAGTTTACCAAAAGTTTTTTGCAGATCTTCCTTTTGAGCCTCCCAACCAGAGAGTGTGGTAGAGCAGGAATCTTTATCTTTCCAGAGGAGGAAGCTGATGGTCAGGCTGACTCAGTGGCAGAACCTGGAAGTGGCTGAGCAGGCAGCAGGCCCTTGTTTTTGCAACGCAAGTGTATAAAGATAATAGTAGACAGCGTGGCAGAGGGATTAGGAGTTGAGCTTTGGCTGGGACAGACTCCTGTTCCCTTCACCGATCTGCCACTGAGTTAATGCACAACACTTAAACCTCTTCCATAATGTCTCCAGGTTTTATTTTCCATTTTGAAGAAGGCTGTCCTGAGACCCTACTCACACTTCTTGGAAAGACCTAGCAGATAAAGTACTTAGTACTTAATCTGGGAAGTACATAGCACCGTGCAAGGCACATTATCAGTGCTTGGGTGCAGACCTGAGTTGTTTCTGTTGGCTCTTGGTGCCTCCCACACGGCCCCCTGGCACATCTGGGGCTTTGGAGAGTCAGGAACCGGGCTGGCGATGGCCTGTCATGGCGCTGCACCCCAGGCTTCTGTTTACCCAGCAGTCTATCATCATCAGGCCTCCCTGTTTCCTGGGGCCCGATCGCTACAGCATATTAGAATCTAAGTTGTTCAGGTAAAATAAGCTGCTACCCTGCATCCCCAAAGATCTACTTTATTCACATTTTAAAGCGTTAAGCCAGGCATGGGGTGCACACCTGTAGTACTTGGGAGACTGAGACAGGAGGATCGCAGGTGCAATTTAACAAGGTGCCCTGCAACTTAGTAACACCTTGCTTCAAAATTTAAAAAAATAAATAAAATAGGGCTGGAGGTACTGCTCAGAGGCAGAATGCCTTTGGGTTCAATCCCCAGTACCACTTAAAACAGGAAAACAAGAAAACAAAGTATTAAGATCTGTTTTTATTGGGGCTGGGGGCTGGATAATGGCTCACCTAGCATGTTTGCAACCCTGGGTTGGATCCCAGCACACACCCCAAAATATGTTTTTTTTAATCGAATTATTATGTGGCATAGTTTAAAAGTCAAATGGCTTATTATGAAAACGTGCCATCTCCTGCCCCACCCTGGTCCCACCGCTCTCAACATTTTAGCTGTTTCCTCTAGTTCTTACCTCTATATTTCTACATAAATGGCCCAGCGATTTCTTGATTGGACTTACTGAATTCCTCTTAAGATAGATGAGGATTGGGGTGTCCCCTACAACCACCCACACTTTCTCTTTTCCCATCTCTTAATAGTGTAAGAACATAATTCTGGGTTAAAGCCATAATCACCCGCATAGCATTATTATGACTAATGCAAATGGTTGTGATTCTATTTTAGACAGCCAGTTGTTTTACCTAAAGGGAATAATTGCCTTGTTTTTACTTGTTAAGTTTCTATGTCTCCTTTGCTTTTTCCCCCCAAAGGATACAGAGAGGCTAAACAAAACTACAGGTTTCCAAGTGCATTCCAATATTAATTTCCAATGGTGATTTACAGGGTTTCTCTTGGGTTTGGTTTTGGCTGCAGCGGCTGCTATTTTCTTGGCGCCCTCTGCGCTCCTGCTCCGGCCTGGCGGCCTCCTTCACGCTCTCAGATGGGAGGCCCCTTCCACCTGGGTATTTCTCCACCCACCCTGTGCCGGGTCCTTCCGGGTCCTGTGCTCCTGTTTTTTGTTTGGATAATATCCTCCAGTAAATCCAAAGAACGCACGTGTGAGAAGTAAAATGTTTGGGTCCTGGTATATTTGAAAACATCTTTATTCTACCTTCAGTTCTGATTAGTAGGTTGGCTGGATATAGAAATAAGGAATGATGATTTCTTTCAGAATATCAAGTGCTGTTCCGAGAAGTCCACCGTCATATCTATTGTGTGACACCTCTGGTGTTTTGTTTTTCTGCTACTGGGGACCAAGCCCAAGAACATTCTGCCTCTGAGCCACACTCCCAGCTCTTTTTATTTATTTATTTTTAAACAGGGTCTCACTAAGTTGCTGAGGGTTTCACTAGTTGCTGAGGCTGGCCCTGAAGCTAGGAGCCTCCCGTTTGAACTTCCCAGGTTACAGGCACACACCGCCAGACCTGGCAGATGCTAGGTATTGGATGGATGGACACTTTTAGCCTGGTCACTTGTATTCTTCTGCAGTTCTGGCCGGTCTTCTCTCTTATTTCCTTGGTATCTTCTGCCTTGTCCCTGTCCTCTCTTTTTGGAACTGCTGTGAGTCAGACGTGGGTGCCACCTTCTGCTGTGACCCCAACATTCTCCAGTTGTCCATCTGGCTTTTTATTCTACTTTCTGTGACATTTTGTTATTATCACCTTTAATCTCTTCTATGGAGTTTTTATTTTATTTATTTTTTTGTAGGTCTGGGGATGGAACCCAGGGGCATTCTACCTCCGAGCGACACCCCCAGCTCTATTTTGTATTCTTTTATTTTGAAACAGGGTCTCACTAAGTTGCAGAGAACCTCACTAAGTAGCTGAGGCTGGCCACGAACCGCCATCCTCCTGTCTCAGCCTCCCAAATGCTGGGATTACAAGTGTGCGCCACCACGCCCGGCTTCTGTGGAGTTTTTAACCTTTGCTGTTATTTTAATTTCCAAGAATTTATTTATATTAGCTGATTTTTGTCTTTCTTTATATTATCCAATTATCGTCTTAGGAACATAATACCCCCTCCTGTCTCTCCGATTAGATGGTCATGCGCACTCTGTTTCTGTCCAGTTCTTTCTGACGCTGCTTGTTGGTTCTGCCCTGCCGTTCCTGTAGAAGGCTTTCCTTGGTTGTCTGATGATCCTGGCCTATTCATTCATATTTGAGAGTGAGACAGTTAAAAGCCAGTGCTCTGAGACCATGGGTCAGAATGGTACCCTGGCGACATCCCCGTGGGATGGTCCAGTGGTAGACTGGTTTGGGTTTTTCCTTGAGGAACCCAAGATAGCAGCATCCGCCATCTTTCTCCTGTGGTTCTTCACTCTCTCCATACCTTCCCACCTTCCCTAACAACAGCCGCTCACAGCCAGGGTTTGGGGAAGGCAGTAGCCTCCATTCTGGTATAGACTTCCTTTTATTTATTTGTTTGTTTGATGGTAGTAGGGATGGAACCCAGAGGTTCTACCTCTGAGCTACATCCTTAGCCCAATTCTATGCTTCATTTTGAAACAGTGTCCCACAGTTGTGGAGGGCCTCACTAAGTTCCTGAGGCTGTCCTCAAACCTGTCTTCCTCCTGTCTCAGCCTCCCAAGAACTGGGATTACAAGTGTGTAGCATCACACCCAAATTGGACCTTTTTTTAATTTCAGATTCCTGGTCATCTTCTTATGTCTTTGACAGCAGAAACGAACAGGAAGGAGTTCTATTTCTTTTGTTTTGTTTTATTTTCCCCAAACTGCACTTAACCATCCCCCCTTCCTCTCTTTCTCATCAAGATGCAGAAGGCATCCACAGTGAGTTTCTCTCACTTTCTCTTCCCTACATCCCCCTATTTTCTGCAGAAAGAGAAGGAAATGCTGTCCTAATACTGCAGGTTGCACAGAATTAAAATATGCCTGAGAGGTCAGGGCTGTCTCATCTACCCAGGCGGTGCGGGAAGTGTGTGTGGTTTTGCCAATGCCCTGTGCGCTCCAACATTCCCGATATGTTTTTAATTCACCAACGTGACAGGTGGGCAATGGGAAGGAAGTGTATGACCAGGGGATTCATAAAACTTCAGTTCGAAGAAAAGTGTGCCTGGTTTTACGGAAAACACGGATGGGAAGTCGGCCTGGAATGCCATGTGTTCCCTGGGATGGCACTCAGGAGGCAGCGGAGTCCTCCGGCCCAGACTTTCCCATCCGGCCTCTTCCTCTACTGAGAGGTGCATCGTTCAGGGCCCTGGGAGGCAGCGTACTGTCACAAGGGCAGGAGCAACCGGTGACCTGGGCCCCAAGCTCAGGACCGAATCCTGTCTGTTCTGAGTTCTGCAGCTGACATAATGAAATCACGGTCAGGAATTAGTCATCACAGGCTGGGCGTGCTGGCACACGCCTGTAATCCCAGTACTTGGGAGTCCCAGGTGGAAGGACAGCCTCAGCAACGTAGCAAGACCCTATCAAAACAAAATAAAAAGGGCTGGGGGTGTAACTCAGAGGTAGCGTGCCCCTAGTTCCAATCCCCAGTTACCCCACCACACACACACAAAATGGTAATTATAGAGCCGGGCGTGGTGGCGCACGCTCAGTAACCCCAGCATTCTGGAGGATCGCAGTTTGTGGACAGGAGGATCGCGGTTTGCAGACAGCCTCAGCTACTCAGTGAGGCCCTTTGCAACTCAGTGAGACCCTGTTTCAAAATAAAGAATAAAAAAATAGGGCTGAGGGTGTAGCTCGGATGTCGAATGCCCCTGGGATCCCATCCCCAGACCCACACGCAAAAAAATGATATTTATAATATAACAACATCTGCTTAACTTTTAGAAAGATTTCCCCGAATTATAAATTTTAGAGTTACAAGGGAAATAAAGAAATTTTAGCACCAGCCCCCAAATCTTCACACGTGAGCCTTCAGAGACACAAGGAAGCTGGCTCCCATATGGAAAGGCTATTCCATTCCGTTTCCATTCAGTTTCTCAAAGGAGGAATTTGATGCTTGTTTGATTCAGGTTGTGTTTGGGTGCTGTGAGGTGCTATGAATGACTCGATGTGTTGTTATGACTCTTATGCATTCATTCATTCATTTTTAACTCAACTGATAAACTTAATTTATTTATAGTGTACTAGGGACTGAGCTCAAGGGTGAGCTACACCCCCAGTCCTTTTTTTTTTTTAATTTTGAAAAATAGAGTTTCATTAAGTTACTGAGGCTGGCCTTGAACCTATGATCCTCCTGTACTAGGATTATAGGCGTGTGCCACACACACCCCCAGCCAGAACCTCTTTTTTTTAACCATATAACTACTTTCCACTCCTTAAGCATATTTACCTTTTTTTTTTTTTTTTTTTGGTGGTGGTACTGGGGATGGAACCCTTCTACCTCCGGGCTACACTCCCAGACCTATTTTATATTTTCTTTGGAAACAAGGTCTCTTAAGCCAGAGAGGCTGGCTTCAAACCTGCACAATCCTCCTGTCTCCGCCTCCCAGGCGCGGGGATTACAAGCGTGTGCCACCACGCCTGGCATATTTGCCACCTTTTAACTCTGCTCCAACTCAATCCTTATCTTGTCCAACAATAATAACCAAAATTTTAAACCCATAATTGCCATCTGAGTACAGACTGAAATACACGCCTGCAGCTGAAGGAAGAGTTGGCAAAAGTATTTTTTACAGTGATTTTTTTTGGGGGGGGTAATGGGGAGTGAACCAAGGGGCATTCTACCTCTGAACTGCACACTCCACCCTAGTTTATTTTTTATTTCAAAGCAGGGTCTCACTAAGTTGCTGAGGGCCTTGCTAAGTTGCTGAGACTGGCCTCAAACCTCCTGTCTCAGCCTCTAAAGCACTGTGATTTCAGGTGTGCACCACTGCATCCTGCTCAGAGTGGGTTTTTATATCAGCTTCCATGTCCTGTCACTGTACCAGACACAGCACTGATCTCAGAAAGTTGTTTTTAATTAATAACTATTTTAATAATTGTCTTTAATTAATAATGATGATCCCAGGGAGCAAGGGTTTGCATACTTCCCGGGAAATCCTCAACTCTGGTGCCTGCAAATGTGTGTACAGAGAAGAAAAATGGTAAATTTCCTGTTTTGTGTGCAGGCAGGGGTCTCATCCCGCCTTCCTTCTGAGAAGGCCGCGGAGGTCTGGGAGATCCACGTACTACTAGAAGTTAAGTAGTTATCCTTGGGCTACATTTGCTTCTTAAGTCCAAATGCTATCGCTCTTGTGGATATTGAAATAAATGGGCTTTACGGAGGATCCTCAAGGAGCTTTGTTAATGAACAGATAACGTCATCTCATCTGGAGGAGGGAGAAACGAAGCCCAGAATCCAGTCCCACAGGACAGAGGAACCAACATAAATATTAGCCTCAGACCCAAAGAACCCCGTCCTTTCCCTTCGTTTGATAGATATGGATTCAGTACATGTGCTTGTATGACAGAGAGCAGGCAGACAGGGACAGGGAGGGGCTCCATTTGCCAACTCCCTAAAGCAAAGTCATGTGGACCTGTCATCTTGGCTGTGCTCAGACTTCTCAAAGAGAGATTCCTTGGGCTCAGTATACACACTCTCTGCCGTGCCCAACACGAGAAATCCCTGTGCCACAGAATTAGTCTTGGCTCAGCATGAATGGCGTGCATCCCTGTGGATCGTGAAACAAACATGAAATAACTTGACTGCTGAGAAACTGGCAAAGGGCTGAGGAAGAGGAATTGTGCAAGATGGCGGCAATCTCCATCGTGCACCGCAGCCCCCGTGTGCCCAGGGGCAGCTTCGCGCAGTCATTAGGAGTTGTGCAACGAGGCAGGGCGGCCACACCGCCGCAGGAAGAAGATAGCAAGTTGAGCTAAGGATGTGCATCGTGGCCCACTTTGATGAGTCACGCCGCATAATGCGGGGCTCTTCCAAGTAACAATAATACTGTAAGTAGAGATACTACTACACAGGGAGACATTGGTCACATGAGCGTGGCTTCTGTGACTCTGGAAGCTGAAGAGTCCCTGGCGCCAGCTGCAGGAAAGCTGGGGTTTAACTCAGTCTAAGCTCGAAGGCCTGAGAACTAGGGCGTGAGTGCTGTAAATCCCCGCCCAAGGGCAGGAAAAGATGAGACGGGGTGCCCCAGCTCAAAGATGAGGGTGAAATAAAAGGCGGGGATGTCCTTTATCTCCACCTTTTGTTCTGTTCAGGCCCTTAAGGTATTGGATGGTGGCCACTCACTCTGGAGAGGGCCGGGATTCCCACACTCACCTGGAGAGGGCCGGGATTCGCACACTCACCTGGAGAGGGCCGGGATTCGCACACTCACCTGGAGAGGGCCGGGATTCGCACACTCACCTGGAGAGGGCCGGGATTCGCACACTCACCTGGAGAGGGCCGGGATTCGCACACTCACCTGGAGAGGGCCGGGATTCGCACACTCACCTGGAGAGGGCCGGGATTCGCACACTCACCTCATCCCAAGACTCTCACCTACACATCCAGAAAAGATGCTTAATAAGGGCGGCCCATGCCAGTCAAGTTGACATGCAAGATTAACATACATGATGACCAACACAAACACACACATGCATGCACATGCGTGCACACATGCACACACACTCACACTGCTTTCCATCTCTTAAAAATCTTACTAAGCCGGGCGTGGTGGCGCACGCTTGTAATCCCCGCGCTTGGGAGGCGGAGACAAGAGGATCGCGCAGGTTCGAAGCCAGCCGCGCTGGCTTCGGAGACCCTGTTTCCAAATTTTAAAAGTATAGAAATAGGTCTGGGAGTGTAGCTCAGAGGTAGAAGGGCTTCCAGGAACCCCAGTACCACCAAAAAAAAAAAAAAAAAAAAAAATCTTACTAAGCCGGATGTGGAGGCGCACGCATCCCAGTACTTGGGAGACTGAGGCCTGAGGATCACAGCCAGCCTCAGCTACTTAGTGAGGCCCTCCACAACTTAGCAAGAGAATCCTATTTCAAGACAGGAAAAAAAAAATAGGGCTGAGAGTTTGAAGGTGGAATGCCCTTGGACTCAATCCCCAGTACCATTAAAAAAATATATATTACTAAATATAGCTGACCATGGTGGTGCACACCTATAATCCCAGTACTTGGGAGGCTGAGACAGGAGAATGGAGTCCACTCTCAGCAACTTAGCGAGGCCCTCCACAACTAAGTGAGACCCTGTTTCAAAATAAAACATGAAATAAAATGAGATGGACATGGTGATGCACATGTGTAATCCCAGGACTTGGGAGGCTGAAACAAGTGCATGGAAGCCAGCCTCAGCAACTTAACAAGGCCTTCCGCAACTTAGCAAGATTCTATTTCAAAATAAAAAATAAAATAGGGCCAGGCGTGGTGGCGCACACTTGTAATCCTAGCATTGGGGAGGCTGAGACCGGAGGATCACGTTTTGCAGCCAGCCTCAGCTACTTAGTGAGGCCCTCCGCAACTTAGTGAGACCCTGTTTCAAAATAAAGAATAAAAAAATAGGGCAGGGGATGTAGCTCAGAGGTCAAATGCCCCTGGCTTCCATCTCCAGACCCACAAAAAATAAAAAATAAAATAAAATAAAATAAAATAGGGCTGAGGGCGTGTCGCTCAGAGGTAGAATGCCCCTGGATTTAATCCTCAGTATCATACGCATGTTCATGCACACATACCTGCACACACATAAACACACACAAACACATGCACGCACACACACACATACAATCTTACTAAAGATTCCTATATATGTGTGTGTGTGTGTGTGTATATATATATATATATATATATATTTTTTTTTTTTTTTTTTTTTTTGGTGTGGTACTAGGATGTAACCCAGGGACATTCTACTTTCGAACTACCCTGTCAGCCCTATTTTTTGTTCTTTATTTTGAAACAGGATCTCACTGAGTTGCAAAGGGCATTTCTAAATAGCTGAGGCTGTCCGCGAACCATGATCCTCCGGTCTCAGCCTCCCAAACGCAGGAATTACAAGTGTGCACCACCATGCCCAGCTCTATAAATTTTCAATATGCTGAAGCTCAGAGGCAAAATCGTAGAGTTCAGATTATTTATAGATACTGATTAGCAGAAATAAAGAATGCAGGCATGACATTGTTCAGTGGTTCTGTGGTTTCCAAATCAGCTGTGCATTTACACCTCATCACACCCACTGACAGAATAGGCAGAGAAGCCGATGAGGAAGAGGTAAAAGTCATGAAGGACAGGGTCGTGCCTGATGACCCTGAGCTGCTGGGCTGATGAGAGCTGGTAAGGGTAGGAATGGTCTTCAGGAGGACCGCCAGGCAGTAGGGTCCTCAGGCTCCTGTGGGTAAGAGTGAGGGGATATCCAGTTCCCTACATGCAGACTCCCATAGTTGGATGTGGTGGTGCATCTAGCCATCTCAGGGCACGGGGAGGCTGAAACAGGAGGATCCCAGTTTCAAGCCCAGCCTTGGCAATTTAGCAAGACCCTGTTTCCAAATAAAAAATGTAAATAGGTGTAGGTTGGTGGTAGAATGCCTCTGGAGGCCCAATTCCTAGCAAAACACACACACACACACACACACACACACACACACACACACACACTCCCATGGACATGGAGCTGTCATCCTGACTATGCCCAGACTTCCAAAAAGAGAGATTTCGTGGGATCGTGAGGTGCGCTGTGAGGCTGACAGTGTGTCAGAAATCCCTGCAGCCTTGCAAGGGCTTCTCAATGCCCTGGCTGCGTCATCTAAACCTACCACATGGCTGTGCATCTATTGTATATTATAATCATCTCATTAGTCTTACATGAAAGTTGGAAATTCTACAAATTCTCACCGCGGAGGCATGCTCTCTGATGAGATTCTGGAAGGCGTGTCAAGACCACCAGCAAACTCCTCCAGCTAGGGTCAGGAAGGAGTCCTGCAGCCACAGGGCCTGCCCAGCGGGCCTCGGGGGCTGACCCTCTAATGGACGTCTCCTGAAAGCGTTGTCATTCATCTTGCTGCTGCCAAATGACCCAGGGCCTCTTCTTTCCGCCGCTTCATTTGGGATGAAACATCCCAGGTGAGAGGACGTGGACCCTGCTACTCGGGACCCCACTTGGGACCCCAGGGCACTCACACACCCAAAGGGTGTTGCACTCTATCATTTTTTACCATTTTTCAAAGATTGAAGAAAGTGGCCTACATCATTCAGCAGTAAGGGAAAGTGGTGTCCAAAGGTCACCGGTTTTATAGATTCCTATAAATACTAAATATGCTGGGACAGAGACAAAGCTGTACAGTTCAGAGTATCTCTAGATGTCCCAGGAACCAGGAGGCCTTGCGCATACCCGCTGCTGGCGATCGTCAACTGCGCTGCCTTCAATTCCCAGGCAAGATTCTGGATTAGAAAACAGAAACAACCCTGCAAAATCCCTGCTCAGAGGGCTCTGGGAGCATCGGCCCTTAGCACAGAGCTGGATTGAACAGAACCAGAAGAATCACACACACACACACACACACACACACACACACGCACACACATGCACACGCCAGCCTCTGCGTGTGTCCCCGATGGGAGCTGCAGCCCACAGATCTTCCTTTAGCCGTCCTCTGCCTCCCCTCCTCCTTCCCCATTTTGTCCTCTATGCAGAGAAAACCCAGAGCTCCAGGCAACTCTAGGAGTTCTGCACACATTCCTTACTGTCCTGGTCAGTTTATTTACTCTACTTGAGCAAAAACACATGAAAAATGCCACTTCTGGAGCATAGGGAAGTCAGGTAACAAAAAAGTAGAGTGCTCGTTTTAATGTTAGATATGGCCGCGCATTGAACTCCTCTACCGGGAACTTGACTTTCGGGTTTGGAAGTACAGTGGGAAACAGGAGTGGGCAGAGAGGGTCGGGCTCTGTTCCATCACAGCAGAATCTTAAAGATAAAACCACCTGGGAAAGCCAGGTGTTGGGAGGCCTGTGAACAAAGGATGTCAGAGAACTGGGCAAGGATTGCCAAAATCTGAAAGTCTTTTCTTAACAATTTGGGGGAGGGGGAGTGCTGGGGATTGAGCCCAAGGGCATTCTACCTCTGAGCTACACTCCCAGTGCTATTTTTTTTTTTTTTTGAAACAGGGTCTTGCTAAGTTGCTGAGGCTGCCCTCAAGTCCTCAAATTCATGATCCTGTTGTCTCAGCCCCCAAGTACTGGGATTACAGGCACGCACTGCCATGCCCACTGGGGTTATAGGCACACACTGCCATGCCCAGCGAGGACCACATATTGCCAAGTTCTCCCTTTAGATCTCTGTGGTGACACCTCTGAGGACATCCCATAAGATGATTCTTGAATTCAACAAATTCAAATAAGAATGGGAAGAAAGAATAATGAAACTTTCCTGTCCATCAGATTTCCAATCACAGGAACTTCATTCCTTAATAATTTTCTCTTATGGGGCACATTTTGACCCTTATCTTTGTAATATCTTCACTGAGGTCAAGGTCAGAGAAGGAGAAGACTCACCCCAGTTAAAGGTGCAAATTCCCACTCACCCCAAGGACAACCATGGTGAAAGAGAACTTGTTCAGCTGGACATTTAATAGTGTGTTGTTGGAAGCTTTCCTGTGGGCAATAGTACATTGCAGTTAATATTCACCAACAGAAACTCCTGGAACTACATAATGGACCATATAAAATATGGTGTGTGTGGAGGTACCTGTCTTTAATCCCAGTACTTAGGAGGGTGAGATAGGAGGATCACAGGTTTGAGGATAGCCTCAGCACTCAGCAATGTAGCAAAACTTTCAGCAGCTTAGTAGGACCTTGTCTCAAAATAAAAAGGGCTGGGAGTGTCGCTCTGAGATAGAATGCCCCTGAGTTCAATTCCTGGTACTACAAAAGAAGAATACCTTCCTCCTTTTCTCCCACTCCTGCTCCCCCACACATTTTTTTTTAGCAGATGAAACAGTTGGTAAGCTAAAAGCTGCGTTCAGATTTACAAGAGTTACTTTCTGATGGTTGGTTTTGAGGTGCACATCAGATAAGCCTCCCAGCGGATGTTAACCATTAACCCACCATTGACCGTTAGCATGAAACGGAGGTGTAAATGTTTGACAGAAGCGTTTGACACACGCCCATACGTACACACACACACACACACACACACACACACACACACACACCCCGATATGCTAATGAGTACCCACAAGCGCCTTAGGAGTCAATCGGTGGGAAAGGAAGCAGACATTAATAATAAGAGTAGAAATGATCTACTGTGGAAACCCTGGGCCGAGTTTCTGTTAAGTCATTTGTACACTGCCCGTTGATTTACATTCTGATGCAATCTGGTAATCCCAGATCTGCCATTCCAAACATTCCTCCACACCCCAGCCCTGACAGTCTATATCAATTACAAGGGCCAGAAAGCTCTTTGGGCCGGTTAAATATAAAGAATTATGCGCCCCATTCTTGTGTATGCTTGTTAGCTCTCTGAGCGCACACTTCTAAGGTGGTTTAGTAGCAGATAGTATTATCTAATATTGAAATTCCTAGAGTTGAAAAAACCCAAGAATATCCCTCCTTCAAAAAATACAGGATGGCTTGAAGGCTCTTGAGCTATAAGGGCTGATCTGGACTCCGCTCAGATCAGTAGATAGCCCATAAACCAGAGTTGGGTTTATAATTCAAGGGAAAAGTAACGCTAAGCTAACTTAAATGGTAGATATTGTTCTGAGAATACGTTGGGTGAGACTGAGTCATTATCAATTTGAGGGGCGGCCGTCCTAAGGTAAGCCACATACTGAACAAAAAGTTAGAGAGTTGATTTTATTCTGTAACTACGGTTAAGGTCCTGGCCCGGGTGAGCCCCTGCATGTTTTTGGGTTTCCGCTCTCAATGAAAGCGTGGGGCTGGGCCTGCCGGCCTCTGAATGTCTCTTTGTTCTAATTCTGCCATCCAGTCACCTAGTGTAGCTCTGGCAATAGTGGGGACAGGAAAATCAAGATAGACATTTCTTCTCAATCTTAATAAAAGTGTGACATCAGTTCATTTGTGTCTTATAGCTGCCTGCCGATATGCTCCACAGCAGTACAATATTGTGTACTTAAAAGTTTATTAAGAGGGGACATCATGTTAAATGTGCTTACCACACACTCATACACGTACAGGATGTTTCTGGAGGTGATGAACGTGTGTATTGCTTTCATTGGGGTGTTGGCATTGGAGGTGTATGCGTATGTCCAAACTCATCAAATTATATAAGTTAAATGTGCAGTTTTGGATATGTTTTAGTTATACCTCAATAAATCAGTTTAAAAAAAATGATAGGAACTGCAGTCACGTGTCACTTAATGATGGGGATATATCCTGATAAATGCATTATTAAGTGATTTTTGTCATTGTGCAAACATCATAAAATGTACTTTCACAAATTGTGATGGTTATGACCAAATAACATAATCTTATGGGACAGCCAATATATGTGATCCACCACCGACCCAAACATCTTAGATGGTGTAGAACTATACATTCAGCTTGAAAAATATATACATGGGCTTTTTTCAAAAACCAAAAACTTATGTTCTTTTAAGGTTTTTTCCTTAATCACGGTTAAGTAGTTAGGTGATAAACTATCTGCCTATTAAGGGCAGAAGTGTTTTTAACTTAGACTTCATACTAGCACTGACCAATAGAACCTTTTGCAGTGATAGGAACGTTCTAAATCTGTGCTGACAACCTGGTAGCCACTAGCTATACTGAAATATGAGAGCCCATGAGAGAAATGTTGCTGATATAAGGAGGAACGATATTTTTAATTTTATCTAATTTTTAGCTTAAAGAATCATAATTCCCATACAAAGTTTCTTTCAGTAAAACCTTGCTACTAGTTTTGAAGTCAAATTTGCAAAGGAAATGCAATTGGTTATCAAGCAGCCATAGGCCACTGACTGATCAGATGACATGTTTGTAAAAAGCTGGGGATGGTCCACCCCTCAATGATCCATCAAAATTTAAAGGTGGAACCTTGAGCCGGCGTGGTGGTGCATGCCTGTAGTCCTGCAATCCCAGTACTGGGGAGACTGAGACAGGAGGATCCCAGGTTCAAAGCTAGCCTCAGCAACTTATCAAAGCCCTCAGAAACTGAACAAGACCCCGTTTCCAAGTAAAAAATAAAATAGGGCTGGGGGTGTAGCTCAGAGATAGACTGTCTCTCTGTTCAATTCCCAGTAACAATAGCAAAAAGACGCAGCTTTGAAATGACCAAGTCGGCCTAGGAGCACTAGTGCCTTCTGTCTAAGAGCCATAAAAAGGTGCCAGAGAGTTAGGGACCGAGTAATTGAGAGCGAGGGTCTCAGAGACCAAAGGCAGCTTCTGAGTATTGGTGACTCTGGGGATCTCCTTGGAAAGGAGGACCAGACATCCTTTTAGAGTTGGAACAGGCTGTTGCTAAGCGTCCAGCTAACCCTCCCCATTGATTTGCCCTTTCAGGAGCTTATTGACGTCGACAGTGAAGTGGTGTTTGAACTGGCTTCCTATATTTTACAGGTAAGTTGCTCTAGACAGAAGAAAGAAGGCTCACCACGCAGACAGCAGCCATATCTACTGTTGGTCTTCCTAGCTTTTTCTAGCCACAAGCTGGAAGGAGCCATTAGGAACACTGACACCAGAACCCTAAACAGGGGTTTCTACTATTCCCAAATTTTAAGACAGCAGTATCACTGCAAAGTTGTGTGTTTACCCTGAGCCTGGGAGAAACTGAAATCACGCAGTGAGCTCATTTCCTTTGAGTTTTGGTGCTTTCTTTCACCCGAGGGCAAGCCAGGTGAATGGCTGGAATGAATTGCAAAGATGCCCATCCTCCCTAGAAGGAGAGGAAATCTTTATGTAAAAGGGAGACAGAGAAGGAAAGCGAGACCTTGTAGTGTGACACTGGCAGGATGGGCTGAAGTGTATTATAAAGTCACTCCTTCCGCAAATATTTACTGAGCACTGCTGTGTTTAAGGCATGGTACGGGGTCCACTGAACTCTCCTGGCCCTGCCTGGAAAGTCTTTGGTATAATTGGGAAATAGCCCAGCACAATTCAAAACGAAGCAAAAGCAGCTCTGAACAATCACATGTTCAAAATGTTCAACTTGAGCAAGTTACCAGGGCCCAGAGGTAGAAAGTGAAACTCTTTTATTATACATCACTTTCTTTGTATATTTAATCTTCCAAACTTTAACTTTGTGTCTCATAGACAACTGGTAGAGTGAATACACTTACTCCCTCCTAATGGCAGTCCTGCAGTAAATAGGCTGAACGTTCCATTTGGTCAAGTGGACTTGATTATACATTGTATTTTAAAGTTTAATGCTAGATTAATGTTTTACTGATGTTGATATTTTTTTCTTCTACAGGAGGCAAAGGGAGATTTTTCAAGGTGAGTTTAAAAAAAATTTTTTTTCTTAAAATGTATTCTGTCGCTGGGTGTGGCGGTGCACGCTTGTAATCCCAGCATTCGGGAGGCTGAGACAGGAGGATCGCAGTTTGTGGCCAGCCTCACCTACTTAGTGAGGCCCTTTGCAACTCAGAGAGACCCTGTTTCAAAATAAAGAATAAAAAAATAGGGCTGGGGGTGTAGCTCGGAGGTAGAATGCCCCTGGGTTTCATCTCCAAAAAAAAAAGTATTCTGTTGTTTTTCGATTAAAAGAAGTTATCCTCCCTGTCCTTTGTAGGAGGACAAGTTAGTAATATTATATGCTAGTGGTGAGCTCCAGCTTCAAGTTATCAATTGAAACTGATCAGGCAGAGGGGAGACAGTCATAGCAGTGTGGGTGCGCTGTCCTAAATGAGAAGGCCACGGGTCACGGAGCCGGTGAGGGAGGCCAGAGCTCAGGGTCCTGTGTGGCCAGTTTTGAGGTCTGATGCTTAATTGTCCATGGGTCTCCATGGAGCCTGGAGTCACTTCCATGGTGTAAAGGTGGCTGCAGATAACCTGACAGCCCCTGATAAGTACTTGGGCATCTTTTCCCCTTTCTTACTTAGCTCTTGACCCTCAAAGGACACAAAACGTTGTCCTATAGGAACATGTCTTTTATGAAAGTGTTAAAACATAAATATACCACTTCAGCTTCTCTTACTTTATAAAATACCGTATTGCAGAAAACATAAACAGCAATAACCATTGGGAGCCTGGAGGTGGCTTTAGTAACCCTGTGGAATTGCAAACATGGACCCGCCATTCATCCCACTAAGCACTGCCCCTTGACCCACCCAGCTGGAAATGGCCCCAGTCTCTCCCGATCCTCAGCAGAGCCTTCACAAGGGTGTTGGACCCCTGAGCTGCACTCTCAGCCCTGGTTTATTTTTTATTTTGAAAGAGGGTCTCCCTAAGTTGCTGAGGCTGGCCGCGAACCTGTGATCCTCCCATCTCAGCCTCCCAAGTACTGGGATTACAGGCATGCACCTCACGCCCAGCTCAAATTTTAATAGATAATGATCATGAAAAGCCTTATCTGGAGACCTTGAGGTTGGCAGTTGACTGATCACCACCTACGAAATTTGTTGAATGAAACATTTGGGTTGCCGGGCACAATGGTGCATGCTCGTAATTCCAGTACTTGGGAGGCTGAGACAGGAGGATCGCAGTTCCATGGCCACTTAGGTCCTCTGCAACTTCGTGCAAACCCGTTTCAAAATAAAAGGATAAAATAGGGCTTGGGGGTGTAGCCCCTGGGTTCTATCCCCAGTGCCACACCACAAAAACAAAGAAAAGAAAAAGATTTGGGGTCATAGAAACAGTAGCCTGAAACATTCGTTTTTCTTTGTTACTTTCTAATTACCTTAACTTGGCTCTGGAAATGGCTGAAAAACCACAAATCCGGTGGACTCTGGGTCTGCTCTACTTACTCCAAAGATTTCTCATTCACCAGCCCTGAACTCTGTTGTGAATCTTATTTATCTGGAGGAGTACGCAGACAGGATGGAACGTGGTCTGGGGCAGCCTTGGCGGGCCCCACGGATCCGGGGAACGTGGCCCCGGCTCGCCAGGGAGGAGGAAGTGCCGGCCTGGCCGCCGAGGTCGTGGTGGCCCCGTAACGCGCGGGGGGGATGCCAGCCGTTGGCTCTCTCGGAACAAAGGTCCAGGTTGGGCTGCATTTGTCAGAGCGCTGTCCCGCAGCCTGTGTATAAACTGCAGCTGGCGGGAGGGGAGGTCAGCCACCTGACCCAAAGGTCGGTTTATCTCATCACATAAAGCCTCCCGCACAGAAGGTGGAGGCGATCAGCTGCGTGAGAATCGCTGGGCCGCCTCGTTCTCTGCAGCCCAGGAGAAATAAAACTGTCCAGAAGGTCAGAGGAGACACAGGCTCGAAGCCTGAAGCTGGAGGATACGAGAAGTAACTTTAAAGTCCTTGCTCTGGCTCTTCGCAGCCAATTCTGGGAAGATCCCCCAGACGGTGAGGTTGGCTACATCGTGTTTGGTGGCTGAAGATTAGGCGTTTTATTTTATTTTATTATTTTTTCTTATTGTTGTTGTATTGAGAATTGGACCCAGGGGCATTCTGCCTCCAAGCTACACTCCCACAGCCCTATCTTATATTTAATTTGAAAACAGGTTCTCACTAAATTATAGAGGGCCTTGCTGTTGCTGAGGCTGGCCTCAAACCTGTGATCCTTCTGTCTCAGCCTCCCAAGTACTAGGATTACAAGTGTTCGCCACCACGTCCAGCTACATAAGGCATTTTAGATGTCTCGTTTCATAATTTAGCTTTATAGAGAGCAAGATTTGCCATTAGTCATGAATGCCTAACTTTAAATCTTAGTATGTAACTGAATGCCTTTAACTAAGAAACATGCCCTGTAAATATATTTTCCTGAGTGATATTAATAAAATAAGACATCAGTTTAGAAATACTGAAACTTAAGCTGGGCATGGTGGCGCACGCTTGTAATCCCTGCACTTGGGAGGCAGAGACAGGAGGATCGCGCAGGTTCGAAGCCAGCCATGCTGGCTTAGGAGATCCTGTTTCCAAATAAAAATATAAAAAGTAGGTCTGGGAGTGTAGCCCGGAAGTAGGAGGGTTTCCAGGAACCCCAGTACCACCAAAAAAAAAAAAAAGGCTTTTGTATATATAAAACACAGGGCCTACCTGGGTGTGGTGGTGCGTGCTTATAAACTCAGCACTGGGGAGGCTGACATAGGGAGATCACGGGTTCAAGACCAGCTCCAGCAATTTAGTGACACGCTCAGCAACTTAGTGAGGCCCTGTTTCAACATAAAATATGGCGGGGGTGTGGATCAGAGGCAGAATGCCCCGGGTTCAATCCCCAGTACCGGGGTGGGGGGACAACTCCCAGGGCCTGGGGTTTAATTCTAAGATATAGAATCTGGAGGATCAAATAAACTTATAAATTAGTAGTCACACAAAAGGTGAAGAGTGAACTCTTCCAAAGCCTAAGGGGGTCTCGAACCTGTAAGTTCCCAAAATAATAGTTTGACTGGGATGTTGTTATTTATACACTTATGTTTCAGTGGCTGTCTATAGATTGCACGTATATGGAATGAGCATTAGAAATCTACAAATTATGAGAGCAAATTCCTGAATCTCGAGAGAAATAAAGCTCTGTGTTGTTTTGTTGTATTTTTTGGTGGTGGTGGCGGTAGTGGTACTGGGGGTTCTGCCTCTGAGCTATACACCCAGACGTGTGTGTGTGTGTGTGTGTGTGTGTGTGTGTGTGTGTGTTACTGGGGATGGAACCCAGGGCTCTTCTACCCGCAGGCTACACACTTAGACTTGTTTTATATTTTATTGGAAACAGGGTCTCACTGAGATGCTGAAAGCCTCATTAAGCTGCTGAGGCTGGTTTTGAACCTGTGATCCTCCTATCTCAGCCTCTCAAATACTGGGATTTCATGTGTGCACCACCACCACACCTGACTCCCTTCTGCCCTTTTTATTTTCTATTTTGAAACAGGGCCTTGCTGAGTTGTTCAGAGTCTCACTAAATCACTGAGGCTGGCCTCAAACCTGCGATACTCCTGTCTTAGCCTTCCAAGAACTGGAATTATAGGCGTGTTCCACTGTGCCCACTAAGGTTATTATTGTTGCTATTATTATTTGTACATATAGATTGGAGATTGAACCCCGGGGCATTCTACCTCTGAGCTACACCCCCAAACCTATTTTTATCTTTTATTTGTAAACAGGGTCTCCCTAAATTGCTGAGGGTCTAAGTTGCTGAGGCCGGCCTCGAAACTGTGATCTTCCTGTCTCTGCCTCCCAGGTACTGAAATTACAGGCATGTGTCACCACACCCAGGCCAGCTTGTTTATACAAGTGAGAGAAGTCAAAAGTGCTGAAATGCTTCGATAGGAAGAGAACAGTTAAAGACAACGCTGAGCCACACTGCTTTCTCATGAGCCTCTGGCGTTCTGTGGTCTCTCCTGCGCAGCTGACGCCTTCTGCGTATCTGTCTTCTTTCCAGTTAATGGAAACGCTCACTTCCTTGTCTTACTGAACTTGACAGTGAAGTGCTGGCTTTGCCATTGCTGAAAGAAAATGCCTGATGTATATAGACAGATAAGCGGTATTGTCTGCGATAGGAAGAAATATATGCCACACACGATATATTCCGACTGATAGATGGTGGACAGATTTGTACGATAGCATTAAAGGGTTGGGAAATAGTGTTATCTAAAAACAATGTTTTCCCACTTCTATTATTTTCCGCCGCACGGCATGGGTAATCTCGTTTCGTTTCCTGCTGTATGTATGTGTAAAAAAAAGAAAGAAAAAGTCTCATGTCTGACAACATCCAGGAAATCAGTAGAGTTGGCATTTCTCTGTTTAAAAACAATTGCATAGTCCGAGAGCTATTAGTCAAGTCAGCTCTATCAGCAAATGTGAAGGGGGAGGAGAACTCAGTCTAAAAGCAGAAAGTTCTCATTTGATAATCGCTACTGAATGTTAGGCAACTAACAGGTATTACCCATGATTTATACCAGATTTTTTTTTTTTTTTTTTTTTTTTTTTTTTTTTGGTGGTACTGGGGTTCCTGGAAGCCCTTCCACCTCCGGGCTACACTCGCAGACCTATTTTATATTTTTGAAACAGGGTCTCTTAAGCCAACGCGGCTGGCTTCGAACCTGCGCGATCCTCCCGTCTCCGCCTCCCAAGCGCAGGGATTACAAGCGTGCGCCACCACGCCCGGCTACCAGATTTTTTTCATCACAAATGCTGCTATATTTTGAGTGTTAGGCACTGACGTTTTTTATTTTAAAACTTTTGTGTTATTGTAAAAGAGTAATATTTTCTTTCTTACAAAAGTCAATGAAGCTCCGCATGGTGACAGTAACCCCAGTACGTGGGAGGCAGAGACAGGAGGCTCGCAGGTTCATGGCCAGCCTCGGCAACTCAATGAGACCCTGTGTTAAAATAAAAAATAAAAAGGAGCCCTTCTGGTGGTGCATACCTGTGCATGGGAAGCAAAGACAGGAGGATTGCAGGTTTGCAACCAGCCTCAGCAACTTATGAGGCCTTCAGCAGCCTGTTTCAAAAAAATAGGATTGAGGGTGTAGCTCAGAGATAGAATGCCCCTAGGTTCAACCCCCAATCCTACAAAAAATAAAAATAAATAAATAATAATAAAAAGTTCTGGGGTATAGATAAGAGGTAGAACACTCTTGGGTTCGAACCCCAGTAACACAGACCCCCCCCAAAAAAATGTTAATGAAAAGAACACTGTGTAGTCTACTTAGAGTATATTTATATTTTCTACTTATATTATAATTTAATAGAAGACATATTGCTTCACTGTTCTAAGTGAGCTATTCAGTATACGAGCTTGTTTTTTTAAATTATTTTAATTATTTTTTAATTATTTAATTTTTTTATTATTTTTTCCTCCTTCCCCTAATCTTGAGGAATACCTCACTTGTCATTATCTCTCAGTTCTTCTGATCTTTCCAAAAGGTTAACACAAATTTCTAGATAGTAATTATAAACATTTTGAAGTGATTTTAAACTGCTTTGTTCTCAACACCAAAAACCACACTGCCTTGATAGAACCACCCATACATTCACAGAGACTAGCTAAAAAAAAACATCTGTCCTGTAGAAATTTTTGTTCACAAGATTTATTGAAGCCAGATCAGTAAAGCTCTGTTGCTCTGGGCCGTCAATAGGGACCTGGAAATATCTTTGTTACCAAGGGCCGGGATGCTAATCACTAAAGCAGGATTCTCCCAGCATGAGATTTACTAGCACCAGCAAGCCAACAATACCCGAGAAAGAATGATGGGAAATTCCATGAAAACTCCGCAGACCTTGTTGGCCTCCTGGAGGAGGCTGGGTGCTTCACAGGTGATGGGTGGTACCCTGTGTCTGCAGGCTCCCCTTCCAAATAGACTCAGCCACCACAGAGAATGGGGTTTTGATGGAACACCCGGCACCAGTGTTTGTGACGTCTGTTTATAATTAAACGCCTGTCCACGTGACAGAGTATCAGCTTCTCAGAGTTCAGGGGCAGGCAAGAAATCTTCCTGTGTCCCTGAGCTAGCAGGCTGCAGGTTTTTAATGCTGTTTCTTTAAAAAAAAAAAAAAAAAAATCCTGCTTTTAGAAATACAGCGATGCATTACTCAATCAATAGAAACAAATAGTAGTCATTCTTTAACAAGGGAAATTGATTTCCACCTCCATTTTAGAAGAGGAATGGTAGTATTTATTTGTGCTGAAAAATTCCCACTAGCTTCCAGAGACTATGTGTTCATAGGTCCCAAGAGCAATTAGAGGGAAAAAAAAAAAAAGACTGTAAAGTAAAGACCTTTTAATATTTTATCTTCTATCAACCATGGGACTGTGTGGTCACCGGTCTGAAGTCAAAGAAACTTTTACAGTGAAAGAAAAAGCCTTCTCTTGATTTTTTTTTTCCTTTTTCTTTTTTAGTATTAGGGATGGAACCCAGGGGTCTTCTGCCTTCAAGCCACATCCCCCAGCCCTATTTTATTTTTTATTTTGTAACAAGGTCTTGCTAAGTTACCAAGGGTGTCATTATATTACTAAGACTGGCCTCAAGCCTTCAATCCTGTCTCACCCTCCCAAGTATTAGGATTACAAATGTGCACCACTAAACCCAGCTGGTTCTGCCATTTAAAAGTTTTCTTGTGAATTGATATAAACTAAGGTTGGCTTACTGATCTCTGAAAATTCCAGATTTTTAAATCTTTTGGGTCAGGCCGGAAGATGCAGTCAAAGGTCAAAGTTGAATTTCAGAAAAGCAACAGGAAAAGAAGACAAAAGGCTCATTTTCTTCTCTTTTTATTGGTAATTTATAAACATTTGTATCGATGGCTATCTTTAAAAAGTTGACAGAGTTATTTGTTTGTTTCTGTGATAGTGGAGATTGAATCCATGGGCATTCTGCCTCTGAGCTTCACCTCCAGCCCTATTTTATTTTTTATTTTGAAATAGGGCCTTGCTAAGTTGCTGAGGCTGTCCTCGAACCTGGGATCCTCCGGTCTCAGCCTCCCAAGTCCTGGGATTACAGGCAGGTGCCACCGTACTGGGAAACAAAGTAATTTTTTGCACAACTAACAGCACTGATAGTGGATTAATCTAAAGCAACAGTCCGTAAATCGCATTTTCTAGTCTACTATTGCTATTACTTTGCACTTTCATCAGTAATTTTACTAGTACAACTCTCACTAATAAAGGTCAGTTTTAAATCATTATTAGACCTTTTGATCATTTGGAGTATATTTTTCTACACTTGTTTAATTGCCACTCAAGACAAAACAGCCATTATTAATCATGTGGTAAGAGAAATTGCTAAGATGTTTACACAATTATGAAAAAATACTCGGACAGTTGTTCGAGGAAGAGTTAACTTTTAGAATACAACATACATAACCGGGCAGCGTCTGTCCTACCTAAACTCATGAATTTCCCTATTGGAAGCTTCCTAGGGAAAACGTGTCACCTATTAAGCTTGAAACACACCTATCAGCCCAAAGAAAACTCTTCAGGAAGAATTGAAATTAATATAGTTATCATGCATGGAGTTATTTTTAAAGAGATGAAGAGAGAAGGCCGCTTGGAGTGTTCTCATAATTTAAAAATGACTTTGAAGACCGTGAGTAATTCAGGAGCAGCTGGAATCTTTCAGGCCAGCAAGAGCTTTTTTTCAAAGGAACAGAAATCTATGAAAATTTGAAGCAAAATGTTCGAGTGGAAAAGTTACAAATTGTTACAGAAAGCTTTGTTTTGTGCACAAAAGTCCATTTAACTGGGCTTTCAAGTGTGTAATTCACATTTTCAAAGCGTAGAAAAGCATTTGGATCGGGGTTTTCACAGGATAATATTCTTCAAATCCTTGGGAAATTGTTATGAACATAAAGCAAGGAGGAGATTTGGTATATGACAGCTTATCTCTTTTGTTAAGCAGTTATTTAATCTCAGTTTCGCATTTTGAGTGGACCCCATGAATAGCACAAGGTTCGTGTTTATGGCACTGAATTAGTTTTTTCAGAGTTGAAATTCTCAACCTAAAGAGTGACATTGTAGAAAGTTAATCAGTTGTTTCTTCTCGTGCTACTTGAGTGCAACTTTTGCCTGAAGTTATAGCCTTTAGAAACAGTTTCTAAACTTGTTTTTAATTTTACACATTTACAACTAAATTAGAAATTCACCATTTTTTCTCTCAACCTAAGAAAACCAGACTCATTAATTCCGAAGGAAATCTTTACATTTTTAATTGAACAATTAGCATCAGAAGAAGAAAAAAAAAAAAGGCCAAGGAGCCTAGTGTGGTTGCTCAGGCCTGTCATCCCAGTACTTGGGAGGCTGAGACAGGAGGATTGCAGGTTTGAGGTTACCATTCAGTAACAAAACCCCATTTTAAATTAAAAAAAATAAAGGGCCAGGGATATGGTTCTATGGCAGAACTCTCTCGGTTTAAACTTCAATACACACACAAAAAAGAGACATAAAGTATATAATTCATAAATGTGTTTGTAACTTTGCCCCTCTGTACAGCTGGTAAATTAGCATGACATATTATCCTACGTAAATATTTTCAGAATCCAGCATCTCAAACTGGGAACATCTCTGAGGGTGCCCGGGTGCCTCCCTTTGTCTGCAGACGTCAGACACAGGGAAAAGCTTCGCAGACACACTGGGCGCAGCCCCACCTGACGGCCTGCAGCTCCCGGCCAGCTGCTGTGCTTAGGCTTCCCTACATCTGGGGAAACCCGTGCTAGGAGAGCGATGGGCACGTCCCCCATGTTTTTGCTATGACCTCAACTTTTCTTTGGTTCATAAAAAAGAACAGCAGGAAAGAAGTGATTGCTTCCTGATGCTTTTGAAAAATCAGCAGAGGAAGCCGAGTGTGATGGTACACACTTATAATCCAGTACTTGAGGCTGAGACAGAAAGTTCAAGGCTAGCCTCAGCAACTTAGCGAGGCCTTTTGAAACTTAGTGAGATTCTGTTTCAAAATTAAAAATAAAATAGGACTAGGGCTATAGCTCAGAGGTATTTAGAGTGTTCCTGGGTTCAATCCCAGTACAACAAAAAGAAAAAAATGTTTTTCAGTATAAAACAGAAATTTATAACTTACCTTATTCATGTCTCAGAGTTTTGTAGGTTTATCATACACTTGAATAAAGGAAGGCAGAGCCACAATACATATCTGAAACCTTAGGGTCTCAATGCTTCTGAATGCAGAATTCCTTGGTTGGACCCCAGTGATGCAGGGTTGGTACCATATGCTATTTAACCCCCTAGGCAGGCTGGGCAGGTGCTTCTCAGCGCCTGAATTCAAATGTAGCAGCAGTCCTGAACCAATCACAGATTCTGCTCACACTACTTGGGAAAGATATAGGTCACATTTTACCTTGGATAAAAAGATTAGGTTTGTGTAGGGCATGGTGGTACACAACTCTAATCCCAGTTACTTGGAAGGCAGGAGGACTGCAGGTTCAAGGCAAGCCTCAGCAATTTAGCAAGACCCTCAGAAACTTAGTGATTGCTGGGCGTCGTGGAGCATGCTTGTAATCCCAGCCGTCTGGGAGACTGAGACAGGAGGATCGTGGTTCACCATCTGCCTCAGCTACATAGTGAGGCCCTTTGCAACTCGGTGAGACCGTGTTTCAAAATAAAGAATAAAAAATACCGCTGGGGGTGTAGCTCAGACGTAGAATATCCCTCTAGTACCACAAAAGAAAGAAAAAGAAAGAAAGAAAGAAAGAAAGAAAGAAAGAAAGAAAGAAAGAAAGAAAGAAAGAAAGAGAATTTCAAAATTCAAAAAAATAAAAAATAAAAGAGGCTAGGGGTATAGCTCGGAGGTAGAATGCCCCTGGGTTGCATCTCCAGTACCACAAAAAAAAAAAAAAAGAAAGGAAGGAAGGAAGGAAGGAAGAAAGAAAGAAAGAAAGACAGAAAGAAAAAAGAAAGGAAAAGAAAAGAAACAATGAGAATTTCAAAATTTTAAAAATAAATAAAACAGGCTGGGGGTGTAGCTCAGTGGTACCCCTAGATTCAATCTCCAATACTAAAGGTGAGATAAAGGTTAGGTTTGCTACCAAAGGAGTTTTAAAAGTTTGTTCCTCGGAGCTTTCTTGGATTGGGGCATTGGGGGTCAGCGATGGGACCTATAATGCCATCCTTTTTCTTACTTGAAAGTGCCTTTCCCTGGAAGACCTAACCTGCATGCTACATTCATAAAATCCAGGGCAGTTGATCTGGGGAGAGCATGGTGTCATCATCTCTTATGTTACACTAGAACTTCCTGGATTTAGTGCTCTATTGTTTTTATACCAGCGTAAACCGAAACAACTGGTTTCGGGAAAAATTTTTCCACAGTAAGTATATTTTATTTACTTCAAGTTTCCCCTACAAGTTATGGACAAAACATCTTGTTTGAACCAAGGGAAATTTCCTTTAAAAAGTTTATTTCCTGTGCGTGCGTGCGTGCGTGCGCGTGCGTGCGTGTGCGTGTGTGCGTGTGTGTGTTTTACTGGGGACTGAACCCAGAAGCATTCTGAGTTACAACCCCATCCTATTTTATTTGGAAATAGGATCTCATTAAGTTGCAGAGGGCCTCACTAAGTTGCTGAGGCTGGCTGCAAACCTCTGATCCTCCTGTCTTAGCTTCCCAAGTGCTGAGATTACAGGGGTGCGCCACCATGCAGAGCTTTTTCCTGATTTTTTAAAAGGAAACACATTTCAAGTTTAATTTCAGCCTTCTTAACTTTATGGCAGCTTGGCTAAATTTGTTGTTTGACAAAATCCATATTTGATATATTGCTAGAAATCTTTGGTTTTCCCCAGTAGCTAATTCTAATTCCTCACATTTTGGCAGAAGACGAATAGGTCATCTCTGAGCCTCTCCTCCCACCCCCAGGACATTGATACTGTCACACTGCCTTTTTTTTTTTTTTCCTGCAATACTGGATACTGGAGATGGAACCCAAGGGCATTCTACCTTCGAACTACACCCCCATCTCTATTTTTTATCCTTTATTTTAAAACAGAGTCTCCCTAAGTTGTGGAGGACCTCACCAAGTAGCCAAAGCTGGCTGTGAACCTGCAATCCTCCCGTCTCAACCTCCCACGTACTGGGATTACAAGCGTGCGACACCACACCTGAGGGACACACTGCTTTTATGCTGGCAACATTAATAACTACCTAAAAGTTTATTTTAAAAATAAAATCTAGTTAGCTGGGCATGGTGACTCGTGCTTTTAAGCCTAGTACTTGAGAGGCTGAGACAGGAGGATCACAGATTTGCAGCCAGCCTCAGCAACTTAGCAAGGCCCTTCACAACTTAGTGAGACCCTGTTCAAAATAAAAAATAAAATAGGGCTGGCTGGGTATCTCAGAGGTAGAATGCCCCTGGGTTCAATCCCTAGTACCAAATTTACTAATTAATTAATTGGTTGATTTAAGAATAAGAAGATTTGAATCTTATTCTTAGTTTAGCAAATGATTCTCTAAGAGACTTTTTAGTCTTTTCTGAAAATAGTCTGACCACAATAAGCTGTTTTAATATGTGCTAAAAGTTGGCATTTGCCAGGTGCACTGGACTCTGGGGGAAATGTCAGTACAAAAGTCATCGCTAGGGGAAGCTGGGACTTTCGGGACATTTGTTAGACTCTGCAGTGGAGTGGCCAGCTCTCCACTGAGGCAGTTTTCCAACTTCCAGGCACAGGATTTGGCTGGATTGACGGGGCTAGACACCTCTTAAGTCATTGCAGATGTTTATACACAGCAGAAAGGCAAGCAGAACATCTCTAGATGGGCCCCCTCCAGAGTAATGGATGTGGATGGGCTTCATGCCCTGGTGATTTCCGGTTAATTTTTCTGTGTAACTTTGCCCTGGAGGAGAACTAGGGAATTTACTGCAAGCTTCACTGGGAAGTCAAGCCTGTGGCTGTCATCAAGGAACCTTGTTTGCCAACAAGAGTATTTTGTAAGAAAAACGATCCCTTCCTCCTTTACTTCCTTCCTTCCCCAAATGCACTTTCGATGCAACTGGAGGCGGGGGTTGGGGGGCAAACTCAAGTTTCAGCTCCGTAAAGTAGCTACTGATTGGTTTTTCTCATAGTTTCATGCAATAAAAGCTTACCTGCTGAAAATGCCTTTTGATATTTAAGACATCTCCCTAGACACTGATGAACCAGTGAACCCAAGTGCTCTGTGCAAGGAATTCACAGTTAAACCAGGAGAGAAACCTATCCACGTGGGCTCTCACGTGTCTAGACAACTAAATATTTGCTTAAACTGTGCCTTACTAGCTAGCATTCAGGGAAAAATCTCAAGCCACAGTTGAGAATCGGGGGAGCTTACTGTCTGCAAACCACCATGGTTTCTGTTGCCTCCTGGAACACCTCGAGTCCTAGCCTGGTAGTAAAGGTCTTCAGAATTCTGGGTGTAACCCGCCTTTTCAGCCACATTGTCGCCCACAGCCCATCCATCCCAGCTGACCTGTTGGATTCCAGTTATCTGGTCTCCGTGACTTTGCTGGGTTCCGCTGAAGAGAAACATGTTTTCATCCTTCTCTTCTTTGGGCTCTCCCCTCAATCCCGTGTTTATATCAAGGTCTAAAAGCCTTGGTTTCC
Organism: Muscardinus avellanarius; assembly: GCF_963383645.1. Lineage (NCBI taxonomy): Eukaryota > Metazoa > Chordata > Mammalia > Rodentia > Gliridae > Muscardinus > Muscardinus avellanarius. Next base: position 18,855,143 of record NC_137806.1, read on the forward strand.
TCTGAACTTTCCAATGTGTTGCTTAACGTGATCACATGTTTCCCACCTGGCCATTTATCTTTGTGTGTTTCCTCCCTCCCTGAGCTAAGTTGGGAATGCCTTCTAGATAAGGACTCTGTGCCATCGCTTTTTGTATCCCCTACAGTATTTTCTCTGTATTAGTGTAAGCTCCATAATATTTTTACTTTATTGACTATTAAGTAATAAATCCTTGCCCTAACACTTAGATTATAACATTCCAGGCACTTGAATATATTGATTCAAACTATTGCACGTTGTGCCTTTCCTTCTAGTTCATTGTTCAAAGCTAGAATTCAGCCAGGCATGGTGGTGCACACCCGAAATCCCAGTACTTGGGAGACAGACAGAAGGACTGTAGGTTCAAGACTGGCAACCTAGTGAGACCTTATTTCAAAACGAAAAAAAAGAAAGAAAGAAAGAGAGAGAGAGAGAGAGAGAGAGAGAGAGAGAGAGAGAGAGAGAGAGAGAGGTCGGTCTGGGAGTATAGTTTAGAGGTAGAATGCCCCTGGGCTCAATCTCCAGTATCAAAAAATATATAAAAATTTAAAAACCCACTGGAATTCACAAACCTTATTGTCCTTGTTTCTTAGTGCATTTGAAAAATGCCCTTTCTAATAGCAACTATAATGCTAGTAAGCAAACATTCATATGATCCTCTGTCACCACTGAAATGAAGTTTTGGCATTACTTTCCCCATGGTGCTTGGTATCTGGCAGGAAGCTGCCAATTTTATGACTGTTGGAGGTTTTCTGCTGGGGGCACATGGAGCCGCTGGTGCTCTTGCTGGCAGTCGAGGTGTCGGAGTTGCTATCCAAATGCCCCAGGAGCTCCCCATCTGACCGGGATGTCCCTTCCTCCTTTCATATTTATTGACTCATCTCCTATCTTATTACTTTTGGGATGGTACCACCCAGTGTCTTGGGGGACAATCTTTGCCTTGAATGGGCAAAGCTAAAGCTGCTAACAGTCCTGGTAAGAGATGTGGACCAAACACAGGGTTCCACAGATGAGCCTTTGCGGCCCCAGCGTTGGCTTTAGTGTAGAAGACCGTCTGGCCGCACAGAACTGCCCTGAGGGGATGCTGCCAGGCCCTGGAGGCAGCAAGTGGCTGCAGGCATCACAGTCAGCCTAGCCCAAGAGCCCTGCACCGCTGAGTGTCTGGAGAAGAGCTAGCATCTGAAGAAGGCTGGTGAGACCAGGGGCGTTCCAAGTATCCTCCACACCTGAGCCTATGGGAGTGGACGGAAAAGACATTCAGCCTCCCAGGTGCATAAAACCTCCCCAAAGAACCAGACAATCCACTTCACACTTTCTAAGCCGTCCCTGGGCCTTGTCAAAATCAAAGGTTATTTATTTATTTATTATTTTATTTTATTTTAATTTTGGTGGTACTGGGGTTCCTGGAAGCCCTTCTACCTCCGGGCTACACTCCCAGACCTATTTTTACATTTTTATTTGGAAGCGAGTCTCCTAAGCCAGTGCCCGCGGCTGGCTTCGAACCTGCGCGATCCTCCTGTCTCTGCCTCCCAAGCACGGGGATTACAAGTGTGCGCCACCATGCCCGGCCAAAGGTTATTTATTTATTACATTTTGGTAAACAGTTTCTAGTGTGTGTTCAATATAAGCAAAAATAAAGAAAACTAAAAGAAAAAAAAAAAAAAGACCTCCCGTGGCCTGTTGGGCACACGGTGCTCCAGGTGAAACAGTGGCCTCACCTGGGGAGGTTTTCATGGTCCTCCCTCACGGGGATCCGGGCCTTCTCCTCCTGGATTCTTGCCGGGGACTGTGCAGGGGGCCTCTGGCTGCCCTCCAGAAGAGCGCCGGGCCCTGCTTCTCCCAGGGGAGGGGGCCTCTCAGCTCCACCCGTCGGCCCCTCTTCTCCATCTTTATTAAGTAAATAAATAGAAAGAAAGCACCAACGTGAGGCTCAGATGAGGCAGATGGCGGTTAACGCGGTTCTCCCGGGGGTAAGTGTGCTTCTCGACCTTCTCTCTTCCAGCAATGAGGTGGTGAGGAGTGATTTGAAGAAGCTGCCCGCCCTTCCCACCCAAGCCCTGAAGGAGCACCCCTCCCTGGCCTACTGGTGAGTCCCCGAGTGTTCTCAGGAGCAAGACCCCCAGGGGCGGGGACACAAGGGGCTCAGACACTGAGACTGTGCCCATCTCCTGATGGTGTGATTGTGTGCAGGGTAGGAGCCCTCTTCTTTTCTTTTTTCCTTTTTTTTTTTTTTTTTTTTTGTGTGTGTGTGTGGTAGTAGGGATTGAGCCTACACTCTCAGCCCTTTTTTATATTTTATTTTGAAACAGGGTCTCGCTAGATTATTGAGGGTCCCGCTAAGTTGCTGAGGCTGTCCTTGAACCTGCAAGTCTCAGCCTCTCAAGTACTGGATTACATGCATGAGCCACCACATCTGGCTTCTCCTTTTCTTGCACATATTTTTTATTCTTTGTTTATGTATTGGTACCAGGAATTGAACCCAGGCCTCTGAGCTACACCCCCAGCCCTTTTTATTTTTGTTTGGAAACTGGGTCTTTCTAGATTGCCGAGAGTCTCGCTGCGTTCCCGAGACTGTCCTCAGACTGGCAATCCTCCTGTCTCATCCTCCCAAGTACTGGGATTACAGGCATGTGCTGCCATGCCTGGCTTATTCCTTTTTTCTTGAGGAGAAAAAAAAAAAAAAAACCCTTCTACAATTTCACTGTGGGAGTTTCGCTGACTTCAAGAGCCTTTTGTGTGCTGGCAGTGTTTTGTGCTGGGAGCCCTGTCATTTGATGACAGGAAGTGTGACATTTGGAGACATGGATGAAGCTCAGGGTTTTCTTCTCTGTTGATGGTGAGAAAGAATTTTTCTTTTTCCTCGGTGTTGCGTGTCTCCGGGTTTACTGCCATGTAATTTTATGCCGTAGCTCATCTGCTCGGCCCTAAATTACTGATTCTGAGAGCTGCAGGAGTCTGAAAGGTTCCCAGATTCTGGTACAGGCCACAGGCGATGGGGTTTGCATTCCAGGGGAGTGTGTTGAAATCTCGCCGGGCACTAAACTCTGACCGCTGCCCTCTGACGGGGACGCGGCTGCGTCTCTGATGTTTTTTCTGACCCCTTAGCAGAAATCAGTGTAACTGCTTGTGTCGATCAACATTTTACTACTATTATCCAAGACAACTGGCCACACAATTTAGAGGAAGGTAGATTTATTTGCTCAGAGGTTTTTTGTTTGTTTGTTTGTTTTTTGAGATTTGGAAGTTTAGTTTGTGTTAGGCCCTAGCTGCGAGCCTCAGGGTGTGGCGGTGGGAGAGGGCAAGGCTCCGTCTGACGCCACGGAGGGAGGCCAGAAGCAGAGAGAAAGCAGAGTCAGGAGGAACTGCTTGATCCCCGAGGACACACCCCAGGGACCCCTCCTTAGCAACCAAGGCCTGCTTCCAACCTTGTTTCTGTGAGGGGTTGGGGGACATTCTAGGTCCAAACCATTACATGGCTTACAGTATAAAGCAAAGTAAAACAAGAAACACAGAAGGAGTTGATCCTAATAAACTACCATATATGACTCACCGCGGGCTTCTGTTTAAACTTTCTAAAATACTTGGATCTTGACCGCACACTTCTAGGAAGCAAAACAGCAGTTCAGTCAGCCACATGGCTTTGAGAAGCTCCTTTGATCGGGATCGGCCATGTCTCCATAAGAGTTCGTTATTGCCGGGTGTGGTGGTGCACACCTGTAATCCCAGTACTTGGAAGGCTGAGACAAGAAGATCTCAGGCTCGAGGCTAGCATGGAGTAAGTTAGTGGCACCTTGTTTCAAAATAAAAAATAAAAAGGGCTGAGGATGTAGCTCAGAGGTAGAATACCCCTGGGTTAAAATCCCAGTGCCTCCCCCTTCCAAAAAGCAAGTGTATTATTTCTCCCAGGGAGACCTGGGAGCCAGGCTGGAGAGCGCGGCGAGGGCTCCCTTCAGAGTCGTGCTGCCCCTAACTTTACCTCTCTGGATTGTACTCACTCTTCCTTCAGTAACATGGATGCAGATAAAGAACAGGTCTGCATGAACACCTTCACCTGCATCCAGCCCTAGAACTATCTTGCCTGTTCATCTCATATCTCTGACCAGGCCGGCACTTTTGGGGGGCCTTATTCAGACCCACAAACACTCAGTTTGATTGTCCCAAGAGGGAATCCAGGTGCCCTCAGCTCCACGGCCCAGCTTATATCGGCAGCGTGGACCACCCGAGGGTGCTAGAAACACTCAGTGGGCCTTCACACCTCATTTCATCGTGGTTGCCTCTAATATTTCAACCTATTGATATGAATTTTTACAAAACAGACTCAAAGAAAGGGAAATGCCATCCAAGGCTCACAGATATAGAATGAAAGCAGAGCTGGAGCTAGCGGGCTTGTCCAGGGCTTATCTCTCCACCTCTACAAGCTGGCCATGACCGGGTGGGCTGGAAGAACCTCTTCCTGCACACCTGTGCCACACGGTCTCAGGTTGCCCCGTCATGCCTACATCCCATCATTCCGGCATACACTAAGGATGTATATTCGCTGTTCTTCCTGGTTCTACTGCTCCGAATGGCATTCACAGATACAGAGGCCAGCCTTCAGGCTCCAGTAAGCCACTGGGAGCCCCTTGAGGAGGCCAGGGCAGCTGGACCACCAGGCCAGTCAAGCAGCAGCCTCGGAGTCCCCGCCAGGTCTCTGAATTGCAAGGTCCTGGCTCTCGCAGTAGCTTTTGTCACATCTCGGCTACCTCGATTTCTCCAGCTGTAAAATGAGGCCAACCTACTTTAGACTGTAATTAACTCATTATATCCCATATCTGATTTATAAGACACCTATAAAAACTTAAATTGAGCAATCAGTTTAAGCTTTGGGTTAAGTTTTTATAGGTGTCCTACTCACGGGATACTGGGATGCAGTGGGTTAGGACAGAAGCTAACGCTCACATCATGGAGTTGGAAAGTCAAACGAGATGCACAGCGTGCTGAGTGGTCATCCCTTCTGCTTGGTCTCCCCAAGCCTTTCACAACACATATTCCTCCTTCCACTCGATTTCCCTGTCCAGGAGGCATCTGATGCCAAGAGTTAGAATTCAGCTCTCGAAACCACAGAACAAGGCAGGATCAGGGAACTGACCTGGCTTCTCCCTGGTGGGCCTGGCTTGTGAATGCCAGACCACCCCACCCCTTTGACCGTGTGTGCAAGGGCATCGTCCTCTACTGAGCTCGCTCCTGGCTGATACCCCACCCAAGACCACCCATGAATCCTGAACCCCATTTTCTGCAGAGAGGTGGTTTAACTGAACAGCCGAGCCCAGCCAGGGCTATGTTGCAGTCAGCCCTGGTCTTGTGCCTTTTCCCCCGCGTGGCACCACATCCTCTAGACAGTGCTTTGAGACTCGGTTTTCTCTGGCTCCTGGGTTCCTCAGGCTCCCCACTGAGTCCTTCCCACAGATCTGGGATGCCAGGGGACATTCTGCTGAGCTCAGAGCACCCAGGCCTCTGTAGGTTTCGGGAGGGTGGGGACAAGCTGGACCAAATGGGCCCTCAGTTCTGTCCAGTGTGTTAACCCACCTTAGACTCGCGGTGTTACGTGGAGAGGAAGGAGTGGGAAATGTGGAGGCAGAAGGACCTGTGCTTTCCCAGATGGCCTCTGGCAGCGGGAGACTCGAGGCAGGGGTTGGGGGTCAGGGAGGCCATAGTTTCTGCAGCTGTTGGGCGCCTGTGAGACCCCACGGTCAGGCCATTTAGTTGGTAAACAGTGGAACAGCTGCCTGACAGTGTTTTGGACTTGGTTTCATTGCTGTTGTCCTGCGCCCTGGTTTTGCTCTCAGCCAGGGCTCTGAGAGCCCTGGCTGCCCCCACCTGCCCCCAGGGACCCTCTGTCCCAGAGCTGCAAAAAAAAAAAAAAAAAGTCACCTATCTATACAGAGTTGCTAGGCCCTTGGTCTAGGAGTTGACCTCACCAAATTCCAGGTCACATGGTAGGAAATGTGCCAACACAGCTGTTGGTTTAGAGGGCAGGTGAGGAGGAAGCCAGAGGAACGACCCCGCAGTTCCCACTGAGGCTTGGGAACTGTCTGACAGATGGGGACTTTATCAAGCATGGACTAGAACTTCTGCCAAGCATGGGAGTCCTGAGAAACATGGCTACGTCTGCCCCTTTCTGAACAGCAGTACCCAGACCCCACAGAAAGAACCAGAGACGTGGCCCTCCCTCCAGAGAAGCATCCCTCTCTCATAGCCCGCCCATCCCTGTTCTGGATGCCCACGGGGACACTTCCGTGTAAAGAGTTCTGACAGTCTCTCATGCACTGGATTTCAGAATACTAAATGAGATTAGTTGAGGATGAAGAAAGGAATTGGAAGACCAATACATTATCCCTCAAGGACTAGGTCACAAACAAACAAAAGGTGTTATTCCCGAAAATGACTTGGCCGAAAAAGAAATCAGGAAAAAATGAGAGGAGAATGGCTTGAGATAAATTCTAGTATAATAAATGAGCAATGGGTAATGAAGACCCATCCAGTGAGCAATGGGTAATCACGATCCATCCAATGAGCAATGGGTAATGAAGATCCATCCAATGAGCAATGGGTAATGAAGACCCATCCAATGAGCAATGGGTAATCAAGATCCAGCCAATGAGCAATGGGTAATGAAGACCCATCCAGTGAGCAATGGGTAATAAAGACCCATCCAATGAGCAATGGGTAATGAAGACCCATCCAATGAGCAATGGGTAATCAAGATCCAGCCAATGAGCAATGGGTAATCAATATCCAGCCAATGCCGACAATGAGTAATGAAGGTCCATCCCATGAGCAATGGGTAATGAAGATCCATTCAATGAGCAATGGGTAATGGAAAACCCTTCCAATGAGCAATAGGCAATGAAGATTCATTTCATGAGACACAGGACTGTCCTCTGCCCTGTCTGTGTGTGGTTGCACCATCATCTCAGTGGTTAATGAGCTCCTGAGAGCACTTCCGCAGGGTCACTCCCATCATGGAACTTTTCTGGGAGGCAGGAAGGAGTTCCTCTACCTGTGGTGGAGGAAGGATAAGGTAGAGAGTAAGGAAAAAGGGTCCAAACCAGAAGCTGGTTCCTAGAGTCTGAGGCTTTGGGACCTGACTCCCCAGTCCCACCTGTGACTCCCCAGGTTGGCTCTGGGACTCCCTGGGTGCCAGTCACTTCTCAAAGAAGGCTGTGCTGCTGTGTGGAAGTGTGGCTGGCTTTCTCACCAAGGAGCCAGCTAATCTCTTGTTGCTTTAGAAATAAGATTTCAAAAGATAAAGGAGTTAGCATATAATTCTGGTGGTTATTTTGTGGGTAGTTGTTTTCTGGTTTTACCAGTGTTCCTCTGGGGCGTTTCTTGTTTCATGGTTTGTATTAACCAGCCCCAAATTCTAGAACTTTCCATCCTCCTTGGAATCACAGAATTACTGACTACTCAGAGTATGTGGGCCTGAGCACTAGTGGGTCATGGACTCCCGGCCATGAGGCCCTGTGTAGACCGGATTAGAGAGATGGGAGTGTAGGAAGGGAAGCCGAGGAGTTTAACCAGGGTCCACTCAGCACCTCTGTAGACAGCTATTTTCTGTGCTGTTTCTCTCACACCCCGCCTGGGGGGCAATCTTATTTCCCTGATTAGAAGTCCAAGAGAAAGAGAATGCGAGTCTTCTAAAAAGGAAACAGGCTTCGGGAATGTCCCTTCACTTTCCTGGGAGATGATGGCTCCTCGGAGCTTCTTAGGAGGTTAAGCAAGCTCACAGAATCTGAGTTAGCAGCAGGCTGCATGGTCTCTGATAACAGAATCCTTTTCTTCTCATTCTAGTGAAGACAGAGTAATCGAGCACTACAAGAAACTGAATGGCCAGACGAGAGGTCAAGCCATCGTGAAGTAAGTGGTGGGGTCCGTGTGTGTAAGTCTATCGTGTATCAGGAGCCTCCACATCTGCGGGGAAAGATATGGGGGTAGGGGGCAATGTTTCAATCGAATCTTGAAGTTAAAAAAAAAAAATCACTCCCAGAACTTTATCTCCCACCAAAAAAAAAAACAAAAAAAATCATGTATGTCATACCAGTTCTGCCAAATAACCACTGCTGTGTGCGCTGTGTGTGTTTTCTTCCCAGCTACATGAGCATCGTGGAGTCTCTCCCAACCTACGGGGTTCACTATTATGCCGTGAAGGTAAGTGAATTCATCTGGGGAAGGCTATCTACCCGGCCCTAAAACAATTAGCAAACAAACAAACAATCTTCTTGGGTTTTGTTTTGTTTTGTTTCCTTTCGTCCTTATTTTTTGGAGGAATAGAAGCTGGAGGGGTAACTTGGTCAAGAAGATCACATATCACAGGAAGTTGGGCAACTGAATCTTATCTCTAGAGTGCTAAGACTTGATACAGTTGCTCTCCAAAACTTTTCTTTTCTTTTTAGAAGTTGTTTAATAAGCCTCTCCTTCCTTTTGGTCTCAGAGGAATCCTGAGAGATCGGGACATCATGGCATCCCAGTAGGAAGACTCTGTCAAATACAGGAACTATACAGCATAGAAACTTTCAGCAGAATCTAGTGCTTTCCTTGATGGTCAGTGCCACATAGCTTTTCAGGAGAAGAACCGGGATTAAAGGATGACAAATTGCATACGAGACCTTATTTAAAAAGATAACTTCTGTCGTCCTCTCCTCCTCCTTTTCCTCCTCCTTCTCCTCTCCCTCCTCCTTGCAAAATAAGGTTTTTTTCAATTTAGAATAATAGATTGATAATGTATTTAAATTTTACCTAACCTCTTATAGATCTTATGCTAATAAACTAAAAAAACAATAACTGTCTTGACCGTAAGAATCCAAGACACAGAGGTTCTTTTTTAATATCAAGAGTGACACCAACTCCATTGTAAATTCTATTTTATTTTATTCTTTATGTGAAAGATTGGGACCTCTTCCTTGAAATAATAGATATAAATGTCCTCCAGGAACCCATGAAACAGAAAAATTCCTCTTCTTCCTTCACTTACCCCTATATGAAAAATTTAACTGAGTCGTCATTGCATTGCCCCAGATCCAGCCAAATAGAACAGAAAACACTTCTGATCACAAGACAGTTTCACCAACAACCTGAGATTCTTGTGCTCTTTTACCAGTCTCTTTTCCTATGTTTCCATCCAACTTTATTTTTAACTGGTGTGTGTGTGTGTGTGTGTGTGTGTGTGTGTGTGTGTGTGTGGTGCTGGGGATGGAAACCAGGGGCATTCTACCTCTGAGCTACACCCCCAGCCCTATTTTTTTATTCTCTATTTTGAAACAGGGTCTCGCTAAGTTGCAGAGGGCTGAGGCTGGCTGCAAACCTTTGATCCTCCTGTTTCAGCCTCCCAAGTGCTGGGATTACAGGCGTGCGCCACCACGCCTGGCTATTTTTAACCTCTTTACACTAAAATATGCACTGTGTGTCATCCTTCTGTGTCAGCCATGGCAACTTGCATAACACTTTGCTATGCAGTGAATCACCTGTATCTTCTGTTAACACTGCAGACAATTGATGGTAAAGACCATGCGTTGTATTCTACTACATATTCCCAGAGCACAGCAGAGCATTTGGCACATGGTAGATGCTCAGTAAATATTTACTGAGTAAATGTGCACTGAGAATTGAGTTAAGCAGTTGAATGTCCACATTTTCATGCTAAGAACAAGTGTTGGAATTAGAGCTATGAGGCACCTATGGGGACTCCAGTCCCATCCAGCAGCTTGAATCAAGCTCTCTTAAAGTCTGCAGTAGTTAAATTCTCCCTAAAGTCCTACCAAAGTTCTTCCCTCCCATGGCTCTTAATCCCTCTTCACCATCATTCACAGGACTCCTGCAACCATCACACCAGCCCTTGCCCTTCCCATAAAACTGTCCGTGTCACCCGCCTATATAACTGAGCATTCTTCCATGAAGGGTGCATCAGTCAGTTTCCAAGGAAATTACGTTTTCCCTTGTCTTCAGCCAAGCCAGGAAATCTCTTAGCCTATGTTTATCTTCTGCGGCCCTACACTCACCTGTATTCCTTTTGGTATCCTAGGACAAGCAGGGGATACCATGGTGGCTGGGACTGAGCTACAAAGGAATCTTCCAGTATGACTACCACGATAAAGTGAAGCCAAGGAAGGTGAGGGTCATCTTTGTTGACTGAATGGTTCTTGTGTTGAGAGAGAAACAAGGTTCGTAGAAGGAGTAAAAATGCTAACACCGCGTAGCCCAAGGGCCTGCCGATCCCCTGCTCATTTAAGGTATGCGAATTACTCCACAGTAAGCCTGCCTGTTTCCCTGGGTAAATATTATTTCTCCCCGTCTCTAAGGAAACTTAAGCTGTTATAATTACTTAAGAAGATGCGTAACTCAGTTCTCCCCAAAGCAGCAAAAACTATTTGAGAGGCTGTTGTGCTCCTTACTTTTCTGGGGGAAGGGGAGTGTATATTCTGCAAAAATGAAGAAACATCTCTCTTGAATCCTGAGGCGAATCTGAGCTTTGCTGAAGGTGTGGGGATAGGGTAGGGGAGGCAGGAAAGCTAGAAGAGCGGCTGGCGTACCATAAGCGCCAGGCATGGTGGCGCAGGCGTGTAACCCCAGCATTTGGAAGGCTGAGACAGGAGGATCGTGGTTCCGGACAGCCTCAGCTACTTAGGGAAGCCCTTTGCAACTCAGTGAGACCCGGTTTCAAAATAAAAGAATAAGCCAGGCATAGTGGTGCACGCTTGCAATCCCAGCACTTGGGAGGCTGAGACAGGAGGATTGTACATGTTCGAAGCCAGCCTCAGCTACTTAGTGAGGCTCTCAGCAACTTAGTGAGACCCTGTTCCCAAATAAAGTATAAAATAGGTCTGGGAGTGTAGCCCAGAGGTAGAAAAGCCCCTGGGTTCCATCTCCAGTACCACAATAATTAATTAATTAGATTAAATAATAAAAATAAGGGAGGTGGCTCAGAGGTAGAATGCCCCTGGGTTCCATGCCCAGTACAACAACAACAACAACAACAACAACAACAACAAAGAGTCATGAGCAATAAAGATAGCGAGAGGAGCAGGCCTTGAAAGCCAACAGATATTTTATGGCACAGTAGAAGTGCTCAGAAATTAAGGTCATTTGCCCAAAAGAAAGGAAGGGAAGCAGAGAGGATCTGCTGAGTTATTAGAAACACAAAATGGAATGCTGGAAGCGCGGGCACTGTGTTTGAATTTTCTGTTTTCATTTACACACATTTTTTTTTAAGCCAGAACAAATTGAAAAATTATAATGGAAAAATATCCATGAGGCAAGTGCTGTCATTCAGAATCTCTTGCAGAGAATGACAGAGCGAGGGTTCGTAGTTCAGACCCTGCACTGCATATTAAAAGTCTATCGAAACCACACTCGCGTTAGCAGAGAGAGCGCAGTCTTGGTCCGTTATGTCATTCTAGATTGCTTTCCAAGCTTCCTCATCCATGGGTAGGATTGAAGCCACACTACATACCTGAGCTTATCCTACACTCTCTCTAGTTAATGACATCTGTTCTTAGCCAACTTCTTTATTTTAATATACTTTTATTGGTGCATAGCAGTCTCTCATCATAATGAAGTGTGGTGTGATAGGGAGCCAACTTCTTTATTAAATTAATGGGGAGAAAAATGACCCTGTGTTGGGGAGCATTTTTCACCCAATTGATCTGCAGTAAGTCTCTTAAGTTCTAAGTCAGATCCAGAGGAAATGATGGAGGGATTTCTCCCTGGGAACATGGATCTTCGGGGGCTGTGTTATTTTGTGGCTATCTCCAAAACCTGTTTCCATTTATATGCACGAGAAATGGCTTGGTCCGCGGGCTCGCATTTTCCGCTCCTCGGCTTTCCCGGTCACGGGGTCACTAAGCTTCTCCCTGCCTGTGTCTTTCTTCCCACTTGCCCTGAGCGTCTTCCTACGTGGCCTTTCCAGTTCTCCGCGTCCTTTCCTTGTCCAGTTCTTTCTTTACGTCCTCCCTCTTTTCACACGGCCCCTCTTCTCTTTACAAACTGCCTGCCTGATTTTTCTGCTTGCAAAAGCCAAGAACACCCCACAAGCCTTTAACAAAACCCTGCTCGCCGTCTGCTCAGCTCTGCCTCGCCCTCGGTGGTGGAAGACCAAACCAACATGGATGCTTGAGGTCCACAGCGGAGTTAATTAAAAGCCAGCAGTTGGAATCGCTCCCTCCAAGCGTTTTTTAAAAATACATCCTAACGAGTATTCAGACTAGTCCCGTTCAATGTAGTAATATGTTTAGGCAGTTTTTATTTCTCTAATTGTGGTTCTAATGAAGTCTGGAAAGGTAATGTGATAGCACTTTATATATGTCAAATGCAGCGCTGGACCTATAGCAAAGACCCAATAAATTGCAGTTATTAGTGTAAGACTGGAAAGTGGGCTTCAAGATGAGGTAAAGTAAGAACCCAGAAGCATGAATAATCCACACCAAATAAGAGAACTTGTAGCAACTTGTGGAACTTTTCTGGGTGGGTGAATTAAAAATGTTAAAAGGTCAGGATGTCTTTCCAGGCCTGGGCTCTAGCTCACACTGAGTTGTTATTTGAAGTAAATTATGTTTCCGTGGCCTTTGAGGAAGAAGTTGGATGCTCACGCCTATTACCAGCTGAAGGGCTACTGGGCCATTGGCGCCATCGTCCACTTATTCATTCATTCAAAAATGGCTGCTGCATACTTTTTAGGCGCCAACCATTTTTACAAATGAAACGTAAGCCAAGTGTTCCAGGCCCGCCCAGTGTGTCAGGGAGAGAACTGAGTGATGGTTGGGTCAGGGCCTACATTCTGTTGATTATAACACAATACTGTGGGCTAGGTAACTTTATAAAGAGAAGGGGTTTATTTTGGCTCACCGTTCTGACGTGGTCCAAGGGCTACATCTGGCGATGGCTTTTTTGCAAGTAGAGTCCCTGGGAGCTCAGATTAGCACATGTGAAGAGATTGGAGTGTGTATGTGTGTGCACGAATGTGTGTGCCCACATGTGTGTGTGTTCCAGTTTCTCTTCCTCTTCTTTATTTATTTTTTTAATTCTTTTGTGGTACTGGAGATTGAATTCAGGACCATTCTACCCCTGAGCTACAACCCCAACCCTATTTTTTTTATTTTGAGACAGGGTCTCGCTAAGTTGCTGAGGGCCTCACTAAATTGCTGAGGCTGGCCTCTAACCTCAGATCCCCCTGTCTCAGCCTCCCAAGTACTGGGATTACAGACATGTGCCATCACCTGGCTTCTCTCTCTCTTCTCATAAGGCCACCAGAATGCATTCAGGGAGCTCCAACCTGAAGACCTTATCCAATCCTAGTCACCCCCAAAGGTGACCTGTGGATGCCATTGTCAGACTGTTTTCTCTATCTTGACATCCCACAATGGGGATTACATTTCAACACACAAATTGCTGGGGGGACGTCCCCAAACCACATCCAACCAGAGCCGTGTCCCGCGCCCTAACGAGCCCACGTGAGCCATTCCTGGGCGGGAGTCCCCAGCTGGGCGTAAGGAGAGAAAAGTCTTTGCAAAACAGGCGAAGGGGAGCTGGGGTTTTGCAGATGGACACACCGGGGGGAGCGTGCAGGAGAGACCGGCGCGTGAGGGACACCGCAGAGCGGTGGCAAGAGCAGAGAGCGTGGGGCTGGACATTAGGCCAACAGGAGAAGCTGAGGTGGAGGCTGAGAGGCAGCCACCAGCTTCAGAGGCCACGAGGCTTTGCAAAGGTAGCTTCACCCTCTCTAGCCAGCGGGAGCCACGGGATGCACTACTCGAAGCTCAGGAGCACCAGATGAGATTTCCATTGACCTAGGAACATCCATCTGGTTAGCCGTGTGGAGGATGGATAGGGGGACACAGGACAAGGTTTAGGAATCAGGATATTTTTACGACAGGGAAGGCTAGGACTGGTGGAAGATGGGCTTGGCTCTCAGTAATAGGGATGGAGGAGGGAAGATGGAAAGGAGACATTTCTATATTTATTTATTTTGCAGTACTGGGAATTGAACCCAGAGGCATTCTACCTCCGAGTTAAATCCCAGCCTTATTTTTTAGTGTTTTTTTTTTTTTGAAACAGGGTCTCACTGAGTTGTGAAGGGCCTCGCTAAGTAGCTGAGGCTGTCCACAAACCACAATCCTCAAGTCTCAGCCTCCCAAGTGCTGGGATTGCAAGCGTGCGCCACCACACCTGGCCCGGAAAGGAGACATTTAGAAGGCAAATGTTTTGGTCAAGTCTGGGGACAACTGAGAGGGACTGCCAGGCTTCATCATCAGCCAAGGCATGGAAACTCAGAGAAAGGAAAACTAAGGGTGACGTGTACATGCGGTTAGGACATGCGGTTTGGGGCTCAGTAGGGTATCCGGGTAGCTATTGCAAGTAGGCATTTGGGTATTCATTCAGAGCTCAAGAGTGTCAAGAATTCCCAAGGTGTATCTGAACCAGAGACTGAACAGGAAGAGGAAAAGCAGGGGTCATTGCCCCCCAGAAAAGTCACCAATAGCTGTGAAAGGTTTCAGTTCTTGTCGTGATCAGAAGATGCAGAGGCAGGTGCTGACTGTGTGGGCCCTGAAGCTTGTACAGTTGGGGGCCCACTCTGAAAAACCTACGACCTGCATATAAAGTTAAGATGAGGCCTTTGAAAGGCCTGTGAGGGGGCGCAAAGCCTCGACTTCATTAGCTTCAAGGGCACCCACTTCTTAGTGCACACCTGAAGTCCCAGGACTTGGGAGGCTGAGACAGGAGGATCGCAGGTTCCAGGACAGCTGTAGCTACTCAAGCAAGACTCTCAGCAATCTAGCAAGACTGTCTTAAAATTAAAAAATAAAAATGGCTGAGGGTGTGTGGCTTGGAGACGGAATGTCAGAATGTCCCTGGGTTCAGTCTCCAATACCACAAAAGGTGGGGAGGGGGGTACCAAACTTGACAAAAATGTCGACGGGACTTAACACTCCAGACTTAACCAGAGCCATAGTTATAAAGAACTAGCTGGAAGAAGATCCAGGCCGGGCCCCTGTCCTCCTCATGCCCACCTTCGCTGCCATCATGAAAGGCCTTGTTTGTTATGTATAGGACACGTGAGAGGCTCTGAGTATACAGAGCCGCAGCCCGGGTCCGGAGCTCTGGCCCTGGGGAGGGGCAGGCACATGGTAATGATGGCCAATGCGTGTTCTCATAGAAAGTGCCGACCTCCACAACTTAGCAAGACCCTCTGCAACTTAGTGAGATCCTGTTTCTAAATAAAAAATAAAATAGAGCTGGGAAGGGAAGGAAGGAAGGAAGGAACAAATGAACGGACAGAGGGAGAAAGAAGGGCCAAAATCTGTATGCAGCGCCTCTGGGCCAGTAGTTTTCCTCTGCTCAATTGTCTGGTCGCCTCCTCCAGCCCTGTCCACTCATCTCTGCCCTAGAAAGCCCCACGGTGACTGCTGTGCTGCTGGAGGAGGGGACCCTTGCTTGAGTGTGGCCTGCGCTTGCTTCGCACACTCAGACTCAGGGAGCATCAGCCAGGCCCAGCGGGTGTGGCCGCAGTGTCTTACACACCCCAAGCAGAGACGAGGCTTAACGAGGCGCAGGTGAGGGGAGCCCTCCAGGTGGCACCGCTCCCTCCTGGCACCCAGGCCAGGCTGCCTTGAGCCTCCAGCGATGCTCAGAAAATGGAGTGGCACCCAGTTCCAAGCACCTGGAAGCCTGTGGCAGCAGCTGCATCTCCAGCCAGGGCAGCTGCTCCCACCTGGGCAGACGGAGGCCTCCGGGAGTACTCTGGCCCAGTTACGGCGGCTGCCAATGGTGCCAGGAAGCGTTCAAGTAGCAGCAGGGGCAGGGCTTGAGCCTGCTGCCTCCCTTTGAAGGGCCTGGAGGCATCCTTCAGTGTGCACAGCAAACCAGCCAGAGGATCCAGGAGCTGCCTGTGACACTCACTCAAGTGTTCCCAGATGGCCCAGCAAAAACCAAAATAAAATACTCAAAAAAGCCACTGAAGACAAAGCTGGGTGCAGTGGTGCATGCCTGTAATCCCAAAACTTAGGAGGCAAAGACAGGAGGATCGTAGGTTTGAGGCCAGTGCATGGTAACCTAGGGGAGGCCCTTTTCCAAAGTAAAATAGGGCTGGGGTTTAGCTCAAAGAGAGAACACCCCTGGGATCAATCTTCATACAAAAGAAAGAAAAGAAAAGAAGAAAAAGAGAAAGAGGGAGGGAGACTGAAAGGGGGTAGCTGTGGCTGTCCAGAAACGGGCAGGGGCCAGGTGTGGTGGCGCACACTTGTAATCCCAGTACCTGGGAGGCTGAGACAGGAGGATCGTGCTTCGCGGCCAGCCTCAGCTACTTAGGGAGGCCCTTTGCAACTCAGTGAGACCCTGTTTTAAAATAAAGAATAAAGCCGGGTGTGGTGGCGCATGCTTGTAATCCCCACGCTTGGGAGGTGGAGACAGGAGGATAGCGCAGGTTCGAAGTCAGCCTCGCTGGCTTAAGAGACCCTGTTTCCAGATAAAAGTAATAAAAAAAAAAATGGGTCTGGGAGCATAGGCCAGAGGTAGAAGGGTTTCCAGGAATCCCAGTACCACCAAAAAAAACCAAATAAATAAAACTAAAGAATAAAAAAACAGGGCTGGGGGTATAGGTCTGAGGTAGAAAGCCCCTAGGTTCCATCCCCAGTACTGAAAGAAAAAAGCAATCCTGAGATGGGCAGGGCTGTAGCTTGGTCCCGGGCCGGCTTGCCATCCCTGCTCGGGTTCACCCTGTGTCACGCGGTCCGCACTCTGAAGCTTGGTGGCTCTGGGAGATGGAGTCGAGCCTGAGGTGTCCCTTAGCTGGAGTACAGAGCGCAGGGTACGCCCTCCTCAACATGCCTGGCTGTCCCCCCCTGGACCTTCCAAACAAACAGGCTCCTGACCTTCCCAAAGCCGGGAGCTGCCGAGTTTTCAGATGCTTCAGAACAAACAAAAAGCCGCTTTTTGCCTTCGGAACACGTGTTGTGTCAGGAATAGCGAGACGTGTGGACATTTCACAGACCGGGTTTTGGCTTTTGAATGTGTTCAGAAGAGTTCAAAGATGCTGAACTCCTGAAGACCAGCTCCCCCGGTGTTTGGGGATGCCGTGCAGAGGAGTGGCTTCCGAAGTGCCCTTAAAAAGCAGCAAGCAAAGCCGGGCGGGGTGAGCACGCTTGTCATCCCCGCACTCGGGAGGCTGAGACTGGGGGATCGTGGTTCGAGGACAGCCTCAGCGACTTAGTGAGGCCTTCTGCAACTTAGGGAGACCTTGTTTCAAAATAAAGAAAAATAAAGCTGGGGGTGTAATTCGGAGGTTAAATACCCTGGATTTCATCCCTAGCAACACACACACACACACACACACGCACACACACACACACGCACACACACACACGCACGCACACACACACACACACACACACACACACGCACACACACACACACAGCAACCAACAGGACCACAGGTTTATTTTGAAATCTGTGATAGCTGTACGTTCCCCAGGAATGGTCCTCGCTTGTGTCTCTGAGTTCTTTTTAAAGGATCAGACACAAGCCAAACAGCATCTGTGAGTAGGTTGCAGATACATTTTCCAGCACTAGGAATTGAACCTGAGTACATCCCCAGTCCTTTTTATTTTTTATTTTTAGATAGGGTCCTACTAAATTGCCCAGGCTGGCCTTGAACCTGTTATCCTTCTACCTCAGCCCCGCGAGTAGCTGGATTACAGGTGTGTGCCACTACACCCATAAAGTTGCAGAAGTTTCTATGAGATATCAAATGGGCCCTCATGAACTCTCTTTTTTTATTTTATTTGTGAGTGTGTGTCTCATGTGTGTTGGTGAGAATATGTGTGTGTGTGTGTGTGTGTGTGTGTGTGTGTTACTGGAGGTGGAACCCAGAGGCTTTCTACCTCCAGGCTATACTCCCAGACCTTTTATATATTTTATTTGGAAACAGGGTCTCACTGAGTTGCTGAGAGCCTCACTAAGTAGCTGAGGCTGGCTTCAAACTCGTGCAATCTGCCTGTCTCAGCCTCCCAAGCGCGGGGATTACAAGCGTGTGCCACCACGCCCTGCTGTTGGTGAGAATTAAACCCAAAGCATTCTACCTCGAAGCTACACTCCCAGTCCTATTTTGGTTTTTTGTTTTTTTGTTTTTGTTTTAATTTTGAAATAGGGTTTTGCTAAGTTGCAGAGGCTGGCCTTGAACCTCTGAACCTCCTGTCATAGCCTCCCAAGTACTGGGATTACAGCTGTGCTATCATGCCTGGCCCCTCATCAGCTCTCAGGAAATCCTTCTACCTCCACCTTGCATCACCCTCGCCCTCTGCCTTCCTCCCACTTCTGAGCTCTTGCCCCCGTGCAGGCCGCGTGACACTTGGAAGCATCGCTTTGACTGCGCTAACTCCCTTCCTGCCCGTGGCTAGTAGTCTTGGTCCTCTTCATACGCAGCACAGCAGAGCATCCACGCATGAGAGCCGACATGGTCTGCGTGTCTGTCTCGGCTTAGCAAAGTGGAGAGAACTAGAGGGAGATCACAGGGTCAGACGACAAGAAAATCTTGCAGCTATGTAGATATTTGACCCTATTTTATTCTAGTTTTAGGAATTCCATTTTAGCACGTGTGCGTGTATATGTATAGGAACAAGCGCCGCCTAAGTGAGAGGCGTGGCATTTCCCAAGCTAAAGGCCCATGGGCTTCGGGGAACAACGGAAACACTGTCCAGTCGGCACTTAGGCCTGGGGTCTCGAGCTTCGTCGTGGTGTACATTTGCAGCCGTACACAGACCCACACCATCCAAACAGAAGCCTGGCCATCAGCAGTGACACTGGCCACCCCGTGAGTTGTTTTTTTTTTTTTTTTCTTGGTGGTACTGGGGTTCCTGGAAGCCCTTCTACCTCTGGGCTACACTCCCAGACCTATTTTATATTTTTATTTGGAAACAGGGTCTCTTACGCCAGCGCAGCTGGCTTCGAACCTGCGCGATCGCGCGATCCTCCTGTCTCCGCCTCCCAAGCGCGGGGATTACAAGCGTGCACCACCACGCCCTGCTCACCCCGTGAGTTTTGACAGTACTGCTGGTACAAACAAGTATATTTACTCTTTCTTTCTTGAAAACATGTGAATGAGAAATAAATTATATATATATATATACATATATATATGTAAATTACTTATTTATAGTATACAAATCATACATAAGTAAATATATAATAAAATATATGATATCTATTTGATATATGTATGTTTATCAAATACATGTCTCTGATATATAAATATATTTCTATATTTCTATATTTTATATATTTATATATCAAAAGAGGATTGCAGGTTCAAGGCCAACCTCAGTAACTTAGAGTTTATTAACTCTTGCAGAATCGGGATTTTACAGAGCAAAGATAATAAGATTTCCTTGAATAAAGGTCCCTCTGGCAGGCCGTATCTGAGGAAGGGGGCGTCAGCGAGCAGAGAGTGTGAAGTAGGTGATTCATAAAACCTCCCTGGGAGGGACACTCCGTCAGTAAATCACCAGGACAGATGGCGCGCCCGCCAGCCCGGGGTCAACGAAAGCGCTCCGTTGAGGGAGAATGGCGACGGCAGTCCGTGTTCCGTTCTCAGCAGACAACATTTACTTATTTATTGGATATGCAATTAGGGGGGCTTTTATGCACACTTAGATGCACAATTAGGAGCATCATGGGGTCCCTTCTGAGGCATTAGGGGGAGCGAGGGAAGTAATTGGCCAGCCCCTCTGCCCCGAGCAGCCAGCATGGCTTCCTGCGACGCCTGCGAGTGTCTCAGAAGCAGGGACATTGGCTCTGGGAATTGATGAATTACTGTCACCTTCTCAGATTAGTAAAGATTTTTGAACTGTCTGTGATGATGAGACAGGAAGGGGAGATAATATTTACAGGAAATATTCCATTAACGATGAGCTGGCTCCCGGCGGCTTAGCCTGCTAAATTATTCAGCGTGATAAGAACTCTGTTGAGGAGCTGCTGACTCTTTGGATGGGCCTGACTCACTGCCTGTTGCCAAGCTCTCGGCTGGTCCTGGCTGGGTGGCTTCCTCATACCGGCATCTCGGAAGCCGCCACGCCTGGGAAGAGCATTCCTAGCATTTTGCACCCTGAGCTATTGACAGTGCAGGATCAAAGAGGCTCCTCCATCTGCCTCTTATCGGTGCCTCAGATCTCAACGCAGGCCTGAGTGGACCTGGAAGGGCTCTGTGCCTGTGGGTGACAGGCTCAGGCCACGGGTCATCAAGGAGGGCAGGCCTCGCAGCTGAGGAGCAGGCCTGCTGAGGGATGTCAGGGAGCCGGAGGGGACAAAAGGGCATATGGGTGCCATTTAAAAATGGCTCTCAGCTGGGCACCACCGTGCATGCCTATAATCCCAGTACTGGGGGAGGTTGAGACAAGAGGATTGCAGGTTGGAGGCCAACCTCAGTAACTTAATGAGATCCTATTTCAAAAAATAAATAAATATAAAGGGCTGGGGGTAGCCAGGCATGATGGCACACGCTTGTAATCCCAGCATTTGGGAGGCTGAGACAGGAGGATCGCACGGGTTCAAAGCCAGCCTCAGCTATTTAGTGAGGCTCTCAGCAACTTACTGAGACCCTATTTCCAAATAAAGTATAAAAATAGGTCTGAGAGTATAGCCCAAAGGTAGAAAGCCTCTGGGTTCCACCCCCAGCACCACCAAAAAAAAGGGGGGGTCTGGGGGTGTAGCTCTGAGGTAGAATGCCCCTGGTTCAATCCCCAGTACCAAAAAGAAAAAAGAGAAAAACGCAAATAAAATTAACTTTCCAAGCCAGGCGTGGTGGTGCACGCTTGTAATCCCCACACTTGGGAGGCGGAGACAGGAGGATCGCGCAGGTTCAAAGCCAGCCTCGCTGACTTAAGAGACCCTGTTTCCAAATAAAAATATAAAACAGGTCTGGGAGTGTAGCCCACAAAAAAAAAAAAAAACTTTCCAACATCTAATCCCAGTATTTGGGAAACTGAGACAGGAGGATCGCAGGTTCAAGGGCAGCCTCAGCAATTTAGCAAGACCCTGTTTCGAAATAAAAAGGGCTAAGCCGGGAATGGTGACACACGCACGTGTGTGTGTGTGTGTGTGTGTGTGTGTGTGTGTGTGTGTTTCTGGAGATTGAATCCAGGGGTATTCTACCTCCGAACTATACCCACGCCCTACTTTTTACTCTTTATTTTGAAACACTATCTCACTAAGTTGCAGAGGGCCTTTAAACCCAGTACTTGGGAGGCTGAGACAGGAGGATCACAGGTTTGCGGCCAGTGTCAGCTACTTAGTGAGGCCCTCCGCGACTTAGTGAGGCCCTATTTCAAAATAAAGAGTAAAAAGTAGGGCTGGAATGTAGCTCTGGGGTAGAATGCCCTGGGTTCAATCTCCAGTTCTTAAAAAAAAAAAACTAAATAAAATAAAAAGGGCTGGGAATATAGTTCAGAGGTAGAATGCTCTGGGTTCAATCTTTAGTATCAAATAAATAAGTAAATAAATCTCTATAATGAAGAGGGAAAAGGCAGTGGTATTCTAAGCAAATTGGGATCTCATTCTGATATGAAAAAACATTTTCCTTGACACATAATGTTTGTACATATAGTGTTTTGATTTATGTATATAGTGCATAGCAAAAAGATCTCATTTGGTAGGCTTGGATCCTAGACATGGCCCTTCTCAAACCACCAGTATCAACCATGGTGGTGTTATCTCTGTTGAAAGAGGAACCCCAGTCTCTCCTCCTATTCAAGAATTGGAGTCACCTGTTAGGTGTAGGAGTACACACCAGAACTTGGGAATCTGAAACAGAAGTATCACAGGTTCTAGGCCACCTCAGCTACTTGGCAACTTAGTGAGACCCTGTTTCAAAAAAAAAAAAAAAAAAAAAAGACCTGAGGTTAGCTGGGAGGTAGAATACCCCTAGGTTCAATCCCCACTACAAGAGAGAAAAAAAAAAAAGTACGAGAAAAATTATAATCATCTGAGTGGTTTGAGCTGGAGTGTTAGAACTTTGGTAGAGGGTTTGGAATCTAAAGTTCTTGCCAAAAAAAATAGTGCCTATATGAGGGTTTCTGAGGGAAAATCAGGGTCACGGTGAGTCTCAGTGGGAACTGAGCCTGCCTCTGATGCCAGGAACCTACGTGGGCCCTCTGCACTGCCTGACCCTGGCTGAGAAGACCCTCGTGCTCACAGACCTCCATCCACCTTCTCCCGCTGCTTGAAAGAAACCTCCTATTCTTGCCTGCCGCGTGGAGATTTATAGCAATCTGGGGTTGCTGTAAACACCAAATGAACAGCTGAAAAACAACAACAGCAATAATCATAAAGCACTAAGAAACTGAAGCCATTACCAGTTACAGAACAGACAACACTTTGAAAAGCGCAACCCATTCTCCTAGACTTCCTCCTTGTGGGTGAGGAGCGGCTCTCCCTCTGAAAGTTCACTCACTCACTTGGACTCCTGTAATCCAGTCCTTGGGAGGCTGAGACAGGAAGATCATGGGTTCAAGACCAGGCTCAGCAACTCGGTGAGACCCTGTTTCAAAATTAAAATAATAACGAGGAGGAGAAGAAAAAGGACTAAGAGTTTAGCTTAAAGGTAAAATGTCGCTGGGTTCAACCCCCAGTACCTCCCCCCAACAAAAAAAGAGCCAGGCACCATGATGCATGCCTGTAATCCCAGTACTTGAGAGGCTGAGACAGGAGGGTCGCAGGTTCAAGGCCAGCTTCAGCAACTTAGCAAAATCCTCAGCAACTTAGTGAGACCCTGGTTCAAAATAAAAAGGGCTGGGACTGTAGCTCAGAGGCTGAATTTGGGGTCCCCACCAAGATTCTAGACACAGAGAGTCTCATGGCCTTTCCCACCCCTCAAGGTGTTGGGGACACATTTTGTGAAGTTTGAGGAATACGGCTGCACATCCAAGCAGTTCACTGGGAACCTCCAACGTGATTCCCCTGCATACTTTTGTTATAAAGATGTTTTAGTTTGTTCAAATCAAATTCTTCCCTAGAACAGTTACAAAAGATGCTTTATAAACCAGTGACCCCCCCACCCGAAGGTCCAAAGTGAATCTCCACCAAAGAAGAATTTTGGTGTTTTTGATCATTATTAAGAAAAAAAGTGATAACTCATTATTGTTATTTTTAACTTTTTCATTTTGGTACTAGGGATTGAACCCAGGGGCAACATTCCCAGCCCTATTTTATTTTTATTTTTTTATTTTGAAACAAAGTCTCATTAAGTTCCTGAGGGCCTCACTATGTTGCTGAGGCTGATCTGGAACCTGCGATCCTCCTGTCTCAGCCTCCTAAGTACTGGCATTAGAGGTGTGCCCCACCGTTCCCTGCTATGACTTATCTAACCTCTTTGTATCTTTCTGTATTTGTGAAATGGAGACCCTGAAAGGACAAATCTAAGAGGCACGGTGGATACAGTCTAATTTTCTCCATCTTGAATAAGTTTACTTCTGAAAGAATTTCCCACTCCCCAAGATAAAAGCGCTGCTGCCCTTGACATAGCAAGTATCATTAGAGTATCTTTTATACTGAACAGGAGGAGCGGGATGGCTGCGAAGGGCACACAGTGTCTCTTTGTTAAAAGGATTAATGTTTTGCCCTCCCTCGCTGGCTCCTTGAATCTGGGAGCCCGGGGCCCCTCGGTTCCCACAGGTTCCTTCAGAAGGCTGTGCTGAGCCCAAACCCGAGGAGGCCAAACTTCCCAGGGCCCCAGCTTGTATTGTGAGTTGTCTTTCTGTTGAAATTCATGCTGGTGTCAAACTGTCACCCCTGAAGAAGGTTGATTTGTCTGTGAACAGGAAAAAAAGAAAGCATTACCTCATCTAGGTGGGTAATTCTTAGAGAGAAGCTTGAGACATGAGGGACTGTCTCTGCAAAAGAACGGGAAGGAAGAAATACAATCATTCCGTAAGGAGAGAAGGTGTCTCCCAGGGCAACACGCTTGAAGCCACCTCTTGGAACAGGTGCATTCGAGCTCTGAAGTGCCCCCTCCCTAACAGTCCACGGTATCAAGGTCCCCAACGAGCTTTATCATGGCCAGGTATCTGGGCTGGTACTCAGGAAAGTTTTAGCTCCAATTTTGTAAGATGGATCACCTCCTTGGGCCTCATTTTCGTCCCCAAAAAATGGTTGATATAGCTGATCAGGAATCTTGAGGTTGTATGAATCTGGAACCTAGACAGGAAGAGGAATGAAACAAGGAGCGAGTTTTTTTTTTTTTTTTTTTTTTTTTTTTTGGTGGTGGTGGTGGTGGTACTGGGGTTCCTGGAAGCCCTTCTACCTCCGGGCTACACTCCTAGACCTATTTTATACTTTTTATTTGGAAACAGGGTCTCTTACCTGCATGATCCTCCTGTCTCCCTCTCCCAAGCACAGGGATTGGAGCAAGCTCATTTTAAAGCCGGAGGGGAAATTGGGTGTGGTGGCGCACGCCTGTAATTCTAGTACTTGGGATTACAGATTTGAGGACAGCCTTAGCCATTTAGAGAAAGCCTCAGCAAGTTAGCAAGACCCTGTTTCAAAATAAGAAATAAAATAGGACTAGAGACTAGAGGTGTAGCACAGAGTTAGAATACCCTGGCTTCTATCACCAGTACTGCAAAAAAAAAAAAAAAATTAAATAAATACATAAAGCCAGAGAGGTAGTATGAATGAAAGAGCCTATATTCAGAAGAAAGTGGCAGAGGGGGACTAAAACAATTTCTGAGTAGATAACCCCACGTTTGGCTGTACATGAGCCAAAGTCCCTGCTGGATCTGATTAAAGAATCAGAAGTAGCTTTTCTGCCCCAGCTAATGTCTTTTGTGGTATGTGGCCTCCCGGGACTCACCTGACCCCAGCCCGAGATGCCTGGTCTCCTGGACTTCGTGTTCTCCTAAAACAGCCAGCAGCACTCGGGGGCCACGTAAACAGGCGCGCTGACCACGTGGACAGTAGAGCTCACACACAACGGTATTTACAACATGCAAATAAACGCCCAGCCAGACAGCACAGCGGCTCCCTAGAGGCTGAGTGGCTTCTCAGCTCCGCGGACTCGATTCCCACTTCTCAAGGAGCCCCGTTGACCTTGGGTGTGATCTGAAGAAGTAAATCAAAACCAAATGCTATTGTTGGCTCCCAGATGAGCGCAGAAGAGCGTCCAGCAGCCTCACTCACTCCAAAAGGAACCGTGAACCAGTAGAATGTATGAATAGATTTGGTTTGAAAACCAAAGATTTTGCATAGAATAACAAGAACTGTGTCCACAAAGTTGGGACACAAAGGCAAACCTCTTTTATCTCACAACTGTTCCTTTAAATAGATTCTTCCCTTGCCCTCCAGAAAACTGCAGGCAGTGCCATCCCCTTCCTGATAAGTAATACAAAGTCACATGTCACTTTACATAGCAAAATAAGCTTTTATTAAGAAATTAGAGTATTAGGCGGGAGTGGTGGTGCATGCTTGTAATCCCCGCGCTTGGGAGGCGGAGACAGGAGGATCGCACAGGTTCGAAGCCAGCCTCAGCTACTTAGTGAAGCTCTCAGCAACTTAGTGAGACCCTGTTTCCAAATAAAGTATAAAGTAGGTCTGGGAGTATAGCCCAGAGGTAGAAAGCCTCTGGGTTCCACCCCCAGTACCACCAAAAACAAAAACAAAAAATTAGAGTATTTAATCCTTTATGACAATGAAAACTCTTCTTTGTTAGAGGTTAGTTTTCTGTCACTATAACAAAACCCTTGAGATATTCGACTTATAAATAGAAAGGGTTTGTCTTGGCTTGCAGTTTTGTAGATCTGTGAATAGTTGGTCCCATTGCTTCAGGGCCTGTGGCCAGGAGCCTGGGGCGGAGCAAAACCACTTAATCTCATCACCAGGAAGTAGAAGAGGGGGGAGGAAAGGCCAGGGATTCAAAACCTTCTTCAAGGCCGCACCCTGATGCCCTGCGGTACCCCCCAAGGCTACACTTTTTGAAGGTTCTATCTCCTTCCAGGAGCACCACCCAGGGAACCAAGGTTTTAACACATAGGACTGTGAGGGGCAGTTAAGATCCAAGCTGCAGTAGAGCCAAGCTTGATTTAAAGTTAGATCTTCTCCCTTCCCCACCTGGACTCCACCTCTCCTCCAGTTAACAAGATTATCAGGGGGCTGAGACAAGCTCTCCAGGGGACCCTAATGAACCCTGTCTCTCTGAGGTTGCGAAACCCACTGGGTCTCCATCGTCCTCCTCTGCACAGCAGTGAGCTCAGCACCTCTCTCTCCCCAAAAAATGCTGTCAGTTTCCACCCTCCTCCAGAGGGGCTTCAGGGTCGTCCATGTCAAAGCTGTTTTAAAAAACGTGAGGCTCTCAGCAACTCAGTGAGACCCTGTTTCCAAATAAAATATAAAATAGTCTGGGAGTGTAGCCCAGAAGTAGAAGGCCCCTGGGTTCCATCCCCAGTACTACAAAAAAAGTGATAAAATTTACATCAAGGTTACCATCTTTATCGTTTTCCAGTGTAAGGTTCAGTAGTGTGAGTGCATTCACAGAGTTGTGCGACAGTCTCCCAAACTGCTTTCATCTTGTAAAACTATCATTTGGTAAACAGTAAGCAATGCGTCCCCGTTCCCCCACCCCCCTCGCCTCTGCTCCTATTTCTTTGACTACACCAGTTACCTTAGATGCATGGAATCAAAGAATGTGCCTTTCTGTGACCACTGGGTTTTGGTATCCAAACCCAGACACTTTGGAAAGTGAAAGGGGACAACTGGGTTAGTAATTACGCCATGATGTCCGACAAGCCCGGGCTACTGCTGAGCGCGCAGACATGTGCCGGCCCATCCAAACAGCTGGGTGGCCTTTTCCCTTTTTTGTTTTTGGTACTGGAGGTTGAACCTAGAGGCACTCTACCTCCGAGCTACACTCCCAGTCATATTTAATTTTTTATTTTAAAACAGGGTCTCACTAGGTTGCTGAGACTTTCGCTAAGTATCTGAGGCTGGCCTGGAACTTGCCATACTCCTGTCTCAGCCTCCCAAGTATTGGGGTTACAGGCGTGCGCTGCCACACCCAACTTGGGTGGCCTTTCTAACCAGCCTTGTGTTGCTTTTTTTTTTTTTTTTTTTTTTTTTTTTTTGGTGGTACTGGAGTTCCTGGAAGCCCTTCTACCTCCGGACTACACTCCCAGACCTATTTTATTTTTGGAAACAGGGTCTCCTAAGCCAGCGCGGCTGGCTTCGAACCAGCGTGATCCTCCTGTCTCTGCCTCCCAAGCACAGGGATTACAAGCGTGCGCCACCACGCCTGGCCTACTTTTTTTTTTTTTTTTTTTTTTTTACTTTTTGTGTGTGTGTGTGGATCTGGGGATGGAACCCAGGGGCATTCAACGTCCAAGCTCTACCCCCAGCCCTATTTTTTATTCTTTATTTTGAAACAGGGTCTCACTAGGTTGCAGAGGGCCTCACTAAGTAGCTGAGGCTGTCCGTGAACCACGATCCTCCAGTCTCAGCCTCCTGAATGCTGGGATTATAAAGGAGCACCACCACGCCCGGCTTTGCGATGCTTTTTGTCTGGCTGTGTGGCTGGTCTGCTCACAGCCATCTCCAGCAGCACTGCTTGTTTCAAAGTCTCAGTCGGATCTGTCCTTGGCTCTAGAGATAGAGGGACAAAGTGACCCACAGACAGCACAATTCAGGACAAACCTGCGCAGGGTTGGGGAGTGGGGAGGCTCCGAGCGCCCTGGCCGGTGGTGGAGCGGACTGTCCAGCCACCTGATTCCCTTCCTCTCCAATGTTTCTAGCAAGTGTTCCTGATGGCTCCCTGGAGTTTTACACATCTCTTCAAAACCAGTCTTTAAAATCCTTCCATAAGGTTTTTACCATACCGGCATCCAGCGTCGTCCTGTGGTCTCCAGGCCCCAGAAATGGGCCCAGCCTCCTAGTAATGAATGATCCTGCTCCAGCCTTTTAACGGGAGGGCAAGGAGCCAGGGGCGCTCAGGCCTGGGTACCCACATCTGGCTGGTGAGCGAGCCCCAACCTACCTTCAGCAAGTGTTAGGAGTCACAGCTGAGTGAATTTCTGTCCGTGCTTGTGTGTGTTTTTAAGTACATGATTGAGTTTATGTTTGAGGTTTGGAAACCCATTTAAAAAAAAAAAAACTGGTCGCTAGCCAGATTTCTCACTAACAGAGTGAGAGACGGCTTGGTCACAGGGCACAGAGGAGAACAGCACCCCGAGGTGCTCCTGGCCTGGCTGCCCTGGTGCTGGGGGGCTGGGGGAGTGAACCACTCTGCACAGAGGTCCCACCGCAGATGAGAAGCGGAGAAACAGCTCATGAGGACGACAAACTTTGTACAGAAAAGGGGTACACTGAAGGCAGGGGGCTTCTCCTTCAGAACTCTGGCTCCTTCTAAGTATTTTCATGAAATTTTAACCAAAGACCATTATTATTAATCCATGACAAATCCAGTCTAGAATGGACCAGTCAAAACAGCTGAAGGCCACAAAGAACCTTCTGATCACTCCTCTTTTCTCCCACGCCCCCAAAGCCCTAGGTGCCCCTCAATCTTCTTTCTCTCTGGATTTGCCTATTCTGAATATTTTTAAAAATCCAGCAATACACCATGTGGCCTGTGACTAGCTTCTTTACTTAGAATAATGTTCCAAGAGTGATCTATATTGTAGCATGGGTCGACCTTCTCTATTCTTCTTTATGGCAGAATAATAAATAGTCCATTATCTTTTGACAGTTACTGCAGCACTGGCATAGCTCACGCACGCGCGCGCGCGCACACACACACACACACACACACACACACACACGGCCTCTTAGACCTTTGAGCTTCCTGTGGTCCCTCACATAGCTGTACGACTTTGTACCTGATTTCTTTCTGATTCTGGCCCAGATGTCACTATAACCAGGCCTTCTCTTACTCAGTCATTAACAGTGACAGCCTGCTGGGCGTGGTGGCCAGAACTACAAATCCTGTAATCTCAGTCCTTGGGAAGCTGAGAAAAGGCAATCTCGGGTTCCTCAGCGACTAGGCAAGATGCTTAACAACTTAGTGAGACCCGGTTTCAAAATTTAAAAAGAAAATCAAATGTTAATGGCTGGAGGTGTAGCTCAGAGGTAGAATGCTCCTGGGCTCGACCCCTGGTGCCCTCCCCAGGAAGACAACCTTTGTCCTAGCCTTATTTGTTTTATGCTTGTCCTTGGAAACCTCTTATTCTCTGACTTGCAATACCCCATGGTTTTCTTATTTATTTGCCTTTATTTGGTTTCCTCTTCCTTCATAAGGACGTTCGGGGTTGTTTTTCTCACTACTGTACGCACGGTGCCCAGCACAGTGTCTGAATGTAAACATTCAACAAGTTGTTGAGTGGCTAAAAGGGATGGAGCGACCAGCCCCTGATTTTGAAGACAGGTCCGTGTGCATGAGTCTAGTGGCCATTAGATTTACGGATAGAGGATAACTCGGCGGAGGAAGGGTTTGTGAGGGTTCCCGCCAAGTAAAGAGCAAGGCATTTGGAAGGGAGAGGGGGGCTCTACAATTTTTTACAGCTTAGATTTGTTGCTGAAAAAAATGAAAAGCATAAAAAATTGTTCCCATCTGTGCTCCCCTTTGATTTAATTTCTTGTCTGTCGGACTGAAAGGAAGCTAAGGGCTAATTAGTAATTCGATGTCAAGAACACATTGCTGGGGCCCTGCAGACCACTGGACAATTCCCGTTAATCTGGACCCCTTTGCATTTGTGGAAGCCGGAAGTATTGGGCTAGGAAATCCTGCCTGTTGGATTCTTGTACCTTCTTTGTCTTCAATTTTAGCAACTCATTTCTGCCGAGCCATGAACCCTGTGAGTTTCATTTCCCTCGACGAGCGTGATTCCAAGGGGAAACCCAGGCTTAAAGGCTTAAATGACCTTCCTGAAAATTGTTAAACCTGTTTAGCACCAAACCTCAGCACAGCCAGCACCTTTTGTACCCGACTCTGCCCAGCACCCCGGGGTTCAGCTGGTGCGGTCGGAGGGGACACAGCCTGCCCAGGTCACACCTAACAAGGACCTGGAGCAGGCAGAGGCCATTTCTATGCAAGATGGCTTGTGATGATTCCCTCAAGTTTGGGACCAGGATTCTGGTTGGAGACTATGAGCTCCCAGATATGTAGCTGTTCCTGTTCTCTCTGGAAGACAGTTGAGTTTAGACAGAGCTGCCGAGGAGTAAAGCTTGTGGCTTCCCAGTTATGATACCTCCATCCCCTCTCCTTGGCTGGGCCTAATATGCCACTTCTCAGTGGCCACATCCCCTGCACTTTAAAGGTGCTTCTCCTCTCTCTCTCTCTCTCTCTCTCTCTCTCTCTCTCTCTCTCTCTCTCTCTCTCTCTCCTTTCCTTCCTTCCTTTCTGCCTGCTTTTCTTTCTTTTCTTTCGTGTGTGTGTGTGTGTGTGTGTGTGTGTGTGTAAGAGTTGGTTACCGGGGATTGAAACCAGGGCAGTGTACCGCCAAGCTACATCCCCAGCCTCATCTAATTTTTTATTTTGAAATAAGGTCTTGTTAAATTGCTAATGCTGGCCTCAAAACTGCAATCCTCTAGTCTCACTCAGCCTCTCAACTGCTAGGATCACAGGCGCACTCTGTGCCTGTCTAGAAATACATTTTTTAACAAAATGTCTGGGTTCAGTCCCTGGAGGCTCGTCACATCGTGGAAGCAGCCTGAATTTGAGCAGAAAGAGGGTTTGAATACGCTCTCATCTCTTATCATCTGTGTGACCTTGAGAAAGTGACTTCAGGTCTCTGAACTTGGATTGTCATAATCCATGCTTCATAAAGCTCTTCATTCATTTGCTCAAGAAACAGATATGAAAAAAGGACAAAATCATGTCATTCGCAAGAAGATGGAAAGACCTGGAGAACATTATGTTGAGATCAGCCAGGCATTGAAAGAGAAGGGACATGTGTTCTCTCTAATATACCCAAACTAGGGAGTATTAGGGATACCAGAGGGACTCCAGATCATGGAGGGGAAACCTCAGCAAAGCCAGAAAGGAAGGGTAAGAGAAGAAGAAGGCTGAGGTTGATTAATGGAGGAGCTACATTTGAATACGTGTATAAGTGTGAATGTAGCATGGTCAACCTGGACACTCACTGTTGGAAGGGGGGAAAGGGGAAGCAAGGTGGGGAGGGCACCAAGCACTGTGTGAATGTAGGCTGTTTTCAATATGATCCTCATAAAAATAAAATATAAAAATAAAAAAGACAAATACAACACAGGTTGATTATCACTTTGGCAGAGGGAGGCGTTTGAGTGTCTGGGAGAACTATCCCAGGCTGCAGCTGGGAGGCCTGGGGGACTGGGGGCCGTGCATGTGGAAAGAAGTTCAGGGCAGGCTGCTAAGAAGTCTCCTCTCCTCCTCTGCTGTCACCTCTCCCCTCCCAAATTCACAGTTCCTCCAGTTGACCTGCACACTTTAGAATTCCTCTAGGGGAAAAAGGAAAATCAGAGCTGTAGTGGAACTGGCCCTTCTGGAGAGACAGGAATTCTAGACCTGAAGTCCTCGCCCATAGAAAATATCCCCTGGCCGCTCCTCTTTCCAGGAAGGTTTTGCCCCAGTAAGTGTATCCAGAGCTGGAGAGCATCGGGGTCAACAATGGCCCAGCTGCAGAGATGGTGGCTTACCCCAGACCCTGCCTGCCTCTGGGCAAGCTGAGCCTTGGGCCCTACCGTAAAAACCCAGGCAAGAGCCAGCTGTGCTAGCATACAGCTGTGATCCCAGCACCTGGGAGGCTAAGACAAGAGGATCGCAGGTTCAAGGACAGCCTCAACAATGTAGAGAAACTCTCAGCAACCCAAAATAAAAAAATTAAATGCGGGAGACGGGTAGCTCAGAGGTAGAATACCCCTGGGTTCAATCCCCAGTGGTTGTCAAGGAGGGGCTGACCTAACGCACCGCCCCCTGCTGGTTGTATCTGGCATTACAGAGCATCCTGCAAGACCTCACCTATTTGCCCAGCAGAGGCCTGCTTGAAAAGCAACCTGGTCCACCCTGCAGCTCCCCAGCCTTGCTCCCCAGATCACTGTCCAACCAAAAGGAGATATCTTTGCCCAGCAAGGTGGAATGGCCCATCCTGATTTTCTTCCCAGATGTTCTGTACTTCTCAGACTAATTAAGTCCCCCCTTTGAGGCAAAGGAAGGACAGGAGCATAGTGAGGTTAGGCTCACATCACTGGGGTGCTCTGCTCATTACAAAGAAAGCCAAAGCTAGATTCAGATATTTTGCATCCTTGGGAAGTTTCTGCCATTCAAATATTAACCCTTGTCAGTCCCCAAAGGCACACTCCAGAGAAGAAAGAAATGACATCAGGAGCAGAGAGAAAGGAAAGGACACAGAAAATGCTCAAAGTATTTACATTTGCCAAAGCTTTATGGTGAAGTCTTTCTTTCTGCAAGAAAAGCCAAAGCACACACAAGAAAATAATATAGAGAAAGGCCCTCTGGGGAGAAAAATAAAAGGAAGTCTAGTCCACTGGGGGAAAATAAAATGGCCCATTTTTCTATAAGCTTGTTAAGGACTCATTAACCTCTTTCTCCTTTCCCTGGGTAAAGATTCCTGAGCCAAAGAAAGCTAAAAGGTTTTTGATGGGTTAAAAAGAGGCCATCCATTAAAGGGTCAAGGCCTGGCGCACTGGGCATCTGTCATTGGATTAAGCAAATCAATTTGGAGCTCCTGTAGTCTGGCAGTGAGGAGGGGGTGGCGGCTGGCCGGAGAAGCATCTTGCTTCCATTAGGTCTGGCTGCAGAGAAAAGTTAGCTGTTGCCTTGTCTGCTGTGATGTAACCATCGCTGCAGAAAACAGATGCCAGGGAGCCATATTTTAATGCAGGTAATGCAGTTCTTCATGATCATGGCTTGCGTGTTTTAGAAAGCCTGATTGGGATCCTGTGATAGCCCATTCTTCTCTGGTTCATACTGAGGAAACTTGCTTCTCATGACGAATATTGAGGATTAGAAGTCATGCCCAAGCTGGGCGTGGTGGCACATACTTGTTACCCCAGAACTTGAGAGGCTGAGACAGGAAGATCGCAGGTTCGTGGCCAACCACAGCTACTTAGTGAGGCCCTGTTTCAAAATAAAGAATAAAAATAGGGCTGGGGGTATAGCTAGGAAGTAGGATGCCCCTGGGTTCAATCCCCAGAAATGCAAAAGAAAGAAATGAAAGAAGAAAGAGAAGAAGGAAAGGAAATCCAGTTGAACAGAAAAAAAAAAAAATTTAAACACTCATGGCACAATATTAGTCTTCTTTCAAAGAAAATTGCACAGACATGTCCTTTGGGCTGATAGTTGTTGTTGTACTGAGGATTGAGCCCAGGGGCATTCTACCTCTGAGCTATACCTCAAGCCCTATTTTATGTTTTATTTGGAAACAGGGTTTCACTAAGTTATGGAGGGCCTCTCTACATTGCTGAGGCTAGCCTCAAACCTGCAACCCCCAACCCCATATCGTCCTCCCAAGTACTGGGATTACATGCTTGTGCCGCGGTGGCCCCTCATCTCTTGGATACCTTGAATCATCTCTAGCAATGTGAATGCTAGGTAAATAGTTATTATGCTGTGTTGTTTAGGGGAAATAACAAGGGAAGACAGCCTGTACATGTGTCTGCACTGTGTTACAGATACTTCTCTTTTTTATTTTTTTTCAAATATTTTCAATCCCTGGTTGGTTGAGTCAGCAGATGTGGACTCGACGGATGTGGAGAGCTGACTGTACAGACATGAGCTTGGCCTTGTTTCCTCCCTCTGCCTTTCAGCATCTACAAAGTAGACACCCGCTACTCAAAGTGTTGGAGAGGGAATAGGGATTCACTGTTGCCTAAGACCCAAGGGCTTCATTTGTCTTCTCTTTATGAAATAACACAAAAACATACTGAGTGCCTTTGGAACTGATAGAAGACTGACATATGGCTTCAACCCACTGCTTCATCTGTCCTTAACACATCTGCCTCTGTGGGTCCCAGAAATGGTTGTGCCGCCATAGCAGACCCTTCCCAGGGCACACGTGAGCAAACTCAGGTGAGCGCAGGCATGGGGCCGCCTCAGGTTTGAAACTGCAGCCAGGTGGGATTTAGCCACTTCCTCCTTTTATCCTGCAGATGGGTAGCGACTCTTTTTTTACATTTGCCAAATGTGTAAATAAACCTAGAGTGGGAGGCCACTTCGAGAAAGTGGAAAGAGAAGAAGTGAAATAAAGAAGTGAGTCTTGATTTTGCATGTTTCATTCTGAGTTTGGAGATGATCCCAGTCCACAAGTCTAATTCTTATTAGAGGACTCCTTGCCGGTGTTTGGAAAGTGTGCAGCACCGTTCAGATGACTGAAGCTGGTCACTTAAACAAGTGAGCATTATTTAGTCAGATCTTCAAATATACTTGTTCCCGTTTATTGCTAGAGCCTTGTGGAATTTAGAAAGAGCCAAAGCCAGGCATGATGGCGCACACTTGTAATCCCAGAACTTGGAAGACTGAGACAGGAAGATCACAAGTTTGCGGTCAGCCTCAGCAACTTAGTGAGGCCCTTAGCAACTTAGTGGGACCCTGTTTTAAAATAAAATAGGGCTGGGGTAGAGCTCCAAAATAGAATGCCTCTGGTTCAACCCCCTACACCAAAAAAGAAAAAGGAAAAGCCCAAGACAAGAAGTCACAAAATGTGCATACCAATATCAGTGACTCAGTTAACCTCTGCCAAGCCCTTCACCTCTCTCCACTGGGACTGCTTTATCTGAGCAAGTAGGAGGTAGACCAGATGGCTGCTGTGATTCTGTATAATGGTCCCTCTAGATGAAGCAGGAAGTTACTCACAGGGACATCATTAAGAGGTTTGATGACTCAGCCTTGGAGACAGAAGGAAGACAAGGTTCTCTGAAGTCCTGATCAAGACTCAGAGCCACTAGACCCAACTTCCTCTTGGGCCTGTATTTCCACATCATCTTGAGCCCACCACTCTGCATGGTGTCCCAGTCTCAGTAAACATTGGCTGCAGGGGAAGTCCAGTGGAGCCAGGCCCCTTCCTCTGCCCCAAACTGCACCCAGTCGCAGGATGTGAGAGTCCAGCAGACCAGCTAATAGGAGCCAGTACCCAGGCCCCCGCTCACCAAGGATTTATAGCACACTCCGTTGTACTCAAGGCTTAAGGGAGTATTTATTAGCCACTCTTGTTTGTTCTTTATGGATAAATGTCTCCCATCTTCTGATTTATACATGTGGACATTAAAGCCCAGAGTGGGAAACTGGAGGACCAGTGACTACATTGGGAATCACAGAATGTCTACGTCAGAAACAAAGAACCCGTGGCCGGGCGCGGTGGCACACACTTGTAACTCCAGTACTTGGGAGGCTGAGACCGGAGGATTACAGATTCACAACCAGCCTCAGCAACTAGTTAGGCACTCCACAATTTAGTGAAACCCTGTTTCAAAAGAAAAAATAAAATAAGAACCGGACGTGGTGGCGCACTTGTAATCCCTGTACTTAGGAGGCTGATACAGGAGGATCTCAGGTTCTTGGCCAGCCTCAGCTACTTAGTGAGGCCCTCCACACTTAGTGAAACCCTGTTTCAAAATAAAGAATAAAAAATAAGACTGGGGGTGTAGCTCAGAGGTAATACCTGTGAGTTCAATCCCCAGTACCACAGAAGAAGGAAGGAAGGAGGAAGGAAGGAAGGAAAGAAGGAAGGACGGACGGACGGACTAAGAACTCACATCTAGGTCCAACCAGAGTCCCAGTGATGGGGACATGGTGACAGATAACGTCTCAGTGAAGCTTTCCTGTTCATTTCCTAAGTGTTTCCTTTTTCATACAAGTCCAGATCATTCGTGCTGTTCCTAATCATGATTATTGTTGGTTCTTAGGCCTTGGTTGAATGCTCCAGAACATGCAGGCAATTGCTGTGTGAGAAAGATGAGGCAACCAGGTCTCCAAGAAAAGAAAGTGGTACTTGTTATCATTTATGGCATAAGGGGAAAGCAAAGCCATTGTGTAGGACTGAAAAGATTTGGTTTTATACTTCCTATGTACCAGTAGGATTGTTGCTCATTTGCGAAAAGCATTCCGCTTGTAAAGTTAAGTGCCCATTAGTGAGTAAGAGCTGTTCCCACTAATTGGGGGGCTCCTGGGGAAGCAGCATAGTTAGAGGCTGGAGTCACCGACCAGGTGCCCTTGACTTCTACTCTGCTTCCTTTGCTCACTTGCTGTGTGGCCTCGGGCAGTTTCCCCTAATTTCTCTGAGCCTCCTTTTCCCCAGGAAAGTTTCCCACTCCCTTTTTTTGCTGATGTTGAATGATCAAAGAAACAATGTTTGCAAAGCTTTTTTTTTTTTTCCCCCAGTACTGGGGATGGAACCCAGGGGCATTCTACCTCTGAGCTACACCAGCCCTATTTTATTCTTTATTTTGAAACAGGGTCTTACTGAGTTGTGGAGGGCCTCACAAGTTGTTGAGGCTGGCTAAGAGCCTGCAATCCTCCTGTCTCAGCCTCCCAAGTCCTGGGGTTACAAGCGTGTGCCACCAGGCTTGGCTTGCAGAGCTTTTTTAAAGATGCCTGGATGAAGTGCATTAGAAAGGCCTTGATCTGCTTAGTTTTTAATTCATAAATCCTTCACTTCTTAATAGAACTACATGCTTGAGCTTTTAATTCATTCCTTGGGCATAATAGCTCTAGGAGTTACACACAATCCGAAGAGAACTAGCTCAGTCATCAGACTGATGGTTCTGAGTCCCCTGATGCCTCTTTTATGGAGTGGCGAAGTGTGATGACGTGTTTACGCGGTGGCTAGGATATGATGGCTGCCCCATAGCCTTGCGCAGATTAAGAGAAGCTGCCTTAAAACCATTGTGGCCATGTTTATGCAGTGCTGGGATATGCTGCCTGCCCCGTAGCCTTGCGCAGATCAAGAGGAGGCTGCCTTGAAACCGGGGCAGCCAGAGCCCACCTTTCCCTGTTTGCAAAAGGGAGGTGAGGTGAGCATCTTTTTCTGCTCATTGGCTTATTGTCTAATCTGTGGGCAACAGGGGTGCAGGAGCAGATACACAGTGCCTTAGAGCAGGTGACGTCTGGCCTGGCAGCCAACAGCAGCTGTTCCCACCCTCTCTGCCCTGCCCCCCTTATGCTTGGACCTCCAGCTCTGCCCTCTCCTAAGTGAGGAAGAATGGATCCTCGGGTAGTGTAGGTCCTCTTTGGTTCCTGGGCCTTTTCTGTCTGGTGGGAAAATCTGACCCTGAGAAACTTTGCAGCCACTCACCTGAAACCTTCCCTCCTCCCTCCCTTCCTTCATTTGCAAAATAAAAAGCGATGCTGAAAGCCACCCACAAGAGCAATCCCTGAAGCTGCACCCTCTTACAGAAACTTCCACAAACAGCTCATCATGCTAGAGCCTTGCCTAGAGCCAGAACTCAGGGCTTCTACCCAGGGAGGCAGCCAGAGGCTGAAGCCTTCCCGGGGCGGCCACAGTCGCCGCAGGAGGCCCGAGCAAGCCCAGATGGTTTTGTTAGGGCGCTTTGGCAGACACGTGGGTTTCCATGCTCAGCGGCATGAGGGACCACTTAAGCAATGTCTTGGCTGTGTTTTATTTTGCAAAAAGCAGGGAAGGAGGAATTGCCAGGGAACCAGCCCTCTGAGCAGTCTGCTCTGGGGTCCTTTATCAGTCGGGAAGGGGCTTCAAACAAAAGTGGGGTTTTCTCAGGCATGCTCACGCCAGGTGTGGCTACTTTTCCTCCTCTTGTGGGGACAGAGAGTCCGGCTTCCCTGGGTCTGCCCACCGCCTTACCCCCTACCATGATGCCGAGTCTAGGACTGAGCCTGCCAGCACCCAAGACCAGGAGCAGCTACAGAATTGGCAGGGCCCGTACAAGATGGAAATGCAGGCCACCCTGGTGAAAACATGTTAGGAATTTCAAGATGGCAGCTACAGAACAGTCAGCCAAGCACAGGGAGGGCCCTTCTGAGCAAGGGGCCTCTAGTCACACACCCATGAAGCCAGGGACCCGCTTTGCCTAGCCACAGAGGGTCAAGAGGGGGCTGAGGGACCGCCAGCACACATCATCTGCATCTCTTTCTTTAGAGGAAAGAAGAGAGAGAGAGAGAGAGAGAGAGAGAGAGAGAGAGAGAGAGAGAGAGAGAGAAGGCTGAAACTAAATCTGGATACTTAAAGATTTCTAGCACACCAATAATCTAATTGTTTCTAAACCACAAAGTCAGGCCTTGAGTTAGGAAATGTAAGAAAAGACTTATTCCGGTTTCTCTGGAGTTGTTCTTTCTTATTTGCCAGGATTTGGGAGAAATAAGAACAGTGAGGAGCCACAGCAAGAGCTGAGTTTGTTGAGTGCTTACGGTGAGCCAGTGCTGTGCTGAGGGTCTGCGGCCGCTGAGGTCAGCCTGGGAGGGGTCCTCATGGTGGGGAAGCAGGCCAAAGGAGCAGCTTGGAAGTACCAGAGCCTGGAGTCAGACACAGGCAGGACCCGAAGACTTCGAAGGTGCCTGGTGGCGCCTTGTGCAGCCTGCAGGATCTGAGGCCGATGGGGCCCCATGGGGCCTATTCGTTTAGGTGTTTTTGTGGCTCTGAAATTCAGGTACCTAACAAAATACCTAACAACCAGGGATCAGAGAAGAGCTTGTTGCATGAAGGAATTCACAGGGGCAGAGTCTTCAATGGGACAACACCGTGCTGTGTGTTTGAATATAATAAAGGCCCTACCTGGCCAGGCCCGGTGGTGGACATCTGAAATCCCAGGACTTGGGAGGTTGAGACAGGAGGATCATGTTGCGGTGAAATATGTTATGGTTTAGGGGAAACTGTCCCCGGGGGCCCCTGTTAGGGTCCCAGACACAATTTCCCTCAAACCACAACAAAACAAAACAAAACAGAAAAACCGCAAGTTCTTGTCCTGAGCTAAGGGTCAATACACATTAGCCCAGACTCTTGCTGAAGATTTAAAGAAGTTTATTAAAAAGATAGAAATACAGAAGATAGTTAAAGCCCCACGCCATTCAGAAATGGCATGGGTGGGGGGCGGCGATTCGAGCAAATTCACCAAAGGGACCACACGTGGCCCCAGGCTTTATGTACCCATGACCTCCATCTTGTTTACGTAATTCTGATGTAGTGAATATCCCTGTAAGGTCCCTCCCCCAGCAAGGTGTGGCAAGGTGTCTCCTTTCAGAAAGGTCGACCCCCTCCTCCCATCCTAGCTAGACCACTAATTACCTTTAGCTAGGTTAATTTAATTGCCTGCTTCTAGGCAGAAACCAAGTCCTTGCACAGATTTGCCCCTCACCCAATTTTGGGAATATATTAATAATCATAGCTTTCTCAAATCTTCCTAGGCCATTCCCAATACTGGTACAGATCACAGCTTTGAGGCAGACCTCAGCAACTTAGCAAGACCCTGTTTCAAAATTTAAATAGAGAGCTAACGTTATATAGCTCACATATAAAACACCCCTGGGTTCAATCCCCAATCAAAAAAAAAAAAAAAATCCTCCCGAAGGTGGTAGAGACACAAAGCTATCTGAGCCAAGCTGTTTGCTGATTTGCTTTCCTTGAGATGTCTCCATCCAGTTGGAAACGACCCTTAAAGAGAAAGAGAGATACAGTTTCCTTGGATTTCAGAGTGAGATGGACTCTGGGTCATGGATGCAAGAGGCAGTTCTTGTAGTGAGAGACAGCAGATGTCATTATTATTTATACATACAAAATAATTTTTTGGTAGGGATTGAATCCAGGGACATTCTGCCTCTGAGATATACCCGCATCCCTTTTAAATTGATTATTATTTATTTATTTATTTATTGCCGGTCTGGAGATGGAATCCAGGGGCATTTAACCTCCGAACTACATCCCTTGCCCTATTTTTTAATCTTTATTTTGAAACAGGGTCTCACTGAGTTGCAGAGGGCCTCACTAAGTAGCTGAGGCTGTCCAGAAACCACTATCCTCTTGTCTCAGCCTCCTGAATGCTGGGATTACAACTGGTGCACCACCACGCCCTGATTTGTGTGTGTGTGTGTGTTGGGGGGGGGTCCTGGTTCCTGGAAGCCCTTCTACCTCCGGGCTACACTCCCAGACCTATTTTTGTACTTTTTTAAATTTGGAAACAAGGTCTCTTAAACTAGCAAGGCTGGCTTCGAACCTGCGTGTGATCCTCCTGTCTCCACCTCCCAAGTGCTGGGATTACAAGCATGCGCAACCACGCCCGGCTTTTTTTTTTTTTTTTTTTTTTTTTTTTTTATGAGGTCTGGGTAAGTTGCTAAGGGTATTGGGGAGTTGCTGTTGAGGCTGTCCTCCAACCTGCAATCCTCCTGTCTTTGCCTCCTAAATTCTGGAATTACAGGCATGTGCCACCACACCTCACTAAAATAATCTTAAAATTGTGCAGGGGAGACTGTGAGAATCAAAGAATGCATCCATTCTAGAAAGCAGTTTTTACTCTGGCCCAGTTTTACTTGGATGGCAAATCCATCAGCCAAGCATTGACTGATAACATCCAGGACCTGGGAGGACCAGACCGGTCTGACACAGGGAGATGACGCTCAGATCTTGAGATGGAGAAGACGTTCGCAGGGCAGAGAGGGACAGGGGCCCCAAGAAACACAGGTCCCAACTCAGCGGCAGAGAAAGTGTTGTGGGGGGGAAACCAGCCCTTCCGAGGGGGGGAAGACAAGAGGGGGTTCCTGCACTGCCCCTCTTTCAGCAAAATTAAGCCACTTTCCCAGGGCCTGGGTTGCGATCTCCACCCACAGAAATGCAAACGCCTTGCACACGACTCCATCCTCTAGTCGCATCCCCAGAGAGGGGTTAGCAACTTTCGTTTTCACCCAGTGAAAGGGAGCGGTTCCTCGACGCCGCGCCGCTGCTGGCTAAGGGGCTCGGGCCCCTCGCCGCTGCCGGGCTCGGGCGGCAGAGCTGGGCTCCCTTTGTGCGGCCGAGGGAAGGGGCTCCCGCCCGCTCCCCGCTCCCCGACCCGGCCGGAGCCCCCGCCCTCCCCGCGCCGGGGCCCCCGCACCGCAGCGGCAGGAAGTGCCGTCCCGCGGGAGGCCGGGAGCCGCGCGCCCGCCCAGCTCCTGGGGGAGGAAGGCGGCGCGCAGATGGCCCCCGCCGGCTGCTGACCCCTCCAGCCGCCGCCCCTCCCTCCCCGCCCCGGGAGGGAAAGGCCGAGCCGGGCTGTCTTGGAGAATTCAACAAAGGCGAGCAAGGGGGACCACTGCAAAAGAACTTGTTTGCTCCGCTGGAAGAACCTGCAGGGAAATCCGCGCCCACGTTGCCTGGATTAGAGGGAGCTGTGTGTGTGTGTGTGTGTGTGTGTGTGTGTGTGTGTGTGTGTGTGTGTGTGTGTGTGTGTGTCCAGCATCAGGAGGAGAGGTGGCGCCGTCAACAACTGCATGGGCTCAGCTTCGATAAGCAAACTGCCTGCCGGCTGTCCAGAAAGTTAAGCAGCCACAGGGACAGACGCACAGCCGCTGCGACCCGCACGCCTGACTCGAAACCGCGTTGTTTTCTGCCCAGATATTCCAATGGAGACAGCTGGAAAACCTGTATTTCAGAGAAAAGAAGTTTTCCGTGGAAGTTCATGATCCCCGCAGGTAAGCTTGGAAAGACATCTTCTCCTGGGAGGCCGTGGCATGTTATTAGGGTTTGGGGGGCTGTCACGGTTCGTGCACAGTTTGGGGTGGCTGGAGAAGAGGATGGTGGTTTACAATCACAGCAAAGCACGGTTTTGTACTACGTGTTGATAAACGTGGTGAGTTCCAGTGTGAGTGTGCGTGTGTGCATGTGTGTGCATGTGAAATTAGCAATTCCATGGCTGTCTGATCCTGCTACAGGTTGTTCGCTCCTGTGTGAGTGAGTGTGAGTGTGTGTGTGTGTGTGTGTGTGTGTGTACACGTGCGCCCACCCAATTGCCCTTCTGTCTTTCATACAGCGGTGCTGGAGAGAGGCTTTGTGGCACTTTATGGCAAACGCTGAGTTGAACTCGGCAGTGGCCCAGGCCCCTTAAGGACACTTTTTACTAGTAAAGAGGCACAAGGCCTCCTTTGCAGAGCAGTTGGCACCAGAAGGAATCTGTCACCCAAGCAGTGGTGCACAAATGTTTTATTCTGGAAACTGTCATTTTAGGACGGTAGCTTTGTAGATGGAGGCAAAAGAAATAGTCGTCTTTCCTCCAGCACACGCCACGCTCTCAGTAGATGCCAGACAACAGGGGCTAGTTTGGGATGCAGCCCCGCGTGGAGGAGTCCAGGCAGCTCCTACACCCTGCTTTTCCTCTGTGTCTGCTGGCCGTCCTAAAATTGTAGGCAGCCTGTAAGCAAAATGCCTTAAATCCAGGCCTGGCACTAAGAACAAGTCAGTTTTCATGGGCCTAAAAACAGACTGACCTCAAGCAGGTAGCACTGGGAGGTCAGGAAGAAGATCAGAGTCTCTAGAGGAGCCAAGCTGGAGTTCAGGTGCTGCTGTCACCTCGCCCTGGGCTTGGAAAGGAAATTGGCACCAGCCCCACCCCACACATGGCTTCGAGCTTACAGACAAGCAGCCCTGCCTCCCAGTGGCCTCTGGACGCGGAGCTGTTGCCCCAGCGGGAGGGCTGGGGCTTGTGCAGGAGCCCTGCCGCCCACGATAACCCAGGGGGCCGTGCGCTGCTTACCTCGCCATGTAATCTGCACAGCACAGCTTCTGCTGTGCGCAGCAGCTCATCCCTGCCCCACAGCTACCAAGGGACTAGCAGCTGGAGACGCTCCTGAGCTACTGAGGCTCTGCATTCGGGTCACATGGCAGCAGCGGACACAAGGACA
Organism: Muscardinus avellanarius; assembly: GCF_963383645.1. Lineage (NCBI taxonomy): Eukaryota > Metazoa > Chordata > Mammalia > Rodentia > Gliridae > Muscardinus > Muscardinus avellanarius. The sequence continues at coordinate 18,897,981 of NC_137806.1, forward strand.
GCTCTGGTAGCATTCCTCAGAGTCCTGGGACAGGTTCCATGGTCCAACAAACCCATCTACACAGGCAGAGAGGGAGAGATGATGTTGAAAATATAATCCAGCCAAGAAGAAACTCACCATTATTTTTCCAGGTGAACTGCAGATTCTCAGGAGGGAAAATACAAACTTAAAAGGGTAAAGTGTTCTCCGCCACAGCGGCTCAGATGCAGAAAGTTAGTGCTAAATAAAAATTGGCTAATCTAAGGGGCTGAGCAGAGGGAGTAGACACATCTCCATGCCTGTGCTCTGTTGGGGATTCTACTGACTCAGAGGCACCGTGGACAATCCGTAACCCTGCCTGGGCATATGTACATGCATGTGTGTGTCTCTGCACCCACTATCCCATGTGATTTCGTACTAAACTCCTCTCCCTTTCCCAAGGTCCAGAAATAGAGGAAAAGGTCCACACCTCACAAATCACCATTATGTAGGCAGGCGGGGCGGCGCACACTTGTAATCCCAGTACTTGTGAGGCTGAGACAGGAAGGACCTCAGGTTTGAGGTCAGCCTCAGCAACATAGTGAAGCCCTCTGCAACTTTGTGAGACCCTGCTTCAACATCAGAATTAAAATAGGGCTGGGGTGTAGCCAGAGGGTTCAATCCCCAGTCTCTGGGTTCAATCCGCAGTAACAAAAAAGTCTTGGAGCTTAGTAAACAAAGGGAACAATTTCATGTGTGTAGATACCATGTTAGATATGCGGGTGGACACTGAAGACTGAGGCAGAGCCCTTCCTTAAATAACTTCTGGCAGAGTTGGGGAGATGGGCAAAGAACAAATGCCCCAACCCCGGGAGAGCCTTGGGGAGTGTAGGCACTATTCTACACACTATACATTCTCACCGACCCAGGAAACAGGCCCCACCCTCATTCCTGTTCTGCCTGTGACCTGCTCTAGGTTATAAATTGCTAGTACATGATACAGGCAGGATTTGAACCCAGGAAACCTGGGCCAAAGCTCATGCCCTTTCCTGTCACACTGTACACAGGCAGGGTATACCGGGCGCCAACTGGCACAGACCATACATACTGAATGGCTGGGCCGGCGGGTCAGCTGAGGAGGGGGATCAGAGCTGAACCTCAGGAGTGACCAGGATTAAGACCTGAGGTGGGCCCTCAGGTGTGAAAAGATGGCGGGTGGGCGTTCCTCAGCTGAGATGAGGAGGCAAAGGAGGAGGGTCTCGTGTGGGCAGAAGGACATGGAAGAGCCCGGGGTGAGGGGCAGCCTGAGCTTGGAACATGGCCATCTCCCCTCAGCAAGAGTAGCCCTGAGTTGGCCGTGTTGTCCTAGAGATGGTCCGGGAGGCCAGAAGCCCGGCCTCTCCACGCAGGCCGGTGCACTGGGAGTTGGAGGTGGCCCCTGTTGCCTGTTAATTGGGAGCAGAGAGGTTTCACCTAATGGACCTTACTTTGCCATGGTCAGCTCCTCCCCCAAGCCAGGAGGGGAGTCAGAACCCAGTTCATAGAGTAGAAAGTGCCAGATATATTCACGTAGTGAAGATGTCATTGGTGAGAAACCACAGGGACAGAGACATCATCCAGGGCCCCGGGTGCTTTCGGGTGGATTGGGACAAGGGCGTCCTTTGCCCACAGGACATGCGCCAGGCCTCGTCCTCCCAGCGGCCTAACTCAGACTTGCCTTTGTTTCTGTGCCTTTCATTCCCTAGGTCTGGCAGACACAAGGCATTTCTGAGTTTTGTGTAAAGTAGAGGAGCAGTGGGGTGGGAAGGGCCGGACAGAGAGCCGAGTAGAGGAGGCGCATTTGTTCCCAAGCGGGAGCAGACCCGAGCACATCTGCTGCTGCCCTGGAACCAGCCCCTGAGCGCCGGACACTGAACCGGTCCTCACCCGCCAGCCCGGAGCAGAGCAGCTCCTCCGCGACTCACTACGCCTCCAAAGTTACCTTCCACTTACTTTTCTTCCTACTTCAGCTTTTCTGGGGAGAACAAAGATAATTTTTTAATTTACTTCCAGGAGTAGCAGTTGTCACAGAAGCCAGCCGGGGAGCTGAGGCCCCGGTTTCCCTGCACGTTCATCCCCAAGGAGTGTGCGGATCCCTGGCTCTCACACGGCTCTTTCCAACCGTGTTCAGCCATGTGCTGCTTCAGGCTGGGGCTTCCCCCACCCCTCTTAACTTTTGTTTGAAGCAAAGGAAAGAAAGACCTCCCTAGAGCTAGGTTTCTAAGCGCCAGCCTTGAATTCCTCCTTGGACATGAGCGTGAAGATCACCTATGGTTAAATCTTTAGCCTCCAGAGTAAGCTGAGAGGAGCAGCTTCAAGCTCTCTTCAAGGGAAAATTGACCATTAAAAAAAAAAAAAAACGCTACTATTCACAAGTCCTGTGACCTCATGTTTCTTCCAAATTAGATAATCTTGAAAATACACATTTTTCTTCTGGTATACAAGTTAGATGCTCCCAATATCTGTCTGTCTGTCTGTCTGTCTGTCTGTCTGTCTGTCTCTCTCTCTCTCTCTCTCTCTCTCTCTCTCCCCCTCTCTCAGAGATTGTACATTCAAACACATGTTCTCAGGTTTCATTTATTCTCCATTTTAATTTGTCTATCCTATAAAGTAGACTTCACTGACAGCACGAAAGTCTGCTGGCGTCTCTCTGTCCCCTCCACGTGCACTCCATGCTGCGTGGGAGCGGGGGCACTGCCTGGCCCCTTCTCTGCCTCCCCTCTCCGGTTCCTATGGCCTCCTTCTCCCTGCCTCCCGTCTCCGGTTCCTATGGCCTCCTTCTCCCTGCCTCCCCTCTCCGGTTCCTATGGCCTCCTGCTCCCTGAACATATTTGAACTGATAAGCAGGCCTGGGGAGGAGCTCGAAGGTGGCGTGATGTAGGCTCCCTCCCCAGAAGCGGTGGCCTGTGGCGATAGGGAAAGAACGTGTGCATCTTCGCCAGAGGCGCTTGCCTGGTGAAGAAAGAGCACCGTGGAGGCTTCTCCTGTCTCCGAGCTTTGTCTTGGCCCAGTGCCAGGAGCTGAATATCAGAAAGGACCATCCAGGGACCCAGAGTGGTTCATCCATTCCAGGAGAGACAAAGGCCAGCCCAGTTCTGAACCTCAGTTGCCCTACATGCACGCACAGATACCTGTTAGAGAGTGTGTGTGTGTGTGCGTGTGTGCGTGTGTGTGTGCGTGTGTGTGTGTGTGTGCATTTGTATGGATGCACCTGTGTTTGAGTGGGGGCCCATTTGTCACCTTCACGCCAGGGCTTTTAGGACCCAATGTCTTCTCACTAAAAGCCATTGACTGATGGGTGGCGCCTCTCCTCCTACCGAGATTGAAAGCGGCCGTTCTCACTTCCCAGGGCTTCGGTGACCAGGAGGACGTTCGGGCACAGTGGCATCGCGGTGCACACGTGGTATGCGTGTCCGGCATTAATCAAGTCCATCTGGGCTATGGCCATTAGCCAACACCAGTTCTACCTGGACAGAAAGCAGAGTAAGGTGAGTGGCCAGACCTTGGCCAGTACCTTAGGGGTGGGGATAGGGTGGGTGGAGTGGGCTCTGTGTCCTTGGCCCGAGCCTACACAGGTAAGGACTTGCCTCTTAGGACTACAGGTGGGAGGAAGGAGACTAGTTCTTCAAAAGGGCACATTCTGGGCAAGGCGGTAGAGAACTCGGGCCCAGCCACTGTCGGAGCTGCCAGGCACCCACACCAACCAGGTGGGGCCCTTGGGAGGACTCGCAACGTGCTTTCAGACCTCAGGACTATCCCGGGGACAAGCAGTCCAGCCCTTGTGGTGTGTTTAAATAGTGGCATATTGTTTTCTTTATGAAAAAAAAAAAGTACAAAAAAAAACATTCTCAACTAATAGACACCACCTAACTGTGTAGGGTAATTACTGTGAAAAACCCTCTAGGCTTTTCCAACTGCCAACTCCCATTTTTAAAAATCCCAAACTGGAAAAGTGAAAAAAAAAGAAAAAAAGAAGCAGCAGCAGCAGCAGCAATTCTGTTTCCCTGAGGTAGGCACGGAGCCCCGGGCGTTGGTAAACAGTGATCTGTCCCGGGAGATTCACCGCCCCCGACCCAGACACACGGCTGGTGGGTGGGAGAGTGACGTGGCCTGGGTTCACACACGGCTTCTATCAGCACTCTGCCCCCTCTTCCTGCACCTGCTCTCCCGGCCTCCCCTTCCCTCCCCCAGCTGCTGCCATTGGTTACCCTCAGCGATGGCCCTGCCAGGACAGGTCGGGCACTCTTCCCAGAATCCTGTGGCCTGGGGTGGTTGGAGTACAAGAGCTCAGCCCCTGGGAGTGTGGGTCCCACCATCCCTGGGAGCTTTGTTTCCCCTGAGACGAGGAGGAGGACAAGGAAGAGGAGGATGAAGAGGAGGAGGGAGAGGAAGACGAGGAAGAGGAAGAGGAGGAGGGAGAGGAGAAAGAAGGGGAAGAGGAGAGACTGATCACTGGATCGGAGCCTTATTTTGCCTTACTCTCCCTCACTGTGGGATTTCTGTTTCTCTGGAGGAGAGAGTGGGAGGCAAAAGAACGATAGTAAGAGAAGAAAACAGGAAGAAATGAAGCTGCCCTTGAAGCCGCCCTTGCAGTCCCCATTCACTGGGCTGCGGGGTCCTCTCCCAGGCTTGTGCTCACCTTCTTCTTTGGGAAACACTGTTGCCTGTTCTCAGTTTTCTTGCTGGGCCCTGTTGGGTCACTGCCTGGGGTGGGTGAGTCTAGAAGGGGTGGTATTTTGAGTTGGGAGTTATGAGTACTCCACAGTGCTCCATCTGTTGATGGGCCTTGGCACAGGAAGCCGGAGCTCAATTAGATCAAAAGAAGCTGGGCCAAAGGGGTTTGACTCATGCTACACATTGAGACGGCGGCAGATGCCAGCGCTCAGCTCGTCAGGGGCAAGAGCTGGATGGAGGTCAACACCTTCGAACACTGATTTCATCCTCTGTGCTATTCAGCAGCGGGGTGGTGAGGAGGAGAGGGTTGGGCAATTCTCCTGAACCCCACTTCCAATTCCTCTTAAGGCCAGACCCCCCACGCACTGATACCACAATTTGGAAAGGGAAAATGAAATAGAGCTGAGCGTGGTGGTGCATGCTTGTAGTCCCAGTACTTGGGAGGCTGAGACGAAGATCGCAGGTTCAAGACCAGCCTTGGCAACAGAACGAGACCCTGTTTCAACATAAAATAAAATCAGGCAATGGGCATGGCTCAGAGGTAGAATGGTCCTGGGTTCAATCCCTAGTACCACAAAAAAAAAGTTTTACCCAGAGAATCACATGATATCAGTTGTTTGGTCTTCCTCCCCCCTGGTTTTCTGCATAGTCTCCTGGACTAGCAGTCCATCTCGGGATTCTTCAGCCCCTTTCTCAAAGATGACCCTACCCGGCGTGTGGGGAGGCATGCTCAGTGGGCTCACAGCTCAGACAGAAATGATCTGAAGTCCTGCTCAGTGGGCTTCAGACAGAAATGATCACAGATCACTGCCCACTGGAGATGGGCAATGATCGTTTTTTAAACTAGCCCTTACATGCCTGTAAGCCCAGTACATGGGAGGCTAAGACAAGAGGATCACAAGTTCAAGGCCAGCCTTAGCAACTTCGGGAAACCCTGTTTCAAAACAAAAAAAATAAAAAACACAGGGGAGGTAGCTCAGTGGTCGAGTACCTTGGGCTCAATCTGTCATACCACCACCAACAAAAACAAACAAACAACAACAAAAAAAAAGTCATCTTTTACGAGATGCATCCAATGCCCCCCAAATTAGAAATCTCAGCTGTGCATCTCAACAATCCTAGGGGACAAGAGGAAAAGCCCACAATCCCCAGAGGAATCGACTTACCCCTAGAAAGCCTTGCATGCCCACAAAGGCCCCACACCCTTGCACTTCTGGGAACCAGTTCCGTGACCCCAGAGGTAGTGGGGAGCGAGCTTCCCTATTAGAAGCTGGAGGGCTGCCTTCCTGCTCAGTGACCTTGGCAGACCTCTCTTCACCCTTGCTTTGCTTTCCCCAATTAGAGGACAGAAAAGGAAATTCCTGAAATAAATTAGCAATTGATCAAATGACACAATGTTTGCAAAGTCCCTTTAGAAAATAGATGCTGTCTTTTATTAACACTGTTATTAATCTAGCATACAGTCCCCTGCCCAATGCTTGCACTGAGTTTAAATTCTCTACAAGGTCCCCAGATTAAATAAAAGTAATGAAAGTCCCCACAGGAGTTACAGCACCTTTTGTTTCTGGAATGTCTTTCTTTATAGAAGTGACATGATCCATCGCTGGTAGGCAGCGTGGTCTCAGTAAAAGATGGCCGGCAGGCCTGGGATAGAGAGCCTCAAATATTTCTGGACAGCCAGTGTGGGCTGGCATCCTGGCATGCCTTCACACTCTACTGTATTGGTCCATGCCAACCATTCCTCTCTCTGGAGTGCTTGAGCAGAGCCCGGGCCTCCCAAGTGATGTTTATCAACCCAGAGAGACAAGTGCGGTCTCGTGGTTTGAGTCAGCAAGGGGGGTGGCCAAGATCCTCATGTTCTTCCCTGACACTCGGGTACTTTCTTCTTTCAGGCTCATTGTGCAAGTCATGTAAGAGAACCTCCCCACTTCCCACCAGCTCCCCACACAAGTGCAGAAAGGGACCCTTCCACCACCTAAGGCGGAGTGCAAGGAGGCTGTACTGCGGGGCTCCCTATTCAGTGTGGGAGGCTCTGCAGGCACTAATTACAATTGGTACCTTATCTCTGCTGACCCCAAACATCACAGATGTAAGCAGGATCCCAGCAACCTCTGCAGCCTGCAGACAAGGAATGCCTCGTGGACTTTGGCGAAAAATATTTGAAAACTCAAATTGTTTGGATGGAACATCAGACACTTTCCCTCTGAACTCAGAGTGAGGCCTTCTGGAGTTGACCCCCAGTGCAAATTTCCTTTCTCCTTCATCTTCCCCCGCCCCCGTTTCCTAATCCAATCTGCTTTTTAAAAAATTATACCCAAGAGCCCGGCATAGTGGAACATTTGGGAGGCAGAGACAGGAGGACAGCCTCAGCTCCTTAGTGAGGCCCTTTGCAACTCAGCGAGACCATGTTTCAAAATAAAAGAATAAAAAATAGGGCTGGGGGTATAGCTCGGAGGTAGAATGCCCTGGGTTCCATCCCTAGTACTGCAAAAAAAGAAAGAGAGAAAGGGGGGGAGAAAGAAAGAAAGAAAGAAAGAAAGAAAGAAAGAAAGAAAGAAAGAAAGAAAGAAAGAAAGAGAGAGAAAGAGAGAAAGAGAGAAAAGAAGAAAAAGAATCCATCCAAGATGAGCGTAGTGACACATGATAATCCCAGTACTTGGGAGGCTGAGACAGACAGCCTCAGCTACTTAGTGAGGCCATCTGTAACTTAGTGAGAGCTTGTTCCAAAGTAAAGAATAAAAAATTAGGGCTGGAGATATAGCTCAGAGGTAGAATGCCCCTGGATTTTACCCCCAGTACTACAAAAAAAAAAAAAAAAAAACATTCATCCAGAATCAAAAGTAAGTAACAGCATGGTAAGAAAAGCCAGACTTGCTCACAGAATATCTGCAGTAAAGCTAAGTGACAAGAACAGGGGCACGAGGCTCAGAGAGCACGGAGTTTGGAGGCTTTTAGGGGTCGGCCCTGAGCCTTGACTCTCCAAAGAGAGGCTCTCCCCACAGACCTCATTTTCCCCTAGCACTCTCTTCACTGAGTCTGATGGATCATTGTGATAGCTTCATTCCAGAAAGTTCCTAAAGCTCCTAAGAATCTAGGCTCCCGTATAAAGGGGAACTGTTGTTCCTTTTTCCCTATTTTTTTTTTTTTCTGCCTCTGAGACTGATGTGGAACAGGAGTGGAGGAGCCGGTGAAGGGACAGGTTTTCTCTGCAGTGAATGAGACCCGTCAATCTAACTCATTTAGCAAATAGCCCTAATTTATATCCTGTTCCTACTGCAGTGGCCCTGGTGTGTCCACACACACTGTTATCTATTATCTAATTTAGTTCTTATCCCAATACTGGGACACGGGCTTTACAATCTCCATGTTACAAACAAGAGTCTGAGGGTCAGAGGGATCAAGAGTTATTAAGGTCCACCAGCAATTCATGGAGAAGACCAAGGATTCCAGTCCAGGTTTTTCTGGCTTCAGATCCTGGGCCTTCACCACCACTGGGCTCCACTGGCCCAGGTCGTCTAAGTTACAGTTGCATAACTGGAGAAGCGTGGGCTCTTTTTCATTAAAACATGGATCTTGGTAAAAGAGGAGCGCAGAAAGAAAGGAAGTAATGGATTGTGCTCGCTCTGCTTGCTCGGAGGAGAAAGCACAACCAGATGGGTGCTCTTGATATGCTGGGTCAAAATCAAATAGAAGGCCTTTCCTGCTTTCCCTGCAAGCCAAAGCCCTGCAAGGACTGGCAGCTGGGATTGCTTCATGAGCACGGGGGCCCTAAGCCTGAGGAAGTCAAACTGGTTCTGAATGCAACAACAACAACAAAAAAAAAGTGGAAGGTAGAAAAGAGACAGAAGTCGAGGGAGGAGAGTTGGGGGAGAGATGGCAAAGAAGACTGTTCATACCAGGTAAACAAAACGTTTCCTCCGGCCCCAGACGATCCTCTGGCCAACAGGAGGAGAGCGCCTGCCCAGAGGCTGGAAGTCATTGTCATTCACCGGCGCGGACAATAACATCAAGGCCAGAGGAAGGGCAAAGCCTTGGTCCCAGAGAGCCTTTGCTGGACAGACAGGGCCCGTGGGCTGATGCGTGGCACAGACAGCTCTCCTGAAAACACTTTCTTTTAGGGATGAAACTGTGAATAAAAACCCTTTTCAGATTATTCTCTCTCACTGTATCTACTAGCTAAATGGGGCTAATTCACATGTGGACTAAGTGAAATGGAGTTTGAACTGTAACATGAAGACATTGGAACATACATTTGGGTATAAAAACGGAACCAAAGCGTTCATCAGACATTTTCAGTAGGACTCAGTACTCAAAAGAGCAGTCCTTCCAGAAGTGTCTGTCCACACACACTGTGGTTGCAGGTCTAGGATGTGGACACTTCTTTACTACCTAAACTTTTTATGGTCGTGTGACTAATAACTTACGAGGTGTTAGTCCATTTCCAGATTCATTGGAATTTCATAAATTTGTTGCACATTTGTTTCTTATGTTGTTTAGAAAGCTGAAATTTACTTTTTTCTCCTTGTTTAAGCACAATATAAGTATAGTCATGACTTTCCTCTGGGCTACACTTCTAGCCCTATTTTATTTATTTATTTATTTATTTATTTATTTATTTATTTATTTATTTTAAACAGAGTCTCACTTGGTTGATGACAGTCTCACTAAGTTGCTGAGGCTGACCTCAAGCCTATGATCCTCCTGTCTCAGTCTTCCAAGTACTGGGATTATAGACCTGTGCCACCACACCCTGCTCATGCCTGAGTTCTTTGGCCCCAACCTACTTGTGTGACAGATGCTGCCCTCCCTCTTTTATGGTTGGGAACAATGGGGCTCAGTGAGATTGAGTCATTTTCCCCAAATCCAGATTTGAGAGTCCAGGCTCTTAATCATTACGTGGTCCAGCTGACACCACTCCAGGCCGAGTATCCCACCGGCCATGTGGCTCCTGCGCCACCTCTGCTCCTCAGAGTTATCGATCAGTGGCCGGGCTGTGGGACTCAGTCGTAAAGAGGCTGCAGATCCAAGAGCTGAGTCAGTCTGCTGGATCTCAGGGCGGCAAGGGAATTCCATCCATTCTTCTCTCCGACCCCTGTAACCTGCTCGCCTTTCCGTTCCAGTCCAAAATCCATGCGGCGCGAAGTCTGAGCGAGATTGCCATCGACCTGACGGAGACCGGGACGCTGAAGACCTCGAAACTGGCCAACATGGGGAGCAAAGGGAAGATCATTAGCGGCAGCAGCGGAAGCCTGCTGTCCTCAGGTAGGGCCCGGCCGCCCAGGAGGCGCCCTCTGTGCAGACAAGTCCCGGCTCTGCCCAGCTTGGCCCCCAGCAGGGAGGCCTAGGGACGGCCTTGCGCAGGTGGCCCCTCCCCATGTTCCCCAGACGCTGAGCCAAGGTGTGGGGCTGAGTGAGAATCTAAGAAAAATGTCCAGAGCTGGGCGTAATCCCAGTACTTGTGAGGCTGAGACGGGAGGATTGCAAATTCGAGACCAACCTCAGGAATTTAACCAGACCCTGTTTTCAAAAAAAAAAAAAAAAAAAAAAGATAAAATAAGGCTGGGGGTCTAGCTCAGAGGTAGAACACCTCTGGGTTAAATTCCTCCCTCCTCGCCCCCCAGAAATGTCCAAGAGTATCTAAGGTGGCTGCTGCAGAACCAGTCCAGTCACTGGGTGGAACAGATTGTCATCACACAGAAGTCTTCAAGTAGCCAGAGTCTTTCCAAATGCTAACATAATGGTTGACAGTCAGGAATGTCAACTCCAAGCCTACAGAAAGTGGGGCTTGCTTAAGTGTCCTTGAAGGAGGATTGCTCGCTGGCAGGAAGGGCTTGAGTTCAGGGTCGGGTGCTGAGATGCTGCTTCTCTTCCTAGGTGGGTTTCTTGGGACTGTAAAAGATGTAGACTGCTTTTGCTGGGTAGGCAAGGAGAGGCTTGAGGCTCTGGGTGTGGCAGAATGCTATGCGCCTGTGGTCATCTGGGGCCAGGAGATCTGGCTCTGCAGATCTGAGAGCCTTGGGCAGGGCTCTTTATCATTAGATAGTAGGAGGGACCACAGAGCTCTGAGATTTCAGATCTGACTTTAAGAGGAGGATGCAGTGAGGCCTGGTGATCCACACCTGTAATCCCAGGACTTGGGAGGCTGAGACAGGAGGTTTGAAGCCAGGCTATGGTAACCTAAGCCTCACTGATCAGGGAAGCCGAGTCCCTTGCCTCTGAGCCAGGAAGCTAAAGCAAGCCTGCGCCCCCACCCGCCATCATCCAGGCCATTTCTATAACTCAACCTAGTGAGTGCAAACAACAGCACAGAAAAAAGGGAAAGAGAGCAGATAAAAGGGAGCTGAAACTGTCCAGGTAAGCCAGGCCTGGGGATGCACACCTGTAATCCTAGTACCGAGGGGGTTGAGACAGGAGGATCGCAGGTTCAAGGACAGCTTCAGCAATGAAGTGAGACTTATTAACCTAACAAGATCCTGTTTCCAAAAAAAAAAAGTTAGAGTTGTACCTTTGAGGTAGAATGTCACCTGGGTTCAATCCCCAGAATTAAAAAGTAACAAACAAAAAACTGTCTATTTAGACCCAGATCTGGCATCATCCAATCATAGCCAGGAAAAAAGTTTAAACTGAAAGATCCAGGAAGAGGATGTAAGCCCTTCCTGGACAGAGAGGCAGATTCACTATGGGGCTGAGGAGTGAGCTCAGAGCCCCTCAGCAATCAGCTGAGTGAGGCTTAAAGTTTGCAGAGAAGATTCTAGGGAATGTTGTCTTCTTGTATCAAGAGAATGCCTTCCAACTTAAAACCCCTGTTTAGAGTTACAGCCACTCCCAGGCTCCCACTGAATGGCAGAGGGCTAAGGCAAAGCCAACATTTCCTTTGTCTTTCAACAGTACATACAATAGTTTTTCTAACCCATTAAAACCCAGTCTGAGATCAGAGCCGAATCCATCAGCCCCCCTCCCTCCTTATCTAGTCAAGGCATCCAGCCCTGCTCCAGCCTGGATTCTTCCAGCTCTGTGGTTCTTAGGCAAACATCAGAACCATTTGAAACACAGATTGCAGGACCTTCCCCAGAGATTCTGCAGATCTGGGTAAGCTGAGAATGAGTTGCGTCTCCAGCAAGTTCCTGAGCAGCACGGAGGCTGCTGACCTAGAGGCCAAACTTTGAGAACCAAGCACTCTTCTTGCTGGAGAGGTAAAAGCTGGAGGTGGATATGTTGCTCAGGGTCAGGGAGCCCAAGTTTGTCTACTTTAGGCCTCTGTCGTGGTCCACCTTCCTGGATCCCTCTTAGCTATCAGAGTACCTAAGCAATACAGCAACTGGCCATGAGGCTGTGACCAGGAGCCCCATACCTCCCAAAATGAAACTAACATCACATAACCACCAGTAATAAAACCCGAGCATCTTTAAGACTGGAAGGCAATAAATCTTTCTCCCTGCCATCGGGGTGACAATTGATTTTGTGGGCTAAAAGATAAGTTAGGAGAAAATCTTGTTGCCAAATCTACCCCTACATCTAATGTATAAACATCTTTCTCCCAAGGTATTAAAGTGATTTTGTTTTGTTTTTATTATGCGGTCCTGGGGATTGAACCTAGGGGCATTCTACCTCTGAGCTACACCTCCAGCTTTATTTTATTTTTTCACTTTGAAACAGGGTCTTGCTAAGTTGTTGAAACTGGCCTCAAACCTGTGTCTTGGTCTCCCAAGTATCAGGATTGCAGACATACGCCACCATGCCTGGCTATTTAAGAGATTTTCTGATGTCTAATACTTAGTGGTGGGACCCCAGGTGAAGAAGTTCAGGAGCTGAGGGCAGCCTCAAAGGCCACTTGCAGGGCAGGTCCAGTGAGCACCTTGCGTGACCCTTCACCCCTTTGGGAGGCTGACCAACTGAGCCCTATGAAACACGGGCTGAGGATGCCTGCAACCAGACCAGGAAGCCTGAAACCTCTCCCCAGCGCTGCCAGTTCAACCCTGAAAACTGGCCTTCAATGCCAAGGTTGAGGCTCATGGGGGATGCCCCGCGCCCACCCCCAGGACTTTAGAGACACAATTAGACAATGGAGGGAGGACCCCGAGCAGGAAGCCTTCCATCCACGCACAAAGGGAGTTTCTAGAATGCTTAGATCTTGTCCTCCAGCCTGGGCGGCTGCCCACTGCCCCTCCTTTCCTTATTCTGCAGGAAAGCCATTTGGAAGGGATTGATTTCACATCCCCCCGGTGGAGAAATCCAGCCCCTGGCCTTAGAATTGAGGAGGCTGGCTAGTCCTGCCCATCCGATACTGTGTTCCCACAGATAAATCAGGGCTGTCCTTCAACAGAAACCCTACAAGCTGCTGTTGAAGGACAGCCCTGGTATTCAGCAATCTTTTTACCGCACCAGCCTGGCCTTCTGTTCTAATGTTCCTTCAGAAGATGTGAGTGAAGTATGTTCTGTGAACTCTGTCCTTCTCTTCCCCTCCTTATTTAAATGGTACTTGATCAATGTTCCTTCAAAGCATGAAAACCTGGTCATTAGAAAATCCTCTCTCCTAACCCTAGTCCACTGCACAGCAGCCTAAAGGTACTCAATATAGAGCTGCTTAAGTGAAATTTTAGAGAGTATTAGTGGGAATACTAGTGCATACTACTATGGATGAAAAACAGAGATAAAAGCCAGGTGGTGGCACACACCTGTAATCCCGGTATTTGGAGGCTGAGACAGGAGGATTCACAGCCTCAGCAAGACTCTCTGGAACCTAGGGAGCCCATTGCAAAAAACAAAATAGCTGGGCATGGTGGCGCACGCTTGTAATCCCAGTACTTGGGAGGCTGAGACGGGAGGATCACAGGTTTGTGAGGCCCTCCGCAACTTAGTGCCCAACTTGTTGGAGTTTTAGAGGACTTATTTCTCCTTTCCCTTCCCCCATTACTTGCAATCCCTGGAAAGACAGGAGGGGAGAAACAAAGGAACAACATAGCCAACAACAACTGCGCTTGTCTGGGTGGCCAAAGACACAGGCCCATTCATCGCCTGTCCAAGACGGGCTCTGAGCATCCTTTCCGGGATTAATGTCACAGAACAATTAGGAGTGTAGTAGGCGCGTACGGCTGAGCAAGGTGTGTTCTTGCTCTCTGCCTCTTTAAAGAAAATGGCACAATCCTGCTTAGGAAGCCGGGCGTGGTGGCGCACGCTTGTAATCCCAGTACCTGGGAGGCTGAGACCGGAGGATCGTGGTTCACGGACAGCCTCAGCTACTTAGTGAGGCTCTCTGCAACTTAGTGAGACCCTATTTCAAAATAAAGAATGAAAAACAGGGCAGGGGGGTGTAGCTCAGAGGTCAATTGAGCCTGGGTTTTATCACCAGACCTGAAAAAAAAAATCTGTTTAGGAAATACCTGGTGTTCTCAGGGCCGTGTGACTGGATGCACTGAACAAACACAAAAGTTCCTGGGAATCCTCTCTAAGTGGAAGGATGAGACCACTGTTGGCCTTTTAAATGGGAATATAGGAGCACAAACTACCCATCACCTACAAGACAAAGAGATACGTTGTGTTCACAAATAGCAGTTTGGACCTAGGCATTGGTGGCCCATGCCTGTAATTCCAGTATTTGAGAGGCTGAGATAGGAAGATCGCAGGTTTGAGGACAGCCTCAGCAATGTAGCGAGGTTCTCAGCAACTTTATAAGACCCTGTCTCAAAATAAAAAATAAAATAAAATAGGGCTGGGGATGGAGCTCGGAGGTAGAATGCCCCTGGGTTCGATCCCTAGTACCACAAATAAAATAAATAAGTAGGAATCTGACCATGTGGTCAATGAAGTGACAGTTGAATCATCCTCAGTGCAATGTAAAGAATATGGTAATGGATATTTGATTTTAATAAGAAAAAGGAAAGAAAACCTGTGGTCTGCTGTCATACACCACTTTGAAAGTGGCAGTGTCTCCGCCACTTTCCGTTCTGGGGGAAAACATGTTGTGCTCAGCAGAGCCCGGCCTTGCCTGGGATCAGGCCACGTCCATTACTCAACTATTCACACATTCTCATTCTCTGAACGCAAGCACTTCCTTCCATTGTGAGGCAGTTTATTAATAACCAACGTAACAATGAGGATGCCAGCTATCTGACATCGCTCCATACAGAGAGGTGATCCGATAGGCGCCTGCCAGCTGGATGGTTAGAGTTCAAAATGCGCTTGCCCTACGCTGATTGTAAATCACACCATGGTTTTTGTTTTGCGTTTTTTCTTTGCTCCTACTCTGCCTCCTTCCTGGATCTCTCTCTCTGCCTTTTAAAGTGCTCTAGCACCCGCCGCCTGTTGCTTCTCCTTTTAGGTCTAACGATGAGCAAGATTCCAGGAGCCTTGATTTTGGCCATAACCTCAGCCACTGGGCACAGCCCACCAGGCCTTGTCAAAGCGACTGGGCGCTGCCAGGGTGTGTTTATGCTGGGCCCTGCAGCAGCGAGGCCTGGGAAAGCTCTTCTGTGCAATGGATGTTTCTGGACTCGTTGGTGCAGGCCTGGCCCGAGTCACAATCAAATAGGAGACAGAATTTTGCCTCTTCTGCTCCTATCTTAGGGGGGAAGAAAAGAAACTAATAAAAATCAGCTATATTTGTGCCCTTTGGTATTACTAGTAAAGGGATGTTTGCCTACATAAAAGAATCAAGGCAGAAAGACACGTGATCTAGAACAGCGTTTTGATGATGAAACTTCAGTACTGGAGTCGAAATGTCACCTCAGAGGCATTTCTCTGTTCCCATTTAAGGAAACTCTGTCCCAGTTCCCCTTTGCTGGGAGAACAGAACACAGATCTTTGAGATTTGCGGTTAATCTCCAAACCTCCATATTGGAATGGAATAACAACCCTAGAGCCTGATAGGTCATTTTCTCAGTTTAAGAAATGGAAACTTTATGAGTTATAAACAGTTGTTTCAACTTGGATATGTTACTAAATGCTGTTAATTTTTTTAACTGCCCCCTCTCTTTTCCCTCCCTCCCCCTCTCCCTTCCTCCTTCCCTGTCCACCCCTCACCTGCCCCTTTAAACGACGTTTATATTCTTTACTGTTTGGTCAAAGTTCCACTGAGGCATGGATACTCCCCAGAGACCCCGGCCTCCATCAAAAAGTGTTTGCTCTTCAAAGAGCTTTGATTTCAAGCACTCCCTTAAGTGAAGTATTTCACTTCTAAAATTTCCAAGCCAGAGGGAAAGCTCGCCACGGCACGCATGTTTCATATTCAAACCCACATTGGTTTCTCCGAATCGGTCCCAGAGCACCTGGCGGCTCCTGCATCAAATGATGGGGTGCAGCATCCTTTGGCGGGGTCTCCGTGGACATCTTTGATGTAAGGAACTCATCCTTGAGGATCTGCCGGGGAAATAAACATCTCACTGTCATAAAGGAGAGTTCCATCTTTTCACCCCATACTTATTCCTGGATGTCTGCCAGAACTTTTCCTTATGGCACGTACAGATTTGCTGGGAATGTGCCGCCTTTATCTTGTTGTTATTTTTTATTTTTCCTCTAAAGGTCTAAACAACCAGATTGCCATTTCCTTCCCTTACATTGAGGACACCAGGTTTCTTTCTTTTGGGGGGCAAAATTTGCTTTGAACTCCCCCTCCTTCCATATTGGGAAGCACCCTTCTGCTTTCTGGAATCAGAGCGCTAGTCAGCATCCGTCCGTGTGAAAAACATAGGACTGGGCTCCTGGCACGGCCTCCTCAGTGGGATGCACATCACATCCGGTGCCCAGCGCCCACCTGGGATCTTGGGAATGATTTGGGCAAATTCTCCATTGCAGCTGAGCGAGGACCCTCCCACGTGCTGGCCGGAAGAAGGGCCACTATCTGCTGGGGGCTGCACATCCGGCCCTTCGTGTACAGCTGCCAGCAGCCTGGCCTCGGGAGCTCCTGGCCAGAAAATGGGAAGCAAGCGGTTACAGAGACAATGGCTCCCGCCTCCAGGAGCATCCTCTGAAATGACTCTGACTCTGAGCAAACCATCCATGCTCCCTCTGCCCATATTTGGATACAGACTATCTTCTCTATGATCAGCTCTTTCTCTTCAACCTGCTGACCAGATGATTGGCAACTGATTTCATTTTTTATTTATTTATTTATTTATTTATTTATTTATTTATTTTTGGTGGTACTGGGGTTCCTGGAAACCCTTCTACCTCCGGGCTACATTTCCAGACCTATTTTTTTTTTTTTTAACAGGGTCTCCTAGGCCAGCGAGGCTGGCTACGAACCTGCATGATCCTCTTGTCTCCACCTCCCAAGTGCGGGGATTACAAGCGTGCACCACCACGCCAGGCTTGGCAACTGATTTCAGTAAGCCCCTTGGCATTAGGATTGAAATGTGATCATAAATAATCAAATTCAAAAACATTATTGAGCCAGGCATGGTGGCGCATGCTTGTAATCCCAGCATTTGGAAAGCAGAGATCGGAGGATCGTGGTTCTCCTCAACTACTTAGTGAGGCCCTCCCCAACTCAGCAAGCCCTGTTTCAAAATAAAGAATAAAAAATAGGGCAGGGTGTAGCTCAGTGGTTGAATGCCCCTGGGTTCCATCCCCAGACCCACACAAAAAAACCATTATTACCATTAGTAGTAGTAGTATTAGTAGTATGTGTGTGTTTGTGAGGGGGGGGAGGAGGGAGGGAGGGAGAGAGAGAGAGAAAGAAGAGAAGAGAGAGAAGAGAAGAGAAGAGAAGAGAAGAGGAGAGGAGAGGAGAGGAGAGGAGAGGAGAGGAGAGGAGAGAAGAGGAGAGGAGACAGACTAGGGATTGGCCCCAAGAGAGCATTCTCCTCTGAGCTACACTCCCAGCTCTATTTCATTCTTTTTTTTTTTTTTTTTTTTTTTTTTGCGGGTCTGGGGATGGAACCCACAGGCATTTGATCTCCGAGCTATACCCCCTGCCCAATTTTTTATTCTTTATTTTGAGACCGGGTCTCACTGAGTTGTGAAGGGCCTTACTAAGTAGCTGAGACTGGCAGCAAACCACGACCCTCCAGTCTCAGCCTCCCAAATGCTGGGATTACAAGCATGCGTCACCATGCCCGGCCCTATTTTATTCTTTATTTTGAGATAGGGTCTCACTAAGTTGCAGCAGGTGACTTTGAATCTGTGATTCTCCTGTCTCAGCCTCTTGAGTACTGGGATTACAAGTGTGCACCACCACACCTGGCTTACATTTTATTTTTTGATACTGGGGATAGAATCCGGGGGCATTTCACCTCCAAGCTACATCTCCAGCCCTTTTATATTTTGTTATTTTGAAACAGGGTCTGGCTAAATTCCTGAGGTAGACCTCAAACCTGTGGTCCTCCTGTTTCAGCCTTCCAAGTACTGGTATTTTAGCATGTGCCACTGCACCTGGCTAAAAGATTATATTTTCAATCTAGCATCATTCATATGATTGGATGTTTATTGAGCACTGCTAGGAGGGAAGGTTTACTAGAGAACTAATCTGATATCGGTGTTCCTGGCAGTAAATCAGAGGGAGACCTTAAGCCCCTCAAAGCAGGAGGATCCGTAGTCCAAGCTAGTTACCCAGTTGGCTGATGGCTACAGGCTCTGCCTTCTCTGGCTGCCATAGCCTCTTCCATTCCGGGCTCTCTGCTTGTCTTCTGCCTCCTCCTAGTGGGCTGCTGTCTAAAGACTGGGAGCCTGTCTTTTCTTCATGTCTCCGGTACCATCTTGTACATGGAAGGCGCTCCAGAGATTTCTCTTGTCTTGTTGGCAGATCCCAAAGATCCCCTTGGCTCCATCTCCTCCTTTCTTCTTCTTCATCTTGACCCATGCAGTACTATGAAAGGAGCCTGGGCTCAGGAGACAGATATGATGGAGAGCAGCACAGTGTTACCATAGTAACCAAGCAGTGACCCAAGTGGGAAAGTTCCCATCCTCAGGGAGTTTCCATTCAAGAGATGAAACAGATCACACAGCCGAGTTGGAATCCCAGTTTTGCTTCTCTCTTCCCCCATGACCTCTGTAGACCTGGGGATAATGTTTCTAAGAGGATCAAGTGAAGTATAGCATGTTGAAAGTTCCTGTTTTGGAATTCTATAAAAACTCCTAAGCCTCCCGAATTGATAGGGCTGCAGAGGTTCACCTGCCGGCATCCCACGTTTCTTTGCCTATCTGTGCAGCGTTCTTCCTCTTTTAAATTATGGGGCTCTCTGGTACAGGGCTGCAAACTCCAAGTAAAAGCCAGAAACCCCCTGTTTTGGTATTAGTGATTGAAAACACACACACACACACACACACACACACACACACACACACACACACTGGAAGCATTCTACCACTGAGATACATCCCAGCCCTTCATTAATCTTCAGGACAGCTCAGATTAAACTCTGTTTAGCATTCATGCTTACAAATATTTGCTTTGGCCTGTTGATAAGAGGAAGAGGTAAATCCTTTAGACACTGGTTGGTAATTACACATGCCCTTGCAACCCCCAGGAGGCTACAACAGTAACTGAAATGAGAAGAAAGTTGGCAGAACGCTCATCTTCCCTAGAGGTTCAGGTAGCAAAGAAAAGAGGAAGGGAGACTGTGCTGTGGATAGGTTTCCTTCTGCACAAATTGCAGAAATGATGGCTGGGGCAAAAGTGAATCCCTACATTGTTTATTAAGTAATAGATTATTAAATTTGGAGGAATCACTGGGCCTCATCATTCGGGCATGCTGTTGATGGCTTTGAGAAGTTAGTGAGCTTTTGCCCTGCTTTGTAGCAGATGCATGATGAGAATATAGATGTCTTCTACCAGCCCCTGCCCCTCTCAAAGAGAACAGATGTATACGCTGGTGTCACTCCCAGGAGGCTAACTTACAGCCTTTGGAGAGTCTGTGCCCATTCAGGGACATTTATGTGGTCAGATAACTAGCAGTAAAGAAATCATAGAGCTTCTAGTCCATTCTCTAAGTCTAGGTGCTTATTTGAAATTGTTTTTGTGTCTAAAACCATTTCTTTATGCTCCTTTTTGGGAGAGAGTACTGGGAGTTGAACCTAGGGACATTCTACCTCCAAGCTACACCCTACACCTACACCTCCGAACCTTTTTTTTTTTTTTTTAACAGTACTGAGGATGGAACCCAAGGGCACTCTATCGCCAAACTACACCTCCAGCTCTATTTTTTATTATTTATTTATTTATTTATTTTTTTGGTGGCACTGGGGGTGGAACCAGAAGCTTTCTACTTCTAGGCTATACTCCCAGACCCATTTTATATTTTATTTGGAAACAGGGTCTCACTAAGTTGCTGAGAGCCTCACTAAGTAGCCGAGGCTGGCTTCGAACCTGCGCGAAAAAGCCCGGCTTTTTATTCTTTATTTTGAAACTGAGTTGCAAAGGGCCTCACTAAGTAGCTGAGGCTATCCGTGAACTGCAGTCCTGTTTCAGCCTCCTGAATGCTGGGATTACAAGCATGTGCCACCATGCATGGCTCCAGCCTTATTTATTTATTTATTTATTTATTTATTTATTTATTGTTTTGAAACAAGGTCTGGCTAGGTTCCTGAGAGTCTTGTTAAGTTGCTGATGTTGGTTTCAAATCTGTGACCCTCCTGCCTCAGTTTCCTGAGTACTGGCATTACAGGCTTCCTGTATCCTCTTGAGCCTTTAGTTGACTCCTGTTGACCTGTGCCCAAGGCTCTTCTCCCACTTGCTTTCTTCTGGGACTTGTTCTGTTAGTTGTGGAGATGGAGGTGACCAGCCACAGAGTGACTCTCCACCACCTGATTCCCGGCCGCCTCGCAGGCTTGTTTCATCCAGCCACTCTCTAGCGGTCTGCGGAGGGGCTGGGAAGCCTGCTGAGCATCACAGAGCAGTGTGGGTCCCTCTCCTGATGCCCTCTGAGCTTCCCTTGGTGGAATTGCTACTGGGCCCTGGGCCAGCCCTCTTATGGCGGCCATGTATGCCTACTGGCAAGCCACCACCCACAGGCACACATCACACAAGTTCTGACACTGAGCAGCCATGAGCCCCTGCCCCAGAACTGTGGATTCTCTTTCAAGACAAAAAGGCAATGGGACCTCGTTGTAAATGCAGTCTGACAACCCAGCTTCCTGAAACGGGTTAACGTGGAGCTGCTCTAGGCTGAGGGGCATGGAGTGAAGATCATCAGGACCCCTGAGTCTCCCCGGCCCCATTCCCACCTCCATCCTCAGAGGCCCCAGAGGGATATCTGCAAACCCAGCGGCTCAGGAAGCAGAGTTTGAAAACACTGCCCACACCCGGATAGCTCCTTTTTAGGGTGAACTTTGGAGCTCAAGTCAGACACTGAAGTGCAGAGTGAAGCTCTTTTCTTTGATCAGTAGCTCCTTGAGCTCTAGGGAGAAGGTGGTTTCAATGACTTCTCTCTCTCTAATTTGACTAGGGTGTGTACATATGCATGCACATGCACACACATGCACTTAGGCTAAATCCATACTAGGCTGAAGGTTTACCTGTTGGCACACTAATGCTAACCTATACCGGGTTGAGGGTTTACCTCCTCCAGGCAGTAATAAGCGCTGTATCGCATTATCTCATTTGGTCTGTGCCACAAATTTAAGAGGGCAGGTAACTTATCAAAAGCTCACACACCTAGTGCATAGACTCCATCAAATCCAGACCTGTTTTACCCTCTACTCAGCCATCCAGTTCTCACTAACATGGAAATCTGCATGCCCGTGGCAGCTGGGCTCAGTTACTTGTCGGGATTCCACTCAGGTATTATATTCCTCCTGAAGAAATTTCCAGGCTAAAGGTGTGTAGCAGAACCAGCCACTGTTAGTGGTGCCAGCTACCTACAGAAAAGGCCTCTGGAACCATCTAACCTGACAAGACTCTCTTGCCTGTCTTAGTGGGTTTGATATTTAGGTTAATTGTTATAAGTAATAATAATTTAGGTAGCATTAATGAGCCCTGTAACTCAAGGCCAGATATTTAATCCCATAAGTAGAGACCCAATCATGCAAGAATTGTGTGCTTTACTTCCCAGAACTTAGCTTGTGATTCTTGCCATTCTTAAACATCGTTAATTCTTAGATCTGACTCCATAAGTCATCATTTCCTATTGAGAGGTTAGGCAAGGGTGAATGGGAAAACAATGAATTTTTCACTTGAGCTAGAAATCCTTTAATCTCCTTGGACCCAAGTTTCCCCAGGCCTGTTTTTTACATCTGTAGTCTGACTTCCTCCCCAGTATTATTTTACGTCTTATTAATTTTTTAGATGATGGAATAGAGGGTGCCTCATTACATCTTGTGCCTCCACATGGGATTGGTGGCTATTACTAAGAGACCCAGATGAAGATTTATAATGATTTAGCCACGTTGCATTAGATGGATAGAGACTGAAGATTGCTCGATGCCGATAAGCACAGGGCAGTTGACTTATGGAGGTAGAAAAACAGAAGCTTTTCCAAAAAGGTGCACCCACAAGAATACCCAGGGATGTGTTACATGAGTGAGACACCATACGGGTTTAGTATAGGGGACTGATGAGGGAGTGGAGGCTCGGCAGGGATCCAGCGTTTGCCTGAGTTTACTACTGAATTTGGAAACCTTCACCTGAAGCATGTCAGAATCCAGGAGAGAGTGGCAAACAAGATCCAGGGCTTGGAAAGCAGCTTCAGTAAAGGGGCAACTTACGCCCACTAGATTTCTTTCTTTCTTTCTTCTTTTTTTTTTTTTAAACTAAGATAAGATGTAATTTAATTATAATATCCAGTATATAACCAGGAATGTTTGTTCATTCAAGCTAATATTTATTTGGATGGTACTGACAGAGAGAGAGAGAAGATAGTGGTATGTGTGTATGTGTGTGTGTGTGTGTGTGTGTGTGTGTGTGTGTGTGTGTCTGTGTGTGATGCTAGGGGTTGAAACCAGAAGCTTTCTACCTCCAAGTACACCCTAGCCTTATTTTATCTTTTATTTGGAAACAGGGTCTCACTAAATTGCTGAGGCTGGCTTCAAACTTACAATCTTCCTGTCTCAACCTCCCAAGTACTGGGATTACAGATGTGTGCCACCACACCCAGCCAACAGATATTCTTAGTTTTGAGCTCAAATGAGCTGAGGAAGGGATGAAGCCCAAGTCAGAAGCCCATGTCAAAATAAATTATACATTGAAAGTTCTTCATTATTATGGCTGTAAGGGTCTAGATGTGTGGTAATTAAGGGAACATGGGCTTCCTGCTCAGAGGCTTTAAACAAAAGAATGGTAGTATATCTGGGTGGGGGGAGTCTAAGTATAGCAGTGCTATTTGAAACAAAGGCATAGAAGTTCTTTCTAGCCATATAACTCTGAGCTGCCTTTTTTACTATTGGACGAAACTGGACCAAATCATTGACTTTGGGGGTTCCAGTTAAATTATTCTCAAATTTGTTATTGGGTCACTTAACTGTCTAAAAAATTTAGTCATCTCATATAGAAGTACAACTCCTACTCCCCCCCCAATTCCTCTGGGACTTTTTATTGGGATTGCATTGATTATATTGTTTAATTCATGACAAATTGACATCTTCAAAATGTCAGTCTACCAATCCATGACCACAGTATATCTATTTATTTAGGTCTTTAATTGTTTCCATCAAAGTATTAAAATTTTCACTGTAGAGATCTTGTTCATCTTTATAGATAAATCCCCCTGAGTACTGAGGTGGTGTGATTCTGTTGTCCATAGCGTGGTCTGATTCTCCTGAATCCACACTTAATGACTCCTCTTTCTTTCTAAGAGTTTGGTTGATCATGGGCAGGAGAAAAAAAGTAATCATCAGAATGTCCTCTTTCAAAAGGAAGCCAATGTGCCTTTTCTAACCCATCAAATTGGAAAAAGTCACTCACGAAACCAGTTTCCAGGATCCAAACCTTGCAGCCCAGAAGTTATTCTTCGGCCTCACTGATACCTGTCGCTGGCACTTCAGTGTATTTTCCTTTTGTGTCATCAACAGTTTGTATCATATTCTCTCCAGGAAAGCTTGGAAAAATATGTTCAGCCTCTACTAAGAAGGAGTTTTCTCATGATACAGCATTAAGTTAAAACTATTTGATAAAATTTTAATTTTATTCTTAAAATATATATTCTTAGGGAAAAGTCCAAAGAAAATGCATAACAGTGATTTATCTATGTTTAAATAGTTTATGGACTGTTCTTATACATGTCAGGAATGGTGACTCACACCTGCAGTCGAAGTACTTGGGAGGCTAAGACAAGAAGAATGCAGATTCAAGGCTAGCCTTAGCAATTTATCAAAGACCCTGTTTCAAAATTAAAAGTAAAATAGGGCTAGGGATGTAGGTCAGAGGTAGAATGCCACTGGGTTTATTCCTCAATACCCCCATGCCCCTATACACACACACACACACACACACACACACACACACACAAGCGCGCGAGAAAGACAAACTTCTTTTTCGGGAGCACCTATCTCCCTTCCAGTCCTGGACTAGCTCTGTAGTCCGTGAAGTTCTGGAATCCACTCCTCGCGCTTGGAACTCTGGGCACCTGTTTTATCTCACACTCCCTTGATTCCTGGGGCAAATCCCATGGCCACAGTGTGAGCTGCAGTTAAATTCATCAGTGTCCAGATGTGTGTCCCTCTGTCAGCTGGCCTAGTAACCCTGCTGTTTATTGACAGGTTCTCAGGAATCAGATAGCTCTCAGTCGGCCAAGAAAGACATGCTGGCCGCCTTGAAGTCCAGGCAGGAGGCTCTGGAGGAAACCCTACGCCAGAGGCTGGAGGAACTGAAGCGACTCTGTCTCCGGGAGGCGGTAAGCAGTTAAATCCCGTTGTCAGTGACATCATCCTCTTAATCTTAAGTACGGACAGAAGGCAAGGTTGGGGAGGGTGCAGAGCGCCTCCCCGGAAGGCAAGGGCTCCTGCAGATGTTGGAAACATTCACATCAGCCGCAGAGCTAGTGCACAAGGAGGAGACACCATTGCCAGGTAAAGCCGGTACTGGTACTGGCAAGACCACACCAGAGACCAAGCGGCAAGCCGTATGGTGTGGCCTTATCGAATGTAAAGGCTTGGTCCCTCCTCTCCTTCCTGAGAGTTTGTGTCTGGACTTATCTATTTATTTATGTTGATTTTTCTTTTATCTTTTTGATGGTGCTGGGATTGAAACTCAAAGCCTCACACATACTAAGCAAGTGCTCTGCTATTTTTGTTTGTTTGTTTGTTTGTTTTGGTGGTACTGGGGTTCCTGGAAGCCCTTCTACCTCCGGGCTACACTCCCATAACTATTTTTTTATTTTTTATTTTTGGAAACAGGGTCTCTTAAGCCAGCGAGGCTGTCTTCGAACCTGCGCAATCCTCCTGTCTCCGCCTCCCAAGCGCGGGGATTACAAGCGTGCGCCACCACGCCCAGCATGCTCTGCTATTGAGCCACATCCCCACCCACAGTACCTGGACTTGTTGATTTATTTGTTTACTTATATATATTTTTATGTGCTAGGATTGGAACTCAGGGCCTCACACATGCTAAGCAAATGCTCTACTATTAAGCCACATCCCCAGCCCTGGCACCTGGGTTTCTTGTCCAGGCAGCTTGTGCCTCTCTTGAGGATATTTTGAGTTTGTCTTTGGATGTTGGAAGCAGCTTTGGAAGTCAAGAAGGAAAGCAGGATGCCAGTCAAAGTATACAGGAATCCCCCGGAGACCTCACCATCTGCTGAGGGGTTTTTTCTCTCTTTTTTCTCTTTTCTCTCTCTCCCTCTCCCCCACCCTCTCTTTTTTCTTCTTCTTTCTTGTGTGTTCTTGTTTGTTCTTGTTTGTTTTTGTAGTAGTTGAGGTTGAACTCAGAGGCATTCTAACCTCTGAGCTACACCCCAACTTTATTTTATTACTTATTTTGAAATAGGGTTTTGCTAAGTTGCAGAGGGCCTCGCTAAGTTGCTGAGACTGGCAGTGAACCCAAAATCTTTCTGTCTTAGACTCCCGAGTACTGGGGTTACAGATGTGCACCACCATACCTGGTTCTACTGGGTTTTTTTAAATTCCTTTATTTAAAAAAAAATCAAATCTTATCCCCGTGATAGGTTTAAATCTTATCCTAGTGATACCTAAAGCAGTATTTCCTCAAACTTGTGTCTATGCTAGCCTCGATTTTCTTTTTTTGGTACTGCGGATTGAGCCCAAGAACATTCTACTTCTAAGCTACACCCCAGTCCTATTTAATTTTTTATTTTTGAACTAGGGTTTTATCAAGTTGCATAGGGTCTCACTAAATTGCCGAGGCTGACTGCAAACCTGCAATCTTCCTGTCTCAGCCTCCCAGGTCCTGGGATCACCAGCGTGTGCCACCTTATCTGACTGCTAGTCTCTATTCTCATGAGCACATAGAGGCTCCTACATTCTACTTCCTTATTTGTTGAACTGTCGGTCTCTACCTTCTTCCATTTAGTTTGTGACTCTTTGCTAACAGTGTTTGGAGACTTCATTTTTTCTAGCACAGCACACATTGCGGGGTGTGTGTGTGTGTGTGTGTGTGTGTGTGTGTGTGTGCGTGCATGCGCGCGCGTTCGCTCTCTGGGACTGATTGTGTTCTACATAGCATAACAAAGGGCTCTGTTGGTAAACCCTCCAAAATGTAAAGAATAAAGAGGTCCCCAACTAAAGGAAAACTAAAATGGGAACGAAAGAGGTTCCAAGAGACTTAGAATTCCCCTCCCCCAAATAATAATGCCTTGCAGCAGGAAGAATGAAACGCGGACCACAGAGTGAGATCAAGTTACACTTCAACTTGGCTTAATTATGGTCTGGATTGATTTAAACCGGAGCCTACTCAAAGCAGAACCACATTAGCACAAATCCATTGCAAATCTTAGGAAAGCAGTCGGCCTGGCTGGGGGAAGGTGCTATGTGATACTGTTAAAATGAGCACGAGTTTTTTTTTTTTTTTTTTTTTAAGAATATGCTTGAAGGATTGAAAAAAAAAGCATGGATTTTGGTGTCTGCCTTTAATAATTTGTAAAGCCATGCTTTGTTTTTAAGAAAGGATAAAGTCCCTCAACCCCAGCAGTGAATCCATATCAGAAAATATTAGAAACATGTCAGGGCAAGGTTGGCCTGTGTTGGAAAAGTCTCAGTGTCTCTCCTGAAAACAAAAAACAAAATAAGGAAAATAAAGTGCCCACTGTTTAGAGTGTGGACAACAGAAAGCATAACTTGAGCAGAAGAAGGAGCCCAAGGAGAAGCCAGCCTCTGTTCCTGATTGGTTTTTTGTTTGTTTGTTTTTTTCCAGAGGGATATCTATCTATCTATCTATCTATCTATCTATCTTGATACTATGGATTGAACCTAGGAGAGCATTGTACCTCTGAGCTACATCCCCAGCCCTTTCTGTTTTTTACTTTGAAACACGCTCTCGCTAAGTTTCCAAGGGTCTTGCTAAGTTGCTGAGTCTGTCCTGGAACCTGTGATCCTCCTGTCTCAGCCTCACAAGTACTGGAATTACAGGTGGGCGTGGGGTGCTGGCTGGCACCAGTCTCTTGACGGATTTGCAGTAAAGAACTGGAAAGCCTTCCTGCTAACCCTGTGTTCACATGTAAAGCTCCCTCAGCTCCGAGTGTCCTGAAGCATGTGTGACCCCAGGGGAGCCAGGCAGCCAGAATGAGGTCAACTTCTAGGGAGTTTTGGGTAGAATATAAAGAGAGGAGCCAAACAGAGGCCCCACAGCCGTGCGTTAAATTACCTCTCCACATGCGGCTCTGGTTACATATGAAATCAGATGAAATATCTTGAGAATCAAGACCTTGACTTGGGCACCTTCAAGCAGATGGTGAAAAATCAGTAGCCTCGTTTTTAAAATATATTTTTAAACCACAAGCACTTTAGAGTTATAAATCCCTGGCGATGTTCACAACGTTCCCCTTCCTTTTATAAGTTTCAAGGTACAAAAAAGAAAGTCCTGGCAATCTTAGACCCTCAGTGGGTTGGGATATTTTTAGACAGACTTTGAGGGGAGCAGATATAAAAGTTGCTGAGTAAACACATAAGTGCTTAGGAGACATTTGAACTTTATTTAAAAAAAAAAAGAACAGAGGAGAACATTGCAAAGTGTTTTATACTCAAATAGTTGGCCATTGTGCTCTGAAATGCTTACAATGAGGAATGAAAGTCAAAGGATCACTTCCCAGTGATTTGAACACAGAAAGAAAGGGGCCCAGGAGAGTGGGTGTGTGCGCTCACAGGCATGCACACACACACACACACACACACACACACACACACACACACACACACACACACCATGCCCTTGACACACAGTAGTGCAGAAAAAGGGGCCATGCTGGCCTCTCGATGGCTGGGTCTTCCTGCTCTTGGGCTATGTATCTTGGGCCACCCCACAAGAAGCTATTGGTGTGCACAGGTGTCCCCAGAAGGACACCTGTCTTTGCCCCTCTTTGTCAGAGTCGCGTGAGCCTCTGAGCAGCATCCGCACTGATGGGAGCGTGAAGTGGGCGTGGCCTGGTGTGCCGGCCCACCCTGCCCTGGAAGGGACACAGTGGCTCTCCCGGCCTTCTCTGGTCCCTCAGAGTGACTTCTTGCACTTGATGTCCAGCATCCACAGTGTGGGTTAGCTGCCGACTCAAAGAGATCTTTATTCAGCCCAGATGCAACACACCAATCTAGAGCCTGATTCGCATCTGGACCAACCCTGGCTCAGGGTCACTGTCACCGTGAGGGACTGTCAGCTGAATGCACGGTGATTATACCCACAAGTAGATTTCCAGAGCTCAAAGTAGTCCCGGCAAAATAAAACAGATTTCCAGATTCTACTAAAACTCCTCATTGAATATGGGTTAGTGCCTTTTAAGTTCAGCCTGTTCCTCCAGTAGCTCGCCAGAGTAGAAGAATTATTATCCATATCCAATCTTCCAATCATGTAGTAAACTGGGCATGGTGGCATATGCCTGTAATCCCAGTACTTGGGAAGCTGCGACAGGAGGATCGCAGGTTCAGGGCCAGCCTCGGCAACCTAGTGAGGCTCCCAGCAACTCAGCAAGACCCTATTTCCAAATAAAAAATAAGCTGGGAGTATAGCTAAGTGGCAGAATGCCCCTGGATTCAATCCGGGGGGTGGGGGGAGAACGTGGGGGTAGGGGGAGAGGAGAGGAAACTTATTTCAAAGTAATTTTAAACTTAGATCTTGGGGGAAATGTTTGATGCAGTGGAGCCCGGTTTAGGGTAGGAGGGCCCGAGACACCGTGTGACGGCTGCTTCCTGGCCATGCGGCCTCTCCTGGCACGTGGTGGGCATGCCGGAGACACTGGGAGATTAGAGAATGAGTAAAATTGGAATATTATGAAAGCCCAAGGTACTTTTTCCCCCCTTTTTGTGGCCATGGAGATTGAGCCCAGGGGCATTCTGCCCCTCATCTACACTCCCAGCCATGTTTTATTTCTTGTTGTGAAACAGGGTTTCACTAAGTTGCTGAGGCTGGCCTTGAACCCGTGATCTTCCTGTCTCAGCCTCTCAGGTGCTGGTAGTATAGGCCTGCGCCACCATGCCCAGGGAACTTTACTTAACAGAAAGTGCCTTTGTTGGGGGTGGGGGACAACTTTCCAAAGCGCCTCTCCTCTGTAAAGGAAGAAGCACTCGCATGCATTTTTAGAGATGCCGTTTCGTTTCTGGAGTTGTTTAGGCAAGCGCTTGGTGCTGATGTTTGTTTTCTCTGCATTAGCTCTGGGGAGAATTGTGCGTGTGTTCGTGTGTGTTCGCGCGTGTGTCTCAAGCATGTGCTCTGCTCTGACTCAATCACTCCAAGTGCTATTTCACACACGCAGGAGCTCACCGGCAAACTGCCAGTGGAATATCCCCTGGATCCCGGGGAGGAACCGCCCATTGTTCGAAGAAGAGTAGGCACAGCCTTCAAGCTGGATGAACAGAAAATCCTGCCCAAAGGAGAGGTGCGTTCTTCCTTTCTGATGGAGGCTCTCAAGTTACTTTTGTTTTCCTGCTCCTTCGGCTCCCGGGTTCTGTGTAAGGACTTCTTCACTCCTACCCAATGCTGGCATCTTTCCTTCTGCCTTGAGTAAACTGGTGGTTCGTGGTTCCCCTCGACAGGATGAGCATCCATTTTCTTTTCTTTTTTTTTCCACTTATTTTTGTTTGTGCTACTGGGTACCCAGGGGCATTCTTACCTGTGAGCTACACATCCCAGCCCAATTTTATTTTTTATTTGGAAACGGAGCCCCGCTAAGTATCGGAGGGCCTCACTGAATTGCTGAGGCTGACTGAGAAACTCCGATCATCTGGTCTCAGCCTCCCAAGTACTGGGATTACAAGCGTGTGCCACCAGGCCCGGAAGGCATTCCAGTTTTTATTGAAGTTGTTTATCTAACACAATAGGCCCTTTGCAAGTGGCTAAAATAAGCTTGGGGAGAACATTCCAATAATACTCATGTATTATTATTGTCTTCTTATGTATTGTCTTTTTAACAGCCTCTCAGCCCTTTGTTATGGAGAGCCCAATATATGATCTTTAAAAGAAGAAAGAAAATTCAGATGGTATCTATAGGCAGGAGGGTTTCTTTGGCTGCAGAAAGATACCTGCATTGTCTTAATTCACCTGATTGCTAAAATGTTTGAGAGAACAAGAACAAAATCGCCGGGCGTGGTGGCGCACGCTTGTAATCCCTGCGCTTGGGAGGCGGAGACAGGAGGATTGTGCGGGTTCGAAGCCAGCCGCGCTGGCTTAAGAGACCCTGTTTCCAAATAAAAATATAAAATAGGTCTGGGACTGTAACCCAGAGATAGAAAGGTTTCCAGGAACCCCAGTACCACTAAAAAAAAAAAAGAAAGAAAGAACAAAATGCTTGGTCTGTCCCAGTTTCACTTGTTTGTTTGCAGAAACCATAGTTCAGTATATATTTTTAAATCCTCTTTGGACCAAACACTACTGGTGGGAGATAAGCTAGAGAATTCAGATTGGGAGGAACAAATAAACCTTGAGTCTCTATCTGGGTAATAAATACCCGCCTCATTCCAAAACAAGCGAAAAGGCAGGTAGGTATACCCTAGGCTTCAGGGTCATGGAGAGGAAGTATCTTCTGAACTGAGTTGTCATTAAAATGCTGGTGAATGCAGAACCCAAGAGGGGCAGAGTGTAAAGCCAACCAAAAAGCGAACGGTGTGTATTTTTAGTCATGGGGGAGGGTACTGGGGGCTGAACCTAGGGATATTCTACCTCTGAGTTACACCCCTAGCCCTATTTTATTTCTTATTTTATTTCTTATTTGGAAACGATGTGTCACTCGGTTGCAGGGAGACCCTGGTAAGTGACTGAGGCTGGCCTCGAACCTGCAGATCCTCCTTTCCTAGCCTCTCAAGCACCTGGATCACCACCACGGCTGGCTTTATTTTTAGTCTTTTAAGGAAGGACCTGGAGAATTGCATTCCATGTGGCACGGTGAAGACTCTGTATGATGGTGAACTCAGAGTGGGACTCAGGTGCCCTGGGGACCATGTCAGTGTTGGAGAAGCTCCTAAGATCTGTAGTTACAGGTTCCTGAGACACCAGCGCACACATCTGAGTGCTAAAAAACGAACTCAAGCAGTGCTTTTTCCTTTTCTACTTTTTTAAAAAATATTTTTATATTTTATTTAGCTGGGTGTGGTGGCACATGCTTGTAATCCCAGCATTTGAGAGGCTTGAGACAGGAGGACTGTGGTTCGCGGACAGCCTCAGCTACTTAGTGAGGCCCTTTGCAACTCATTGAGACCCTGTTTCAAAGTAAAGAATAAAAAACAGGGCTGGGGGTGTAGCTTGGAGGTCAAATGCCCCTGGGTTCCATCCCCAGACCCGCATAAAAAAAAAAAAATAGGGCTGGGGGTGTAACTTGGAGGTAGAATGCTCCTGGGTTCCATTCCCAGTACCACAAAAAAAAAAATTGTATTTGCTTATTTATTTATTTAGAAACAGGGCTTCGCTAGGTGGCTGAGACCCTCACTAAGTTGCTGAGGCTGGTCTCGAACCCGTGCCCCTCCTGTCTCAGCTTCCCAAGTATTGGAATTACAGACATGCACTACCATGTCTGACTGACTGGCTCCTCTTTTCTTTTTGTTTGCAATAGAGCTCCTAATGCTGACGTGTCTGCTTTATTACCAGTATTAAAGGAGCTAGTATATGAAATGCATGGCCCTTAGCACATACTTGATGTTCAACCCACATTGCTTGCTCAAAGTAGAGGTGAACTGTCAGAGGAGGGGTGTGATTTAGGAGGCCATCTGATCAGGTGTTTTTCAAATCCGGGTCATCATTAGACCTCCCTGAGGACCCTCAGTTCCCCTTCTTGGTGGGCAGATGCCTGGTACTTCAACTTTAAGAAGCATCCCACTTTTAGTGAGTTGCCCGCTTGCTCCGCTGGGCTCCCACGGTCCCACTGTACCTTTTGTCTGCAAGAGCTGACGTTAATGCCCTGAGAACTCCCTCTGCATCCAAGTCCTTGCAGTGTCTAAATTCACACAAAGAAACCGCACCGAAGTAGCAGAACTCTGTGGAGTTCTCCAGGGCAGGAAGAGACCCATCCTGACTCTGTGGACACTCTAGAGATGTGCATTGATGAACAGGAGTTCATCTGACCATTTTCAAGACAAGTGTCCTTGTCCTGGTTGAAGTATCAAGGTTTGTCCTGGGCTCCCACCAAATGCAGGGCCAGTGTCTCAGGCCAAGGCTATTGTAACCACCTGGGAACAGCTGCTTGGTGGAGCCGAAGCTCACAGAAACGTCTTTGTCCCTGACTCAAGGCCCTGGGCAGAAGTCCATTTTGATATTCTTCTCCCTGCCAGAGAACAGATGCAGCTGGTGTTGGAAGGATATAGAAGAAGTTTCTTCTCCCCTAAACAGCTCCGTTTAGCCTTCGCCTTTGCCTTTCCTGGTGCCTACTCCCTTTGAGCTTACAGTGCCCCAGAGTCAATGAAATCTGGCGAAGAGCCCTGTCCTTGGTGGAAGCATCCAGCCTGGCACATCAGGCCCAGAGGCAAGAATGTTTTACGGGGCCACCAGATAGGAGACCCGTTGATTCCAGAAAGCATGGTGCTATCCTCCTACTTGCTTAGATCAGCTCTGTGTAACCCCCGCGTGACTGTGAATCTCCTAGAACAAGATGAATGGTTCCCCTAGCCACCTGGGGGTGTCAGGAGAAGGCACTTGCCTGTGCATGGGGTCTGTGAGGTGTGAGGCTATGTCCTCCTCTCCTACCCACTCAGGCGCTGCTGGCTGCTGCCCCTGTGCTAGCATGACAGCGTGCAGCCCAGACTCTAAGTCGGAGCTAAGCAGGTGCTGCTGAGAGCTAGCTTTGATGGTCCAAGATTTGCTGGGGAAGAGAAAAAAAGGAAAAATGGAGCCAGGCATGGTGGTGGTGTACACCTGTAAAGCCAGTACTTGGGAGACTGAAACAGGAGGGTCGTGAGTTCCAGACCAGCCTCAGCAACTTAGTGAGACTTTGAATAACCTAGTGAGACTCTGTTTTCGAGTAAAATAGGGATGCAGGTGTAGCTTGAAGACAGAATGCCCCTGAATTCAATCCCCAGCATGCAAAAAAGAAAAGAAAGAAAGAGAGAGAGGGGAAGGAAGGAAGAAAGAAACTCTGCCTCCCATGCTCAATGAAAAGGCAAAGGCAGTCAGAGGAGGTCTGGATTCCCACCGAGGCTGGTGTTCTGAAGCTGGCTAGAAGCCGTGGACGTGAAACCTCGGGGTGCGGCGTGGGCGAGGGTGGGGCGGGCCTCCCTGCTCAGCATCCCAAGTGTAAACCCTGGCTTCCCCTCCCCAGGAAGCGGAGCTGGAGCGCCTGGAACGCGAGTTTGCCATTCAGTCCCAGATCACGGAGGCCGCGCGCCGCCTCGCCAGCGACCCCAACGTCAGCAAGAAACTGAAGAAACAAAGGAAAACCTCGTATCTGAACGCGCTGAAGAAGCTGCAGGAGATAGAAAACGCCGTCAATGAGAACCGCGTCAAGTCTGGGAAGAAGCCCACGCAGAGGGCGTCGCTGGTCATTGATGGTCAGTCCTTCCCGCCGCCCTGTCCCCCCACAGTAGGGCTTCAGCTGGCCAGGCGCCAAGCCCAGCTCTGGCCCAGCCCGGGCAGCTCCTGGGCCTCACTGTCCATCCAAAGATGATGTGACTAAGACCCGATACCAGGTCTTAGCAACTCAGGACACTCACATCCACAGATGAGAGGGGAGTGTGGATAAAGCCTCTGGAAAACTGTGCCTTCTCTACATTGCTGCCTTATGGAAATAGTGTTTTCCTTAGCCAGGCATGGCAGCGCACACTTATAATCCCAGTACTTGGGCTGAGACGGGAGGTGGCAGGTTTGCAGCCAGCCTCAGCAACTTAGTGAGGCCCTTGGCAACTCAGTGAGACCCTGTTTCAAAATTTAAGAATAAAATGGGACTAGGTGTATAGCTCAGAGGTAGAATGCCCCTGGGTTTCAGCCCTAGTACTGAGGTGGGGGGGGGGGTGGAGGAGAGAGAGAGAGAGGGAGGGAGGGAGGGAGGGAAGAAAGGAAGGAAGGAAGGAAGGAAGGGAGGGAGGGAGGGAGGGAGGGAGGGAAAAGGGTAGATCAGCCTTGCAAAGTCCCATTTGAGTTAGGAATTAGTAAGGTTCTTAAGTTTCCTAGCACAGATTTTTTTTTTTTTTTTTTGTACTGAGGATTGAACCCAGAGGCATTCTACCTCCCGAGCTACACCCCCAGACTAATTTTATTTCTTATTTGGAAACAGGGTCTCAATAGTTTGATGAGAGTCTCACCACTTGTTAAGGCTGTTCTCCAAGCTGGGATCCTCCTGTCTCAGCCTCCTAAGTATTAGAATTACAAGCGTGCGCCACCACGTCCAGCTCTTAGAAAAGCTTTTGATTCCAAGAGATAAAGCAATAAACTTGAAATCTAAGACTTGGGACCTTGGCTAGGAGAGCAGAGCAACCTTGGACAACCCTCCCCCTTCTAGATGCGCCTCAGTTTCCCCACCGGTGAAAGAGGGAGGGCAATTTTACAGTCTCCCTCTTGGGTGTGTTCTTAATTGAATGGTGTCTATAAAAATAAGACAGATGGAGTCTGTATTTAGCGTGCTTGTTTTGTCTACTAATGACTTCAGGGGTTCATTGAGAAACCATTTATTTCATGTGAGCAGTTACGTTCCCTGCCCTAGTTTCACATTTGAAGGATGAAGAGCTGTCGACTTCCTCTGGTTCGTTGCTACATGCCCTGCATTTGTGCAGGGACAATGGCTCGGCTTAATCAGGCCGGGCAGCCTTTAGAGTAGATATTAAGCTGCTCTGTGCCACAGCATCACACAAACAAGAACAAACACACAAAGCCTGGATCATATCGCAATGTCAGGGGCGGGGAAAATAAGCTAAGGACCCACCACGGGGACTATCAAAAGAAATGCCCGAGAGCATTTTTATTACATTGTAGGGCTCTTTCTGATTCCAAAGAGAAGGCCCTGGGGCTGGGCCCACTCCGCTCTTACAGATAGGCTTTGTTTCAGGAATGTGCTAACCTCAGAGCTTTGCCCTTTGCTTTTTGTCTTCCAGATGGGAATATTGCCAGCGAAGACAGCTCCCTCTCTGATGCCCTCGTTCTTGAAGACGGTAAGTTTTCCATTTCCTGCTGCAAGGATTAAACTGGGGTTAATCTGCATGCAGGCTGGGGACAGTCTTATGTCAAGGCAGGAGCCAGGCGGCGGTGGCAGCCGGGTCCCCTGAAAGCTCTCTCCTGCCCTCATGGCCACTTTGTGGTTGGGAGTGGTTGAGTGCTACAGAAGCGCATGTTTTGGAATTTTAGTATCTTGGGTCCTAGAGGTAAGATTTAAGGTGGTATTCAGTAAATGGCACTTTCTTCTTTTTAGTTAGCTATGACTGCATTTTTAAAACTAACCAGAAAATCTGCAACCCATGCAGAGCTTCTTTCTGCGTATTCATAAGATGAGCAGGAAACAGGTCGAAACTGATTTGGATCACAGATGAAAGACTGAACCCACAAGGAGGGTCTGGGGCTAACAGGAAAGAATAAAGCCAGCCCTCTGCCCTTCCCGGGGCCACAGCAATTGGGAAGGCCACATTCCCCTTTAGACATCTGGTCAACCTTGGACTTACCTCACTGGTTTCTATTGAACTCTTGGACAAATCTTAGAAAAACAGAGCTGCACCCCAGCCCACCACCAACCACCCCCATACCCACTGGAAACAAGACTTCCAAACAGAATCATGTCTGAAAATATTCCTATGGGTATTAGACCAAAACTTTGAGAGGCAAGAGCATTAATTATATGGAAATACACTAAGTGGCTGTTAATTTTTTTGCTCTTCAGGGAAACCTCAGGCAGGCAGTGATAAGTACCTACTCAGATGGAAAACATAAAAGGCCTTCCCAAGTCGTAGTAATAATGATAATTGCAATAATAATAATGACTGCTCTTGATGTGGGGAAGAGCCTGGTGATTATTTGCCCCAGTTGTCTTGGCTTTGCTGTTAGAAATCAGACTGTAATATTTTTATTATCTCCTCCATTATGTGGGTAGAAGACGACGACATAGGGCTGCTGGGGGAGCAGGGTAGCTACTTTTGAATATCAGAGACCCCAGCCCTGTTTTTGACCTCTGGCACCCCAATCTCTCACAGGGAGGGAGCAAGAATAAATTAGTAAGATGCCTCTGTAACAGAGGAGCCACTGGAGCAGCAGATGAACCGTCCTCAGTTCATGTCCTAGACCCCTGGACCTCCTGAGGGCGGCCGCTGCTCTCTCGGTGCCCCCGACCTCCCCTTGCAGGCTCTTCCTCTCTTGGAATTCTTCCCCTACTGATTTGGGGGACAAAGGAGGAGTGGAAGCATAGCCGATGGCCAGGCCTCAAAGTTGGGAGGCCAGGAATTAGTCTGTTCAAAGACCAATCGTAGCCAGGCATGGTGGTGCATGCCTGTAATCCCAGTACTTGGGAGGCTGAGGTAGGAGGATTGCAAGTTTAAAACCGGCCTCAGCGACTTAGTTTAAGAGGCTCTCAGCAACTTACCAAGACCCTGTTTCCAAATAAAAAGTAAACAGGACAGGGGATGTAGATTAGACGTAGAATGGCCCTGGATTGAATCCCCAGTACCAAAAAAACTAAAATTAAAAAAAGAGCAGTAGTCGGAAATAAGTAAAGACCACAGGAGAGGCGGCCAGGGCTCCTGCCTGCTCCCCTGCCTGACCGTGAGTGAGAGCCCAGCAAGAGCAGCTCTCTTCTCTCCTCTCAGTGCCGCCCTACCCCAGCTCTCACCACCCTTTGTTGATCCCCCAAGTCCCAATGCCTGCCTTTCCCGTGGACCAGCCCACCAGGTGAATAGTTATAAAACAGGATTGTTTTGCCCCTACACGTCTGTGCTTAAGAAGTTACAAAGAAGCCGGGCATGGTGGTGTACGCTTGTAATCCCAGCATTCAGGAGGCTGAGACAGGAGGATCGCTGTTTGAGGACAGCCTCAGCTACTTAGTGAGGCCCTTTGCAACTCAGTGAGACCCTGTTTCAAAAATAGAGAATAAAAAATAGTGCTGGGGGTGTAGCTAAGAGGTAGAATACCCCTGAGTTCCATCCTAGTACCACAAAAAAAAAAAAAAAAAAAAAAGTTACAAAGATTGCTTGTGGCCCACAGACCAGAGCAGAGCCTCTACTTGGGAGTCAAAGCCCTATCACCAGGCTCTTTGCTCCTCACAGCGTGCACACAGTAGGCTGGTGTGCACAGTGGGTGGGCTGAACCATCCAGATCATCTCCCAGGACAGCACCCGCCCCGCCCCACCCCCACACCGTGCACTGACGCGGTTTCCTGGGCTAACTGGACGTGCTTCCTCTCAGAAGTCCTCTAACACACTCATATGCTGGATCGTGACTCCCTGAAGGCAGGGAAAACTTTAGTCCCTCTCCTTCCATAACACTTTAAGTGTTCTAAAATTAAAATTAATCAAAACAAGCCAAGTGCAGTGGTACACAGCTGTAATCCCAGATACTTAGGAGGCTGGAGCAAGAGAGGATCAGAAGTTCAAGGCCAGGCTGGGCAATTTAGCAAGGTATAAAATAAAAATAAAAAATAGAAATAGAAAAGACTTAAGATGTTAGCCCAATGGTACAGTGCCCCTGAGCACAATCTCTAGCACTGCAAAATAAAACTGCCAGAACAGATTAAAAGAGAATATAGGTTATCTCTTAAAAAAAAAAAAGGGGGGGGGGAAGCACAGCTATCCAGACCCATTAGCAGATAATTACACTTAACATGTACTTTGATTCAGGTTTATTGAGCACTTCCTGTGTGTTAGCTGAACGTCATGGCCCTGAGGATTTACCAGTCAACAAAGCAGACAAAATCATCCTGGAACTTAATCTCTCCCAAAGTAAATCAGATCCTTACTGTCTTAAGAGAAAAATCACAGGGCCAGCTCAATGGTATAGCACAAGCTTACGAGGGCCTGGATTCAATCCCCAGCACCTGGAAAAAAGAAGATATAATAAATATTAACCACCTTGTAATCCTAGTACTTGGGAGGCTGAGGCAGGAGGATCTGGGTTCGAGGAGAGCCTCGGCGAACCCAGATCCTCCCTCCGCAACTTGGTGCGACCCTGATTCAAAATAAAGAACAAAAAAAATCAGGCTTGGGGGTGTAGCTCAGAGATAGAATGCCCCTGGGCTCAATCCCCAGCACCACAAAAATAAATAAATAAATAAATAAATAAATAAATAAATAGTACATTTTGCTGTTTGGTATCATTTGTTAACAGTAATAAATAAAATTTAGAATTTCTTCATGTCTTATGGAAAGCGACACCTCTCTTCCCACTTAATTGTGCTTGAAGTTTAGGTTTAGTTGACTTGCTGTGGCTCCTGGGGCGAGTCGCGGGGTCTTCGGGATGATGGGGAAAGCAGGGGTGGGGTTGGCCTGCGGGCTGGGGCGCTGGGCGGGGGAGGAAGGACCCGTGCTCAGTTCTCTCTGTTTCTGTCTTTGTGTAGAAGACTCTCAGGTCACCAGCACAATATCCCCCTTACAGTCTCCTCACAAGGGACTCCCTCCTCGGCCACCCTCGCACAACAGGCCGCCTCCTCCGCAGTCCCTGGAGGGCCTCAGGCAGATGCACTATCACCGCAACGACTATGACAAGTCACCCATAAAGCCCAAAATGTGGAGCGAGTCGTCTCTAGACGAGCCTTACGAGAAGGTCAAGAAACGTTCCTCCCACAGCCATTCGGGGTGAGTCGGGCGGTGAAGCCCAATTGAGGTCGCCGTCTGCGCCTGGAAAGTATCCCCAAACCCCAAGGCCCGGTTCCTCCAGCACTGTGCTCACAGCGCCCTCTGCTGCCCACTCGGCTGAGGTGCGGATTTGCCATCCTAAGGGGAGTGGAGGTTTTGGCTCGGGCTCAGTGTTGGCAGATGGCTTTAATGTTGTTAAATTCCACGGGAATTAATTAGGAAATCTTAGGCGGCGCTATTCCAAAACGGCAAACAGGCGTCCACTCATAGGAATCCCAAAGTGGTTCAGAACCGAAGACCGTCTTCCAGCAGAATCCTGAGGCCAAACAGCTGTAAGCTGAGCTGTCCATTACCAGCTCATTACTTGGCTGATATTGTAAAGAGGTTTATTGGGGAAAGGCATTTTTGGTCTACTCTGCTTTTCTCATTTTCCCTAATCAAACCTTCTAAAGCTCCAAGTAGGTGCCCCGACAGGTAAATATCTGTCTCTTGGATATTGGGGCCACACAATATAGTCCCACCGCGCCCATTACCGCCAAGAAGGGTGTTCGCCTCACTCCGCTGGGGAGCAGAGGGACAAGGCCCCCACTCCGTGCTGGCGGGAAGGCTGAGGACCACAAAACCAGCCTGATGGAGCCAGGGTGGGACCCCGGCCAGCTTCCCACCCTGGGGACAGACACCGCCCTGCCCAGCAGTGACCACCATGGGTTCCCTCACTCCGCAGGAGCCACAAGCGCTTTCCCAGCACGGGCAGCTGCACTGAAGCAGGAGGAGGAAGCAACTCCTTGCAAAACAGCCCCATCCGCGGCCTCCCTCACTGGAACTCCCAGTCCAGCATGCCCTGCACGCCGGACCTGCGCGTGCGCAGTCCCCACTACGTCCATTCCACGAGGTGAGTCCGCTGGGCCGCCAGCCCACCCAACCTTACTTGTAAAAAAAAAGAAAACAAAAGGCCCCGGACTCGCCCAAATAACAGGGGAGCTAGTCAGGCTGAACCCCAGCGAGGCGGATTTATTTAAATGAAGCAGAATAAACTGAGCTGGCAGTGGTGAATGCGGTTGAGCAGAGAGACCTGTTGTAGGCCACACTGTTCATGACCAGCGACTCATGGCAGCTGCTGGAGAGTCCCCAGGCTGTGGGGCAGTTGCTGAGGACTGAGCTTTCATAGAGGAATGGAGACAGGAAAGGCTGGCCAGGATAGGGCAGGGAGAGCAGGACCCAGAAAAAACCATTGGTTAGCCGTGCACGTGGTGCACCCTTATAATCCCAGCACTTGGGAGGCTGAGACAGGAGGATCGCAGGTTCGTGGCCAGCCTCAGCTACTTAGTGAGGCCCTCCGCGACTTAGTGAGACCCTGTTTCAAAAATAAAGGAAAAAAAATAGGCTAGGAGTGTAGCTTGGAGGTAGAATGGCCCTGGGTTCTACCCCCAGTACCCCCCCAAAAAAATTATGGATGGGACAAGTTTTACTTGATAATCCTCATCTATCTTTCTAATGAGCCTCAGTTTACTCTGAATTTACTTCCTCCGATGCCTCAATGTGTAAAGGAACAGGCAAATATTAGGCTTCGATGGGTCACACATCTGTTTTCTGAAAAGAAGCCAAGCAGGCCACGGAAGGCCACATGGTGGGGCTTCCATTTCTACCCCGAGTGGCAAGCTGGGTGCTCACGTCCGCCCCCTGGTGGCCAGCGGGCCGCCATGAGTTCCCCTGTGGTCCCAGCATCTGCCGGGTAATACTGATGGGTATTGATAGTGTGGACTCAAGTCCCAGTGATACTGATATATAATGATAGTGGACTCGAGTAAGCAGAATTGATCATCCACAACGTAATGCCACATTCTTCACTCTTAAGGGTATCGTGAACCACCTCCATTTTAGAATCTCAAAGGACAGATGTCCATTTAGGTGGGTTTCATGGTCACATTTGGTTAAACCTTACGATAGGGCTTTTGTTGGACTTTTTTTTTTTTACCTATAACAGGACTATTGGAGGTCTGACATAGTGACTCTAGGATTCTGTTTGTACCTATAGAACCATTTTTACATGAAAAGCTGTTTTAAGCCCAGTATGTTGGCACATCCCTGTAATCCCAGTAATCGGGAGGCTGAGAAAGGAGGATCGCCTCAGCAGTCCTCCAGTGAGGCTCTCGGCAACCTAATAAAACCCTGTTTCAAACAAACAAACGAAAAAAGCCACAAGTGTAGCTCCGAGGTACAATGCCTCTGGTTTCAATACAGGGTAATACACACAGAGACACACACAGACATAGACACACACAGACATAGACACACACAGACATAGACACACACACACAGACATAGACACACACAGACATAGACACACACAGCGCCGAGGGTGGAGCTCGGAGGTAGACCGCCTCTGGGTTCAATCCCCAGTAACACACACACACACACACACACACACACACACACACACACAGCGCCGAGGGTGGAGCTCGGAGGTAGACCGCCTCTGGGTTCAATCCCCAGTAACACACACACTCAGAGGGCTGAGGGTGGAGCTCGGAGGTAGGATGCCTCTGGGTTCAATCCCTGGTAGCACACGCACACGCACACGCACACGCACACGCGCATGCTCCCACCCCCAGCCTGGCTCCTGCCTCGCGCTCCCCGGGCAGGTGAGCAGGTGAGAGCGGAGCTGGGGCCCCGGGGACCCGGCCCAAGCCCCGTCTCCCCGCAGGTCGGTGGACATCAGCCCCACGCGCCTGCACAGTCTCGCCCTGCACTTCAGGCACCGCAGCTCCAGCCTGGAGTCCCAGGGCAAGCTCCTGGGCTCGGAGAACGACACGGGCAGCCCCGACTTCTACACCCCGCGGACTCGCAGCAGCAACGGCTCGGACCCCATGGACGACTGCTCGTCGTGCACCAGCCACTCGAGCTCGGAGCACTACTACCCGGCGCAGATGAACGCCAACTACTCCACGCTGGCCGAGGACTCGCCGTCCAAGGCGCGGCAGCGGCAGCGGCGGCGGGCGGCGGGCGCGCTGGGCGCGGCCAGCTCGGGCAGCATGCCGGACCTGGCGCGCGGGCCGGCGGCGGGCGTGTACCTGCACAGCCAGAGCCAGCCGGGCTCGCAGTACCGCATCAAGGAGTACCCGCTGTACGTGGACGGCGGCGCGGCGCCCGTGGTGGTGCGCAGCCTGGAGAGCGACCAGGAGGGCCACTACAGCGTCAAGGCGCAGTTCAAGACGTCCAGCTCCTACACGGCCGGCGGGCTGTTCAGGGAGGGCTGGCGCGGCGGGGACGAGGCGGACGCCGGCCGCCTGACGCCGTCGCGCTCGCAGATCCTGCGGACTCCGTCGCTGGGCCGCGAGGGCGCCGCGGACAAGGGCGCCGGCCGCGCCGCCGTGTCCGACGAGCTGCGCCAGTGGTACCAGCGCTCGGCCGCCTCGCACAAGGAGCACGGCCGCCTGTCGCACACCAGCTCCGCCTCCTCGGACAGCGGCTCCCAGTACAGCTCCTCGTCCCAGAGCACCTTCGTGGCGCACAGCAGGGTCACCAGGATGCCCCAGATGTGCAAGGCCACGTCAGGTGAGAGGGGCGCCTCGCGGTGGGCTTCTGGGGTCCCGGAGGCCGGACCCTGGGCTTGCCGGTAGGGGCCCTCCAGGATGGGTTGGGACCCGCCCTCGGGGTCACCAGGATGCCCCAGATGTGCGAGGCCGCGCCAGGTGAGAGGGGCGCCTGGTCCCCGTAGCTAGACCTCGCGGTGGGCGTGGAGGCCTTAATTCTGGGGTCCTTGAGGCTGAACCCTGGGCTTGCCGGTACGGGCCCTCCAGGATGGGTTGGGAC
This sequence comes from Muscardinus avellanarius, assembly GCF_963383645.1. Classification (NCBI taxonomy): domain Eukaryota; kingdom Metazoa; phylum Chordata; class Mammalia; order Rodentia; family Gliridae; genus Muscardinus; species Muscardinus avellanarius. Next base: position 18,940,671 of record NC_137806.1, read on the forward strand.
CCGCCCTCGGGGTCACCAGGATGCCCCAGATGTGCGAGCGCCAGGTGAGAGGGGCGCCTGGTCCCCGTAGCTAGACCTCGCGGTGGGCGTGGAGGCCTTAATTCTGGGGTCCCGGAGGCCGGACCCTGGGCTTGCCGGTACGGGCCCTCCAGGATGGGCCGGGCCAAGCCCTTTCTCGCTGTCTGTGGCAGCGCACAGACCATTCCCCCAGCCACTTTGCCTGGTAAGAAGAGAAATCCAAGTCATGTCAACTTACTCAGTCAAGGTGCATCTTTATCCTAGCGGAGGAAAATTCTAATAGGTTAGATACTCAAGTTATACCGCTACAAAGGAAATCTAGGTTGGGGATGGGTTTGGATCTTGAAGCCCGGAGAGCTTGCCCCTGTCCCCAGGTGGAGATGTGCTGGGCGGGAAGAAGTGCCAGTGCCCCGGGTTTGCCACCAGTATCTAAATAGACTGTTCTGGGTTTTCCCATTTCGGTGATCTTATGTTATAACCACAGACTAATTTTTGCTTTCGGGACCCTTGATATTACATTCAAAAATTTCTATTATCAATGCCGAGCGTGGTGGCACAGGCTTGTAACCCCCTTGGGAGGCGGAGACAGGAGGATCACGCAGTTTCGAAGCCAGCCACCCTGGCTTAAGAGACCCTGTTTCCAAATTAAAAAAAAAAAAAAAAAAAATATATATATATATATATATATATATATATATATATATCGTCTGGGAGTGTAGCCCAGAGGTAGCAGGGTTTCCAGGAACCCCAGTACCACCACCCAAAAAAAAAAAAAAATCCATTATCAAACCGAGCAGTATGGAATCAAGTTTAAAAAAAATTGAAGAAGCCATCCTTTTAAGTTTAAAAAGTTATTCTAAGAGCTGGGCGTGGTGGCGCATGCTCAGAATCCCAGCGCTTGGGAAGGTGAGACAGGAGGATCCCACTGGTTCAGCTGCTTAGTGAGGCTCTCAGCAACTTAGACTCTATTTCCAAATAAAGTATAAAATAGATCTGGGAGTGTAGCCCAGAGGTAGAAAAACCCCTGGGTTCCACCCCCAGTACCACACACAAAAAAAGGTTACTCTAAGAAATGATAGTGATAATATTGTCATAGTTCCCAGTCCTGCATTGATTTTTTCACTCATTTACTCATTTTACACTCATTTACATACTTTCACCAATCAGAGAGAGGGATCTATAACAAATTCTGCATCAGCCAAAAAACAGGATTTTGAGACAAATTACTTGCTTAAGTAACAGCAAAGATCAGAGGAAAGGGGGAGTCACCCAAAAGATAATGGGGGGTCATCTTTGGGGACTGAAGGAGACTCCTAGGGCAAAGGAAAAACTGGCTTCCTGGGGTGCCGGGCTCCCACATTGTGCCCCGCATCACCTTGGCTAAGTCACAGGCACCAGAGACCAGAATAAAAGTGATCCAGGCAATCATGAATCTGTGTGGATTCCAGGCCCCACAGTCTTCCTGGTGCTTCTTGGTCTGCACTAAGCTCAGTGAAATCTGCTGTTGGCTTCTGTGGAAGATTCTGAGAACATATATATAAATATATATATAGTACACCATTTAAAGAGCATGATCTCAGCTGAGTGTGGTGGCGCACGCTTGTAATCCCAGCATTCGGGAGGCTGAGACCAGAGGATCACGGTTTGCGGACAGCCTCAGCTACTTAGTGAGGCCGTCTGCAACTTAGTGAGACCCTCTCTCAAAATAAAGAATAAAAAATCGGCAGGGGGTATAACTCGGACGTTGAATGCCCCTGGGTTGCATCTCCAGACCCAGTAAATAAATAAATAAATAAATAAATAAATAAATAAATAAATAAATAGCATGATCTCCATACCCCTACTAGAGTCGGCATTTCATAAATATAAATAGCAAAGGGATAGTAGTGCTCATGTTCTACCAGAATTGTACCACTTGACCCCAGCATGGTGGCGCACACCTATTATCCCAGCACTTGGGAGGCTGGGACAGAGGATCACAAGTTCGAGGCTACCCTCAGCAACTTAGGGAGTCCTAGTTTCAAAATAAAACATAAAGTAGGGCTAGGGATGTAGCTCAGAGGTAGATGCCCCTGGATTCAATCTCTGGTATCCCCCTTTAAATAAATTGCAGCACTCCTCCAGTAAATTTGCTTAATAAGATTAGGTAGATCTTTTGGGACATATTTTAGACTAAAAATTTCAAAAAGCTGTATCCCCAGGTCAACTGGGCAAGATTTCATTCCAAAGAAAGAAAAGTAGGATTTATGCCCTACTGCATTTTCCCTGTATCAACCACATCAATAACCTCCTAGTTAGAAAGCTGAGAAAAGATCACAAGTTCGAAGCCAGTGTCAGAAACTTAGCGAGACCCTATTTCAAAAAATAAAGAGGAGCCAGCCGGGCATGGTGTTACATGCCTGTAATCCCAGTACCTGAGAGGTTAAGGCAGAAGGATTGCATATTTGAAGCCAGCCTCAGCAATTTAGTGAGGCCCTGTTTCAAAATAAAATTAGGTTGAGGTGTAGGTTGGAAGTAGAATGCCCCTTGGTTCAATCCCCAGCACCACAAAAATAAATAAATGAATAAAAAAGAGTTGGGAGTGTGGCCCTTGGGTTCAGTCCTTGGTCACACACACACACACACACACACACACACACACACAGTAAAAAGTAAACTCCTAGTAGCCGGGTTTTGATGGGTTATTAGGAGTCCTTCCCACTTTAAAAGGTACAAAAGAAACAAACAGTAAGCAGGCCTGTACAGTCAAGAGAGCTGGCTCAGAATCTTTCTGGAGGCTCTTTCAGACCAGAGTGCGTCACCTTCGCCCAGGGGCCACATCCGAAAATGAAGGTGTATCTACGTAGCTCCCTGCTGTCCAGAGAAGCTGCCCCTCCCTGCACGAGCCCTGCCCGGGTCCCTCAAAGGACTATGGGGGTTTCAGATTCCTTGCTGATGTAGAAGCCATAGCCAGGCCTGGGCCACTTCGGGGGCAAAGCAGGGCCCTGAGATCCCGGGTCACCTGAGTCAGAATGGAGGTGCATGGTTGGTTTGGGGGAGAAAATGTCACTGGTGGGAGGACAGGAGTGGGGGTGCAGAGACGTTTGCCCACTGTGACGGTGCCATGGGGTCACTGAGGCCCTGCCACAGGGTCATATCCTGCATCCCTGGGAATGGTGACCCCTAGCTGCTGGGCCTGGGTCGGCCGGTGAGTTGCAAGCTCCTTCGCCTAATCTCACTCCCGTTTTCTCTGTCTTTCCCACCCAGCTGCCTTACCTCAAAGCCAGAGAAGCTCAACACCGTCCAGCGAAATTGGAGCCACACCCCCAAGCAGCCCCCACCACATGCTAACCTGGCAGACTGGGTGAGTCCCCGCAGGCCTGCCGCGTGGCTCCTCTCACTGGGCCCGTTAGGAAGAGCATCATATATGAGATCCTGGCATAGGATCCCGTCAGCAAGCGAGTGTGGACAGTCCACTACTGGGAAGCTGCTTCTTTTCAAAGTAAACCCCACGAATGGCTCTCACCTTCGACCCCACTCCCTCCCCTCCCCAGGGTGGATTCGGGGCGCACTCTTCTTAAAGTAAGCCGTGACCCCTAGAGAGGCAGGAAGCAGGGCCGTGTTTCTTGGTCTGAGTTCCAGACTTGATTTAGATTTGGATGTCACCCAGGCTGAAAAGGAGGAGAAAGAGAGTTAATTAGGCGCCTCATAGCCGGGCATGGTTGTACACACCCGTAATCTCAGTACTTAGGAGACTGAGACAGGAGGATTGCAGGTTTGAGGTCAGTCTCAGCAATTTAAGTGAGGCCCTGTTTCAAAAAATAAAATAATGTTGGGCGTGGTGGCGCACGCTTGTAATCCCAGCATTCGGGAGGCTGAGACCGGAGGATCGCGGTTCGCGGATAGCCTCAGGTACTTAGTGAGCCCTCTGCAACTCGGTGAGACCCTGTTTCAAAATAAAGAATAAAAAGTAGGGCAGGGGGTGTAGCTCGGAGGTCAAATGCCCCTGGGTCCCATCCCCAAACCTGCAAAATAATAATAATAATAATAATAATTTTTTAAATGTGCTGGGGGTATAGCTCAGAGGTAGAATGCCCCTGGGTTCAATCCTCAGTATCAAAGAAAAGAAAAAAAGCCACTGTGCTGAGTCTGGGCCACATGTTACCCATGCTTCTTAGTGTGGCTGTGGCCTTAACACCAGGATGCATCTGAAACGGGCCAAGTATTTGTTCTTTATCAACAAAGGGGATCAGGTAGCTTAAGACCTTTAAGCAGAAGCTGCCCACAGCAAAATAAATGAAACCAAAAGTGAGCTCTCTGGTAGCTTGAAATGCATGGCAATCCCTGGCCACTTGGGATGTTCTGATCTGCCAAAGGGTCCGGCAGACATGGCCACCTGCTTTGCTCTACACCTTACTCCTGTGGCTAAGTCCTCGCCTCTAAGCGGATGTTACGTTCTATCAACACCTGTGGGGTAGAGAAGCAGAGGGTCCCCATATCCAGCTTACTCTACAGTTTCTGGTTTGCTGGAGCATCGTCCAGGATGCCTGGGAAAATCGGACAGCTGTCTGTGAGCTGAATCGTGAGGGAACCGCAGACCTGCAGTGGGTTCTGCTGACCGCATCTCGGGCTCCCACGCTCGGCATCTTTTATTGCTACATGTTTCTGTGCAGTGCTTTTATACCAGGCTTTCTGGATCTTTCATTTTGGTGGGGAGAAGGGGAGCCAGCGCTTACTTTGGCCATGTACTCAAAGGCTGAGAGCTGCTTCTACCCTATACGCACCAATAGGACCCTCACTGCAACCTGGCAAGGGACGTGTCTAGATCTAGTGGGTTTAATAGACGAGGTTCAGAGAAAATAAGTCAAACAGCTGGCATCTGTGGCCCCAAGGCCTTTCGGACTGTGATACTTTTTCCACGAAGCCAGTGGTTCTGAAAATGTGGACCCAGAGCAGCCACAGAGCCTCACCTGGGATCTCACCAGAAATGCAGGTGACGAGGTTCACCTGGGAAGCCTGCTCAGAAACCGCAGGGCCCAGCAGGCTGCGCTGTAACTCCGCCTCCTCCTCTGATGCTCCAGCGACAACTGCTGGACTGTCCCACGCTGCCTCTTGCTCTTTCTGAATTTAGAGAATCCCAGCCAGAGGGTTATGTGCCCTCAGTCTGCCTTTGGGCAGTAGGAACGCCCTGTCTAAATCACAGATCACTGACACTCGCTTCCACACCATCCTCACGCCAGCTCTAGTCTCTCAAAGATTAAATCATAAAAGGATGACACACTGATCCTGATGTGGGGGCACATGCCTGTAATCCCGGTACTTGGGAGGTTGAGACAGGAGGGTCGCAGAGGCAGCCATGGCAAATTAGCGAGACCCTGCTTCAAAATTTAAAAATGGTCGGGGGTGTAGCTTGGAGGTAGAATGGCTCTCTATTCAGTCCCCGGACCAAACAGAAACAAACAAACAAACAAAAAAACAACACCAAAAGGCCTCACAGTGTCTTTATACTTCCAGCGGCTAAACCCCCCTCATCCAAATAGGGAACTTGAGCCCCCCGCTGCCTCTCTGACCCCTCCAAGTTTCTAGAACCCGCCCAGCTCACCTAATCCAGATATATGATGGGATTATTTTGACAACAGGTTCTGAAATCTCCAAGCGCCCCTGATGTGCCTACTCACGTGTCAGTCTTGAACCCTTCCTGTTTCACCACACAGCCAGGAAGGACTCAGACAAACTGGAAACAAGAAGATAGTTTGAGCCAGGCGTAGTGGCACACGCCTGAGATCCCAGGACACAGGAGGCTGAGACAGGAGGATCTCAGGTTCGAGCCTAGCCTCAGAAAATTAGCAAATAGAAAATAAACAATAACTCAATTAATGGATGTTACATTAATTAGTGGATGTTACATTTTATCAACACCTATTGGGTAGAAGGCAAGGGGTCTCCATATCCAGCTTATAATTGATTAATAAGGGCTGGGGTATAGCTCAGAGGTACAATGCCCCTGAGTTAATCCCCAGTACTACAAAAAATATATACATAATAAATATAATATATAATAGTCTTTGGACTGTTTTGCCAGATTGAAGTGATGAACAGTAACTGTTCTCTATGGTGTGATGAGAAGCTGAGACTGTGGGTGAATAGGCAACGCCTGACTGTGGGTGAATAGGCAATGCCTGCCTCTCCTAACGAGCTACAGAGGTCCTTTGACTCAGTCACGGGGACTGGAAGTTCCGCATGACGTGTATCATCTGTCACTAACCCTTGGGTCTGATCAGCGGGTCTACTAATTGTGTCCGTGTGGATTCCTCCCTTTAACATGACCTCTCTTCTCTTCCTCCTTCTGCTTTCCTTTGTTCAGAGAAGCAACAGAAAACTCGCCCATTATGGATGGGTCTGAGTCTCCATCTCACCAAAGTACTGATGAATAGAGGTATTGTAAGGGGTGTTTGTTCTTACTGCTGTGAGTCCACGGTCCAGGTGTGATGCATATGTGTCCTTTACCCGTGTCGTACCTTCCCGAAGGAAATGTCTGAATGGTGTGGAAGCCATTATTTTTATGTACTATTTCTGGATATATGTGGAACTCTGTTTGTCTATTTTATGTCAGATGTTGGGCATTCCTAATGCTACTTCTCAGAAAAGACTCCACACACACACTCCCAAAAGTATATTTTAGACCTACCAGGCTCTAAGTACATACAAATAGTTGGAGAAGTTTTTGTTGTTGGTGGGTTTTTGTTTTGTTTTGTTTTTGTTTTTGTTTTTGTTTTTGGTACTGGGGTTCCTGGAAGCCCTTGTACCTCCGGGCTACACTCCCAGACCTATTTTATATTTTTTATTTGGAAACGGTCTCTTAAGCCAGCACGGCTGGCTCCGAACCTGCGCGATCCTCCTGTCTCCGCCTCCCAAGCGCGGGGATTACAAGTGTGCGCCACCACGCCCCGCTGGAGAAGTTTTTTACTGGCTTAGTAATCAGTGTCCTGCAGAATAACATCACTGAGATTTAAGTTGCAAAACACCAAAGACAGAGTGAGCTGATCCAGAAGTACCCAAAGGCGTCCAGCACTCGTGACAGCTGAGCGCTGTATCATGCAGCCTAGAGATCAACATCAGCCTCTCCGCCTCATGCTAGCTCATTAGAAAGACTCCTAGAGCCAGGTGCAGTGGTGCACACCTGCGGTCCAGTATCTGAGAGGCAGAGATAGAAGGATTGCAGGTTCGAGGCCAGCCTTGGCAACTTAGTGAGACTCTTATTTTTATTTTTTACTTTTTATTTTTTTGGTGGTGCTGGGGTTCCTGGAAGCCCTTCTACCTCCGGGCTACACTCCCAGACCTAATTTTACATTTTTATTTGGAAACAGGGTCTCCTAAGCCAGTGCACGCAGCTGGCTTCGAACCTGCGCGATCCTCCTGTCTCTGCCTCCCAAACCCGGGGATTACAAGCGTGCGCCACCACGCCCGGCTTGAGACTCTTATTGTAAAATAAAAAAATAAAGCCGGGCATAGTGGTGCATCCCTGTAATCCCAGTACTTGGGAGGCTAACAAAGGAGGATCACAGGCTCAAGACCAGCCTCAGCAACTTAGCAAGGCCTTCTGCAGCTTAGTGAGACCCTGTTTCAAAATAAAAAATAATATAGAGGTGGGGATGTGGCTCAGAGGTAGAACACCTCTGGTTCAGTCCCCAGCACCACAAAAGGAAAAGAAAAAGACTCCTGGGTTGGGCACCACTTTGTAGCCTGGCTTACTCAATCACATACCTGTTGAAATTTGCAAAGCACCAATACCATGGACTGATTCCTAGGTCCAGGACTTTATAGTCTAACTAGCTGCAGAACTTTACTTTAAAGTTAGATAGCATTTCAAAAAGTAACTAAAAAAGATAGACACTAAACAGAAGTGAATAAAAAGCATTAAATTTATTAGCTAAAAAAAAAAAAATTCTGACGGTATTCCAGGTACCATGCTAAAGACCACAGTTCCAGAAGTTCAAAACCAAATCAACGACTTGGGGCAGAATATAAGAAACTCATATATTAAGTGCTCAAAGAGTTGAAATAGAGATGCTAAAAATATTCAGAGAGGAGAGGGATCGCTTTTAAGTTCATGGAGATGCTCCCTGAGACCGGCTTCAAAGGACTGCGCAGGTGGAGGGGCTCAGGCAGGTGGGGGTGAGGAGAGGATATTCCACAGGCAAAACCTAGATGCAGAAACAAGCTGGGCTGTTTGGAGAACAGCAGAGAGCCTCAGTTTGCTGTAGAGAAAGCAGAATTTCATAGCCGGGCATGGTGGTGCACACCTGGACTAAAACAGGAGGGTTGCAGTTTCAAGGTCAGCCTGAACAACTTATTGAGACCCTATTTCAATTTTTTTTTTTTCGGTACTGGGGATGGAACCCAGGGGCATTCTACCTCCGAGCTACACCCTCAGCCCTATTTTTTATTCTATATTTTGAAACAGGATCTCACTGAGTTGCAAAGGGCCTCACTAAGTAGCTGAGGCTGTCCACAAACCCAGATCCTCCTGTCTCAGCCTCCCAAATGCTGGGATTACAAGCATGCCACCACCCCCGGCTCAAAGTTTTAAAGAAGTAAAACAGGGCTAGAGGTGTAGCATCGAGATAGAATGCTTCAGGGTTCAATCCCCACTAGTATTTTAAAAAGGAAAACATGTCCCTGTACATTGTGGCAATCCACAAGGCTGCATCCTCCAACTGATCTATCCAGGGAAACTTATTTTACTTCCTCAGAGCCTTTCATAGGTTTACTTTATTTATTTATTTTTTTTTATTTATTTATAGTAGTACTGGGGTTCCTGGAAGCCCTTCTACCTCCGGGCTACACTCCCAGACCTATTTTTACAGTTTTATTTGGAAACAGGGTCTCCTAAGCCAGCACGCGCGGCTGGCTTCGAACCTGCGCGATCCTCCTGTCTCCGCCTCCCAAGCGCGGGGATGACAAGCGTGCCCACCGCGCCCGGCTCATAGGTTTACTTTAAGAAACACAGGCTGAGGTGGTTCCTTTATCCTATGAAATTCCCAAGGAAAATTTATTCCCAAAAGACTGGGATCACATTGTATCAGAAACAAACTTCTGTCAGGAGCTTGAGAAATACTTTAAATAAGCCAGTATTAGGTGATTGCATTAAAACAAACAAACAAAAAAAAAAAACACCTATTCAACAAGTCCAGCGTGGTGGCGCATGCCTAGAATCTCAGTAGCTGGGAGTCTGAGATAGGAAAATCACAGGTTCGAAGCCAACCTCAACAATTTAGTGAGACCCTCGGTCGCTTAGTAAGATCCTCGAGCACAATCACAAGCCATTTTCGTCAGGGTGGAAAAAACATTTGCAGGGCATGTGTAATAGAATCATCTACTTGCCACCAAAATATGGAAATACCCAGGCCAGTATCTTTTGCCTCTGAAGATTCCTTTAAGCAGAATTAACCTATTGTATGCCAGTGCTCCAAGTATAAGACTCTTATTAAAATCTGCCAGTGGGATTTCTCCTGCTTTCAAGGTTTTTTGTTTGCTTGTGTTTGTTTTTGTTTTTTGACCAGATGAGACACATTTACCAAGTACAGAATGCCTTTCCCATTTGCTCCTTAGAAGTCAGCAAATGATTAAAAAAATAATAATAATCATGGGAGCAGCGTGAACTGTTTCATGAGGCTGTTATTAAGATATTTTTAGTTGGGCACCGTGGCACATGCCCATAATCCCAGCTACTCAGAAGGTTGAGGCAGGAGGATTACAAATTTGAGGCCAGTCTGAGCAATTTAGTGAAACCTTGTCTCAGAAATAAAAGGGGGGCAGGTGTGGTGGCTCACAGCTGTAATCCCAAAACCTGAGAGGTGAGACAGGAGGATTGCAGGTTTGAAGCCAGCCTCAGCAACTTAGGCTCTCAGCAACCTAGTGAGACTCTGTTTCCAAATTTCAAAAAAAAAAAAAAATTAAAAAGGGCTGGGAGTATAACTCGGAGGCAGAATGTCCCTGGGTTCAGTCTCCACTACTGTAAAGAGAGAGGGGGGGGGAGAGAGAGAGAGAGAGAGAGAGAGAGAGAGAGAGAGAGAGAGAGATGGATGGAGGGATTTTTAAACCTTAAACTGTGTTGTATTGGGGTCAATCCTGTCACCCATGCCCAGCCTTGCCTGAACACTGGGCACAAGAAGGCCAGGGGTGGAGGAGGGGTTGGAGGAGCTAGTTTAGAACCGGTGAAGAGAATTTCCCTAATAATGATCCCTAGTAATAATTATTTGTTTCAACAAATCTGTGTGATCATTTCTCAATATTTAAAAATAACTTCTACCCAACCTAAATAATAATGCCTATCTGAAATACTTAGGGGGGACTTTTGTTTTCTTCCGTATACTTTTCTGTATATTTTATTTTTTGATGCTGGGGATTGAACCCAGGACCTTGTATTCTCTCTGCTATATACCCAGCTTCTACTGTCTATTTTAAATAAATAGCTTTCTATAATCACACCAAAATAATATATTATTAAGAATAAACAGCATTGATTTTAAAACTCAATTCAGAGTATCACCTCCATTTTAGTAAGGGGAAGCCTCACATTCCAGTGTCTTTCCAGGACAACATAAAAATCCACGAGCGAAGCCAGCCATAGCCAGGTGCATGTTTATAATCCCAGTGTTTGGGAAGCTGAGACAGGAGGATTGCAGGTTCAAAGCTAGCCTCAGCAACTTAGGCCCTCTGCAACTTAGTGAGACCCTGTTTAAAGGAAAATAGGGCTGGGGGTGTGACTCAGAAGTAGAATGCCTCTGGGTTCAATCTCCAGGGTGAGGGAGGGAGGGAGGAAGGAAGGAAGGAAGGAAGGAAGGAAGGAAGGGGAAGGGAGGGAGGGAGGAAAGAAGGGAGGATGGAAGGAAGGAAGGGAAAAAAAGGAAGAAAAAAGTCTACCCCTTGCCTCTGATCCTGCGCCCAAGGTGCTCTAGGCCCTGGCTGCCCCTGGTTATCCCCTGGGAAGCTTCAAAAGCTCCCAGCTCTCAGACACACCCAGACCAATCCCAGCAGCTGCAGGCCAAGCCCACCAGTGGTGATCCCAAGATAAAGCCAGCTCGGGCACCGCCACAGCAAGTATTAGCTTGTGTTTACCTCCTTCAGGGACACCCGAGCTGTCCCGAAGTCCCCGCTATGTTATGTGGCCTCTGGGTCTGAGCGCCTTCTGTGCTGTGGAGTGTAGCCCTTGCTCCTGAACAGGGATGGCTCCGCAGACGCGCCCCCCAGCGCCACTCCCCTCTAACCATCTGTCTTCCTTCTTGGACCCCACAGGGGCTGCAGTGACAGCTGCTTCCTGGATTCCTCCCTCTACCCAGAACTAGCCGACGTCCAGTGGTATGGGCAGGAGAAAGCCAAGCCCGGGACCCTCGTGTGAGCCGGCCCGCCCGCCCGCTGCGCCGCCGCGCCCTTCTGAGTCAGCGCACTGCCTCTCACTTGCCTTAGCCAGACGCACCGTCACCTGCACCAGCTTCTGTCCTCGGCACTTTTTTTTCCTCCTGTCTCCGCATCCCCTTCACCCTCAAAAACCTGACTGAGGAGACATTCTGGAAGGTTCCGGTCCCACTGTGTGTCACTGGCTCTCTTGCCCAGAGAGAGCTAGACAGCAATCCTCAATGGCACCCTGGTGGCTCCCTGCTGTGACAGCCCCCAGGCCAGGAACTGTCAGGGAAGCCGGCTGGCAGGAAATTCCTGCGGACAAGCAGCATTGGCAGAGAACAGGAAGGCCTAGGTACAGAAAGCCTGCCGCCCATCAGCCAGCCAAGCACCTGGAGAAGAGGGTGCATCCTGGGGGCATTGGGTTTGCACCAGAATTATTCCTAAGTGAGACAGCTTGGGAGGAAGTGGCTGCGGGGTAAATTAGAAAGGAAGTTTAACATATCAGAGATGTATTGAAGGATCACAATCAGTTCTATGCTGCCAAAGATTAAACAAATAAAAAATTAAATAAATAAAATAAGGGGCCAAGAGGAAGACATTCTCGGTGCAGTGAAAGTTCTTTTAAAATCCAAACTGCGTCTACACACCACAAGCCTAAGTCAACCATCTGTCAGTCATGTCCTCTCTCGATCCATCTCCTTGATCAGTCCGCTTCTTCCTTCATGAGAACCTGGAAAACCAGCCCAATGGGACGGTAAAGAAGAGGGAGTCTTGGCTGGCCTCGTGGACTCGGAATCTCCATCAGTCTGGACGTGAAGGAAAACAGAGCCTCGGGAGGAGCAGTGTGTGATTGGCCCTGGTCTGTGCGGGGGCTCAGCCGAAGCCAGAGACCCAGAGCTGCTTTCCTTTGGGGACTTACAATAAACTTAAGGTAATAATTGCCAAAAGTGGTTCTCTCTCATTAAAACAACCAGTAAACGTGTAACCTATTTCTTTGCACAAGGTGTTTCATTTTTTTTCTTTCTTTTTAAATGGGAAACCAAGGGAAACACACATTGCAGTCCATTCAGGTGTTTAATTGTCGTGACTCACTTTATGTCTGTTAGCACTTGTGTGACAAAGAGCTCAGAAACGACTTTTGTGTGTCGCTTACTCAAAGAACCCAACTATGCCCTTAGGTAGGAAGATTTTATGTCTACTAGCCGGCAGGCAGAGCAGGGTTGAAAAAAATAACTAGCTCCCGAAGGGTCCATACACCTACCACAGTATCAGTCACCTTGATGCGCCATCTTGGTTGGCAGATACCAAAAGAGAAAAAAAGGAGGAAGAAAAGTAATATGTGGGAGCTGCTCGTTTACATGTGTTTTGAGCTATGCTTAATACACAACCAGAAAGCCATCAATCTTCAGAGGCCTCACAAATACTTTTATAATCACTAAGAAGTATACAATCTCAATTGGGTGGCTCAAGATGGCACAAAAAGTCTCCAGGAGGTGGGTATGATGTGCTTGTTGGCATCAGCTTTTTTTTTTTGGGGGGGGGGGTTTTCTCATTTGTAATGACTTCCTACTGGAAAGGCGTTTGATGGCCAGGGACAGGAACTAGGATGGGAGTAGTTATGTGGGAGAGGAGAACTAAAGTAAGCTGTAGAGTCAAAAGAAAAATCTGTTTTTTCATGTATGTGTGATCCAAGAATAACAATGGATTCTATCAGACCAGGAGGGTAAGGATGGCCAAAAAAAAAAAAAAATGAACTACTCCCCCTCCTCCCTCTGCTACAGCCTGGAAAGCACGGGAAGTCACGTGGGAGCACGCACACCAGGTCCACCGGGCAGACCACAGCCTCCTCCACTTGTCTGTGGACAGTTCAGGGCCCAGTGCCCCAGTGCTGTGTGTGGCTGGGTTGGGGATTCCAGTTTGCAGAAGGGACTGCTATTCCAAGAACACTTGAAGGGTATACCTGCAAGATAATTAGAAATGGGTTATGAGCCGGGTGTGGTGACACACATTCGTAATCTCAGCATTTGGGAGGATGAGACAGGAAGATCACAGTTCAGGGACAGCCTCTGCTACTTAGTGAGGCCCTTTGCAACTCCGTGAGACCCTGTTTCAACAAAAAGAATTAAAAATAGGGCTGGGGTATAGTTCAGAGGTAGAATGCCCCAGGGTTCCAACCCCAGTACTGAAGAAAAAAAGAAAAAAGAAATGGGTTATGATGTTACTAAAAGAATCTGGGGCTTGATTGGGCAGGGGGGAAGGTATTTGTATTTCTTATTTTGGTAGAGCTGTAAATAGCAGATTTGCTTTTGGTTTTGGCCCCTTTTCTCTTTGGAAACATTCTATATCAATCAGTTCATTTTTCTGTCTCCCAATAAGACAGCTGAATAATTAGAATAAACTCTGTGCAGCATGAAAATTCAAAAGAGAAATGGGGAAGGTACGAGGTCACAGGGTCACAGGTTACACTACATGGAGAAAGGTTGGAAATGAGGTCTAAAGTAAAGTGCATCAGTCTTTTAGCCCAGTTCTGTTACAAGGAATGAGAGGCAGAAAATTTTTTTTTAAAACACATGGGATAACATTTTAGATTCGCGGGCAGAAAAGAACGGAGGGAAACAGGAGTGATGGTTCCAGCAAATATCATGATAGTCTGGTAGTAAAGACGGAGATTAAGTAAAACAGGTTTTACTGTTTAGCTGCATTCAGTGCATACAAAATGTACATACAGTGTCAGTCCTTGGAGACTGACACGATTAATGGTCAGTGTGGTGGGAAATGCTGTAGTTATTGTATACAAGCACTTGCAAACTCTTTATAGATCCCTATTTCTTTAAAATGAAATATGAAGTCCTGGTCTGACATAAAGCCCCTATTGGATTCTTCGGAGACATGTAAGAAATTGCCTGTTTCAGCCAGAAGGCTGGCAAAGACACGTACAGCAGACTATGTTGTGAGCCAGGTTGGTTTTTCCTTTATTTTATTTTATTTTATTTTTTTGTTATATCCAGGTGAGTGTTGAAACTGTTAAAATTCAAATTTGTTTTCATTCAGTATTAGTTTAGTTCTAAATATAGCAAACCTCATCCAGGTGCTATCAGATGACCAGTTACTGCTTAGTTAACTAGGTGTAAAGTTTTACATATACATTAATGTCAATAGTTTATTACAAGTTGTGTAAAATGGACTCTAGTTTAACAAATGGGGGGGAGATTAGGTTGCTCCTGGACCCGGCTGTAGAGCATGTAAAATGATTTTACTGGATTCTGTTCAACTGTAATCAATGAAAAAGATGTACGTTGTAGACAAAGTTGCAGAATTAAAAAGAAATCTGCTTTTAATTTATTCTTTTTGTATTAAGAATTTGTATAGTACCTTTACATTTTGCAAAACAGTGTTGTCAACACTTATTAAAGCATTTTCAAAATGAAAGAGCCCGTTGCCTCTTGGACATTCTGTTTCTAAGTGGTACTCAGTGGTACTCCAGAATGCGTGTCGCAGATGTGTGCTTTCCCATCTGTGTTTTGGAGGGGCAGGGAGGAGGTACCAGGGCTTGAGCCCAGGGGCAGTCTGCCTCTGAGCTACACCCTCAGCCCTGGTTTTGTTTTGTTTTGTTTTATTTTTTATTTTATTTGTGTGTGTGTGTGTGTGTGTGTGTGTGTGTGTGTGTGTGTTACTAGGAACTAAACCCAGGGGTGTTCTACCTCCAAGCTACACCCCAGCCCTTTTTTTTTTTTTCGGGTCTGGGGATGGAACCCAGGGGCATTCAACCTCCAAGCTACACCATCTGCCCTATTTTTTATTCTCTTATTTTGAAAACAGGTCTCACTGAGTTGCAAAGGGCCTCACTAAGTGGCTGAGGCTGTCCGTGAACTGCAGTCCTCCTGTCTCAGCCTCCCAAATGCTGGGTTTACAAGCGTGTGCCATCACGCCCAGGTCCTATTTTTTTATTTGAAATGGGCTCACCAGGTTGCTGAAGCTGACCTCAAACCTGGGATCCTTCTGCCTCCAAGTACTGGGATCGCAAGTGTGCACTACCATACCTAGCTTTTATTTTTGTCTTGTTACTGGGGATTGAAGTCAAGAGTGTTCTACCTCTGAGCTAGACCCTCAGCCCCACTCATTTTTATGTATCTATGTATGTATTTTTGTGGTACTGGGGATTGAATCCAGAGGCATTCTACCTCTAAGCTACACCCCCAGCCCTATTTTTTATTCTTTATTTGGAAACAGGGTCTCACTAAGTTGCAGAGGACCTCACTAAGTAGCTGAGACTGTCTGCGAACCCACAATCCTCCTGTCTCAGCCTCCCAAGTCCTGGGATTACAAGCATGTGTCACCACACACACACACACACACACACACACACACACACAGTTTTATTTTTTACTTTGAAACAGTGTCTAGCTAAATTACTGAAAGTCTCACTAAGTTGCTAAGACTAGTTGCAAACCTGCAATATTCAGGAGCCAGCATGGTGGCTTATGCTTGTAATCTCAGTACTTGGGAGGCTGAGACAGGAGGATCACAGGTTCTCGGCCAGCCTCAGCTACTTAGTGAGATCCTGTTTCCAAATAAAAACTAAAAATAGGACTGGAGAGTAGCTCAGAGAGAATGTGCCTGGATTCAATCTCCAATACCCCACTTTCCCCCCCAAAAAAAAAATTACACTTAGAAAGAGGGCTGGAAGTGGTGACACATGCTTATAATCCCAGTACTTGGGTGGCTGAGACAGGAGGATCGCAGGTGAACAGCCAGCCTCAGCAACTTAGCAATGCTTGCCACAACTTAGTGAGACTCTATTTCAAAATGAAAAATAAAATAGGGCTAGAGATGTAGCTTAGAAGTAGAATGCCCCTGGGTTCAATCCCCAGCCACCAAAAAGAAAGAAAGTAGATAGCCAGGCGCGGTGGCGCACGCTTGGAATCCTAGCATTTGGGAGGCTGAGACTGGAGGATCGCGGTTCGCAGCCAGCCACAGCTACTTAGTGAGGCCCTGCTTCAAAATAAAAAATAGGGCAGGGGGTGTAGCTCCGAGGTTGAATGTCCCTGGGTTTCATCCCCAGTACCACAAAAATAAATGAAAGAAAGAAAGAAAGAAAGAGAAAGAAAGAAAGAAAGAAAGAGAAGAAAAGAGAAAGAGAGAAAGAAAGAAAGAAAGAAAGAAAGAGAAAGAAAGAGAAAGAAGGAGAAGGAAAGAGAAAGAAAGAAAGAAAGAAAGAGAAGAAAAGAGAAAGAGAGAAAGAAAGAAAGAAAGAAAGAAAGAAAGAAAGAAAGAAAGAAAGAGAAAGAAAGAAAGAAAGAAGAGAGAAAGAGAGAAAGAGAATGTATGTTCCTCACAGGTAAGTATGTCACAGCTTAGCAACAAAACCTGTGATCTTCTTATTCTTCTTAAGTTCCGTCCGCACTTGAAAGCTCCTGGAACCCAAAAAGATAGACTGCCCCACTGACAGCGTCGCGTCTCACGAGAGCCCCGCCTTCCCCTCTTCCTTTCCTCTCTCCTTCCATGGTGCCAACCGTTGTGGTGATTCCAAATGATTCCTATTTTGATTATTAGAATAAAAAAGTGAACCAGAAGATGTTAGAAATATCTAGCCCTTAACTTTTGTCCAGAACCCCAGTGCCAAAAACCCTTACATAAGCCAGGCAGGACAGTGCATGCCTGACACCCCAGTGCCTGAGAGGCCGAGACAGGAGGGCCGGGGTTTCGAGGACCGCCCCAGCATTGTAGCAAGACTCCCAGCAACCCCGAGGGATCCTGTTTCGAAGCAAAAAATTAAAAGGATTGGGGGCGGAGCTTGGAGGTAGAACACCCCCGGGTCCAATCCCTAGAACACAAAAGAAAAAGAAATTCAACGCTCTCTTCGTACATTTCATCCCCATAAGCTAGATCTTGTATTTGTCCTTCACCCCACTCCAACCACGCTCTCGTCCTCTCCCCCCCAAACCCACCGTGTCCAGGACGCCCCCTCAGTGCCAAATGCAGTAGTGAGCCCAATCGCCCACAGCACTGGAGCAGGCGGTGCCCCGCCCGGTGATCGCCTGGCCTCCAGGACGCCGCGCCCTCCGGCGCCGCTGGAGTCCAGCGCTCTTCTTTTCGGTCTCCTTGGTAGATTTCCACCCCCTGGACTCTTTCCCATTATTACTGACAGCTATTCTCCCGGCTCCCAAGCAGACCATGGTTTTCGATGCGTCTGAATGCTGATGGCGTCTGTATTTATCCCTCCATCCTGGGCTGCACTGTCTTAACCTTGCCCCCGCCCCACTGCCTACTCTGCCTCTCCACGTGGGTGTCTAACATGCTAGCACATGTTCTCTAACACGCTAGCACGCCCAGAACCCAACTCCTGGCCTCCCCTCCAAGCCAGCGCCCTTATGGGAGACTCCAACCTTCCAGGGCTTGGGCCAAAGATCTCAAAACTCCATGGCTGTGCTTCCTTCTCCACACCACACAGCTGCAGCAAACAAGATAGATGTGAGTCCCTCATCCTTATGCTATGTATAAATATTACTATATTACGTTGGAGGTAAAAGGAGGGAGAAAAGAAAAAGTGAATTATGTTAGGAAATGATTTAAAAAGAAAAAAAGCAAGACGGCGTGAGATTCGGCCTTTGACAGAAGGAGGAACGCCTTTTCCTCCATGTCTAGCAAGGGAAGATGCAGGTAAGCTTGGAGGCAAGGTGGGCCAGGCATGGCGGCACTCGCCTTTAATCCCAGTACTTGGGAGGCTGAGACAGGAGGATCGCAAGTTCAAGGCTAGCCTCAGCAATTTAGCAAGACTTTCAGCAGCCTCTTGAGATCCTGTTTCAAACTAAAAAATAAAAAGGGCTGGGGGTGAGCCGGGCGTGGTGGCGCACGCTTGTAATCCCGCGTTTTTAGGCGGAGACAGGAGGATCGCGTAGGTTCGAAGCCAGACGCGCGCGGGCTTAGGAGACCCTGTTTCCAAATTAAAAAAATATATAAAATAGGTCTGGGAGTGTAGCCCGGAGGTAGAAGGGCTTCCAGGAACCCCAGTACCACCAAAATTAATTAATTAAAATAAAATAAGAAGGGCTGGGGATGTAGCTTGGAGGTAGAATGCCCCTAGGTCCAATCTCCAGTACCAAAATGCAAAAGTCCTCAAGTTGACCAAATTAATGTGAGCAAAGCAGTTAAGAGCACCTCCAAGTGAGATGGGGAAGGGGAGCAGGTGAGTCAGGAGAGCGCAGCGTCACGGGCGTTAGAAGGGCCACATCATGGGGCCCGGCAGCACGGGCAGGGAGTGGTTGGATACCCCGCTAGTGGTACTTACTAGCCAGGACACGGAGGAGAGGGATGTCTGCGGATCCCTGCTTGGGTTTTATGGTGGGGGCGTGGCAGAAGGACAGACTGTTCAAGAGGAGAAGACACGGAGCTCAAACGGCTGGACATGGTGGCACACGTCTGTCGTCCCAGTATGTGGGAGGCTGAGACAGGAGGATCCAGGTTTGAGGCCAGCCTCAGCAACTTAGTGAGATCTTGTTTCAAAATAAATAAATAAATAGATAGATAGATGACAGATAGATGACAGATAGGGATGAATTTATTGCTCAGAGTTAGAATGCCTGTGGATTTAACCCCTGTACCAAATAAATAAAAGTGAAGAAGATGGACATAGTCAGGATGGAAAGTGAGGCCGAGAAGGAGAAAGGAATGCCTGGACGCAGCTTGAGGAGATGGAGAAAGAGCAGCGTGCAGATAAAGGAGGGAGGAAGCAGGCAGAGCCCAGCTGCCATGACCGCAGCTAGCTCCTGAGCGGCGCACCCAGCCCGGGGAAGCACCCGCGGCCACGCTGGAGCTGCTGCGGGAATCCCACCCGAGCTGGGATTGCTGGGAGAAGTCTTCTGCTCCTCTTCTTTCTTCCCTGTTATTCATTCATTCATTCATCGTGTTGCTGGAGATGGTACCCAGGGGCCTCCTACCTCCAATTACACCCCCAGATCTATTTTGTTATTGTATTTTGAAATGGTCTCACTAAGTGGCTGAGGGCCTTGCAAAGTTGCTGAGGCTAGCCTCAAACCTGAGCTCCTCCTGTCTCAGCCTCCCAAGTACTGGGATTATAGGCGTGCACCACTACACTCAGCATCTTATGTCTCTTTTTTTTTGTTTGTTTATTTGTTTTGCAGCACTGGGGATGGAACCCAGGGGCATTCTACACCCCCAGCCCTATTTTTTATTCTTTATTTTGAAACAGGGTCTCACTGAGTCGCAAAGGGCCTCACTAAATAGCTGAGGCTGTCCACAAACCGTGACAAACCGCAAACCACTCCTGTCTCAGCCTCCTGAATGCTGGGATTACACGCCCAGCTCGTGTGTGTGTGTGTGTGTGTGTGTGTGTGTGTGTGTGTGTGTGTTTGGTGGTACTGGGGATGGGACCCAGGGGCCTTCTACCTCTGGGCTACACTCCCAGACCTATTTTATATTTTATTTGGAAACAGGGTCTCTTAAACCAGCTGAGGCTGGCTTCGAACCTGCACGATGAGATCCTCCTGTTTTAGCCTCCCAGGCGTGCAGGGGATTACAAGCTCACCACACCCGGCATTGTTTTGTTTTTTGTTTTTGTTTTGTTTTGTTGAAACAGGGGCTTACTAGGCTGTAGAGAATCTTGCTAAGTTGCTTGAGGCTGTCCTGGAACCTGATCCTCCTGTCTCCACCTCCCAAGTACTGAGAGTACAAGCATGTGCTACCACACCCAGCATTTTTTGTACCTTTTCTATGAATTGAAAAATATAGCTATATGTTGTATCAGGAGACCAAGATTGAACCAGTTATCCAAGAGATAATTTAAACTGCTAACTAGACAGCGAACTGGTGAAAGGTGAAATTGGAGAGCACTGAGGTAATAGAAAATAACTGCAGGAAGTGGTTACTGAGATGAGGGCTGGGGTGTGCTCGGTACACCTGTAACCCCAGCGCTTGGAAGGCTGACATAGGAGGATTGCAGGTTTGAGGCCAGTCTCAGCAACTTAGCAAAGCTCTCACCAACTTAGGGAGACCCTGTTTCAAAATAAAAAATAAAGCCAGGCGCGGCGCACAGGCTTGTAATCCCAGCGCTTGGGAGGCTGAGACAGGAGGATTGTACAGGTTCGAAGCCAGCCTCAGCTACTTAGTGAGGCTCTCAGCAACTTAGTGAGACCCTGTTTCCAAATAAAGTATAAAATAGGTCTGGGAGTGTAGCCTGGAGGTAGAAAAGCCCCTGGTTTCCACACCCAGTACCACATAATAAATAAATAAGAATATATAAACAAAAGGGCTGAGTGAGATATAGCTCAGAAGTAGAATGCTACTGAGTTCAATCCACACATGCGCACACATACGCGCGTGCGCGCACACACACACACACACACACACACAAGAGCCCAGCAGGATTGCTCAGGCGCCTTGTGGAGCTGGGTCAAACCTCTCAGGAGCGGACACCACTCCACTCCCTGGTGCCTCAGGAAGCCAGTGGGACCCCACAGAGCTGGGATGGAAACCCCTGAGAGGGCGCCCCAGCCCACAGCTGTGGCCTTTGAGTGCACGGTGAGGCTGATACACAGGTGTGGGAAACCTGCAAGCTGGAAGCAGCTCTTCCATCAGGCATGAACTGTCGCCGTCAGCTGGAGGGAGGCCCGTTGCCGCGTCGTCTGCTTCTGCAGCGCTGACCCTGTTGGATCAGGGAGCAGCCAGGGAAAGCTTCTTCCCTTCTCCAGTGTTTCTACTCATGATGGACTCAAAGCAGCCCGCAGAGGGGAGGTGTGGTCCGCAGAGTCCTGACGTTCCGAGCAGGGAGTGCGGGTTTGGGGCTGAGGGACAGCAGCCTCCCGGCCAGCACAGCCACTGACCAAAACCTGGCCCTTCCCCTCGCTGGTCACTGGTCATTGCACTCCAAACTCCAAGCCAACCATGAACTAAAAGCCTCTAGAATCTCATCAATAAAGACCTCTGAACTCTACTGCTAGCTGGGCGTGGTGGCGCACGCTTGTAATCCCAGCACTTGGGAGGCTGAGACAGGAGGATCACGATCCTCAGACAGCCTCCACTACTGCTTCTTGGTGAGGCCTGTTGCAACTCAGTGACACCCTGTTTCAAACTAAAGAATACAAAATAGGGCTGGGGTGCAGCTCAGAGGTAGAATGCCCCTGGATTCCATCTCTAGTACCACACACACACACACACACACACACACACACACACACACAAACCTACTGCTGTAATATAGAGGACACACTAATTTTCAAATTTAAAAATTGCATAAAGGACAAAAACCACCTGCACTTTTTTTGATGCATGTTAGTATAATGTCAGTGTTTTAGAAGAAACTGTAGTAGCCATTATCTCTCTGTTGTATATAAAGGTGAGCCATGTACTGACCATGGGGGCACACACCTATAATCTCAGTACTTGGGAGGCTGGGACAGGAGGATTACAAGTTGAAGGCTAGTCTCAGCAACTCGTCAAGACCCCAAGCAACTTAGTGTGACTCTGTTTCGAAATTCAAATTTTGAAAAAAAGGGTTGGAGGATGTTTCTTGAATAGAATGCCTCTGAGTTCAAACCCCAGTACTGAACCCCCAAAGAAGAAAGAAGATGGGAAGAGGAGGAAGAGGAAGAGAAGGAGAGAAGGAAGACGACGGCGATGAGGAAGACGAAGACAAGGAGAAATTGTAGTAATAACAAGTCAAAAGCCGGGCGTGGTGGCACACACTTGTAATCCCAGTACTTGGGAGGCTGTGACAGGAGGATGGCACAGGTTCGAAGCCAGCCTCAGCTACTTAGTGAGGCTCTCAGCAACTTAGTGAGACCCTGTTTCCAAATAAAATACAAAATAGGTCTGGGAGTATAGCCCGGAAGTAGAAAGCCTCTGGGTTCTACCCCCAGCACCACAAAAAAAAAAAAAGCAAAGCATATCATACTACTGTCCCAAAGATTACGAAATCACCCTCATGCATCCCTTCAAGTATACCTCACATCCATAACAGACACTGAAAAGATAGTTTATCCCTCTGAAAGCCATTTCTTACGCTCATGAAGATTTGTTAGGCAACCACTGAGCTACACTCCCACTCTAATGAGGATCTGGAAAGTACACCAGGAAGAACAAGAGCTAGAAGCTTTTCTCCAATAAACTCAGTGACTGAGAATCTTATCAACGGGCCAGTGGGCCTCCTTTTGGCACCTGTTCCATACCTGGTTATCTTTGAACTACTGTTAGTGTGAGTTTGAGCTGTGGCTTTTCTGTAACTAAAATCATGTTATACCAATAGCCACCGATCCAAGTGTTTGCTGTTCTGTTTATAGCTTAGAAGGATGTGGCACAGTCAACCTTCATCCCCATTGATAGCCATGCATGGCCTCAACATGGCCACCACGCAGGACAGCACACTTGTCAACGGACTCGAGTCTGGAGGCCAAGAAATTTTAATAATGTTTATATTGCTTAGGGACGGAATTAAACACACTAGACTGGAAACACAACTGCAGAGGTTTACCCAGTTTTGTTCTCAGATAACATGAAGCTCAGAAGAAGGACACTGTGATGATTCGTTTTGTATGACCTTTGTTATGATTGGGTCACAGGGTGCCCAGATGTTTGGTCAAACATTATTCTGGGTGTGTTTGTTAGGGTGAGATTTACATTGGGACTAGTGGACTGAATAAAGCTCATTGCCCTCCCAGTGTGGGTGGCATGATGTGGTCTGCTGGGGGCCTTAAGAGAACACCATATGGGCTTATGCTTGAGCTAGGACCTCTATCCTCTCCTGCCTGTGGCCTGGACTCAGATCTTCTGGTCTTTAAGCCTTTGGACCCAGGAATTTACAACACTGTCTTTCTTGGTCGTTGGTTCTCACACCAGTGGATTCAAGCTGGAAAGAGTCTCCAGATTATAGACGGATCCAGAACGTCTCCTTATTGGTCTCAGTTTTCTGAAGCACCCTGATACAAGTCTGTACCCAGGTTCCACAAGGCCGTCCAACAACCAGGCCCTATCCTCAGCCCTGCGGTCTTTTGCCTGGGTCTCTCTGAGGATGGCTGCCAAGTGTCCATGCATCCTGACTGCAGGCAAAGGGCAAAGTATGTCTGTCAGCTAAGTCTCTCTCACTCTTAGCAAAGCAGCAGTATTTTTTGAAGTCCCATTATTTAAGCTTGACCTATGATTTGATTTTTATAAAATCTGGCAAAGATGGCTGAGAAGGTTATGTCAATGTTTGAGCTGCTCAACTCATTATTTCTCTGTTGCATAAAAGGGAAAGCCATAGAGTGGGAGGAATACTGCAATATCTCTTTCTAGCAAAATATATAAAGAACTAGTGGTCAGGAAGGAAAAGGCAGGCCATTCAATGGGAAAAAACGGGCAAAAGTGTCTTGAATAGGAACTTCACAAAAGATAATATCCAAAAGGTGCTCATCTTTGGTAATCATCAGGGAAACGAAAACTAAACCCCCAATGTGGTATCACTGTAGCCTTCCAGAAAGGTTAAAATGAAAACAAGCCGGCGTCATAGCACACACCTGCAATCCCAGTACTTGGAGGCCGAGACGGGAAGATCGTAGGTCCAAGGACAACCTCAACAAGTAGTGAGACTCCATCAACCTAGTGAGACCCTGTTTCAAAACAAAAATAAAACAGGGCTGGTAGTGTAGCTTGGAAGTAGAATGCCCCTGGGTTCAAACCCTGGTACATCAAAAAAGGAAGGAAGGAAGGAAGGAAGGAAGGAAAGAAGGAAGGAAGGAAGGAAGGAAGGAAGGAAGGAAGGAAGGAAGGAAGGAAGGAAGGACCTAATACTACTGGGTCCTTGGGAAATAATTTTCAAAGGGCTAAACCAATCACTCTCCTCTCAACAGACCTCTCGCCGGGTTCGCGGGTCCTCCCCACCTTGCCCAGACCTCTCCTGTATACTCGACTCCCATCCATTTTATACCTTACTTAATCTTGCTTTACCCAACAATCTACAACCTACACTGGAAATGAGCACTGTCTGTTTTCTTATGCATGGCCTATATGCTGCCTGTCTTGGTTCTTTTTTCTGTCTGTCTATGTTTCTCTTTCAGAGAGATATTAATATGCATACAGAGAGACAGAGAGACAGACAGACAGAGAAAATGTCAGAAAGAGATCAGTCCATTTTATTTACTTATTTATATTTATTTATTTATTTATTTATTTATTTATTGTGGTACTGGGGGTAGAACCTAGGAGCTTTCTATCTCTGGCTATACTCCCAGACCTATTTTATATTTTATTTGGAAACAGGATCTCGCTACTTGCTGAGGTTGGCCTCGAACTGTGATCCTCCTGTCTCAGCTTCCCAAGTACTGGGATTACAAGTGTGCGGCACCATGCTTGCCTGGCTCCAATATGCCTCTTAATCAGTGGTTTTCAAATTGCTGGTTGCAATGCATTAATAGGTTGTACAGTGATTTAGAGGATCACAAGCTATGTTTTTTGTTCTGTTTTTTCTTTAAAAAAAAATCCTGAGCTGGGCGTGGTGGTACACGCTTGCAATCCCAGCATCTGGGAAGCTGAGACAGGAGGATCACAGCTTTGCGGACAGCCTCAGCTACTTAGTGAGGCTCTTTGCAACTCAGTGAGACCCTGTTTCAAAATAAAGAATAAAAAATAGGACTGGTGGTATAGCTTGGAGGTAGAGTGCCCCTGAGTTTCATCCCAGGTACCACAAAAAAAAAAAAAAGAAAAGAAAAAAGAAAAAAGAAAAATAAGAAAAGAAAAATACCAGAATGCCTTGCACATGGCAGAGTAAGCCCTTTTGTTTTGGTTACTTACGTAATACCAGATCTCAATGCATCGATTATGTTTGCTGTGAGTGATGGTTAAAAAGCCTCAAAAGCTGTAAGTTTAGCTGCTCTGTTTCACATGAGGACAGAGTCTAAGCCAGGCTCAGACTGCAAATACCTGGTTCACGGTATTCCCAAGTCTTAAAGGAAGAGCAGTTTGAGGGCAAGGGCAATTTGGTTCCGGTAGTTTGTAAAACTGGAGTTTAGAAAGGCCACAGGGCGGGCTGCGGGGATCTTGTGACTGTTACACAGAAGCTCGGTCAATGAGCCAGCTCACCGATGGCACTCAAGAGCAGCTCCAAACAGGGCACCTGCAATCCCAGTACTTGGGAGGCTGAGACAGGAGGGTAGGTTCGCAGCCAGCCTCCGCAATTTAGTGAGACCCTGTTTCTGTATAAAAAATAAAATAGGGAGACCCCGGGAGAAACCGGGCCCAGTACCCTGGGTCCCAGGTGGGGGTCGCGCGGGGCATGCCAATCAGGGCCCGGGTCGCAGGACTCTGGGCCCCAGGCCGGAATGCGCGTAGCACGCCAGACCCCTGGAGAAGCCAGGCACAGTAAGATGCTGGGTCCCGAGCGGGGTTCACGCGGGGCACGCAAGCCAGGGCCCGGGTCACGGGACTCTGGGCCCTGGGCTGAACTGCGCGTAGCACACCAGACCCCTAGAGAAACCGGGCCCAGTACCCTGGGTCCCGGGTGGGGGTCGTGCGGGGCACGCCAGCCGGGGCCCAGGTCGCGGGACCCTGGGCCCCAGGCAGATAGTGAGGACCACTCTGGACCCATGGGGAAACCGACTGGGTCACAGTGCTACTGAGTGCCTGATCCCACTACCTCCTCAAACCACATATACTGTCTTCTCTTATTAAAAAAAAAAAAAAAAAAGGAAAAGAAAAAGAAAAATATCGGAGAGGAGTTAAGAAAGCCGTTGCGGATGCCAGGACACTGGAAATGCAGACAAAACTTATCTAAATGCACTGGAACTTATGGAAAAATTCCCCGTGAAGGAGGACTGCTGTTTCTCTATATTGTTAAGAATCTTGGACATCACCTGTAAGGAGAGAGTTTAGCGGAGACCAAGGAGAAAGGTGGTGTTGAAAGCGGTCTCCGTGATGGCGGTGGAGACTTGTATTCAGGAGAAGCAGAAACCGGATCCTACCAACCTTATTTTATTATTATTATTATTTTTTTTGGTGGTACTGGGGTTCCTGGGAGCCCTTCTACCTCCGGGCTACACTCCCAAACCTATTTTCTATTTTTGAAACAGGGTCTCTTACACCAGCGCGGCTAGCTTCGAACCTGCGCGATCCTCCTGTCTCCGCCTCCCACGCGCGGGGATTACAAGCGTGCGCCACCACGCCCGGCCTACCAACCTTAGATTTTTGGAGAAATTACACCAAATGTCGAATGCTACCATCATGCATGCTTAGGAACACTGGACAACATTCAGAGTGGAAAAAGAGCCTGGGAAGGATTTGAAATGGTGGAGGCAGTGGTAATGGCAGTGGCCAGTACTCAGGGGAGGCAGAGATCTGATACATTGCACCTGGAACCTTTGAAGTAATAACCCCAGAGACAGTGATTGGAGCCTGCTGAGGGGTTAGGCCGGTGCCAGGGCCAATGGCCGACATCGGAGCCTGCCATGAGGCAAGGCAACTACTGGGGTCTCCAAGGCCAAGATCAGAGCCTGCCGAGGGGTTAGGCCGGTGCTGGGGCCAGCAAGGCCAGGATCGAGCCTGCCATGAGGCAAGGCCACTACTGGGGCCTCCAAGGCCGAGATCAGAGCCTGCCAAGGGGTTAGGCCGGTGCCGGGGCCAGCAAGGCCAGGATCGAGCCTGCCATGAGGCAAGGCCAGTGCTGGGGCCTCCGAGGCCAGGATAAGAGCCCACCGAGGGGTTAGGCCGGTGCCGGGGCCAGTGGCTGGCATCAGAGCCTTCCATGAGGCAAGGCTGCTACGGAGGCCTCCGAGGCCAGGATTGTAGCCTGCTGAGGGGTTAGGCCGGTGTTGGGACCAGCGAGGCCAGCATCGGAGCCTACCATGAGGCAAGGCCGGTGCTGAGGCCTCCGAGGCCAGGATAAGAGCCAGCCAAGGGGTTAAGCCGGTGCCAGAGCCAATGGCTGGCATTGGAGCCTGCCGTGAGGCAAGGCCACTACTAGGGCCTCCGAGGCTGGGATCGGAGCCTGCCAAGGGGTTAGGCCAATGTCGGGGCCAGCAGCCAGCATCGGAGCTTGCTGTGAGGCAAGGCCGGTGCTGGGGCCTCCAAGGCTGGGATTGGAGCCTGCCGAGGGGTTAGGCCGATGCCAGGACCAGCAGCCGGCATCGGAGCCTTCCGTGAAGCAAGGCCGCTACTGAGGCCTCTGAGGCCCGAGTGGAGCCTGCCGAGGGGTTAGACCAGGGCTGGGGCCAACAAGGCCGTCATCAGAGCCTGCTGTGAGGCAAGGCCGGTGCTGGGGTCTCCGATGCCGGGATCGGAGACTGCAGAGGGGTTAGGCCAGTGCTGGGGCCAGCAAGGCCAGGATCAGAGCTCATTGTGAGGCAAGGCCAGTGCTGGGGCCTCCGAGGCCGGGATCGGAGACTGCAGAGGGGTTAGGCCAGTGCTGGGGCCAGTGGCTGGTATTGGAGCCTGACAGGAGGCAAGGCCACTACTGGGGCCTCCGAGGCCGGGATCGGAGCCTACCGTGAGGCTAGGCTGGTGCTGGGGCCTCCGAGGCTGGGATCGGAGCCTGCCGAGGGGTTAGGCCGGTGCCGGGACCAGCAGCCGGCATCGGAGCCTTCCGTGAAGCAAGGCCGCTACTGAGGCCTCTGAGGCCGAAGCGGAGCCGGCCAAGGGGTTAGACCAGGGCTGGGGCCAACAAGGCCGTCATCAGAGCCTGTTGTGAGGCAAGGCCAGTGCTGGGGCCAGCAAGGCCGGGATCAGAGCTCATCGTGAGGCAAGGCCAGTGCTGGGGCCTCCGAGGCCAGGATCGGAGCCTGCCGAGGGGTTAGGCCGATGATGCTGGGGCCAATGGCTGGTATTGGAGCCTGACAGGAGGCAAGGCCACTACTGGGGCCTCCGAGGCCGGGATCGGAGCCTGCCGTGAGGCTAGGCTGGTGCTGGGGCCTCCGAGGCCGGGATCGGAGCCTGCCGAGGGGTTAGGCCGATGCTGGGGCCAATGGCCACCATTGGATCCTGACAGGAGGCAAGGCTGCTACTGGGGCCTCCGTGGCTGGGAGGGATCGGAGCCTGCCGAGGGGTTAGGCCGGTGCTGGGGCCAGCGAGGCCGGGAGGCTAGGCCGGTGCTGGGGCCTCCGAGGCCGGGATCGAAGCCTCCCGAGGGGTTAGGCCGGTGCTGGGGCCAATGGCCGGCATTGGAGCCTGCCGTGAGGCAAGGCCACTACTGCGGCCTCCGAGGCCGGGATCGGAGCCAGCTGAGGGGTTAGGCTGGTGTCGGGGCCAGCGAAACCAGAATTGGGGCCTCCCATGAGGCAAGGCCGCTGCTTGAGCCAGCGAGGTCTGGATCAGTCCACCAGGTAGCCAGGCCACTACTGGGGCCGTCAAGAGTGGGATCGGTATTTGCAACGCGGCATGCACAGAGAAATATCGCAGAAAATATAAATCAGATGCTTCCCCTAATCAGCAATAACTAGGAGGAAAGGGGCAACAGGAAGAGGTCGAGCTATAGAAAGGGCCCTATAGTGAAGCAACTAATGTGACCAATCAGAGGGTATGGAATAGGAGAGGATGGAGCCTCTTTAAAATGCAGGAGGTACATAAACAAATGTATCAAAGTTAATCACCAAAGAAGCATGGGATCGAGGGAGGGGGAGGGAATGGGATGGGGGCTGGATGAGGGCTGATTGGATGATGTGTGCTTGTATATCCTCTCAAGTCTTGTACTCCAATGTGATTGATATATGACTACAATGCACCAATTAAAAATAAATAAATAAATTTAAATAAAAATAAATAAATAAATAAAATAGGTCTGGAGGTGTAGCTCAGAAATAGATTGACCCTGTGTTCAATTCTCTATAACTACAAAACAGAAACAAGGAGCTTCAAACTTCTATCGCTGCTCTCCGTGGCATGTGTTAAGGCTGAGAAGGTCGACAGTGATTTCAAAGGTGGTGCTTTAAGGGCAGGGAAGAAATTGAACAGAAGGAAGAAGTGGCCTAGTTAAACACAGTAACCAAACCTAGTTAAATACAGTGCACACCTCTAATCCCAGTACTTGGGAGGCTGAAACAGGAGAATTGCAGGATTGTGGCCAGCCTCAGAAACTTATTGAGACCACTTCAAAATAAAAAATAAAAAAGGCTGGGGTATAGCTCAGAGATAGAACATCCCTAAATTCAAACTGTAGTACAAAAAAAAGGGGGGGAGCGGCTGGGGCAGAGCGTGGAGGCCAAATGCCCCTGGGTTCAGACCCTACAACAACAGTAACCAGTATCCACAATGCAAGGATGAGTTTAACCTGTTTATGAAGTATCCTAGTTTATAATGGGGAAAAATAAATAGGTAATGCTTTCATAAAAAACTGTTTGGGTCAATATAAAAAACACTTCTTTAAACCAGT
The DNA here is from genome assembly GCF_963383645.1 of Muscardinus avellanarius. Taxonomy (NCBI): domain Eukaryota; kingdom Metazoa; phylum Chordata; class Mammalia; order Rodentia; family Gliridae; genus Muscardinus; species Muscardinus avellanarius. The sequence continues at coordinate 18,970,414 of NC_137806.1, forward strand.
GTAGTTGGTGCACTCCTATAATCCCAGTACTTGGGAGGCTGAGACAGGAGGGTCACAGGTTCCGGAACAGCATCAGAAATGTAGTGAGACTCTCATCAACCTAGAGAGATTGTTTGATGATAAAAATATGAGTTGAGATGGAGCTCAGAGGTTCAATACCCCTGGGTTCAATCTTCAGTCCCCAAAAAACCCTTTTATTGTTGTTTTTTTGTTTTTTATGGGCGTGGTTCCAAACCCTTGAAGGGGGTCAGCTGACACCCCAGCTTTGGCAGCCAGCCTGCATTCATTCCTCCTGTTATTTCATACCACCAAAACGAATTTTTAAATTTCAAAGACCTTAAGGTTAGTGTTACCCATTCAAGTACTAGTGTGTGGTTATAATTCAACTGCTGGAACTGCAGAGTCTTGATGAAAACCAGTTGCCATAGCAGCGTTCCCCTCGCCACTCTCCGGGGACCGCGCTGGCTCTAGCCGTGGACAGCTGGAAACTCTTACATCAACACGCGTGAGAAAGTGCCCTGCAGCCCAAGACTCCCCCTGTGGTACCATACCGTACATTTCTATGGGAAAGAATTAGGCTTTCAGGGTCTCATGGGAATATGTTGGGGCAGGGAGGAGGCACAACCCATTAAGTTATGGTCTTCGAGATATTCAGACAAAGGAAATGTACGGCCCGATTCAAATGTAAGGATCCCATTCATTCAAACAGGGCCACTTAGCTTTACTCGCCCTCCACGGGAAGCAGCATTTGGGATGTAATATGTGGCTGGAAAAGAGCCGCTGACATAAGTCCCCAAATTCAACTCTAGCAAAGATCCTGCAATACGTTCATCTTTCCTAAGCCCTTTACTTTCAGAAAAATTATTTTTTTCCAACAACAAAGAAGTTGCATTTCTAAATTAAAATTCAAACCCCAGGTGCCGAGTCCTAGACTCAGTAGGTCAGGGATCATGAGAGAGTTAAGCCTAACATCAAGAAGTCATTTTGCTATCAAACCCACTCCTCTAAATTCTCCTGTATTCAACAGGAGATCACTAAGTCGCCGTTAGTGACAGCTGCCGGCCTCGCTCTGCTCTCCAAGGACCTCTCCTTTCTTCCCACTAGATCCGGGCTATCCTCTGCCTCTCCCTATGTGTCAACCCTTTGGCCTCAGCTTTATTTCAGTTTTCCCAAGACTGAAGTCATAGATACCACTTCCAGATTGCCGCAGGGCTAAGAATAGCGCTGCCTTTCCAGCTGACAGTGACAGTCCAGGAAATGCGATACAGATGCTCCCTGGCTGACAATGGTCTGACTTCAGTTTCTCAGCTTTACACTGTGCAAGCGCAGGAAGCACTCGGTAGAAACCATACCTCCAATCTGGGTTTGGATTTCTTCCCAGGATAGCCATGTGTAGGAGGATCTTCTTTTTTACTTTTATTTATTTTTCATTTATTTTTATGGTACTGGAGATTGAAACCTAGTTGTTCTACCTCTGATCTACACTCCCCAGGCCTACCTATTTTCCTTTTCATTTTGGAACAAGGTCTAAGCTGTGAAGAGCCTCATTAAGTAGCTGGCCACGAATCTGTGATCCTCCTGCCTCAGCCTCCCAAGCACTGGGATGGCGAGTGGCTACCACACCAGGCAAGGATCTTCTCTTCCAAGCTGCCAGCCACGCGATCTCAAGTGTAAACACACCAACACTACCATTGACGTACTGCAGTGAGTTCCATGATATTCAACGCATTATGAATTAGGTTTTGTAGTTAAATGATTTTGCCCAACTATAGGCTATGTGTTATAAGCGTATTTAAGGTAGTCAGGCTGTGCTCTGGTTAGGTTACAGATGCTGAGGGCATCTCTATTTACTTCTGAGGGAAGCCAATGTTTTACTAAATGTGAATCCAGAGACACAGCCCTCGTAGACAGATGTATAGGGAGGTGGGGAGGAAGGAAGAGGAATACTTACTTAGGATTGTAACTGATTTAAAAAGATACCTTTATTGTTTTGTAAACAGTTTAAAAAAGAAATATGTAGTACCTGTTGAATTAAATTTTTCATGATTTGGAAAATAAAACATCATTTTTCTACATATTCTCCTCCTATATATCCCTTGCAGTCATCTAAAGGGCTTTAGTATCAGGGCAATGGAAAGCTCTTCTGAGGATTCCACACCTTTGAACCTGCCTCTCTCCACCCATACTTAAAATGGCCGACAGCCACTAGCCCCGTAGAAGATGCAACCTTGATTTTTCTTTTCTTTTGAGTCTATCCACACTGATCGGCTTTGGGAAGTACTGGTGTCAGGTGAGTGTCTTCTCTATGTGGAACACTAACTAACAGCAAAAGGGAGACAACATGAAATTAACTCACTACTAAGCTGTGGCCTAATTTAGAATGAAGAAAAAGTAATCTGGGCAGTATGCATTAAACATATTTATAAGCAAGTCTATACAACACCATGCGGTGAATGTCTGGACTGTAGTTACAGCCGATGAAAGTCTGTTTCTCACTTGTGCTAATCAGCTCCCCAAAGCTCTACCTAAGTTAATCAAGATAACAATCTTCAAAATGGGGGCCCTGATTCAATTCAACCACCACCATGCAAGCACAACCCATCCTGTCTATTCACAGCCACAGGCCAGAACTGGCCCCAAGTTGACTGTCGACCTTTCCCAAGAGGGGCCAGAATAACCCCTGAATCTAACCCCCACCCTGCCACCTCCAGCTCCCATTCTCTGCCCTTTTAATTTCAGAACTGGCTGGAAGTAGAAGCAGCCCTGGATCTCACACACAGGAAAAGCTTAGCCAGTGATTCCACTATCATTGTTTTTGCTGTGAATACTATCATTATTATTGTTACATAAATATATACTGCCCTTAGCCACAGGGTTCGTAAAGGTTCTGGAACTACACTCTAATAATCATAAAAATAATGACACAACTAATATTTATTGATTTCTTATCAGCTGCCAGTGTGCTAAGCACTTTTGCTTAAACACAATCACGATGTCAAAGGTATGCAGTTATTGCAGTCATGGTAACAGTGGCACATACCTCCTGTAACTGACCTAACAAGCTCAAGTCGCTCACCCAAAGTCACTATTTAGTGGGCAGGGCTGAAATCTGAAGCTGGGAAGTTCTGACTTCGGGACCTCCACTCTTCCCTGCCAACCCGTCAGGTGGCAGCCTATTTACCCACGTTACTCTAGTAACGCAGTCCTCCTAACTTGGAACTCAGTGACGATGATCAGAGTATGACACCGTGCAAGGTCTAGAACAAGTCCTCACTGGAGCCCAGGGCTGGGACACTGTCTCAGGTGGTGACGGGCACCGGCGGCCGAGGCTGGGAACAGGCCTGGTTCCCAGCAATACACCAGCATCATCATAACGCCCTGCTGCCGGTCTCACTGCTCGTGCCCTCGCCCTTGCCCTCGCCCTGGAGGCACAGGCATGACTTCATTTTCAATGTATACTGCTGTGATATACCAAATATAAGTTTGTTTTTCAAACTTATATCTCCTGTTAATACTAGCTGTCTGGTCAGGTAACAAATACTAAAAGTATACTCCTTAGAAAATAAAGCTTTGAAATCCACGAAAAATAACATTTGAGTGAACAGTGACAATATCTACATTCACATTCTATTGCAAGACGCAAAAGTTCAGAAACATTTAAGGAACATCATTTCATTGAATGGTCCTCATATTTTTGCTGAAACATATAAAAATATTTTCTATAAATATACATAAAAGAAAATGTGCAAATTATCATATTCTATGGGAAAAGTTAGTCCATCCTCAATTTTTTTTTTAAATTATCTTTCAGGTCTGGGAAAAGGTCATTTCAAGCCTTCTGTCACTGCCATCTACACATTTAAATTGAGGGGAAAGTCTTCAAAACTTAATTTTTCAACCATTTAAAGTGAAAGCAAAGGCTGCAGGAGAGCGCAGGGCAGAGCACTTGGTAGCCGAGCAGCCCCTGGGCTGATCCCCAGCGCTGCAGAGGCGAGACATAAAACCCACTTGCAGTCAGTCACAATATGAAAGTCAACAACGTTCTTAAAATTGGTCAAGAATTGCATCAGAAAGAATTCAGAGCCGGAGACCCCAGTTTTCTTCTTCTTCCACGTCTGTTGGTAATGTCCGAAGTCCACGCCCCTCCTCCAGCTGAGCTTCTAGTTTGAATGCACTGAACACAGACCTCACAGTGCATTGTACTCCACACATTTTGATGGATCTGTAGGAAAGTGCTTCTGGCAAATGGTCATTAACCTCTTCAATCCCTAAGAACATAAGGGAAATAAAGGCTGGTTAAGATGGTCCAACTACTCCCAACTGCGCTCCCTGGACTCACCGGGTTTGTGGGTGTCCCTGCTACAACGCAGCGATCCCCAGAATCTCCACTAGAAGTGACCTGACGCTCATTCTCATGCACCTGGAGATATGTCTAGACTCTTCTTTAAAAATCAGTGATCCTGAGCCAGGCGTGGCGGCGCACGCTTGTACTCCCAGCATTTGGGAGGCTGAGACAGGAGGATCGCAGTTCGCAGACAGCCTCAGCTACTTGCTGAGGCCATTTGCAACTCAGTGAGACCCTGTTTCAAAATAAAGAATAAAAATAGGAATAGGGGTGTAACTTGGAGGTAGAATGCCTCTGGGTCCCATTGCCAGTACTGCCAAAAAAAAAAAAAAAAAAAAAATCAGTGATCATGGAGCTGGGCGTGGTGGCACATGTGTATAATCCCAGTATTTGGGAAGCTGAGATATAGCTTGGATGTAAAACACCCCTGAGTGGTTTAATTCCCAGTACTGCAAAACAAACAAACAAACAAACAAACAAGGCTGAATGTAAAAAGCAAGCAAGCAGCCAAGGGCTACCTTACAGCATAACACCACTTTAATACCATTCGGACACCAAGCTAAAAAAAGAGTGCTACACAGATGCACAACATGGCAGAACATGTATCATGAGAAGGCAAGAAGACAAGAAACAAATACAAGGAAATGGCTACTTCTGGGGTAGAGATAGCAAATTCATACTGAATGGTCTTCAGTTCTTAAGCCAAGAGTAAGACTGAATATTCATTTTATTATTTACTCTAAAAATTGTCTTTATATGTATTCTTTTGTGAGCACCAAATATCACATGATTAAAAAAATTAAAAGATTTTTAAAATAAATAAATTAATTAATTTAATTAATTTTAATTAATCTAGTTAATTTAAAAAATTAAAAGATTAAAAAAAATTTTGGTGCTCTTTTGTGAGCACCAAATATTACATGATTAAAAAATTAAAAGATTTTTAATTAATTAATTTAATTAATTTTTAATTAATTTAAAAAATTAAAAGATTAAAAAAATTTCAGCCAGGCGTGGTGGCGCACGCTTGTAATCCTAGAGCTTGGGAGGCGGAGACAGGAGGATTGCGCAGGTTTGAAGCCAGCCTCGGCTACTTAGTGCGGCTCTCAGCAACTTAGTGAGACCCTGCTTCCAAATAAAAAGTAAAATAAGTCGGGGTGTAGCCTGGAGGTAGAAAGCTTCTGGGATCAACTCCCAGTACCACTAAAAAAATTAAAAAACAATAGACAATAAAGACTGAGTTTAGCTGGGCGTGGTGGCACACGCTTGTAATCCCCGCGCTTGGGAGGCAGAGACAGGAGGATCGCGCAGGTTCGAAGCCAGCCGCGCTGGTGTAAGAGACCCTGTTTCAAAAATATAAAATAGGTCTGGGAGTGTAGCCCGGAGGTAGAAGGGCTTCCAGGAACCCCAGTACCACCAAAAAAAATAAAATAAAATAAAGAATAAATAAAAAATAAAGACTGAGTTTAGCCGGGAGTGGTGGCTCACCTTGTAATCCCAGCATTCAGGAGGCTGAGACAGGAGGATTGCAGTTTGCAGACAGCCTCAGCTACTTAGTGAGGCCCTCTGCAACTCAGTGAGACCTGGTTTCAAAATAAAGAATAAAAATAGGGCAGGGGGTTTGGCTCGGAGGTCAAATGCCCCTGGGTTCCGTTCCCAGACCCGCAAAAAAATAAAAAATAAAAATAAATAAATAAATAAATAAAGACTGAGTTTAACACTCCAGGACGGACGGGGCCAGTCCCACAGGATGAAGTGGAAGCAGTTACCGCATGGCCCTTGCTCTGTACCTCTGGAACCTGTGACCTGCCTTGAGCTCTTTTTAGACAACCATAATATACTTGGCAGCTATCTGTTGATCTTACAAAATTCAAGGAACTTGGCCAGTTCTTCTCCAGTGTGTAACGTTTCAAAGACTTTTTAAAAACTGATACAAGAAAATCACTATTAAATGTCACTCGGGGGCCGGGGGTCTAAGAGACTGACAGGGCACTTGCCGAGCTGTCTGAGGTCTTCTGTTGAAGCCCCAGCACTGCACGCACGGGAGCGAGCGAGCAAATGTCACCCAGTGTCTTCCATCTCATCCTTCAGTGTTTGAAGCCCTCTGCTGGCATTTGGTGTTTAGTCTTTTGTTGTTTTTTTTTTTCAGCTTTCTCGGTGGGCGTCCACCACTAGGTAATGCTGTCCAAGTCATTATCCACATTCTCCGAATGCTTTACAAACAACTACAGACAAGGGCAGAAGTCTGCAAAGCGCCACTTTAGAGCTCCCTCCAGCCTTGGGAAGGATTTGCAATCAGCAAAGAACCCCATTAGCGCGTGCTTAGACCTGAAATGTCCCCCGGGGCTCCTGTGTTGAAGGTTGCGCCCTGGCTGGCGGTCCCTGGAAAATGGTGGAAATGTCAAGGGGTAGGGCCTCGTTGGAGGACAGTAGTCACTGGGAGTGCGCCTTTAAGGGAATCGTCTTGTCCCTTCTCCCTTCTGCCTCCTCCTCCTATAAGTTCCCTTGTTTATAAGAAGAGACTTCATCAAAATGCTTTACTCAAATCTCTGTAGCAACAGCAATGCTGATTACTAAACAATGACAGCAGAAAGCAGCTGAATTCTAAGGACCCCAAGGAAGGTTAGCACAAATTACTCTAAGGTGTCTCACCTTGGGGCCACAAAAACTCAAACTACCCATCTTCCATTCAATACAAAAAGCAATGAAATCGTATGCTCCTAGGCCAAGCACAGACTATGCTTAGGTCTAAAATATTCATTATTGGAAGTAAAAGTCTAAAGCAACTGCCTTATCCTCAACTAGCATTCTCTCAAAAATTCATTTTCATCCCTCAAATTGATACACTGAGGTATTATCTTTAGTAAAAAACGGCTTGATAGCTCCGTGGAAGGAGAATGTGTGGTTAGAGTTACACAACAGAAGAGCACATCTGGAAATCTGGGGAGAAAACATTAAAAATAGCCTAAAACTATATGCAGATATAACAGACACCTTAAAACATCGACAAGCATTTAGAACTCTCTGGAGTTATCTAAGCATTCAAGTAACACTTATGTTCAGTGAAATCACCAAAAATAAACAGCAGCAACAAAATCCCTGAAAAAACTGGTCCCCCAGGAAACAGATAATGCAAATGTAAGTTACGTCTCTAAGCTGAGCTACTAATCTAACAGACTCAACAGCAGCGAGCATGATTTTGAAATACTTAAGAATGCTTTTTGGGTTCAAAGACCATCTACATGACGCTATTCGAGAACTAGGGGCACAGAGAGGCTTGCTTTCAGGTGACTCTTTCAATGTGATTTCCTTTGCTCCTACTTGTGCTCCCTGTGCTACTCAGGCATTTGCTTTAAGATACAGACCCTTCTTTCTCATTGCCCAGCTTCTCCTGCTGTGAATTCCAGTCATGTGTGTACAGAACCGTGATCTGTAACCATGGAAACACATGTGTTTTCACTGACTTGGCACTGAAGTTTCCTGCAGGAAGAGGTGAAAGAGGCGGAGCTGGACAGGTGAGCTCCCTAAAGAAACGCCAAGAAACTGACAGCTGCACAACGTGGCAAGACAGGGATGGGCAGTAGAAAGCACAGGCCGCGGGAGGAGCGCTGCATGGTAACGGAACTCCTGCTCGCTCCTTACAAAGGTCAGTCCTGAAGCTTATTTACACTCACTGTGATTTAAAAACAGAGACAAGGACTGGGTGTGGTGAGCACACCTATAATCCCAGCACTTGGGAGGCTGAAACAGGAGGATTGCAGGTTAGTGGCCAGCCTTAGCAGCTTAGCAAGACGCTGTTTCAAAATAAAAAATTAGCCTGGCATGGTGGTGCACGCTCGTAATCCCCATGCTTGGGAGGTGGAGACAGGAGGATCGCGCATGTTCGAAGCCAGCCACGCTGGCTTAAAAGACCCTGTTTCCAAATATTAAAAAAGCATAAAATAGGTCTGGGAGTGTAGTCTGGGGGTAGAAGGGCTTCCAGGAACCCCAGTACCACCAAAAATAAAATAAAATAAAATAAAATAAAATAAAATAAAAATTAAAAATTAAATAGGCCGGGGGTGTAGCTCAGAGGTAGAGTGCCCATGAGTTCAATCCCCAGTACTAGTATTCTGCCTAGAATGTTTCCTACCAAAAGGCTGTGAAACTCAGTAGGACACTATAATAAACTATTATACTAAGGACTGACAGTACATAGCATAGATTTTTAAAGGTGTGTAATCTCAGGACAATAGTTATTTTGCAAAAAGAAACAAATCTCTTCAATTAGACCCCTCAGGATTTCGGTTTCCAACTGCTTGTGAATGCCTAAGCAAGTAAAGCTGCTTAGCTGAGCTTATGACAAATGTCTTAAAAGCTGGTATACCACCATTTCATTCTTACTTTTACAATATATTTAATTAATAATCTTTACTCAGTGCCAAGCATTGCCCTAGGCTCTGAAAATATAGCACACAAAAGAAGGAAACCCGAAAATCCCCACTTTCACTAAAGAGAGAAGATAGACAAGAAACAATATACATTTGTAAAACAAACAATAAACATGTCCAGGGATGATAAATGCCGTGGATGGAAAAAGTGAAGGAAGGAAGGGATGCGAGTGGTGTGTGACTCTGTGAACGGGGGCACCGCTGCTGGACTCTGCCCACACAACCGCTGTATACGCATAAATCACTGCTCGGCAGCAACACAAGCCGATCGCATTTTAACTGAGTCAGGCTGGGTGCTGCGCTGATGAGACTGGAGACAAGCGGGGCAGAAGCTCAGGGACTGGAGAGGACACGGGCAGCCGGACCTGGTGGCAGCAAGGGAGCTGGCGGGAAGGGATCAGGCCCAGATCTACTCTGAATAGGAGGAAAGATGGGATACGGTCTGTAACAAAGAAAACCAAGGATAATTCCAGGTCCTGTGTGCTTTAAAACACACCCACATAATCAGTTTTGAAGTCATGTGCTTACTCCTTCCAATCCTTAATTCCCATTTCCCAGAGGCAATCCCCATTATATCTCTTATGACCTGGTAGTTACTGCCTTATCTCTGAATTCTATACTGACAGTCCTTGATTTTTCTGGTTTAGACATTAGCTACTTACTCGACTCTGAAGCAGGACTTAACTGGCTTAAACCACACCTGGAAGCACGTTCTCCAACCTTCTCAAATCATAACTCTAAGTGAAATCAATATTCAGAGTTAACCTCAGAAAGGCCATTCAAATGTCTGTCAGAGTACAGCCCGGTGGTGTATCATGATGACCTCTCCTTTCATAGTTTTTTTCCCTTATTTTTTCCTGTTTTGGGTCTATTCTCTGACAATGAGATTACGTTTGATATGAGCAAACACTATGAAATGTAATCTCTCCTACTTTCCCTGGAAACTTCTGTCTTCTCACTCCACGCTGGACCTCCTTGCGCTGCTTCTGACACAGACCGCCCTTTACCTTGACCTCAGGGTTCCTCTCACCCTGCTCTGAGCTAGACTGACTCCTGGATCCTCTGGTTTGTTCCCTCACTGTGGCGGAGGTCACCCTCACACGGAGGCGGCGCACCAGAGTCCTGGCTGCACAGGCCCACGCCCAGCCCCACCGCGGTCATCTCCGTGGCCTGGTGAACCTGCTGCTCGGTGCCTCCACTTGTGAAATGGGGAAATGGTGGTAAGCAACTCCTCCTGCTGCTCTGAGTGCTGACACAAAGCACACAACACGCACTACGTGTTAGCTGTGATGACGATTATACAGAGGAGTACATGAGAGGTCACTTTTTAGGACTTTACCTGCCCAGAATGTCATTATCCTATAATCACGTTTTTAATTTTATTATTTATTTACTTGTTTATTTTTCATTACTAGGGATGGAACCCAGGGGGTATTCACCTCCGAGCTACACCCCCAGCCCTATTTTTCATTCTTTATTTTGAAGCAGGGTCTCACTGAGTTGCAAAGGGCCTAAGTGGCTGAGGCTGTCCGCAAACCCGGATCCTCCTGTCTCAGCCTCCCAAATGCTGGGATCACAAGCGCGCGCCACCACGCCCGGCTTCTACAATCACTTTTGACTGGCAGTTCAGGTGGAAAGGGGATTCTGAGTTGGAAGTTATTTCCCTTGCTGTGTTAAAGGAACTTCCTTGTGCTTTCTTTAGCTTCAAATATCACTAATAAGGAGTATGATGGCATTTCAATTCGAGAACCTCTGTGACCTTTTTCTTTTCCCTAATTTGAGAAGAATTTCATTTATTTGACCACCAGGCCTTCACAGAGGGTGATCTGGCCTTTTTCTCAAGTATGTGATTGAGAAATATAAGATTTTATACCATAAAATGTCTATTTCCTATCAAGTAAGCTCCAGTTTAAAAAAATCATGGAACAGTTTAGATCAGCACTGTTCAGAAAGTAATTCCACAACATACTAATGTGTGATGTTAAAAAGTGGTATTACCACCCGGCGTGGTGGCGGACCTTGTGATCTCCACGCTTGGGAGGCGGAGACAGGAGGATCGAGCAGGTTCAAAGCCAGCCTCAGCTACTTAGTGAGGCTCTCAGCAACTTAGTGAGACCCTGTTTCCAAATAAAGTATAAAATAGGCTGGAAGTATAGCCCGGAGGTAGAAAGCTTCTGGGTTCCACCCCCAGTACCACACACACACACACAAAAAAAAAAAACAGTGGCATTATTATCATTGGGCGTGGTGGCGCACACTTGTAATCCCAGCGCTTGGGAGGCTGAGACAGGAGGATCACTCAGGTTTGAAGCCAGCCTCAGTTACTTAGTGAGGCTCTCAGCAACTTAGTGAGACCCTGTTTCCAAATAAAATATAAAGTAGGTCTGTGAGTATAGCCCGGTGGTAGAAAAGCCCCTGGGTTCCACCCCTGTACCACATACACACAAAAAAGTGGCATTATGTAAGATAAATGTGAGCCAGAAAGCTGCGCATGGTGACACATGCTTATAATCCCAACATTTGGCAGGCTGAGACAGGAGGATCGCGGTTCATGGACAGCCTCAGTTACTTAGTGAGGCCCTTTGCAACTTTGTGAGACCATTTCAAAATAAAGAATTAAAAAATCAGGCTGGGGGTATAGCTCGGAGATAAAATGTCTCTAGGTTCTATCCCCAGTAACACACACACACACACACACACACACACACACACACACACACACACACACACACACAAGTGAGCCATATATTTTCTTTAAAAATGTACTGTTTCAATACTCCGGGAAGTAATAAACAGGTAGATGGTTTTTATCAAGCAACAACCTGCTATGAGGATGTGGTTCATCGCAGCCACGTGTAGCAGGCTGGAAGCACCTGACCTGCACTGTGACGTGCGATTCGAGCACTGTTGTATATACAGCAAACGGATCAAGCTGTGATCACTCACTGCAGCGAATGTTTCTGCTGCACGAATTTTGGCAATATTATATTAGAAATCTGCAAACCGTGGACAAATAGAGTTGGCAAATACTAGCATGAATGAAATGTGCCAAAACCTGAAATATGTACTGGAATAATTGACATGAAAATGTTGGAATGCTGTCTTTACCAGGAGGTTACAAAGTGGAGGTTACTGAAAACAACTTGTCAGAGATTATTAGAAAAAATGTTTCCTTTTGTAACAGCAAAGTTTAAGAAAAAGTATTTGGGAGTGGCTATTATTCCTTAATCTTCCAACCCCCCCCCAAAGGAATCTGTGTGTAACAAAGGGCACATATCAATTAGGCTACACATACCAGGGAGGATAACAGAGGGAGAAAAAGACACACTCAAACTGAGTAAGTGTGTGTGTGTGTGTGTGTGTGTGTGTGTGTGTGTGTGTGTGTCTGGGGATGGAACCCAGGGGCATTCGACCTCCAAGCTCCACCCCCTGCCCTATTTTTTATTCTTTATTTTGAAACAGCATCTAAGTTGTGGAGGGCCCCACTAAGTAGTTGTGGAGGGCCTCACTAAGTAGCTGAGGCTGTCCGCAAACCTCGATCCTCCCTCCAGTCTCAGCCTCCCAAATTCTGGGATTACAAGCGTGCGCCACCACGCCCACCTTAAACTGGATAATTTGATGCTGATAGTTCCATGGACTTTACAGATGAATGAGAAGGACTCAGGACTAACAAGGGACAGTCCAGGATCCTACAGCTGGCAAGCTGGCAATCCTGAGACGCTGTGGCCAACCCAGCTTATGAAGGAGCAGTGGAGGAGAGTGCTCTCACCAAGCTGTTAAGGCCGGCCTCAAACCTCCTATCTCAGCCTCCCCAGTACTGGGATTACAGGCACATACTATTTTTCAAAATAAAAATACAAAACAGGCCAGCCTCCCAACTACTGGGATTAGAGGCACATACTATGCCTGGCTTAAGTGTAGTTTAAAAAGGAAATGAGCCCGAGGGAGGTGGAAATCATACCACTATTTACAAAATGAAATGCTTTCCTTAGGAAAAAGTACCTAATTACATAGACTTTTGTGCAATATAGTCCAGCCACGGTATACGTGAACACAGTTAGCCGATCTAACCCTTGAAATCTGTGCTCTACTGTTAAGGCCAAACGTTTCTACTCAAAGCTTTTGACTTTATAGAGTCACTGGAGGTGATTAAGAAATGAAATGTGCTTGAATTTGCATAAGTATATTTCAACTCTACGAAGTGTACAATTCACATGTGGGAGCCGGGTTGCCATCGTATTTTAAATGCTAGTGCGTATGAACAAGGCATAAAGCATGACATGCAAATCAGCACCCAGCACTTGGAACTGAAATATACACAGTAAGATAATCCATGAATATGGAACGACCTCTGGCACAAAATCTCAAAGTACTTTACGATTTTTAAGTGTAAAAACTTTGAATTTTAAGTAAACTTTCAGAGTATAATCTTCAAGTTTTAGAATTACCATCCGCACAAGTCATTATACAGACACGATCTGGGATTTATGACAGTTTGGCAAAACTAGGTTATAGTTGGTTTTATTTTTCCACCAAGGAGAAAACTTCAGCCCAACAATGCAAACATGTTTATGTGGGGCACATATAACTTTAAGAAAGTAGAAACATATTCGAGAGGCATTATTAGATGTAACTTAAAAATGACTCTAACCGGGCGTGGTGGCGCACGCTTGTAATCCCCGCGCTTGGGAGGCAGAGACAGGAGGATCGCACAGGTTCGAAGCCAGCCGCGCACGCTGGCTTAGGAGACCCTGTTTCCAAACAAAAATGTAAACATAGGTCTGGGAGTGTAGCCCGGAGATAGAAGGGCTTCCAGGAACCCCAGTACCACAAAAAAAAAAAAAAAAAAAGACTCTAAGCCGGGTGTGGCGGCGCACCCTTGTAATCCCAGTACTTGGGAGGCTGAAACAGGAGGATTGCAGGTTTGCAGTCAGCCTCAGTGATTTAATGAGGACCTCTGCAGCTTAGCAAGACTGTGTTGCAAAATAAAAACTAAAATAGGGCTGAGGGTTTAGCTCAAAAGTAAAAGAAAAAATAAATAAATAAATAAGGGAAGGAAGGAAGGAAGGAAAGAAGGAAGGGAGGAAGAAGAGCGAGAAGAGGAAACTAAGAAATTATTCTAGGGCTGGGCATGGTTGCCCACACCTGTAACCCCAGTGTATGAGAGGCTGAGACAGGAGGCTCACATGTTAGAGGCCAACCTCAGCAATTTAGCAAGTGAAGCTCTGTTTCAAAGTAACAAAAGAAGCTGAGCCCTTCCTTGTGGTGCACGCTTGTAATCCCCACACTTGGGAGGTTAGCAGAAGGATCGCACAGGTTCGAAGCCAGCCTCAGCTACTTAGTGAGAACCTGTTTCCAAAATATAAAATAGGTCTGAGAGTACAGCCTGGAGGTAGAGGCCCTAGGTTCCACCCCCAGGACCACACACCAAAAAAGTTAAAAATAAAAAAAGCTGAGGTGTAACTCAAAGATAGAATGTCCTTGGGTTCAACTCCTAGTACAAAACAAAAACATAATTGCATGCGCTGAAGTGAAGCCTTTGCTCTCCATACAGTTTAACCTAGTATAGCCACAGTTCAACCTACCTATTATTAGATCTACACCCAAAGTAACAAGGTAGGATTTACTGTAAGATGCTCTAAGCTTGCTGCTCTTTAAACTGCAAAATTTTCCTGATGAATCCACTGAACTTGCTTCTAAGTCTTTAAAAAAAGCTAACTGCTAAAGTAATTAAAACAAAACACTCCCCTTCTTCCATGCCATATAGAAGCTAAGGGCTTCACTTTGTTCAGGGAGGGCGCCGTAGCACTGGGCAAGCGCAGACCCAGCCTCTGGGGGCGCACGTCGGGCACGCTGCACAGCAGCGCTGCCGACGTGAGGTTTCGCCTTCTGCAGTTCCAGGACTCCGCCAACCGCCGCCACCGTGGCCTGCAGAAGGTGAAAGTGCCTCCGCCGCGCACCTCACTCCATGGCGCCCCTCGGGAGGCGTCTTCGCAGAGCCCAAAGAGAATGGAGGGGCCGAGAGAGGGCCACCTAGCCCCATGCGGTACTATGATGACTCTTCCATGGGATTGTTATTGTTAGTTTCTTACTCTGCCTAATTTATAAGTTAAATGTCATCATAGGTGTGTATCTAGGAAGGAAATCTAGTACACACAGGCTCAGTACGACCTGAGACCAGGGAACCACTGCGATTCTTTCCTTGCTCTCGAGACTTTTAAGCTGGGAGAATGCGCCTTAGCGCACATCCCGTCCCTCCAAACTGCTCACCTGAATGTACTTCCGCTGAGTTTCATCATTTAAAACATGCGCAACATGCTTTGAAAAGATCTTTTCTCTGCCGGTTCTGGCATGGATGCCAACCATGGTCACACCGATGGGCCAGGGAGCGTTCCCAATGGCCATCTGCAGGTAAGCGTCGTTCGCCTGGGAGGAGAGGGGGAGGGTCAGAAAGGGACGAAGACTGTGCCGCCCCGATTGCCATTCAAGTATTCACAGCTCTTTATGACATAATTTTCACCCATTCTTGGGCATGCTGAAAATATTATGTTCCTATCTCATATACAAGAGATTAAAATACGGAGTGACTAACTGCTCTGCCCAGTAACACGACCACAAAGAAACAAGCCAAAGCTGAGGTTGTGAGTAAAAAAGACAACTTTTCCTTTTGCACTAGAAATGAACACATTTCAGATGCAGAACTGGCAGGCAGCTCATTTGAGGCACTGACAGAAACTCTAGGCTGGGTCTCCAGTAGCCCGCCCTCTCCACAGCTGGCTGTTAGGAAGCAAAGGCAAACTGGTTAGTCATCATCCGGTCTGAAACCATGTCCGTACCCCGGGGACACAGCACTGCAGATCCCTGCACCAGCGGGGCCCTGTGCTGGGCGGCCTCACATCCCTGCCAGGCGTAAACAGGCTGAGCACTGGCCCCGAGCCTAAGACTGAAGGATGAGATTGGTTTGCGTCTCAAGCTTCTCACTGCGGCCCCCAAGCCTACCAGTTGTCAAGAATCTTAAAATAAAGGCTACAGAAAGGAAAGAAACCAATGAGGACAAATGGCTCTTTTTCTTTTTGGTTCTAGGGATCAAACCCAGGGGCATCCTACCTCCAAGCTACACTCCTCAGCCCTTTTTATTTTTTATTTTGAAAGAGGATCTCACTCAGTTGATGAAATTGTGGTCCTCCTGTCTCAGCCTCCGAACTACTGGGATTATAGGCATCTGCCCTCATGCCTGGGTTGGAAGATCATTTGCTACCCTGAAGATAAATTTCAACTTGATCTCAAGAGATTTTTAAAAGTGATTTTAAAAGGGCATATGCACATTTTTATCACTGATTTTTCTGTGTATAAATTTTGACACCAGGCCTTAACTGATAACAATTCCAGTATTCAAACCGGGCACACAGGCTGGTCATACCAGTACTAGGGAGGCTGGGACAGGAGGACCACAGGTTCCAGGCCAGCCTCAGAGACTTAGGCCCTTCACAACTTAGTGAGACCCTGTTTCAAAATAAAAAAATAAGATAGGGCTCAGGATAGAGCTTAGAGGTAGAATGTCTCTGGGTTCAATTCCAAGTACCCCCTTACACACACACAAATTATAATAATTAGTTTCCCTAAAATTCCAAAGAAAATAGTCCAAATACATTAATAAAGTTAACTGGATTTTTCCATAGTTTACACAAAACAAGTTTTAACCTGGTTCTGATCTATAATCATGAGAAAAAAATCAGAGGAAAGGCACCACTCGGCAGGCGGCGACATGCGCGTTTCCGTGGTGACGTGACCTCATCGGCCTTAACAACGATCATCCTTAGTGAGAGGTACAGGACTGATGGCCACTCAGGATGGGACGCGTAGGAGATCGCACCAAGTGTCCGTGTTTACACGGAGGCAAGTCGTTCCTCACCCTTCCTTGTCAGCCTAGCTCTCAATCACAGACACATCAGATCCCCAGAAAGCCAGCAGTCCCCTCTCCCCTTCCCTGGTGCTGGAGTTGCTACAGTGCAGTCCTCTCCTCCTGACCTCTGGCGAGGCAGAGCCAACACGGGCCCCTCCGCACAGTCTGCCTCCAGTCCCCAGTCCCCGTATTCCCTCTTACCAACTGACTGCCCCACAGGCCCAGGCCACGGAGGGCTTCCCACTGCCGCCTCCTCCCAGAGCTTGCAGGAGTCAAGACCCTGGGGCGAAGGAGGCCAGCCCTCCCCGCCAGGGCTGCTGCTGCTGCAGTGCTGAGAAGGGAGAGGAGAATCGGCCTTCCTCCAACAGGTTCCCCATAGAAATAATCACAAAGAGCAGCTCAATTCCATGGCTCCTTCGGCAAAATACTATTATAAACGGCTTTTACAGCTGGCCTGGGAAACTAATCTATATAAAATTGTTTCTGCATGAAAATTTGTCCTCAGTCATAACAGACAATTTATAAACGCTGAAGTTCAATTTCATTGATGAAATGAACACTGCTCTGAAAAACTCAGGCTCTGAGGAACCACGCATCCCACTTTAAAAAAGACTAAGAAGGCTGGGCCTGGCGGTGCACACCTGTAACCCCACGACTTGGAAGGCTGAGACAGGAGGATTGCAGGTTTGAGGACAGCCTCAGCAAGTAGTACCACAAAAATAAATAGAAAGCACAGTTATTGTCTGAAGGTTTATTATTTATGCCTAAAAATACTGCCGAGAAAACAATAGAAAATAAAACTTTTTTCACTATTTGCTCATTTTACATCTTTTCTTTAATGTACTAGCAAACTGTTCCATTTCAAAGGAACATCACGTAACCTAGCTGTGCTCATAATTTAAATGCGTAGCATAACGTACCTTCACATATTCCCTCTGCAACATGAATTTAATAATATCTGTTATTGATTCCTTAATATCAGCAGGAAGATTCTAGAAAAGAAAAAAGGGTAACTAATTTTGGCAGCTACTGGATAGTAAAAAATAAATAATATTTATTCTAAATCTATATTTTTAAAAATCAGCCAATGAGAGCATTTTCTGGGAAACCTCACCCTTTTCCGGAGCTTTCTAAAAAGCGGCCTGAGATAGGACTCGGTCTGCTTCTGAGTGGCGCTGTTCAGCTTACCCTGCACGCTGCGCTTGACATAGTCCTCTCTGGCATTCAAGTCTTTAGCCCAAACGCCAAGAAGAAACTGTTGAAAGAATGGATAAATTGAGACTACAGTGCCGCCCAGTGGTCAGTGGGCTTAAAACCCTCTATTAAACACACACACACACACACACACACACACACACACACACACACACACATCCTTAAAGCGGTCAGTAGACTTAAAAACTTTCTAACACACACACACACACACACACACACACACACACTCTCTCTCTCTCTCTCTCTCTCTCTCTCTCTCTTTTTTTTTTTTGGTGGTACTGGGGTTCCTGGAAGCCCTTCTACCTCCGGGCTACACTCCCAGACCTATTTTTTATATTTTTGAAACAGGGTCTCTTACGCCAGCGCGGATGGCTTCGAACCTGCGCGGATGGCTTCGAACCTGCGCGATCCTCCTGTCTCCGCCTCCCAAGCGCGGGGATTACAAGCGTGCGCCACCACGCCCGGCCTCTCTCTCTCATTCTTAAAGCAAATCTCTTGGTTGATTAAAATACCATCAAATATATTTACTGAACTATTTCTGCCTACTTTGGCATGTATGTTTCAAACTAATACCTTTACCAAGTCACAAACGTTCCTAGCGTATGTGTTATAGTCCGAGCTCAAGATACTCTACTTCCTCAAAAGGGAAAAAAAACTATCAAGTTTCTTAGTTAACTATCTGATTAAATAAGCTTTTAAAATATTATTATTTGTACCTACTATGTAAAATTTGACCAATCTTGATTTATCATCCTTAATACCACGTACAATGTTCAATTTTACCCATCTCCCAAGTATGTGGTATTATTTGGATTTCTTACTTAAAGCAGTAGACAACTCACTTAAAAATTCCCACTAAGCCGGGCGTGGTGGGCACGCTTGTAATCCCCGCGCTTGGGAGGTGGAGCCAGGAGGATCACACAGGTTCAAAGCTAGCCGCGCTGGCGTAAGAGACCCTGTTTCCAAATAAATATATAAAAACAGGTCTGGGAGTGTAGCCTGGAGGTAGAAGGGTTCCCAGGAAACCCAGTACCACCAAAAAAAAAAAAAGAAAAGAAAAATCCCACTAAAGCACCTGGCAAGAAGAAAAGGAAAAAAGGACTAAAAATAAACAGACTCTGACCCACCCCTCCCACTCTTTACTCTTAAACCCAGAAAACAACGTTAGCACCCCTTGGGTATAACTGTGTACCCAGCACCCTTTCCAGAGGCAGGTAACGGTGACAGACAAGGACATACTCCTCTCTGACGACCACAAAACCAGAGACCATCACTCACAGAGGAAAACTGCACACCAGTCCTGGACAGGGAATTTCCTGGACAGGGAATTTCCTGTCCAGCCTTTAAAAAATATAAGAACAGTTCTTAAATATCCCAAATTCGCTCCTTCCCTTGCCTACAATACGCACCTTCAGGAACTTGGTGATGATGTCCATGTCCTTGTGATCATCGCCTTTCCCGAGAGACTCCCCCAGGGCCTGGGCAATGAGAAACAATATTTCTGTCACTTATCACGGAGCAAAAACTGAACATAAAAATGTTTGATCAACACTACGTTACATACGCTGTTCAATTTTTATTTAAAAATCTGTTGGAATTTCTAGACAAGTTATACTGATTTGTCACTAATATAGAGCACTTTTGTATTTTATTTTTGCATGGTGCTGGGGATTGAACCCAGAGGTTTTCTACTTCCAAGCTATACCCCAGCTCTATTTTCTTTTGATTTTGAAACAGGGTCTTGCTTAGTTGCTGAGGCTGTCCTCAAACCTAATTCTCCTGTCTCAGCCTCCCAACTGCTGGGATTGAGTGTCAGCCACCACACCCGGCTAGAGCAAGGGTTTTTTTTTTTTTTTTTTTTTTTTAATGAATCAAAAGACAAGAAGGGTAAGGGTGGTGACTCCAAATGCATATGAGATTTGTTTGAGGGGAAACAAAAATGTTCTAAAATTAGATTGTGATGATGGTGATATCATCCTGCGGGTATATTAAAAATCGACTGAACTGCATAGTCTAAATGGGTAAACCACTTGGTATATGAATATATCAGTAAAACTGTAAAAAAAAAAAAAAAAAAAGAAAAAAACAAGAAGCTGGGCACGGTGGTTCATGCCTGCAATCCCAGTTCTTGGGAAGCTGAGACAAGAGGATAGCAGGTTCAAAGCCAGCCTCAGCAACTTACAAGACCTTGCTCCAAAATAAAAAAGTCTGAGGAAGCAGCTCAGAAGCAGAGTGCCCTGGATTCCAGTCTCAGCACCACCCACAGAGAAAGAGAGAGAAAGGGAGAGAGGGAGGGAATGAATCCATCTGCCTGACAACTGGTTGCTGTACCAACTGCTTCAGTAAAGTGTAGGGTCACCAGAGAGGATGAGGAGGGAGACGATGAACACGACAAGCTCTTCAGCTTCGACCCAACTCCGATGAGAATACTTACACATGCAAGAGCCAGACTATCACAACACAATATAATTTATGTAACTAAAACATGTATCAAAAAACTGTATCAACATGACCAGGTGTGGTGGCACATGGCTATAATCCCAGCTACTCCAGAGGCTGAAGCAGGAGGATTGCAAGTCTGAGACCAGCCTCAGCAACTTAGGGAGGCCATCTCACAATAAAACTTTATTAATTTTTTGTTGTTGTTGTGCTAGGGATTGAACCCAAGAAAATACTACCTCCACACTACAGGTAAATAAAATAAAATAAATAAAATCAGCACAATTTTATTTTCTATTTAGAAACTGAATCTGATTAAGTTGATGTGAGCCTCACTGAATTTCTGAGGCTGGCTTCAAATCTGTGATCCTCCCATCTCAGCCTCCCAAGGACTGAAATAACAGGAATGCGCCACCAAGTCGGCCTCAAATAAAATGTTAAAAAAAGAGCGGGGCTGTAGCTCAGTGGTAGAGCATCTGCCTACATGCATAAGGGCCTGGGTTCAATGCCCACTACCAAAAGAAAATAAAATATTATATGTTATACTACACTGCAGGCTTTAGAAGAACACCAATAAATAAGAGAATGCACATT
The DNA here is from genome assembly GCF_963383645.1 of Muscardinus avellanarius. Lineage (NCBI taxonomy): Eukaryota > Metazoa > Chordata > Mammalia > Rodentia > Gliridae > Muscardinus > Muscardinus avellanarius. Next base: position 18,991,340 of record NC_137806.1, read on the forward strand.
TTAAAAATTATGATGATTACTTTTGAAAGTAGAAAGTAGAGGGATGTAAGTAGAGAAGGAGGAAAAGAATGAATAAAAGCGTGGAACAGAAGGAGCTCTGCACTGGGCCGCGGTGGAAGCCCTGCGCCACCTCGCCATCGGCTCCACAGGAAAGGGGCTGACGGCGCAGCCTGGCGGGCGTGGGCTACCTCTAACTCCTCGATCGTGGTGTTCTCCTCATGAACTTTCAAATCATTCTGTGTGTCTTCCTCTCCGGGCTCCTGGCCTCCCACAATTTCATTGAGGTACTGCTGATCAATCTTATCCAAAGCTGCTTTCAAATCATTCCTCAAGCCCTAAAAGGTGAAAAAGGACACATGAGATTATGAAATTTCCCTGATGATTCACCTTTGATTTTTTCATAATAAGTACATTTTACTTTTCACAGGAAATAAGAACTTGGCAAAACTAGGTACTCAAATAACATATCAAATCACTATACTATATATACTATCATGACTAAGTTAATTTTTACAAGCATATTTAAATTAAAGGAAGCCGAGCATGGTAGCACAAACCTGTAATCCTAGTACTTGGGAGGCTGAGATAGGAGGATTGCAGGATTGAGGACAGCCTTAGCAAGCAGTAAGATTCTCATCAACCTAGTGAGACCCTGTTTCAGAATAAAAATTCAAAAATAGCTCGAGGGGTACAGCTCAGAGGTAGTATGCCCCTGGGTTCCATCTCTGATAACACACACACACACACACACACACACACACACACACACACAGCATTTGTGAATGTGCGTATATATGAAATGTATAAATATAAGTGAATATAAATACATTATAAATACATATGAAATCATTCTTACTTGATTTACTCATGTTTAGTTTTATTTTTATGACCATCAATCCGAGCCATTGTGTATATATTTCTTTAATTAGTGTGTGTGTGTGTGTGTGTGTGTGTGTGTGTGTGTGTTTTACTGGGGATTGAATACAGAAGTATTCTACCTCCTACCTACACCCACAGCCCGATGTTATTTATTTATGTATTTATTTATTTATTTATTTATTTATTTATTTATTTGCGGGTCTGAGGGTGAAACCCAGAGGCATTTTACCTCTGAGCTACACCCCCTGCCCTGTTTTTTCTTTTATTCTTTATTCTGAAACCGGGTCTCACTCAGTTGCGGAGGGCCTCACTAAGTAGCTGAGGCTGTCTGTGAACCACGATCCTCCGTTCTCAGCCTCCCAAATGCTGGGATTACAAGCATGCGCCACCATGCCCAACCAGCCCGATTTTATTTCGAAACAGGGTCTCACAAATTTGCTGAGGCTGGTCTTAAACTTGTGATCCTCCTGTCTCATTCTCCCAAGTATTGGGATTACAAGCTAATTTTTTTTTAACAAGGCTAGTGAAAGTGACCAGGTCTCCATTACACTCTCCAATCTACTTTCCCAGTTTACGTAAACATCCAGCCTGATTTCTCTACACACTTAGAGCTGTCAGTGAAGCAAAGCTAGTCCCTCCTCCATATGCCAGGCTCCCAACTTCATTTCTAACAAACTGGCAGATCCCACGTTCTGGGCATATCCACCGCACGGCTGTTTAATACAGAACCCAAGCCTCTGTCTCCTGGACATAAACAGGAATCAGCTGTGAGCTTTAAGAGCCGTGAACCTCTACGTTCAAATCTTTGCCAACTTTGCTCTTGCACAACTTACTCTAGCCCTGTATGCCTCAGCTGTCTCACCTATAAAATGGGAGCAACACCATCTACTATTTAGATTTCTGTGAGAAATACAGTTTATGTTTTATTTAACATTTACAGTGTGCTAGGACTGTTTCAAAATAGGACGCCGGGCGTGGTGGCGCGTGCTTGTAATCCCCGCGCTTGGGAGGCAGAGACAGGAGGATCGCACAGGTTCGAAGCCAGCCGCGCGTGCTGATTTAGGAGACCCTGTTTCCAAATAAAAAATATAAAGAAAAAAAAATAGGACTGGGAGTGTAGCCTGGAGGGCTTCCAGGTACCCCAGTACCACCAAAATAAAAAATAGGACTGGGGGTATAGCTTGGCATTTATTTATTCCCAAGGACAACATAATTTTTACCCGAGAAAAAAAATAGGCCTTAAAAAGAGATATATACCAATGTTCACAGCAGTTTTACAACAGCCCAAAGCTGAAAACAAACTGTGGTGCATAATGTATAAGTGAATTCACCAGGCAATGGAAAGGAAACCAGTGATATCTTCATTGTCACGGATGAAACTGGAAAATGTTATGTTGCACTAAATGTTAAGACCCTATTCATGTGAAATATTAAAACAAGCCAAATTAACCAGCTGCGAAAGGATTCACAAAGGTGGCTGCCTGGGAATGGAGAAGAAGGGACGTGGGGATTGGCTAAGGAGGGACACTGGGACGCGGGGACTGGCTACGCAGGGACACCGGGAGCCTTCTGAGCGGGTGGAGACGGTCTATATCCACACATGGACCATGCTTTATGCTCTTGTATTTGTCAAATGCTCTGAATTATATGCTTAAGATACACTTTTTTTAAATTAAATTAAACTTCAGCAGCAGTAATCTGACAATTTTATTTTTCTGTATTTATCTATATAATGCAATTAGTCAAACTCCAAGCTATTCTAATTCCTGGGATGCGGTGAAAGTGTTCTAGCTTTGTTCTGAACTCTTACCTTGTTAACTTCTGGTGTGAGGATCTCTATTTTTCTTAAGCGCTGAAAAGCATCATAATCAGTTTCTCCAAACAGTCTAATTGGTTCTCCTCTTTCTCTCAACCTTCGGATAACCTGCAAATAGAAACAAGTGCCTACTTTAATTTTTTAAAAAGGAAAACACTAAACATCTCAAAACTGTTTGCATATTTTACTTTAAAACCAAAACCCGCCTTTAATAAAACTAAATTATCTAAATACATATTTGAAAGAAATATAAAATCCTTCAGAGACTGTAATCATCTTGACTATACTAAATAAAGATGTTTAGAAAGTAGTTTGACATATGAATCCACAATTTAAATCAAAAGCCCCCCCTCAATAAAAAACATCCATTTTCATGTGTCTGACTGTCTGTCTGTCTGTCTCTCCCCCCCCCTTTCTCTTTATTTGTAAGATTATAAAAAAGAAATATATTTTGGGTCCTCATTTTATATAATTATGACTATTATTCTTCTTTTAAAAAAATCAAAGACAATGTAATCCCGTATGCAAACAATTATTTTAGGTGATCAAACACTTGTTTTGATATGTAGGTGAAAAAAGTAAGTTGTATTTGTTCTTCCTTATTTTCCCATGAGCAGACACACTGCGCTAACATCACACCTTCAACAGCCAGCGCGGCCTGGGCCCCCTGGCGGCCTGTTTCAGGGAGGATAATCTGCATGTAGAACACACAGGAAAAATACTGATGAGAGAGAAGGACAGCACTTCTAAAAACCTGAAGTCATAAATACCTCCAAATCCTAACAAAGGGGAGTACTGGAATACTACAATACAAACTCATCCCTCAGAAGATAAAGTGGTGGCTGATGTGGAGGGACGGAGGGCACTGGAGGTAAAGATCATACTCAATTTTAGGATTTGGATGGCTATGTAGGTTTTGTAATTATCCACTATCTAGCACATGTGTGTTTTATGTGCTTGTTGTGTAAATGTTATATTTCATGAAATAAAAGAAGAAAAAATGAAATTAAGGAGACGAAGGTTGACCCAAATGCAAACAAACCAAAAGCCCCGAGAACTTTACTTGCAAGCATTAATAAAAGCACGCCTACAAACCACTGGGTGGTTCCCGCGGGGTTAAGAGAAGTTTGAAATCAAAATAGAAAATCTGGTCATCTAGCACTGTGGCCATCAATGCAGAAATGACCTGAAATACCCTCGCCAGATCCCTGTCTTCATGTGACAGGAACCACATCGTTCATGAAATATTCTAGCCCGTTTTAGACAGGTATGTGTTGCTTCTCAAAACTGAAACCTGCCTCCCTCGAACTTCTACTCATGTCCTGGTCCTACTTTATGAAACCAGAGAATATACAACCTTTTACTAAAGTGAGAGTTGCCTTCAATGGATTTTTTAAATCCCTCTGAGTACTTTCCTGCTCGGGCTAAGTATTCCAGACCCCCGCCTATCCTCGCATGTCGGCCTCTGGAGTCGGTCGTCACTCCCGAGTCGGCTTCTGTGCAGTGTCCATTATAAAATGTGGACACAGAACCAGGAGCTGATGCTGCAAATGTGTGGATCTGCGAGAAGTAAGAAGCACCCGATCTTCCGCTCTAGATGCCACACTGCTGCATTTACACTCAGCCCTAGGCACAACTAGGTATGTCCAAAATAGGAACAGATTGCTGGGGACGCCAAGGCTAAGGAAGACTGACTTACTGAGAAAGTCCATAAAAGTAAAAGAACTTACAGGAAAACAGAGATAGTTATTACTTTAAAACATTGCTTACGATGGGTGGCAGCTAATAAACCAAGTTCTGAAAGTCTGTGATATTTTCCTAGAAATCAGTTTAAATGGCTAATTCCCATTCATATGGGATTATATGACAGTGATTCTGCCTAAAAGAAAGGTAATAAGGTGTCTAACCTCAAAATAATACAAGAATTCTTATTCTAATTTTTTTTTTTCAGTACGGGGGATGGAACCCAGGGGCATTCTACCTCCTAGCTCCAGAGACTTTTCTACCTCTGGACTATACTCCCAGACCTATTTTATACTTTATTTGGAAACAAAGTCTCACTAAGTTGCTGAGAGCCTCACTCAGTAGCTGAGGCTGGCTTTGAACCTGCGCGATCCTCCTGTCCCAGCCTCCCAAGTGCTGGGATTACAAGCGTGTGCCACCACACCTGGCTTGTATTTCACCTTTTAATCCAAACTTTTCAGTGTTCTAAGAGAGATAAAGCAAATTTTAATGTACAAAGCCTTTTTCTGAATCAAAAAGAAACAAAATTCACTGGGCAAGGTGGCATATGCCTGTAATGCCAGTACTTGGGAAGCTGAGCTCACAGGTTAGAGGACAGCCTCAGCAACATCAACTTAGCGAGACCCTATTTAAAAAAAAAAAAAAAAAAGATGGCTGGAGGTATAGCCTGGAGGTAGAATGCCTGTGTTCAATTCTCAGTACCAAAATAAATAAATTAATAAGTAAATTAATAAATAAATTAAATAAACTTACCTCTTGCCTAGAAAGAGTCATGGGTAATTTTTCTTCTGCCAGCTCAAGTTCTAATACCGGATTCGATGAAGTTAATGGTTTCTGGTCCTCTTCCTTTGGCTGTATCTATATTAATTGCCAAAAGAAATGAAATTCAGTCTTTACAACACAGCTAATGTGTGACGGTCTATCATCGTGACCGTTCATGGAGATTGCGCATGTGTGCTTACTGAAGGTTTTCTACATGTTCCTCTGAGGAGAGCCCTTATTAAATGCTCATGCTTTTCAGAGCACATCAGACATCCACTTCAGCAACACCCCAAGTAGGAGGCATGCGCACAGGAGACTGCATTCTTGCCGTAAGAGACAGGACGAGAAGGGCTTCCGAGATCAAAACTCCACAGTGCTAAATTTGCACTCGCTTTCTCCCCAGATCCTAAAGGGCGCTTTTCTCTTAAAAAACAAAAAATAACTAACTTGCTTCTCACCGGGAAAACCATCCTACGGGGCTATGTAACCCTCAGCTTTAAAATAAAGACAAACGAACTGGTTTCCCGCAGAAACCCGGAAAGTTTCAAAGTCCAGCTTCTTCCTATTTTGCTTTTTGCACAGTATTATTCCGATGATGGAGAAATTATTCTGGACAGGTAGAAAATTCCCAATGATACAGAACGGGCTCGCACACGGAGCCCAAGCCCCGGAGGGAACTATAAAAACTGGTGCCTCTCCACGTGTCACCCAAGGAAAGAGCGCACATTCTTGCTGCTATGACCCTGAAAGGGGGGGGGGGGGTTCTTCATGTATCTTCTCAAATCTGCTGCTCAAGTCACGGATTAGGAAAACTGCTCAGCAATTCATAAGCCCCAGTGTGTGGTCTATAAACAGATACGGGAACTCGGTTCCCCATCAACCACAAGACAAATCTAAAATGCTGAAAGTAGGAAATTTAAAGGAACATAAAAGAAGATTAAGAAAGAAACTCACAGCGGATTAAAAAATCTGTACAGCAACAATTACTTAATTCATGATTCTACCGTTTATGGCTAATTGACACTGAGGTAAAACCGAGGCAAGGAACTCAACCTGCTACGTGGGAGGCTGAGGAGGAGGGTCGCGGTTGGAGGACAGCTCAGCTATTTAGCAAGACCCTCAGCAACCTAAGAACTGGCTTCAAAATAAAATACATAAAAATAAAAATATAAAATATAACTATAAAATAAAAAATATAAAAAGAGCTGGGGGTGTAGTTTGAAGGTAGGATGCCCCCAGATTCAATTCCCAGTACCAAACAACAAAAAAAACTTGCGTATTTTCACAAGCCAAATTAGTACCAAGCTTTAAAAATAGCAATTAGTTCCTAGAGAGGAATAAAAGTAATGCGTTATTGTCACTATTACCAAGAAAGAACTATGAAAAACATCTTTTAGATAAAAAAAGATCCTGTGCTTATTTTTTAAGCGCACCAACAGGTATTTCTCCAAAACCTGCATGTGTTAAGGGAGTCAGTAGCTCTGGGGAAAAGATCTAAGACATTTGTCAGCTAGACTCAAAGTCACAAGCAGTATCTTTACAGTGATTATTTTGCTTCGGTGCTCGCCTCTGTAAGAGAAGGCCCTCCCACATCACTGTCAAAGTCCACACAAGGTGAAGCAGCCACTACCTTCAGTTATTTCCCTACCTTTTCAAAAAGCTGAAAAAGTCCAAGTCTAGAGATCTGAGAATGCAAGCCAGCAGACTGAACTGATGGCAAATGACTGTGTGTGGGGGCAGGCTTGCCACTAGGCAGGCAAAAACTGAGAACTCTTCTTTCTGAACATCTACTCAATGGTTACTTATGTGCAATTTAATTTCCTAAGCTAGACTCAAAAGAAATCAGTATCTTTGTGGGAAATTATCAGGATACGAGTATGAATTTTCTATGTATGAACTTTCACATGTAAAAAGCCCAGTAGAAATATTAAGTGCATTTTTCTTTAATACTTGCCCTTTCCCAACTCTACAAAATAAAGCCAAATGCATGATCATACCATTTGCAATCCTCATGCTCCCTTCTAGAATGTTATGCCACATCAATTAACTTCCAGAACCTTCCCCGTTACATGCAGAGTATTATTTTATATTGATATCTCACAAGCAAAGTGTTGTGCTAGAATTGCTTAACTGTGAATTAAAATTATTGAACTAGATAAGAGAATTTTTAAAAAATAATTTAAACATAACTTCTCCACCTCATAAACTTCAACCCCTCCCAATAAAAACCCCAGTACATTATCAACTAGGTCGTTTCAAAGATGGTTTCAGTCAAGTTTCTGAAATAAGTCTTTCAGATAACTCATTGTTTCTAAGAAATATTTCAAAATGAAATTTTCTATTCAGGAGACTAAGCAGTATCTGAAATGTTATACCTCATGTTGACAAAGCATAGGAAAGTATGTGGTGCTATATTTTAGGCAAAGACACGTTAAGGTCCAAAAGGAATTATTAACAACGTAAACATAAAATCAGTGTCTGAAAAGATTCAGGAATAAGCAGGGAAATGCCACTGCTAATATCACTGCTGCTGAGTAAGTAAAAGTGAATTGAAGTCTTTCAAGACAGACTGTTTTATTGGGAGAGGTGGGGAGGGGAGTGGTGGCCAAAAGGAAATTAAGGCAGTATCGGGTCCAGGACTTAGGTTAAAAAAAAATAATAAAATTCAAGCTTTGGTCTCAAGCCACTTCATGCTATCCACAAAAAGCCAAACCATTCCAAGCCAAAGGTCATGCATATGTTTTCCTAAATTCAAGATTTTTTTTTTTAAAAAAAGCAAAACCAAGACAAAGACTCATACCTCTCCAGATGGCTTCTCACTTATAGGCTAATGTATAACATTGATAAATTGAACAGAGATCAATAATTTTGTCATTTAACAACAGCTGAATCATATAAACTCAGAAATACATAATTTAACATGAAAACTGGCTTCCATACCTTGTACCCACATCTTTCAAAATATGCTTCCTCTTCTTTTTTTGCGAGTTCACTGCGCTTGAAGTATTTTTTATTTTCCTATTAAAGAAAAAAATAAGTTAATCATCTGTCCTTGGGCAAACTTTCATGTTCCACAGTCATCAAGGGCTTTTAGAAACCTTCTGAAAACGTCTGCACTGTTTGCACGGTCCTACATGCTACTTTACAAATGTTACTCTTAAACTCTACATTTTACTTTCTAGATGATAAAACTGAGGATTCCTAAGTCCAAAGTGTACAAAACTTCCTGCCCCATCATCTGAAATGTCCTGCTACAGTAAAGAAGGCAACGCAAACGTCAGAAACAGCATGCCACACGGTTGTCAATATTGCAGTCATTATTCCTTCACTCCTGTTAAGGTTTTTAGTGTTTATGGAAATGATCCAAACATCATCAGGAGCCCTGTAAAAAGACACCAGGCCCTAATAGATATCTGCCTGAATATGCAAAGCAAAATAGCAAGCGTGCAATCACAGTGCACATGGCAGGGTCAACTGCCGGGGTCCAGCCCTAGCAGGAGTCGGGGTCGCGTGTTGGTGAGAGGAGAGTCAAGGTCAAGTGAGAGGAGACTGACACACAGACCAGATCAAGCTCCTCCCACTTTATTCAGGATTTGTTACAATCTTTATACTTTCTTTCTTGGCAGAATAGACAAAACCACACTCATGCAAGCAGAAAACTTCAAGGACAGAAAAAGTCTTTAACAGACTTCAGGACAGGGTGCCAGACATTTAATAAATCGTAGAACGTATGCTTTGCCTCATATCACAGGGCCGGCTTGAACTTAATCTTATATGTTGGCTCAAACTAAGGTCAGCTTGAGCTTAATCTTTGGCCCAAACTTTATCCTTGGAAAAAAAAAATCTTTGCTGATTGAGTCTCTCACATGTTGCTGCCCATCTATTTTAGTTATAATTCATATACATAAAATTCCAATTACACATATTAATTGAAATAATTTTAAAATAATTCTTTTGAAGGGAGAAGGGCTAGTTTTTCTCGTGGGGGACTCCAGCCTTTGTGCGTCCCCTGGCCGAGCTTTTCCTCAAGGTCTACATGAGATGCTACAGCAGTCAACATCTTGCTGAAGAATAAAAATAAACCTTAAAAGGGTCTGAGGTAATACATCAAATGACAGGGCACATAAATACACCAATTTTAAAGAGACACGATGCTTTTCAGAGCGAAAGAATCAGAAAGTGTCAGAAATCCTGTTAGCCAGGCAATGTGTTTTTTCAGTAATGTTAGTAACTCTTTAAAAAATTTTTAAAAGGCCAGGTGTGGTGGTGCATGCCTGTAAACCCAGTATTTGGGAGGCTGAGACAGGAGGACAGCAGGTTCAAAGCCAGCCTCAGCAACTTAGTGAGGCCCTCAGCAACCTAGGGAGACCCTGTTTTCCAAAGAAAAAAGAAAATAGGGCTAGGGGTGTAGCTGAGGTTGAATGCCCCTGGGTTCAATCCCCAGACACACACACACACACACACACACACACACACACAATCACGAGAGTGTGGCACCAGCCTAAGGACCAACAACCCATCACTGGAAGGAAGAGAGCATTCAGCATGGAGCCACACTTACGCGATTACTTGATTTTCAACAAAGCTGCCAACACTATGCAAAAGGCGAGGGCAGGTGCTCTCAGTCAACAGTGAACTGGGTATTCATATGGAAAACAACAGACGCGTGCATGAGTCCAAACTCACTCAACGTTTAACTTAATGCTCAACCTATGGTAAAATTATTAATTGTATTAAGTCCTGATCCGTGACCATGTCTTTTTAATATCCTGTGTGGCAAAACCTAAGTGTGCGTAAATCATTTTTCATTTATAAAAAAGTACAGTGGTTAGCTGGAGGAAAAGCCATTGTGCAGTTAAGCTGCAAACTAAATCGGCTGCTTTCCTTATGGAATTATCATTTTGCCATGGACGAATATTGACAAAGTATAGTCACTGAAACTTGAATATTTGTCAGGCGGCTTCCCCAAAAGGAACACGATAAGCCCAGCACTTCAAGAAACCAAACGATACTCTTTGTCACCCATCATAAAAGTCTAGCTTTCAAGTGAAGATTCAAAGTGTGGAGAACTTGTTGTCAAGCCATTCCTAACAACCTCAAGGATGCTTCCAGAAGGCCGAGATCAGAGATTAGATGTGATTATTTATGCTGTGTAATGAAATGTGCCCAGTTTCTCTTCTGTGTGTGTATTTCTGTGGGGAGGGGGGGTAACTGGTGACTGAACCCAAGGGCATTCTACCTCTGAGCTACACCCCAGCCCTATTTATTTATTTACTCACTCACGACTTAGAAACAGTGTCCCACTAAGTTGCAGAGGCCTCGCTAAATTGCTGAGGTTGGCCTCGAACCTGCGAACCTCCTGACTACCAAGTACTGGGATTACAGGCGTGTATCCCCGCACCCGGCTTCAGTTTAATTTCTAATTTGGTTAAATACCGACAGATATGACACATAAACAAAGGCCCTCTGGGATCTTAAATAACATTTAAGAGTGTAAAGGAACCCTGAGACCAAACGCTTTGTAAGAGATTGTTAGGCAATAAAGTAACAGGATCAACTTAAAGAAGTTCCTAAAGCAGGTTGCCCTTTGCTTCGTAAACTCTGTATGGGGGTACTGAATAAAAAGATTGTGTGTGTGTGTGTGTGTGTGTGTGTGTGTGTGTGTATCTGTGTGTGTGTGGGTGCCTCCTGAGTTGGACTCCCAGTCTTTTTATAAAACTTTTTATAAACTTTTGTTTTGAAACTGGGTCTCGCTAGTTTGCTGAGTCTCACCACTTGCTAAGGCTGTCCTCGGAACTGCGATCCGCCTGTCTCAGCCTCCCAAGTGCTGGGATTACAGGTGTGCACCGCCACGCTGGGCTAAAGACTGAGTTTCACTAACCAGAAAGCACTTCTGAAGACTTCTGAGACTATGCTGGGCACACACCCTGAATAAGCCGAGACGTGAACTAAAAACAGAAAAATTCAGACACGCCCGAAGAATATCGACGGATCTGGCTTACGGGGCAGTTAAGTAAACTGCGAGGGGAATAGGGGCAGCTGAGGGGTGGGAACTGCCAAAACCTTGGGGTTTCCTGCAATCCCCACACTCCATCCCTAAGACTCCCGCGTGGGGGCCATGGGATGGGCCTAGAGGGTCATCCTGGGGCAGCGGGGAGCCCCGGGCCCGCCCTGAACCGTCTCAGCACCATCGCCAAAGCCCAACACCCTCCGCACACACTCACACCAAGGCACGACCCTAGGACGCCAATCCCCAAGGCACCGCGCCCTCACCACCAACAGGTTCCTGTCCTCCACCAGCTGCCGCTTCCGCAGAATCTCCGACTTCAGAATGTCCATCTCGCTGCCGGGGTTTAAACTCGCGATTCCTTCTCCCGCCCCGGGTAACCAGGATCCCCCGCCAGGCGCTGCGAAGCCGCGGTACTCAAGCCCAAAAACAGGACAAAAACAACGACCGGGCCGCTTCCGGCGGAAGCTGAAGTGAGCGAGAGGAAAGGAGAGAGCGCCCGCGACGCCGCTGTGGGCGAGACGAGTCCGGCTTGCGCCCCCTCGTGGTGCCCTCCGGGAGCGCGCGCGTCGACGGCTTGGTGGAGCGGCAGGTTGTACAAAAACCAAAGCCCAGGTGTTCCCAACCCTGATGGGGTCGGTATGCTGCATGGTGTTATTGTACCCATTTGTACCTGCAAGTTGGGTTCAAAAGCCCCCTCGTACAATACCTCGATTATGTTAATCAAAGGCAAGGTCTTCACTATATGACAAGTATTGTAGTAGACTATAGCACAAGTGTGCTCAGAGTGGCTGAAGTTACTTGCTTGCTAAGGTTAATAAAGTACTAGGGAGCCGGGCAAGGTGGTGCACACTTGTAATCTCAGCATTTGGGAGGCTGAGAAAGGAGGATCGCGGTTTGTGGACAGCCTCAGCTACTTAGTGAGGCCCTTTGCAACTCAGTGAGACCCTGTTTCAAAAATAAAGAATAAGAAATAGGGCTGGAGGGTGAAGCTTGGAGGTCGAATGCCCCTGGGTAGAAGTAAATCTGCCTCTACCTTCTCAGGTCTAAATTACATACATATCTTGATGACTTAACATTGAAGTCAACCTCAGGCTAACAGAGACAATCTTTTTGGTCAGGCGTTCAGCTCCTGATTTTTCAGTGATGCTAATGGAGATGGAATCAGAAATTCTTTTTTAAAAACCCCAATCCAAGAGAAAATAAATTGAGAAAACTTCATGTCCGAGATTTGTCTGGGTTTTTTTAAATACTTTTATTGATACCCTGTCATTATAGATCCGGTGATATTCATCCATGCACACATGCTTGATGGATTTCCCTCCCGTGCCCACCCACTCCCCCTCCTGCCTCCTGCAGGTATTAGTGATTTGCCAGTGATCTGGTCACAGACATAACCTCATCTGCATCATTCCCTTCTCAATCCTCGATTTCCCCTTCCCACACCCTTCTCTCAGTCCCTTGCCGGGATAGAGAAATAGCAGGATAAAGGATAACTATCCTACTCTTTCTCTCCTTTGACTGAGGTGCCTTTGGTTTCCTTTCTTCTCTTTACCTTCCTCATAGGAGAGAAAATATTTGACCCTTAACTTTCTGAGACTGGCTGATGTCACTTAGCGTAATCTTCTCCTGTTCCATCCATTTTTCTTCAGATGACATAATGTCATTCTTCTTTATGGCTGAGTAAAATTCCATTGTATAAATTGACCACATTTCCATTATCCATTTATCTGTTGATGGACACCTAGGTTGCTTCCATAATTCGGTTATTGTGAACTGTGCTGAGGCAGGGTCTCACTATATTGCCCCTGCTGGTCTCAAGTCCCTGAGCGTAAGTGTTCTGACCTCCACCTCTTGAGTGCTGGGACTATAGGCCTGCCACTGTGCTTGGCAGAAAAAAATGTTTTAACCCTAAAAACTGTTTATAATGCACTCATTTTTGTTTCATGCTATAGAAACTTTTTTTTAATTTTTAGTATCATAGTTGAACAATACTTGACATGTTTTTTTTTTTCCTTTTTTTTTTGTGGTACTGGGGTTCCTGGAAAACCTTCTACCTCCAGGCTACACTCCCAGACCTGTGTTTATATTTTTATTTGGAAACAGGGTCTCGTAAGCCAGCAGGGCTGGCTTCAAACCTGTGCAATCCTTCTGTCTCCGCCTCCCAAGCATTGGGATTACAAGCGTGCGCCACCACGCCTGGCTAGATTTTTCCATTTTGAAAGGGTCTTCCCTTTCAAAAATCATTCAGTTTAGTCATTTGATAATTGGGAGGCTGGGCCTGGTGACATATGCCTGTAATCTTAGTACTTAGGAGGTTGAGACAGGAAGGACTGCAGGTCCCAGGCCAGCCTCACCAATTTAGTGAGTACCTCAGCAACTGAGTGAGTCCCTATTAAAAAAAATTAATATAGCTGGGCGTGGTGGCGCATGCTTGTAATCCCAGTATTTGGGAGGCTGAGACAGGAGGATCATGGTTCACGGCCAGCCTCAACTACTTAATGAGGCCCTTTGCAACTCAGTGAGACCCTGTTTCAAAATAAAGAATAAAAAGTAGGGCTGAGAGTGTGTATCTTGGAGGTAGAATGACCCTGGGTTCCATCCCCAGTACCAAAAAAAAATTAATAACTGGCTGGGATGTGGCTCCGAGGTAGAATGTCCCTGAATTTAACACACAATACCCAAAACAGAGGAATGGTTTATCAAAATAAAAATGATAGAAAACTGTTCATTCCAATTTAGGGAATTAGGTAGTTGTGTGTGTGTGTGTGTGTGTGTGTGTGTGTGTGTGTGATTCCATCTGAAAGGTTTCTTTTCATGATACCTTTGATATGAAAAGTAAACCAACATAGGAAGTTAATTCGGTATCTGACCTAAGATGTTTTGATGATTCTTAGAGCTTTGGAAAACTTAAGAAATTATCCAAAAAAAACAAGTTTTTTAATTAAACATGGATACCTATTTCCTGGGTCGCATATAACTTAACAAGCAAATAACTTATCAGCATTCCCCTGTTCCAGGATTTGGAGGCGGTAACACCCAAACCTGAAGTGTGGACTGGGTGACGGAAGTTTACCGAGGGCGTGGTTGACCAGCTGGCCAGAGGAAGACGGCGCAAACAGAGAAGGTGTTAGCTTCTTCTAAATTTCGGACTTTCATTGATTTTGATGTTTACGCAAGCATGTACACCAAATTCTGATTAAGGCTCCAGATCAAAAAATGTTAGAGATGAGCATTTGAAGGGTGAGACTGATGAGCAAGCCGTATAATACAGAAAAGGAAAGGAAGATGGGAGTTTAGAGACACTGAAAAGAACCAACCCATCCTGCTCTGGAGAATTTTTTGTTTTAAATGTGTGTGTGTGTGTGTGTGTGTGTGTGTGTGTGTGTGTGTGTGTGTGTTCCATTTTATCACAATCGCTACTTAAAACTGAATTTTTGGATGCCACCCAAACGTCCTAAATAGGAGACAGGATAAATAAATCATAGTCCAGCCAGGCTGGTGCTCACTTGTGGTCCCAGGACTTGGTACACTGGGGCAGGAGGCTGAGTCAGACTGAGGGCAGTCATCTTATAAAAGAAGAAATAGTAAAAATCAATATACAATTGATGAGGTTGTGTCTCAGATAATTAATGAGGCCCTCTACAACGTACCGAGACCCTGTTTCAAAATAAAGAATACAAATTAGGGCCGGGGCTGTAGCTTAGAGGTAAAATGTCCCCAGATTCAATCCTCAGTACTGCAAAAAAAATTATAATTCATAATACAACTGAATACCATGGAACCATTAAAAACATGTTTTAAAAAATAATCGATGACATTGGATGCTTATGATATAACATTTAGTTTAAAAAGTAGAATAGCGCGGGGCGTGGTGGCACACGCTTGTAATCCCCGCGCTTGGGAGGTGGAGACAGGAGGATCACGCAGGTTCGAAGCCAGCCGCGCTGGCTTAAGAGACCCTGTCTCCAAAAATAAAAAGTAGGTCTGGGAGTGTAGCCCGGAGGTAGAAGGGCTTCCAGGAACCCCAGTACCACACACACAAAAGTAGAATAGTGAGGGTGGAGTTGTGGCTTAGTGGTAGAGTACTTACTTAACAGTATGGATTCCTTAGCTTGACCTCCAGCATTGCAAAAAAAAAAATTATAAGTATAGCATATAGTCTCAGTTTTATAATAAAAATATAGAACCATAAGAAAATGATGACAAATAAATGTGCTAAAATATCAAATTGGTATCTAAGTAATAGACTCACTGATTATTTTTATTGTCTTTTTATATGATAATTTGGTAAAAAAAAATCCCATAATTTGGAATAATCCAGGTATTAGTCATTTTCTCTTTTATTTGATTATTATTTTTAAAATTTTTTGTGTGTGTGGTACTGGGGTTCCTGGAAGCCCTTCTACCTCTAGGCTACACTCCTAGACCTATTTTTTATATTTTTATTTGGAAACAGGGTCTCTTAAGCCAGCGCAGGGGGCTTCGAACCTGCGCGATCCTCCTGTCTCCGCCTCCCAAGCGCAGGAATTACGAGCATGTACCACCATGCCGGCTTATTTAATTATTTTTAAAATTCTTTATGTGTTCCAAGCATGTCTTCTTTTGAGATTACATATGATAACTTTTACATAATGCCTGTAAATGAAAGCAAATTATTAGAAAAAAATTATTTTTAAGTCTTGATAGTTATTCAATCCAATATTTTAATATGTTGAGTTTTGTACTACAGAGTTGTTTTTGTGTGTATGTATGTGGGTCTGGGGATGGAATGTAGGGTCATTCGACCTCCAAGCTACATTCCCTGCCCTATTTTTTATTTTTTATTTTATTATTACTATTATTATTATTATTATTATTATTATTATTATTATTATTTTGGTGATACTGGAGTTCCTGGAAACCCTTCTACCTCTGGGCTACACTCCCAGACCAACTTTTATACTTTTTTATTTGGAAACAGCGTGGCTGGCTTCGAACCTGCGCAATCCTCCTGTCTCCACCCCCGAGCGTGGGGATTACAAGCGTGCACCACCACACCCGGCTTTTATTCTTTATTTTGAAACCGGGTCTCACTGAGTTGCAGAGGGCCTCACCAAGTAGCCGAGGCTGGCCATGCACGAACCGCGATCCTCCGGTCTCAGCCTCCCGAATGCTGGGATGACAAGCGTGCGCCGCCCTGCCTGGCTGTACTACAGAGCTTCTATGGCATAAAACAAATACAAAACACAGTTCATGCCTGTGATCAACAAGCTTGGAATTCAAGAAATAGATCCTGAAAAGTTAAATGGGCTTAGGTGCAGATGATTTAAGAGTGTATGTGGGGCTATAATACTCAGAGAAACTTAAAACAGTCACCTTCTAAAAGGAGAAATAGTAAAAATCAATATACAACTGATGAGATTGTGCCTCTGAAGGAGTAATGCATGCTCAGAAATTATTTGTCATTTCTAGTCTTGAGGGAAATACTAAATTTAATCAGCATGACCTGGATTTGCTTTGTTGCTATCCTAAAGGATAAAATATAACTTAAAAAGAACAGCTACCTCATCCAACACAGTGGTTCTCAATCTTTGCCATGCCTCTGAGAAACCTGGAGGACTCTTTGAAATGGAGACTGGTCTCCATCCCCAGAATTTCTCATTCAATAGACTTGGGGGTGGGACCTAAGAATTTGCTTTTTGGACAATTTCCAAGTGTGGCAGTTGCTGTTGACCCAGAGACCGGGCTTAGGGAACCACTGACATATTATTTAGGGGTAAAGAGCGAGTGAGTCAGAAACTCGTTCTGTGAGGTCTTGCTAGACAGAGCCGAAGAGGAAGCTGGACTTTGCCTCAGCCGTACAGTCATGGTGCATCTTTCTGGGTCGGGTCCACTTAGAGAGACCCCTCTCTCCGGGATCTCCTTGCAGGAAGGGTGTGGGCCTTCTTTGAATCCAACCATGTTTAAGTGATTGCTTTGTATGACTCCGCCTCAGGGAGACACCTGATCCCGTCCAGGATCTCTCAAAACCTGAAAATGGAATCCAGTCTTCCCAAGATGCAGGAAGTGTAGATGTGCGTTTGAGAGTGGTCTACACAAAAGACGTTTCGGAGGCATGCTGGAACAGGGCTGGTCCATACAGACCCACAGGAGCAGAGTGCTGAATTTTCAAGAACTCTGTGAATCAGTTGTTAAACATAGTCACTCTTTTTTGTGGGGGGGGGGGGTCTGGAGATGGAACCCAGGGGCATTCGACCTCTGAGCTACACCCCCCCGCCCTATTTTTTATTCTTTATTATTTTTTATTTTTTATTTTTTTTATTTTTATTTTTTGGTGGTACTGGGGTTCTTGGAAGCCCTTCTACCTCCAGGCTACACTCCCAGACCCATTTTTACATTTTTGTTTGGAAACAGGGTCTCCTAAGCCAGCGCGCGCAGCTGGCTTCGAACCTGCGGGATCCTCCTGTCTGCCTCCCAAGCGCGGGGATTACAAGCGTGCGCCACCACGCCCGGCTTATTCTTTATTTTGAAACAGGGTCTCACTAAGTTGCAGAGAGCCTCACTAGGTAGCTGAGGCTGTCCGCGAACCACAGTCCTCCGGTCTCAGCCTCCCGAATGCTGGGATTACAAGTGTGCACCACCACGCCCAGCTAAGCATAGTCACTCTTAAACGTTAAATTGCTTACAACTAAATTAGATGCAGAGGTAGTAAGCACACACAACCTATAAATTAATAAGTATTTTGCTATTGTGTATGTTCTCGGGTTTAGTTATGACTGTTGGATCTCAGTGGCAGGAATGCTAATACACAGCTCTTACCAACTCCACGCTTAAGGGTGTCACACTGGTGGCTTGAAGTCAGCTTCAGAGACTATACCAGTGAGTGTTCTCAAGAGAAACAAGACCACCAGGGTATGTGCAGATATACAGACACTCCTCAACTTACCATGCAGCGATGTCTCTACACCCATCATAAATTTAAAATTTTGCAAGTTGAAGACTCTGTACTACACCTAACCTACCAAGTATCCTAGCTCAGCAACACAGGCTACTGTAGAGAACTGGTTGTTTCCCCTAGCGATCAAGTGGCTGGCTGGAAGCCGTAGCTGCTCCTGTATCGTGAGCCTGGGAAAAAGACCAAAATTCAGAGTTCCAAGTTTCATTTCTACTGAATACCTACCACATTTGCACCATCATTTTAAAATGGCCAGTCTAGCGAGGCTTGGTGGTGCACACCTGTAATCTCTGTTCTTGGGAGGCTGAGACAGGAGGACCACCGGTTTGAAGCCAGCCTCACTCAGTAACTTAGCATGAGCCTCAGCAACTTTGCAAGGCCCTATTTCAAAATAAAAAGTAAAAAGGACTCAGTGTATAGCTTGAAGATAAAATGGCCCCTGAGTTCAATCCCCAGTACAAAAACTTAGCAAATCTAACCATCATAAATTGGTGATCATCTGTATATAGAGGAGAATGATATCATTATGAGAACCCAGAACTCCCCAAATCTGCCATTTGCAAGCTGGACAACTAGGAAAGCTCGTAGTGTGGTAGTGTCATTTGGTTAAAAGGCCTGAGAACTGCAGGAGAGAGGGATGCTGGTATGAGTCCTGAAGTCCAAAGGCCCAAAAACTAGAGCTTCAGTGTCCAAAGACACAAGAGGCTCAAGACAACCTCACAGACCTACCTAGAAATAATGTTTTACTAACTTTCTGGGAATCCCTTAGTCCAATCAAGTTGACACATAAGATCAACTATCACAGTGGGAGAATTTACACTATGGAAATTGGCACACACCCCAAATCAAGGCTTGACTTAGCATCTTTTTTGGGGTTCTAAATTTTAAGAATTTTAATGGATAAAATGTTAATAATAGAGATTAGGATTTTTTTTATCGTGGGCCAGCTAAGTCTTTATTGTGGGAAAGATACTCAATAGATCAGTAGCACCCCTTCCCTAACTGTGACAATCAAAAATCTCTCTAGACATTGCTAAATGTTCCATGAGGAGAAAAATCTTTCTCCAATGGGGAGCCATCAATAAAAGTTAAATTGGAAATGCAATGTCTGTGGCTATTATTTAGTAAATAGTGCAAAAAATTGAAGAAATATTCTTCCAGCACTTGAAAAGTATTATGTGATTCAATAATCTCTCACTCACTAATAAATAAGTTCTGACATGCATCTTCATTGTTTCACTTTTGTCTTATTCATAAAATTAAGCAAAAATATCACCCAGCATTCGTGTCAGGGCTGGGCTTGTTCAGCAGTTCTAACCATAGATTGGCCCAGGATGCGAGAGTTCTGTAAAAATCAATTAAAGCATTCTGTGAGAATCAATCAGATAAGTGGAATTTACAATAAAGAGTATTGTATTTATTATTATTATTATTATTATTATTAGAAACAGTATCCTCTACATTCTATATCAGTAAAATTTGCATGTGCATACTTGATATTTACAAGCATATTTTATATACACACTTTTTTCATAGAGATAAAGTTTATAAACATTTTCCAGCACTGCAGTGGCTATTATCCACCTCCCATACTGGTTGATTGCTAGAAAATCATTTAGCAAAGAAAGTTGGAATATTAAGAAAGAAGAGTAATACAAATTTCCCAAGAAAAACATTAATGGCAGAAAATGAAAAACAACCCCGGGGGCCCCTGTATTTCCAGTTCTTTATTCTGGTTCTTCCTGAAGTATGGCTTGTATTGGTGTTCCAAAAAACACAACTTCTTCCTTATAGTATATTTTTATATTTTTCAGGTACACTTTACTTTTTATTTTTTGCAATACTGGGGATCGAACTCAGGGACATTCTGCCTCTGAGCTACACCCCCAGCCCTGTTTTTCATTCTTTATTTTGAAACAAGGTCTCACTAAGTTGCAGAGAGCCTCACTAAGTAGCTAAGGCTGTCCTTAAACTGTGACTCTCCTGTCTCAGCCTCCCAAATGCTGGGATTACAAGCGTGAGCCATAATGTTTCTAAACTTATGATGTATCTTTCACTAATGTGTTTGCCATAAGTTCTATGATATTCTGCCCAGATGTTCTCTTCAGGCTAATGTGCCCTTCCTCCACCTCCTGGGAATAGGCTTGCTGAAGGCACAGGCTGCGGTCCTTCTCTGGGCACAGCCGCAGCCTGCAGGACCCTCCTCAGCCAAGGTTACTTTGCCAGGGGGCACCCGGTGCAGATGCTCAAAGGCCTCCTTCACTGCCTCAACTTGAGGCAGATGTAAAGTGTTTTTCTTGCTCCAAGCTCACTCAGAGGATCTGTTACAGTTTGGATCGGGAATGTCCCCACAGGCTCATGTGTCGGAGGCCTGGTCCCCAGAGCAGCAGTGTTGGGGTGGGGGCGATGGGAAGGTGATTGCCTCATGGGGCTCTAATCTCACCAACAGATTAACACATCGATGGAGTCATTGCTGAACGGACTCTTGGGAGGTGATGGAAACTGCAGAAAGTGGGACCTAGTTGAAGAGCATGAGTCTTTGTGTTCTGCCTTTGGGGACTATATCATGTCCCCAGTGTCCGTCTGTCTGTCTCTGTCTCTTTCTCCTCATTGGCTGTCACGAGGTAAGCAGCTTTGCTCTGGTGTGCCCTTCTGCCACAGTGTTTCTGCTTCGCCACTTGTTTAAGAAGCAATAGGAAGCCGGGCATGGTGGCGCACGCTTGGAATCCCTGCATTTGGGAGGCCGAGACCGGAAGATCGCAGTTTGCGGACAGCCTCAGTTACTTAGTGAAGCCCTCGGCAACTTAGTGAGACTCTGTTCCAAAATAAAGGGGAAGGGGTGTAGCTCAGAGGTCGAATGCCTCCTGGGTTCCACCCCCAGACCCACACACACAAAAAGGAAGCACCAATGGGGCAGCCGACCATGTACTGAAACCTCAGAAACGCTGAGCCGAAATATATCTTTTCTCATTTGAGTTACTTTTATGGGAATTTTGTCATAGTAACAGAAAACTGACGAACACAAGCTCATAGTAGGCCTTAGTTGCAACCTTCTTCCTCTGCCAAATCCTGCCTTCCCCGTTTCCCTACAGCCACATCCTTGAGAACACTCCCTGAGAAACCACAACCACTTGCGTGAAAAGCAGAGAAATGCTTTGACCAATAGACATAAGTATTCTGATCCATTTGGTAGAAAACGAACAAATCAATACTTGCATTTTTAGATCATTTTTGTAAATATGGTTAGGGTCGCAAGAGTTATTCTAGAGCATGATCCAAGTTTGGTAATATGAACAGAACTGAATTTAAGAATATTAAAGATTGAGAAGCATATCTTGGATACAGTGAATTTATAAATATTAAAGAGCCTTGTAAAGCGCAGGCTGAGACACCAGCTGGCAACCCCCATGGCCATCTCTTTTCTTCAGAGTTCAGGGTGAGATGGGGGATGACCAACACACACAACCAGTCTCCTTCCTTCTTCCTTGATGGTTCTTGCCGACTGTTGTTTCCACTTCTGTTCTTTGTTCCAAAGCCTTTACAATGTTCTATTAGTGTGATATTTGATAAATTAAATAGAGTTCGGGAGGAAGAAATAGAGGAAAAGTTCAAGATAAGGAATAAGAAAGGAGAAATAATTACCAGTAATAGTAAAAAAAAAAAATTGAAAAAAAATTGAGTGACGCTTCCTACAACACACTAATAATCAACTTGAAAGCCTTCAAGAAAAAAGTGATTTTTCAGCAAAAATTTAAGTTACTGAAATGGACCAAAAAAAAGCAGAAAACTTTTTTTTTGTGCATCTTAAATTTTTATTTAATATAGCATAACTGTTCCTAGTGTCATTAAATAACTGTTCCTCGTGTCATATTTATTTATTTTTATTGAAAGTAAGTGGTATACATTTATTTTTTTATTTTTATTTTTAATTGGTGCACTGTATTCATACATCATAGTGGGATACAAACTTTTGTAGACATACACATGCACACATCGCCCAGTCAGCCCCCACCCGACCCCCACCCCATTCCCTCCCCATCCCTCCTTCCCATGCTTGGCTTAGTGGTTGACATCTAGTATTATAGCAATTTATCCAAAATTAAAAATGATAATCTCACATAACAGTTTCATTTGTCTGATACCAAGCTTTTGATGACTTAAAGATAACATTTCAATATTTCTTTTTGCTTTCTTTCTTACCAGAGAATATATTTTTTCTATTTTTTTAGGTGAAACTATCATATATTTATATATTTATTTTTCAGAAAAAAATCTATCCTAATATGGAATATGGACTCTAGATACCCAAAACGATCTTGAAAAAGAACAAAGCTAGAAGATATATATTTTCTGATTTCAAACCATATAAAGCTACAATAATTGAAACAGTGTAGTACTGTTCTAAAGGCAGATATATAAACCATTGGAGTTAACTACAAGCCTAGAGCTAAATTCTTCCCTGTATTGTCAAGTTATTTTTGACAAGGTGTCCACGAACATTTGGTGGTGGAAATAATAATCTTTTAACTAAATATTGTTGAAAAATAATAATTACATGGAAAAGAATAAAATTGGACCCTTACCTAATCCCATATACAAGTATTAACTCAAAATAGATAAAAGACATAAATATAAATCGTAAGACTATAAACTTTTAGAAGAAAATCTGGGTCATAAAACCTCACAACATTGAAATTGGCAGTGATTTCTTGGATATGATTTCAATGGCACAGGCAACAGAAGAGTATACAAACTCCCTAAAAAATAAAAAAAAATATTGTATATCCAAAGACAATGTACACAGAGTTAAAGGTTACTAATAGAATTGGATAAAATATTTCCAAATGCTATATCTGAAGGTATATTAATATTCCAACTAGAAATCCTAAAAATTAACAACAATAAAGGCAAACAATACAATTTAGAGATAGGTAAAAGACTAACATAATATAATGAATCTCCACAGATAACCAATCTTAGTTGTCTGTTGGATGGAGAATCTTGTTTCTCTGGTTCTGGTGTGTGTTACCTATTTCTTCTTTGTAGTTAATCTCTTTGAGTATTTTCTCTAGCGCTGGTTTTGAAGACATAAATTCCTTCAGTTTCTGTTTGTCATGGAAGCTTCTAATTTCTCCATCTAATTTGATAGAAAATTTTGCTGGGTAGAAAATTTTTGGCTGGAAGTTGTTTTCTTTCAGAGTTTGGAATATGTTACTCCAAGCCCTTCTGGCTCTCATGACTTGGTTTGGGAAGTCTGGAGTGATTCTAATTGGTTTGCCTCTGAATGTCACTTGGCCCTTTGTTTTTGTTGCCTTTAAGATTCTCTGCTTGGCTTCCACATTGGTCATTTTGACAATTATGTGGCGTGGGGATCCTCTTCTCCGATCCTGTCTAAAGGGAGTTCTATAAGTTTCCTGGACCTGTGTATCGACCTCTTGCTCTATGTTTGGAAAATTTTCTGCTATTACTTCCTTGAAGAGATTGTTGATCCCTTTGGTTTCACTTTCTTTTCCCTCCTCTATTCCAATTATTCTTAGGTTAGCTCTCTTAAAATGGGCCCATATTTCTTCAATATCAGATTCCTGCTGTCGGATATTTTTTCCTAGATTAGAAACTATGCGTTCATTTTTGGAATGATCATCTTCTAGGAGCGAGATTCTGTTCTCCATGTGGTCTAATCGGTTGTTTGTGCTTTGATTTGAGGCCTTTACTTCATTAATTGCATCCTTTATCTCTTTTTGGCTCTCTCTGAGTTCTTTTTGAAGCACCTCTATTATTTCTACAGTTATTTTCCTGATTTGATCTTCTAGAAATCTCTGATTTTCTGTTTTATCGGGTTCTGATGTTGTGGGGTTGTGGGCATTCATTGCTCCAGTGTTATTCCTCTTTCCCATGATTTTGGAAGTTTGTGCCTTCTCTGGGTTCTTCCCTGGGTCACTACGGCTTCACTTAAGGTGCTCTGGATCTCGAGTCTGTAGTATCTCAGACCCCACTACTCCTTTACTGGGTTGTATTACAGAGTCTCCGACCCAGGGAGTCGATAGAGGCTGCTTTAGACTGTGGGGGGTGCCAGGTTGCACGTTCTCCTATGGTGTGATATCTCTGCCACCGCCACTCCCCCACTGGGTCAAGTCCCAGGGAGTACAGTACTGGGATTTCTCCTCTGGGGCCCGCAATTTGACTCACTGTTGTTGAGTGCGCTGATGGAGCTGTAGTGGACTCGGTGAATTCGCTGCTGCTGCCGCCGGTGGCAATATGGCGCCGCTGCTACGCCCTTGGCCGTGAGGCTGGCTTATTTCTTCTTGGTTTTGATTTCCACTCTGAGTCCCTGCAGCGTGTGCTGAGCTCAGCCACTGGGAGCTTTAGATGCTCCCTGCGCTGAAATATCCCGCCTGGCTGTTCCGCAGCGGCTCACCTCGGCTTGCTGTAGCCGTCCTGTGAATTCGCCGCTGCCGCGGGCAGTATGCCGCTGCTGCTGCGTCCTCGGGCGTGAGGCCGGTGTATCTCCTCTGTGGCTCTGAGCTCTGTTCTCAGTCCGTTTTCTCTCTGGAGCCTGGTGATTTTTTTTGTTTCTCTGGTGATGGTGTTTTCTGGCTATGAAAGGCACTGATTTTGTGGTAATGGAGATTGGTTGTTAAGAGCCCCGCTTTTCTCGGTCACCATCAGCAGAAAACTTAAATAGGCAATTATGACAAGGAAAGGAAAAAGCCGGTACACTATTTAAAAAGGCCCCAGATCAGATGGTTCCACTGTTCTCATCTATATAATCTTTAAAGAACAGGCAATGCTGGATTTTTTTTTTTTTTTCGGGTCTGGGGATGGAACCTAGAGGCATTTGACCTCCAAGCTACACCCCCAGCCCTATTTTTTTAATCCTTTATTTTGAAACAGGGTCTCACAGAGTTGCAGAGGGCCTCACTAAGTAGCTGAGGCTGGCCAAGAACCGCGATCCTCTGGTCTCAGCCTCCCGAACGCTGGGATTACAAGCGTGCGCCACCATGCCCAGCTCTGGAATTATTTAGTTCAGTCTTTCTCAAACTTTCTGATCTCAGAATCTCTTTCCATTCTTAAAAATTCTTGAGGACTTCAAAAAGGTTGTGTTTGTGTGGCTATTGCTAATAATATTTACCATAATATTATTATTAATAATAGTAGAAATCCAAACAGAAATTCTTGAAAATAACTAATTTAAAAATAATGTAATAGATATATCTTTTATTCATATGGACAATATGCTTTATGAAAAATAACTACAGTTTTGAAGATTTCTTGAGAGAAATGGTGTTGTTTTACACTGCTGGAAACATATTTAATGTCTAGCTTAATAGAAAAAAGTTGAATTATTAAATCTACCGTCAATTGGTTCTGATATTTTATTTTGGTTGAAGAACATGAAAAAAAAAAATCTAGCTTCACAGAAATATGTAGTTAGAAAAAGAAAAGTTTCTTTACTAGATGATTGTGGTTATTCTCCTTGATACCACACCCAAAATTGACTAACAATAGTTCTTTTAAAATCTAATTGCAGTATGGAATCTGAAACCATACTGATCAACTCTTCAGCCTCTGTTACATTAAATACCCATTGGTCTATCTCGAACTTTGGCTCTTTATACAGGCATAATTTTGTGACACCATACAATAGTAATTCAGAAAATATTAGTTCATTGACTTATCCAGATCTTCCAAATGTTGACACATTGACTTTATAACATTTTATTTTATTTATTTTTTATTTTTTATTTTTTGGTGGTACAAGGGGTGGAACCCAGAGGCCTTCTACCTCTGGGCTATACTCCCAGACCTATTTTACATTTTTATTTGGAAACAGAGTCTCACTAAGTTGCTGAGAGCCTCACTCAGTAGCTGAGGCTGGCTTCGAACCTGTGCGATCCTCCTGTCTCAGCCTCCCAAGCACGGGGATCACAAGCGTGCTCCACCACGCCCAGCTGACTTTATAATATTTTTAAATCACATTTATTAATATCACCCTCATCACCTCATCAGAAAAGCTCTTAATTATAGAAAAGACATCAAGCTCATGGCAGCAGATACAATTTTTCAAATCTCTCTCTCTCTCTTTCTTGCTCTCTCTCTCTCTCTTTCTCTCTCTCTTCCAAGGCTCACCTTTTATCATTCAACAAATATTGTCAGATATTTTCCTTAGGTGACAGGCTTATTTGGTTCATTTGAAAAAAAAAAAAAAAAAAGATGTCTGCCAGATACCCAAGTCCGAAGAGCTATGGGTCGTCTATTGGTTATTCTTTCCAAAGAAAGCAGTGTTCCATGAAATAAAAGCTCATTCAGCTTGCGAGCCAATCGATCACACGATGCTTTTCCGAAAGCCAACCATCATACTTCAGCCTGCAGCAGAAGTGCTTTACTTGTACTTCCTGTTTCACCCATAGAATATTAAAAAGATGCCTACTCGTGTCACGATCTAATACAATTAAAATTTTTTTACTGCTTTACTAGGCATAAATAAAACTGACTTTTCCTCCGTGCACATGTGGCAGTGAGGACCGACTGCTGATGGAGGCGGGCGCCTGTGGTTTGGTTCACGCTAATGCATCAGGGTACTATTGCCTTTGTACCTTCAGTGCAAATGTCAACATGGTGAAAAGGGCAAGTAATGTCTGAGTGTTCTGAGTGTTATTGTAAAAATAGCTCTGACCTCGCCAATCCCCCGAACGGACCACACTTGGAGAATCGCTGATCTGAAAACTCTTCCAGACAAAAAAAAAAAAAAAAAAATTGAAAGCTCTTCAATGCATTTAATGAAACCATTATAAATTTAACAATGAAACCTGATCTAGGACCAAGGGGAAATACACATCCAGATTAGGTTGCATTTATGAACACAGATTAAAAATTTGTCACTAAAATATTAGCAAATAGAATTTATCAGTGTATAAAATACACTAAATATGTAGGACTTACTCCTATGACATCTAACTAAATAACTATTCCAACAAATTAAAAGAGAAACAATAAATAATTATATATATTTAAAACTCTGTGTAATTCTAGTACTTGGGAGACTGAGATGGAGGGAGTCACATGTTCAAAGTCACCCTCAGTGACTTTAGCAAGACTCTATTTCCATGTAAAAAAATACAATCAATCTGGGGGTCTAGCTCGAGGGTTGAATGCCCCTGCGGTCAATCACCAGCACCAAAACCAGAAACAAACAAACAAACAATCTGAGAAGGCTTTAATTAATCATTAATAAAAACTCTGGGCAAAACAGATAAAAGGAAAGTTACTTAAATATAAAAATTAATATTTAACAATAGCATTTTAAATGGTGACACAAAAACAATAAGGTATGTGTAATCATTGTCATCATAATAATCCAGCCTTGTTTGGGATGTTCTGTGAAAGAAATAAAAATTAGTGTAAGTATTGTGTTACAAAAGTACAAATAGACCGAATTCACATGGAAGTGTAAGTTTTCAACAATAGTCTTGAAGGTTATGAAAACCGTGGTAAACGTTTAACAACCTAAAGGACTCACTGCTGTAAGAACTGCTCTTCCACCAATAACAACTACAAGAAGACATCAACAATAAAAATACGTGAAATAACTATTTTCAGAAATCATCATAAGAAGCAAAGGACTACGATCACTAACAGAAGAGAAAGAAGTGAATTGGACTTTCACCCTGGATTTCTTCCTGGAGACCATTTTTAGGATGCAACCAGGGTAGAAGAAACCTAAATAGAGTTGTTTCAATGAGCTGAGGAAAAAGAGACTGAAGTTTGGGAAGGTTGTGGGGACAAAATACTGGAAAAAAAGACAGATGTACGAGGTGAGATTTCTGGAGTTCTGCAGAACTCCAGATTCTCTTTAAATCACTGGTTAAATCCTGATCTGCATATGGGAATCTCCCTAGATTGGGTAAAGAACCACCGCAGGGCAGTAAGCCAGACGTGCCCAGAGCTCACACAGGCAGGACATCCACCAGGCAGAGAAAAGATTCCTCAAAAAAATGACCCACGTAGTGGAGCTAAATTATCCTTAACTAAAGGCTGTTCTCCTTCACCCTAGCAAAGCTTAAAAGCAAGCTTTGAAAAATGCCAACTGATTCCAAGTGACTTAACCGCATGTTAGATGAAAGGCCAACATTTTTAAAGCAATACAACAGAATCCAGCACTTACTTAGTAATGTAAAAATTCACTATAGCCTGAGATCCAACCAAACTGCCAGACATGCAGGAAAATAAAATTCATATAAAATAGGAAAGCCTCTTAGAACTGCTATTATAAATATGTCCCACATGCTCAAGAATGTAGAGGACACATCTTCTACATAATACTAAACATAATGTTGTATGTTTAATGTGAATAAACACAAGTATGTATGATTATTACATGCCAATTAAAAATGTTTAAAAGAAACTTTAAAACTCTATATTTAATAGGGAAATGAAAGTGAACTCAAATGGAACATACAGAAATAATAAATACATCTTAAGTAAAAATAGTTTGAAAAATACTATCTTGAAAAATAGTATCTTAACCCAGCATGGTGGTGCATGTTTGTAATCCCAATACTTGGGAAGTTGAGACAGGAGGATCACAGGTTCGAGACAGCCTCGGCAAGCAGTAAGAGTCTTGTCAACCTAGTGAGACTCTGTTTCCAAATAAAAATAAAAAGAGGTCTGGGGGCATAGCTTAGAGGTAGAAGCCTGGGCTCAGTCCCCAGTACCAGGGGGAGAGAGAGGGGAGAGAGAGAAAGAGAGAGAGGGGGGAGAGGGGAGGGGAGAGGAGGGGAGGGGAGGGGAGAGGAGAGGAGAGGAGAGGAGGGGAGAGGAGAGGAGAGGAGAGGAGAGGAGAGGAGAGGAGAGGAGAGGAGAGGAGAGGAGAGGAGAGGAGAGGGAGGAAGGGAGGGAGGAGGGAAGAAGGAAGAGGGAGGAGGGAGGAGGGAGGAGGGAAGAGAGAGGAGAGAGGAGAGAGGAGAGAGGAGACAGAATTTTAAATTTAAAATACCCTGGATGCCATTAACAGCAGATTAGATATAGCAGAAGAAAATACCATTGAATTTGAAAACATAGCAGTAAAATGATTCCAAGCAAGAAATAGAGAAAAGGATTGAAACAATGAATATAAGAGCATCATGACCAGTTGAGACAGTATCAAGCAGTGTAACTATCTATAACTGAGCCCCACAAAGGTCATAGGTAGTGGAATTTCAAGAAATAATGGGCCAAATTTACCACTGTCATAAAAACTAGAAGAGATACAGATTCAAGAGCTTATGAATGCCGGTAGATTCCTAGGCACATAATTATCAAATTTCTGAGAAGTAATGATAAACAAAATGTTAAAAGTTGCTTCACAGACTTCTTATCAGACACTATGCAAGTCAAAAGACAAAGCAGTGACGTGTGTGTGTGTGTGTGTGTGTGTGTGTGTGTGTGTGTGTAACTCAGAGGCATTCGACCTCTGAGCTGCACCCCCTGCCTTATTTTGTATTTTTATTTTGAAACAGGGTCTCACTAAGTTGCAGAGGGTCTCACTAAGTAGCTGAGGCTGTCTGCTAACCACAATCCTCTGATCTCAGCCTCCCAAATGCTGGGATGACAAGTGTGAGCCACCACGCCGGCTAGCAGTGACATTTTAAAGTACCAAAGGGGGAAAAAAATCACCCAGCAAAACATCTAACAAAAGAAAGGTGAAGTAAAGGATTTTTTTTTAGACAAACAAGTTGAGAGAATTCATTGCCAGCAAACCTGCACTTTAACAAATGTTAAAGATGGCATTTCAAACGGAAGAGAAATCACACAAAAGAAAAAGGAAAGAAGAATGTAGAAATGATAACTATGAATAAATAAAGACTTCTGCATTTTTAAGCTGGAAAGATATTGACTATTTAAATCAATTATTGCATTAAATCTAAATAGCCTATATAGTACAACTGAAAGGCAGAGTTTATCAGCCAGAATTTTAAAAGGAAAGATAACTATTCAGTCTACAAGAATACCACTTAAAATATAGAGAAACAAGTAAGTTGAAGATAAGTGCATAGGAAAGGATATACTCAAGCACCAATAATAGAAATTGAGAATGGCTAAATTAATATCAAAGCAAACTTCTGAATAAGAAATATCACTAGGAAGAAAGAGGGATATTTCACAATGATAAAGATGTCAGCATACTAAAAAGGCATAACGATCCCAAATGTGTATATACCTGATAATATAGTATCAAAATACATGCAGCAAAAACTATTAGAATTGAAAGAAGTCCACAAGTCCACAATTACAGGTTGAGATTTACTCTTAACATTATCAAATTGATACAACAGGTAGAAACTCAGGTTACAGAAGGCTTGACCACTGACAACTAAAATGACAATGGGAGGGAAAGATTATAGAACATTCTAACCCATTCTCCCTGGAAGAGTGCATCCTCACTGTTCCTAAACAAAAACCTCTGTCTTTGTCTCTGGAAAAAAAAAATAGAACACTCTAACCCAAACAACGTAATAATATTCTTTGAAAGTCCATGCAAACATGCACTAGGACATATCATATTTCAGGGCATTAAACAGGTCTTAAAGAAATTAAAACCATGCAAAGTACATTCTCAGGGAGCAATGGAGTTAAACTAGAAAGCAGTAGCAGAAAAATATCTAGAAAATCCCCAAATATTTGAAAATTCAGGAACAGATTTCTAAATAACCCAGAGTTAAAAAAAAATCACAAGGAAAGTATTTTGAATTGAATCAAAATAAAAACACCATGTATAAAAATATACAAGATGGAAACAAATCTCCAGGCCCGATAGTTTCACTGGAGAACTTGCCAAGTATTTAAAGAAGTATCAACACCAGTATTGCATTGATTCTTCCAGTAAATACAAGAGAGAACACTTCCCAGTTCATTTTATTTCGTGAGTACTTTCCTGACATGAAAATCATGCAGGAATAGGGAGAGGAAAGTATTACTATATCATGCAGTGGTTAAAAAATACTTCTAGACACTCTGAACTCCCTATTTTTAAATATATTCCATATTCCTACTAGTGTATTGTGGGGGGAGGGTACTGGAAATTACAACCAGGGGGATTCTACCTCTGAGATACACCCCCAGCCTTATTTTATTTTTTTATTTTGAAACAGTGCCTTGCTAAGTTGCTGAGACTGGCTTTGAA
Organism: Muscardinus avellanarius; assembly: GCF_963383645.1. Classification (NCBI taxonomy): domain Eukaryota; kingdom Metazoa; phylum Chordata; class Mammalia; order Rodentia; family Gliridae; genus Muscardinus; species Muscardinus avellanarius. The sequence goes on from NC_137806.1 coordinate 19,022,643, forward strand.
CCTGTGATCCTCCTATCTCAGACTCCTAAGTAGTGGGATTACAGGCATGTGCTACCACGCCCTACTTGCATCTACGTTTGAAGCATCTCCTGCCATTCTATCCTCCTGTGATAAGCGGTGGACCCAAACCACACATACTTACCCAGTTTGGGGAGGAGAGTCAGCTGTAGTTCATAGAATCCACAGGATGCAAGTTGGCAATGGTAATGGCTAGGGAAAAACTAACTACACCTGGTCCCAGAATGTTAGAAATATCAAGACATGTTCTATAGCACATTCCATCCACTTAAAGTGCTCTTTTTCACATTTCACCTTCACTGAGACAGTGCCACATTTCCATTGGTGACATGCAATTATAATTGGGTATGTTTCTTTCTCAGTGGCAATTCTTTTTTGATGGTACTGGAGGTGAAACCCAGGGGCTTTCTACCTCTGGGCTATACTCCCAGACCTCTTTTATATTTTATTTGGAAACGGGGTCTCACTAAGTTGCTGAGAGCCTCACTAAGTAGCGGAGGCTGGCTTCGAATCTGGGCGATCCTCCTGTCTCAGCCTCCCAAGTGCTGGGATTATAAACCTGCGCCACCATGCCCTGCATAAATTTTTTAAAATGTTATACCAACCTAGGTGCCCAACAACAGATTAATGGATTACAAAAATATGGGATATATATACACAATGGAATTCTACTCAGCAATAAAGAAGAGCAAAATTATGTAATTTGCAGGTAAATGGATGGACCTGAAGCCAGGCGTGGTGGCGCACGCTTGTAATCCCAGCATTTGGGAGACTGAGACCAGAGGATCGCAGTTCACAGACAGCCTCAGCTACTTCGTGAGGCCCTCTGCAACTCAGTGAGACCCTGTTTGGGCAGGGGTCGTAGCTCGGAGGTCAAATGCCTCTGGGTTCCATCCCCAAACCTGTAAATAAATAAATAAATAAATAAATAAGAACATTATGGTAAGTGAGATTAGCCAGTCACAGAAAGTAAACAGTTATAGTAAACAGTTATAGTTAAATGCTGGGGTGTGTAACCCCAGCATTTGAGAGGCTGAGACAGGAGGATCTCAATCCGCAGTCAGCCTCAGCTACTTTGCAACTCAGTGAGACCCTGTTTCAAGATAAACAATAAAAAATAGGGCTGGGGGTGTGTCGCTCAGAGGTAGAATGCCCCAGGGTTCCATCTCCAGTGCTGCAAAAAAAAAAAAAAAATTGAAGGGTCATATATTTCTCTCATACGTGGAAGCTAGGAAGTGATCAGGATACAAGAGGGACTTTAGATCATTGAGAAAGCCCAGTGCAGTGAGAGATGGTTTGGGGATGCAGAAAAAATTCTTACAGGAAACACCTCAATTGATGTTATGTGCGTATGTGAGAATACCAAAGCCAATCTCATGCCATGCACGGGGAGGGGAAGAAGCGGGCAGGGGCCGGGGAGCTCATCAAGAGCTGCGGCAATGTAAGTCTCCATGGATGTGAGGCTCCACGGCACCGATAAAAGTAAAAGAATACATAAATAAATTAGAAACATAAACGGTATACCTTAAGTTACGCCAAACCCATCGGAATCTCTGAGTGGATGGCTCGCATGAATCACTTTATGGAACACAACTTCGTTGGCTGCACAGAGCACACAAAGGATGCTGCTTTGGCTTCCAAGTATAGGAGAGGAGAGACGAGATTTGGCAAAATCTAGTGGCCTGAAACCCCAGCACTCAGAGTCTTGATGTGATGTTTGAAATTAACCTATTCTTATCCCTGGTTAAGGCTGAGATAGTGACAGGTGGTGCCAGCAGCCTTTGACTAAGCAGTCACACATAGAAAGAGCTAGAAAAGGTGGTGGTAGGGCAAAAGTAAGTCCCATCGCCAGCAGGTGGCACCAAACCCAGAAGAGACCCGGATGGCCTTGGCCTTGGCCGGCTCAGAAGAGCTGCTGACTAATTATGATATGAAATTAGGTAGCTTGGCACGGTGCTATTAGGAAATGAGGAACTTGCTTTGAGCGGGGCAGGGCCTTGGTACTGTAATTACTTAATCCTTCTGCACTTCAGTTTCATTATCTGTAAAATGGTAAACAATAATAGGACGATATAATAGAATTAGTGTGATTAAAAAGATAACAAATGAAAAAGACTAAAACAGTGTGTGGCATCTGTTAAAAACTCAGTAATTTGACAGATCACTGTAGCCATTTTCCTATTTTGTAATTCATCCATTTAGAAGTTATGACGCCTAGAGCTGCATAGTTTTATTGAATTTTGTTACTGGGGTGTGTGTGTGTGTGTGTGTTTTGCTGGTGATTGAACCCAAGGGAATTCTACCTCCAAGCTACACTCCTACCCCTATTTTTTTTTTTTTAAATACTGGAGATTGAACCCAGGGGCATTCTCCCTCTGAGCTATACTCCCAGCCCTATTTTTTAATCTTTATTTGAAACAGGGGCTCTCTCTCTCTCTCTCTCTCTCTCTCTCTTTTTTTTTTTTTTTTTTTTTTTTTTTTTTGCTACTGGGGTTCCTGGAAACCCTTCTACCTCCCAGACCTATTTTTATATTTTTATTTGGAAACAAGTTCTCCTAAGCCATCAAGGCTGGCTTCGAACCTGCGCGATCCTCCTGTCTCCGCCTCCTAAGTGCAGGGATTACAAGTGTGCGCCACCACGCCCGGCCTCTATTTTTTTTTTTTTTTAATTTGGAAACAGGGTCTTGCCAAGTTGCTGAGAACCTCACTATATTGTTGAGGCTGGCTTCGAACCTGCGATCCTTCTGTCTAGCCTCCCTAGTACTTACAGGTGTGTACCACCATGCCCAGCTCTCTGTGTGTTCTTAATCCCCTCAGAAGTGGCCAGGGTCTAGGACCAATGCCTATTACTCTTACTTTCTTTTCTTATGTATTTCTGTTCTTTCATCATGCCAGTTAAGCAACGGGTTGAAAATGGACCAGATTTTACTCCCTACATTAAAATAATAATACTGACTCATCATGGAATATGCCAGATTCCAGCATGCCAACAATGATGTAAAAAATATACAAGACTGAAAAAAAAAGAAATTGAAAGTGGCTTATCACAGAGGGAGACATGATAGGCCAATCATTTGCAAAACAAAGATACTTAACTAGTAGGTGGAACCCAGGGGCTTTTCTACCTCTGGGCTATACTTGCAGACCTATTTTATATTTTATTTGGAAACAAGGTCTCACTAAGTTGCTGAGAGCTTCACTAAGTAGCTGAGGCTGGCTTCGAACCTGTGCGATCCTCCTGTCTCCGCCTCCCAAGCCTGGGGATTACAAGTGGGTGCTACCACGCCCGGCAAGTAGTGGGATTTTAATAGGAAACAAATGAGATAAAGTATGTTAAAATGCAGAAATTCATTAGTACAGGTAAATTTAGCATCATAATATAGGGTACCAAGAATAACATAATTTTCTTTTGATGGCTGAATATTTTTAGTACTTAAATATGTTTACATAGTAACTTCCTGCTAAAGAACCCCTAAATTTTAGTCTCAGAATTCTTAAGAAAAGGGATAGAAATAATGTGTCACTGAGTGTAAAGGGCATTTTTCATTGCATTGATGGGAGGAAATAACCCAAGATTTACTAATGGGCACAAGTGTTAGATCTAGACTCTGTACTTCCTAGTTTCAGACTTGATTTTTCAGCTCCTTCACCTTCGAAAGGGGGAAACATATATAAAGGCCAGTGGTCCTCAGCCCTGGCTGTTCTTCCAACATTACTGGGATTGTTTGAAAAATACCAAGGCCCAGGCCTTACCCCTAGCTAATTACATTAGAGTCTCTGAATGGGAGGCTGGACTTCGGGAGTTTGAAAAGTTTCCCAGGTGATCCTAAGGTGCACCCAATGTTAAGAATCACTAGTAGCCAAGTGTGGAGGTACATGCTTGTAATCCCAGCATTTTGGAGGCTGAGACAGGAGGATCGTGGTTTGCGGCCAGCCTCAGCTACTTAGTGAGGCCCTTTGTATCGCATTAATGTTGAATGTGGTGGTTGATAAGTTAGGTCCTTCCCTCACATGATCTCACAGTGGAACAGGAAGCGGAACCCCGGAAGCTAGAAGCAGAGATATTGCGAGACTCCAGGTGCCTGGAGAGTTCAAACATTGCGACTCCGGACGGCGCCAGGTCCGAATAAAGCAGCAGTCTCTGATAACCCGGCTGGTGTTTTTGCCTCCCTCCTAAACCCCCTAACTCTATTTTCAACTATTCAGTGGTGTCCTTTTTGTGTGTCCACAACACCCTTTATTTGTGATTTTCTTGTGGTTTACAGTCTACCTTGTTTTATGGTTACTGTTGCACTTATTTAAGCCATCTTTTCGAATATACCTTTCTTGGAGGGGCCTACCTCCGAGTCACTGACAGAGCCTGGTCAGGCCCCCTTCCAACTCATCAGCAGGTGAACCCCTGACCTCGCCTGTCCAGACCTCACGCTGCATTTCAGAACAAGCTCACAACAAGGGTTCTTTACCAAGGTTTCTTTGCTGTGTGGACTTAGATCTAATTTCACTTATAGCTAAGTCTGAAAGATATAATGAGAGGTCAGTAAGAGCCACAAAGAAATGAAATCTGGAACTAGAATTTTCCTCTGCACCTGAATTTTCCTCTGCACCTGAACGAAGACTAGCTTAGTAGAGATATACTGAAGAGAGCAAATGATCCCCCCCTATTGGTGACACTCGAGAACTTGGCAGCGCCTCTTTGATTTCTTCTAAAGGTCAAAAACACATAGCTGGATCCTGTTTCCTTTTAGGTTTTCAGTGTTATGTTATATCAGTGTTATATCATGTATTTAGATGACTGCAACCAAATTAAGAGACAGATAATAATAGTTATTATTGAAGTAAAATGTTGAAGTAAAATATTGAAGATGTATAGACATATGTAACCAGCAATACATAGTCAAGAATATACATTTTCCTCACTGCAAAAAGTTCCTGATAGCGTTATTTCTTTTTCTCTTCATTAAAATTTTTGATTTAATAAATTATTTTTAGAATAGTTTTAGGTTTACAGAAAAACAAACAGAGAGTACAGCTCCCAGACCCCCTTCAATCAGTTCCATATCCTCTATTAACATCTTGTATTGGCTAAGTATATTTTTATTGTTGATTTTATTATTGATGATTTCATCAATCATCAGTAATAAAAATAATAAAAACCGCTCTCTATATATGCATACACACATACATTCATATATACACACATTATTATTAAATCTGTAGTTTGCATTCAGGTATTGTATATTTTATGGGTTTTGACAAATGTATAAGGCTATGCACCCACTGTTATAGTATCACACAGAATAGTTTCACTGCACCCAAAGTCCTCAGTGTTCCATCTATTCATCCATCTTTCCTTCTCTCCCTGTGACCTTTGGGAGCCACTGGTCTTTTTACTATCTTCCTAGTTTGGTCTTTTCTAGACTGCCAGATCTCTGTAATAATATGGTATTTGGCCTTTTGTGATTGGCTTCTTAACAATATGCAGTTAAACTTCTTCCGTGTGTGTGTGGGGGGGGCTTGATGGCTCACTTTAAAATATACTTTTATTGGTGCACTACAGTCTCACATCACAATGTAGTTCAGAGCGATAAGGGCGTACAAGCAAACAGCACTTGGTGGGCTCTCCCTGCCCATCTCCCTTCCCGCTCCCTCCCCTTCCCGTGTATGATCCTAAGAGTGGCACTGGTAATTTTCCGTATGTATATAATGCCAGTGGGAGTGCTTCCTTCATTAGTTCTCCCTCTCCTCTCCCAGCATCCTCTCTGAAGTCCCCTCCATTACTCTTTGGGGTTTCTCCTCTGTTATCTAGTGTTCTTCTTTACCCAGATTGGTCCCTGGCTTCTGCATATAAGAGAAACATTTGACCCTTCCCTCTCTGTGACTGGCTGATCTCACTTAAACATGATGCTCTCCAGGTCCATCCATTTTCCTGCATGTGATATAATTTTGCTCTTCTCTATTGCTGAGTCAAATTTCACGGTGTGTAGGTCCCATCATTTTGTAATCCATTCATCTGTTGATGGACACCTAGGCTGGCTCCATAATTTGGCTATTTTGAATTGTGCTGCTATGAACATGGATATGCATATATTGCTATAATCTGATTTCAGTCCCTTTGAAAAGATACCGAGGTGTGGTATAGCATGATCATGTGGGGGAGCCATTCCCAGTTTTGTGAGGGATCTCTACACTGATCTCCATAATGGCTGCACTAATTTGCAATCCCATCAACAGTGTAGAAGAGTTCCTATTTCCCCATAACCTCGCCAGCATTTATTGTTGTTTGCATTTTTATAACTGCCATTCTAATTGGAGTTAGATGGAATCCTAGTATATTTTAATAGCTCATTTGTATTATCACTGGATAATATTCTATTTTATGGCTACACCACAGTCAAGTTTATCCATTCATCTATTGAAGGACATGTTGGTTGCTTCCAAGTTTTGGCAGTAACTAATAAAGGTGTTGTAAACATTTGTGTACAGGTTTTTATGTAGACATAAGTTTTTAGTTCATTGGCACATGGTTACTGGATCATACAGTAGGAATATATTTAGTATTGCAAGAAACTGCCGAACTGTCTTTGAAAGTGACTGTACTATATTGCATTCAAACCCACAATAAATGAGAGTTCCTGTTTCTACATCCTCACCAACACATGTGTTTTGTATTTTAGTAGGTATACAGAAGTAACTCATTGCTGTCTTAATTTTTCATTCTTTAATTACAGATGTTGATGAGCACCTCTTCACATGTTTATTTGCCATCTCTGTCTTCTGTGGTGAGGTGTCTGTTCAGGTCTTTCCCCATTTTTTATTTAGATTGTTGTTTTCTTTTTGGTTGAAGAATTTTCCAAATACATTTTAGATACTAGAATCTTATTAGGTAGGTGTTCTGTGTGAATTTTCTCCATTTGTGCCTTATCATTTCATTTTCTGAATTAACAACTTTGGTAAAACTTTGTTGTTCTTTTAGGAACTTGTCCTAAAGTAGATAATACTATTCTATCCTATTGATGCTATAGGATCTGTAGTGATATCTCCTCTTTCATTCCTGACATTGGTGATTTCTATCTTATTCCTTTTTAACTTAAATTATGCTGCTAGAATGCTATTTTATTAATCTTTTTAATTACTTTTGACTTTGGCATATTTTTACCTGTTGATTGAACTATTTATTTTTACATTTATAATTTCAATTGATTCCACAATGCATGACTATTCATCAATTTTGTTGCAGAAATATTAATGGATTCCATAACAGTGAAAGAACCTTCACTAATGGTATTATGTGACCTGGAACACACACACCTGGGGCAACATTCTGAAAATTAGCCGTGATAGTTTTTGTTGTTGGTGGTGGTGGTGGTGGTGGGGTTTTTTTTGTTTTTTTTTGGTTTTTTTTTTTGGTGATATTGGGGGTGGAACCCAGAGGCTTTCTACCTCTGGGCTATACTCCCAGATCTATTTTGTATTTTATTTGGAAACAGGGTCTCACTAAGTTGCTAAGAGCCTCACTAAGTAGTTGAGGCTGGCTTTGAACCTGTGCAATCCTCCTGTCTCCGCCTCCCAAGCGCGGGGATTACAAGCATGTGCCACCACGCCCGGCAGCTGTGATAGTTTTTATACCCATATATTTTTCCAGAAGTTTCACTTCTCATGAAGAGGTAAGGTCCTCTCTACCTGAAACTGGGAGTGTTTTTATGACTGCCTTGATGAGTAAAAGGAAATGACAATGCTCAACTTCCAAGATTAGGTCATAATAAGTCATATGGCTTCTGCCTGTTTTCTTTTTTCTCACAAATTTCTTGCCCTTGGAATTCAGCCACTATGTTGTGAGGAAGTTTGGGCCACATGGTAAGTCCACATGGAGGTGTTTTAGCCAACAACCCCTGCTAAGGCCTCAACTACTAGCCAGCATCAACTGCCAGACCCCGGCTGTTGGCACTCAAGCACCTCACCTGTTGACCAAGTGGGACAAAGAGAATCTGGTACCACCAAGCCCTGCCCAAAATGCAAATTCATGAGAAAAATGAATGTTTTTCTTGCTTTACGCTACTAAGTTTTGGATAATTGTTATGCAGCCACAGCAACTAGAATATCATCATATTAACTTGCTAAGATGTGAAAAACTCCAAATTCTAAAATCCATCAAAGATCTCAGAGAAGACCTACACACTACAATTGTGAAATTGCACTCGTGGGCATTCTACTTCTAAGCTATACCTTCAGCCTTATTTATTTATTTATTTATTTATTTATTTATTTATTATTTATTTTACTTTGAAACAAGATCTTAGTAAGTTGCAGGGGGCCTAAATTGCTGAGGCTAGCAGCAAAACTGTGATCCTCCTGTCTTAGCCACCCAAGTGCTGGGATTATGGGCATGTGCTACCATGATCAGCTTGAATATATGTTTTCCAGTGAAATTAGAAGTTCATTAAGGACAAGAGCTGGGCGTGGTGGCGCATGCTTGGGAGGCTGAGACAGGAGGATCACGCAGGTTCGAAGCCAGCCTCAGCTACTTAGTGAGGCTTTCAGCAACTCACTAAGTTAGTGAGACCCTCTTTCCAAATAAAATTTTAAAAAGTCTGGGGGTATGGCCCGGAGGTAGAAAGCCTCTGGGTTCTACCCCCAGTACCACCAAAAAAAAAAAAAAAAGTTCATTAAGGACAAGAACTAAGTCTTTTTATGTTGATCCTCTCAAAGCCAGTTTCTAAGATTTGGTAGGTTCTAGAATCAAATAAATTAATACTGAATAAATGGAAGAAAAAAAAAAGAAAAACAACAGTTACAAACAAGTGCTTATTTTGAAGTAGTTTTTGGGGAGACTGCTTTTATTCAATTCATCCTATTACCCTGACATGTTTTAGAATTTTTTATAGTTAGTTTCAGCTTATGAGCTATAAAAATTCATCAATTTTTCTATCTTGCTCTTATCCACAAACATTATGATTACATGCTTTATCCATCAATCTATGTTCCAAATTATCCTTGACTTTTTCCAAAAGTCAAATGCATCTTTAAGGATGAAGATTTTCCACTACTGTGGATAAGCAAAATAATTTAATATCAACTCTGATGGTAATTCCAAAACAGGAGAGTCCAATGTTTTTGAACAATGCAATGTTCAAATGCAATTTAATGCTGCATGGATACAAGGATTTTGGCGCCCATGGTGACACCTTTGGAGGAAAACAAAAACTTCAATAATTTGGAGTCCAAGTCTATTTTGCATGACAAAAATAATAGTTTATCTCAGTCACAGATCATATCACACATATATTTAATTTCATGAAAGAAAGGAAAGGACATAAAGACCCATGATGTCACAAAGACATGAGCAATGTCAACTTATTGTCTGATGTCCCTGTGGAATAACCATTTCAGCTCTTCCCTGGGAATGTTATAATGGAATAAATGAGGCACTAGTTTTACAGTTTCGCTGCCCAACATTTGTTTGATCAGTTTACCGGGTCCTTGCTGCCCTGCCTCAACTTTACATGAACTGCATAATGCTGGGTTATGCAGAAAATCTCAGCATAATTCACACCCAGAGGGAGCATCCATGACAGCAAAAGTGTCACTGAAGTAACTATTAACCACAGATAACAAATGTTAGAGAACAGATCAATCTCTCAACCCACCGCAGAACTTCTTGAGAAGCTTAAAGAAGGAAAACCTTTTCTTACGTATGTCACAGACCCAGAGAGAACATGACCGCCAGGTCACCGCCAGGTCTTTTCCTATTCTTTTATTTTCTCTTTCCCAGTCCCCTTGCTCCCTCTCATGTTCTCTTTCACACACCCTGCCATGTTTTCCATTCTACCCTACTATTCTCATCTTTGAGTGATCCTCTCTCTTCTCCTTCCCCTTCTTCTCCTCCTTCTCCTTCTCCTTCTCTTTCTCCTTCTTCTTCTCTCTCTTTTATGGTACTGGGATGGAACCCAGGGGCATTCTACTTCCAAGCGACATCCTCAGCCCTATTTTTTATTCTTTATTTTGAAACAAGGTCTCACTGAGTAGCAGAGGGCCTCACTAAGTAGCTGAGGCCGACCGCAAACCGCAATCCTCCTGTCTCAGCCTCCCAGATGCTGGGATTACAAGCATGCACCACCACGCCCATCTCTTCGCATCATCTCTTCTCTTGGGAGACTATCTCGCTGCCTTCTCTTGATCAAGAAGACTGGTCTGGACTTCGTTGAATTTCTTCCCTCTTCCACTAAATTGGTTCTATAAAACCCTAGGCCCAGGAACTCAACACCGGTAAGCAACAGAATTCTCTTCTTCAAGGCAAGAGGGCAGGGAGAAGCCGTGAATTCACACATACTGTCATGCCAACATTTTACAGATGGATTTACATTTTGTTCAGTAGTTGTAGAATGATAGGTAACCCACCTATATATCTATACAGTTGGAATATCATAAAGTGTTCTTCCAAGTGCTGGCTATAGACTCCAGAGGAGCAGTTCAGGGACCACATACACACTAATATATAATGACCACAACTTTGCTGGGGTCTGGATAAGTTGGTACTAACTAAGGGGAACTAGTCTGAGGATGAGCTGTCTCATCCCTGAAGCTACCTCCATTCCTGGGGTCTTCTCTGCATGTGTGTGAGGGAGGCTGGGCATTGAACCCAAGAGCATTCTACCTCCAAGGTATACCTCCAGCCCTATTTTTAATTTTTATTTGGAAACGGGGTCTTGCTAGGTTGATGAGAGTCTCACTAGTTGCTGGCTCTGTCCTTGAATCTTCTTGTTTCAGCTTCCCAAGTACTGGGATTACAGGCGTGTGCCACCATGCCCGGCTGGGTCTCCTTTGACCTGATATCTCAGCACCACGTTTTTAGGCCTAGACGTGAGTTTATAGCCTTGGAAATATAGAAGGGTCTTGTGGCAAGAGTCAAATATCCTCTCTTATATTTCTCTATTCTTGCCCTACCTCTCAACTCTGAGTTCTGGGTGAAGTTCTAGAAGTTAAAGGTGAGGAAGCTGCAGAAGCAGAAATTCTTCTTTATGATAGGATGGTCAAAGAAAATATAGGATTTTAAGTTAATTTTTATTTCAATAAAAAAAACAAGTCATTTCTTGGTGTAAGTATATCCCGATTTGCATGGGACACACTCATACCAAAGGGAAGGAGGGGGAAAAGGGATTCGTTCTACATACAAAATTCAAATTTAACTCGGTTTTCCTCTTGTGTTCCCCCACAAGATCTGGTAACTCTAATTTATGACAATTGACAAAAGACTATCAACCAAGACTAGGTATGCATGTAAGTATGAATGTATGCATGTATGTATGAATGTATGTATGTATGTATGCATGCATGCATGTATGTATGCATGTATGTGTGAATGTGTGTGTATATATGTATGTATGAATGTGTATGTATGTATGTATGAATGTGTGTATGTATGTATTTGTTTTTATGTGAATCATACTGAAAACGGCATACATCCAGACTGTGCTTGCTGCCCTCTCCCCTTCCTCCGCTTTCCCTTCCCCCTCCCAACAATGAGTGTTCAGGTTGGCCATGCTATATTCATATTTTTACACATATTTGGGTGTAGCTCCTCCATTAATCAACCTCAGCTTTCTTCTTCTCCTACTCTTCCCTTTCAGCATTGCTGAGGTTTCCCTTCCATTGTCTGGAGTCCCTCTGGTATTCCTAATAGTCCCTAGTTTGGGCATATTAGAGGAAACATATGTACCTTCTCTTTCTGTGCTTGGCTGATCTCACTTAACATAATGTTCTCCAGGTCTTTCCATCTTCTTGCAAATGACATGATTTTGTTCTTCTTTATTGCTGAGTAGAATTCCATTTGAAACTGAGCTCATCGGTACAAGTTCTGCTGACAAGTACATTTTCACATGTGTACTTCCCATAATTTTGCAATCCATTCATCTGTTGATGAGGACCTGGGTTGGTTCCATATTTTGGCTATTATAATTGTGCTGCTATGAACATGGGTATGCATATGTTACTGTAGTTCTCTGATTTCAACCCCTTTGGAAAGATACTCAGGAGTGGTATAGCCGGATCATATGGTGAATCCATTCCAAGTTTTCTTTTTTTTTTTTACTTTTAAAAAAATTTTTTATTTTTTATAAGTTCCAAGGAATCTCCACACTGATCTCCATAGCGGCTGAACTAGTTTGCACTCCCACCAACAGTGTAAAAGAGCTCCTCTCTCCCCACATCCTTGCCAGCATTTGTTGTTATTTATTTTCTTTATGCTTGCCACTCTGGGGTTAGAAGGAATCTCAGTGTAGTTTTGATTTGCATCTCCCTAGTGGCTAATGATGTTGAACATCTTTTCATGTATCTATTGGCCATTTGTATCTCTTTTGTGAAGTGTCTATTCAATTGCCCATTTCCTGATTAGGTTATTTGTTTTGTTAGTCTTTTGAGCACTTTTTTTTTGGGGGGGGGGGTGTCTGGGGATGGAAACCAGGGGCATTCGACCTCTGAGCTACAGTCCCTGCCCTGTTTTTTATTCTTTATTTTGAAACCGGGTCTCACTGAGTTGCAGAGGGCCTCACTAAGTAGCTGAGGTTGTCCGCAAACCATGATCCTCTGGTCTCAGCCTCCCCAGTGCTGGGATTACAAGAATGTGCCACCACGCCCAGCTTTTGAGCTCTTTGTATATTCTGGATATTAGCTCTCTATCAGACTGGTGGCTGGTAAAGATCTCCCATTCTGTAGGCTTTCTCTTTATGTTCTTAATGGTTTCCTTTGATGAGAAAAAACTTTTTAGTTTGATGCCATCCCACTTGTTAATTCTTGCTTTAATTTCCTGAGCTTTGGAGGTCTTGTTGAGAAAGTTATTGCCTGGGCCTATATGTTGTAGTGTTGAGCCTATGCCCTCCTGTAATAACTTCACAGTCTCTGGTCTAACCAAGACTAGATATTAAAAGGAAAAGTTTATCTTATAAATGTGAGTTTTTAGCTGGGCGTGGTAGTACACATGTGTAATCCCAGTACTTGTGAGGCTGAGATAGGAGGATGGCAGGTTCTCAGTCAGCCTCAGCAACTTGTGAGGCCTTCCAAAACTTAATGAAACCCTGTTTCAAAATAAATAATAAAATAGGGCTGGGAGTGTATCTCGGAGGTAGAATGCCCCTGGGTTGGATACCCAGTACAGAAAAAAAAAGTGAATTCTTAGGTATATATTTATTGTCTCAAGTTACCCACAAAAAAAGGTACCTAAAACATCAGGATTAAAAAAAAAAAAAACCTCTGAAAACAGCAGGGTCAGACAGAGGCAGTCTGGAGCAGAAAGATGCTTAAGTAGCTGAAAATGTTTTATTGGTGTGCTGTAGACAGAGACCAAGTCAGCTTGTCCTTAAAGAGTGTATGAGGCTGTAGCCATGTGAAAATGTACTTGTCAGCAGAACTTGTACCGATGAGCTCAATTTCAAAGCAAAGTACTTTTAAGAATGTTAGAAAATCTGAAGGAAATCTGCATTGCCAAATTGAGAAAACATGTAGATCAGAGATATTACAATAAAATGTAATTATACTAACCAGAAACACTTAGAGAGGTAGAAGAGGAATGACACAAGTGTTGAAAAGCTCGTGATTTTTTTCATGAAAAACATTAATACTGATTGAGTAGAAAAATGAACATCTGAAGTGATAAATATAGTCTGATTTGGTCAATTCTTACTTTATCTTCACTCTTGATCATTCTCATAAAAAAAGAAACAGGAATTTCACCCAAATCCCTAGCAGAGATGGAAGCTATAGCAGTACAATTTCATATGAGTAAATCATTATTTTATGCCAATATGGAATATATTTACATTTTATTGGTTACGTCATTATAATCAGTAGAAATTAAATAAGTAAAAAATATGGGAGGTGAGGTATATAAGAGTATCTTTATAGATAATTAAAAATAGTCAAATTATGAAGCCAGAAAGATCACTCTTGGAAGGCAGGAGCCACCTTCATCTATCTGCATTTCCTCTGGGGCTTGAAACCTAGAGAACAGACTGCTTTGCCCGTAGGTATGGGGCTTACATGAGTTAATGAATATATTCTCTAAATCGCTAACATTTTAAATCACTAATTAGCATTGTATTATTGATTTCAAAAACTGAATAAGACCAAATCATATAGAGATCAACTTGCCCTGTCAGTACTTAGACAGGCTCCTTTACAATGAGACCAGGGTACAAAGTCATGGAAGAGTATAATGGACTTCAGCTTCCTGAGTTATCAGTCTGGCACCCTTGTCCAGCATTAAATTAGTCATAAGGGGGAAAAAATGAAAGGCCTGTCAGCATATTATATACACCAGAGAAAAGAACAAAATGAAATCGTATTGACAAAATATGCCTCTCTTTCCTATAGAATCGTTCATTTGGTCTTTGTCCCAAACCTTTTTTGATACGATTAACCAAAGATTAAAAGCTGAAGATATAAGCTATAAGAAATGCGATTTGGCCGGGTGTGGTGGCACACTCTTGTAATCCCCGCGCTTGGGAGGCTGAGACAGGAGGATCGTGCAGGTTCAAAGCCAGCCTCAGCTACTTAGTGAGGCTCTCAGCAACTTAGTGAGACCCAAATAAAATATAAAACAGGTTTGTGAGTATAGCCTGGAGATAGAAAGCCTCTGGGTTCCACCCCCAGTACCACCAAAAAAAAAAAAAAAATGCGACTTGATTGTTTAGTCCAGTTTTTAGATAACATGTATAATTATGCATTCCCTACAGAAATATTTTCTAGAACTTTGTTTAATCCATTTCCAGGAGACTTACGATAAGTGCTTTGAACTCTTTTTTTCTGAGGAGCTATTTCCAGTTAGGCACATCTTAAATACCTGACAGTTTTTCTGAAACTTCTCTTCCAATTTGTCTCCTTTAAATTTTGCCCCATTACTTCTAGTTAGACCCTTTTTCCCGTCACCACCTTATAGATGGTTTTCATATCCCTTTTTAGGCATAATTTAACCACGCTTCACACATTAACTGGAGTAGACAGTATATGGTATAAATTACAGAAAACAGCGATGTGTGAAGACATTCTGTGGTGAATAAATTAAAGCATTAATTTCAGGCACATCAAACTAACACTTTTTAAATCTGTGGTTCCTCTAATTTTCAGACCTGTTTCTAAAGTCTTTGGAATGGGGGAATTAAATGGAAGTGATTAGTCTCAAACTTCTACCTTTATTTTATAGTTTGGAGATCAGCCATTCCCATGAATATTTAAAAGCAGAAAGAATTTTTAAAGCAAATTTAACATGGAGGCCCTGCACAGATTTAAGAAGATGTTGGTATTCAGACAGACAGGTGAAAAAGATTTAGTTTAGCAACTCATCAGATATAATCTCCACTAGTCTGGCAGTCGAGAGCGAATAAAGATGCCAACTGGGAGACGGCTTTATCGCCCACTGTCTATGTGCAAATAGATACACGGAATCTGAATCGACTTAAGAACCTACCATGGTCCCCATTATATGAAAGGAGGATTTTCTAAGAAAGGAGAATATGACTCAAATTTAACCAAAATATGTGCAAAGGAAATCCTTCCCCAGCACAGACTCTCCTGGGATCCTGAAATTCTGATTTCCACATCTGACCCAGAACTGCAGAATAACCATGGAACTGGCACCAACACACACACACACACACACACACACACGCACGCATGCACGCACGCACACGCACACGCACGCACACACACACACGTCTTTTTAGTGAGAGTTGAGAAATAATCAAGTCTTTGTTTCTAATTTCATGTTTCTTCGTAATATTTATCACTGATCCTAAATTTTCACTTGTTTTATTCATTTCTTAGCTCCTCAGCCCCACACCTAGAATTAAAGATACAGAAGAACAGAATTTGTTTTAATTTGTCTCATTTGCTCCTGTGTCCTCAGAGCCTACACTAGTAAGTAGTCAATACACAGTGGTGAAAAGGGTCAATTCATTGATTTGGCACTGATTTCTCTATTTAAAGAATTAAACAGACAAATGTTGTGTAGATGTATCTGCTAAAAAAGAGCGAGACAGAAAAATCATACTAGGTTACTATGGAAAGAAGTTCTTTAAACTCCTAAAGGTAGGGTTTGAGACGATGTTAACTGTTAAAATATAACTAAGAGGAATCTCAAATTGACACTTTTTTTTTTTTTTTTTTTTTGCGGGTCTGGGGATGGAACCCAGGGGCATTTGACCTCTGAGCTACACCCCCTGCCCTATTTTTTATTCTTTATTTTGAAACTGGGTCTCACTGAGTTGCAGAGGGCCTCACTAAGTAGCTGAGGCTGTCCGCGAACCGCGATCCTCCAGGTCTCAGCCTCCTGATGCTGGGATTACAAGCGTGCGCCACCACGCCCGGCTCTTGATACTATTTTTAAAGGTATTAAATACGAGGTTCGCCGGGCGTGGTGGCGCACGCTTGTAATCCCCGTACTTGGGAGGCGGAGACAGGAGGATCGCGCTGGTTCGGAGCCAGCTTCCCTGGCTTAAGAGACCCTGTTTCCAAATAAAAATATAAAAAATAGGTCTGGGAGTGTAGCCCGGAGGTAGAAGGGCTTCCAGGAACCCCAGTACCACCAATAAACAAACAAACAAATAAATAAATAAATAAATAAATAAATAAATACGAGGTTCCACGAAGGTTCTGCCTCACTGATCTTTCTGTATTAAGTTCCTAACCTGGGCCAAGGATGAGGTTAAAACAGCCCATTGGAGGGACTGACA
This sequence comes from Muscardinus avellanarius, assembly GCF_963383645.1. Classification (NCBI taxonomy): domain Eukaryota; kingdom Metazoa; phylum Chordata; class Mammalia; order Rodentia; family Gliridae; genus Muscardinus; species Muscardinus avellanarius. Next base: position 19,039,379 of record NC_137806.1, read on the forward strand.
TAAACCAGCTAGCCACTTTGCTAGAGCATTCATTCATTTATTCCTCACAATAATTCTATGTGGGAAGTATGATTATTATGCTTGGTTTCTGGGCAATGAAAATAAGACATTAGACAACAAAATAGAGCAACATAATATAATGGACAGTTATCAGTCTTTTAGCTTCAAATTTCCCCTTTTTTGCCCTGGAGCTGCAGAATGCTTGGCGTTGTCAACAGAGGGCGCTAGAGGGATGCTGCAGGGCCCGGCCTCAGGAAGACCTTTCTTTCCTCAACCGGTGCTGCTCCTTCAGTGTTCTAAGGAATGTGGGAGCCCAGTGGTCTGCTTAGCAGGGTGCCAATCCAACCCTCACCTTCTAGAAAGTCTTTTCCCACCAGCAGGCCATGTGTTCCTGTGGTGGCCACGTTTCCTCCAAGAGGACTGAATCTCAGCCTTGGGGTGAGGGTGGGGACCCACCTCTTCCGTTCCTTTACTGTTCACTCTCCTTCTGCCAAAGTTGTGTGTGTGTTACTAGGGATTGAGCCCAGGGGTGTTCTACCACTGAGCTACAATCCCAGCTCTATTTACATATTTATTCATGAATTATATTGAAACAGGGTCTCACTAAAGCTGGCTTAACACCTGCAATCCTCCCATTTTAGTCTCCCAAATGCTAAGATTACCACTGCAGTCAGCAGTGGCTGCACTTTTAACTTGATACTTCTGTGCCCTTAGACATCTCTTTTACCCCTTTTGGTAGTTAATGTTTTTTTTTTTTTTTTTTTTTTTTTTTTTGGTGGTACTGGAGTTTCTGGAAGCCCTTCTACCTCCGGGCTAAACTCCAAGACCTATTTTTACATATTTATTTGGAAACAGGGTCTCCTAAGCCAGCGCGCGCAGCTGGCTTCGAACCTGCGTGATCCTCCTGTCTCTGCCTCCCAAGCGCAGGGATTACAAGCGTGCGCCACCACGCCCGGCGAGTTAACAATGTTTTACATGAAATTTTCCCTGGATAAAATACTGGTAGGGTACTATATTATGCAGACTCTGAATTGCCTGAGATTATACAACTAGGAGGTGATAGAGCTGGGTTTCTAACCCTGGATGTCTGATAGCAAAGTATACCCTCCAGATTACATTGATGCACTGCATCTGAGGTTAATATTCCCTACAGTTTGAATACCTCTAATGATGCAGAAAATCTGTATTTATCTAGGACGTTCATTCAATGGCAAAAAAAAGAGAGTTACAGTTCCAGGGTAAAGTACTTGATTTCATCTTCTCCAGTATGGAATAGGCTGATACTATCAAATCCTAAATTATCATTTCTAAAATCACTTTCAAGTGCAGGGTTTCATCTCAGACAACTTTGTCGAGTTGGTTAAGCATATGTAATTATTCCTATAAGAAAATGATGGCCCACAGACATTAAAATTTCCATAAGTAGTTGTATTCAAGTCTCCTAAATCCTAGACAGAACTCTGTCCATACATTACTGTCTGGCCTTGAGGTTAAGTTGCTCCAGAGTGAATTTGATTAGAAGGATGAAAACGTGATCCATAGAAGATCTTCACACCCTAATCCTTGGAAACAGTGAACATTGCCTTATTCAGGAAAAAAAAAAAAGATTTTAGCAGGTGTGATTAAATTAAGTACTGTGTGATTGGGAGGTTAGTCAAGTAGGCCTTAAATTTCATCAGAAGGGTCCTTAAAAGAGATAGAGAAACATCCAGAGAAGGTGGCATAAATACAGAGGCAGAGGCAATGGTGCAGCCCCAGTCCAAGGAAAGCCAGAAGTTCTGGAACTGGAAAAGGCAAGGAACAGATTTTCTGGATGGAGTGCAACCTTGTAGAAACCTTGACTTTAGCCCAGTGTTAGTGATTTCAGACCTTGGGGAACAAAATTTTTAAGCCACCAACTTTGTGGTAATTTGTTATAGCAACTTCAGGAAACTAATACATGGATAAATTCAAATTTAAAAGAAAAATTTATCTGGGCATGGTGTTGCCTGCTTATAATCCCAGTACTTGAGAAGCTGGGAGATTGTAGGTTCAAGGCCAGCCTCGGCAATTCAGCAAGACCCTTAGCAACTTAACAAGATCCTGTTTCAAAATAAAAAATAGGGGAGACTTCTGGGAAGATGGCAACAGAGAAAAGTGGGGTTTACAAGCCCCACTAACAACCAATCTCTATTACCACAAAATCAGTGCCTTTCGTAGTCAGAAAACACCATCAGCAGAGAAACAAAAAAATGCAAATACAAGGGACAGAGAAAAAAGAGGGCTGGAAAAATGAGACACCAGAAAGAAAACAGATGGCAGTGCTGCGACTGGAGCTGCAGTGTGGAGCCGTGAAGACGCCATCTTCCCTCCAAGCACCAGGCTCCAGAGAGGAGGGGGACTCAGAACGGAGCTCAGAACCAGAGAGGAGATACGCCGGCCTCAAGGCCAAGGACACGGCAGCAGCGCTTTACTGCCAGCGGCAGCAGCAAGTTCACCAGACGGCACCAGACCAATGCACTCAACAGCCCACCAGGCTCCAGAGAGGAATGGCGGACAGAGAGCCAAGGTGAGTGGCTGTGGATCAGCCGGGCGGAATTCGGCAGATTTTTCGGCACAGGGAACATCTAAAGCTCCCAGGGGCCGGGCTCTGCACACTCTGCCGGGACTCAGAGCGGAGCTCAAAAACAGAGAAGAAATATGCCAGCCTCATGGCCGAGGGCATGACAGTGGTGCCATATTGCCACCGGCGGCAGCAGCAGCGAATTCACCGAGTCCACAACAGCTCCATCAGCGCACTCAACAACAGTGAGTCAAATTGCGGCCCCTAGTGGAGAAATCCCAGTACTGCTCTCACAGGGACTTGACCCAGTGGGGGAGTGGCAGTGGCAGAGATATCACACCATAGTCTCAACTCCCCGCAGGAGAATGCCTAACCTGGCACCCCCCCCATGGTCTAAAGTAGCCTCAATTGACTCCCTGGATCTGAGGCTTTGCGATACAACCCAGTAAAGGAGTAGTGGTGACTGAGATACCACAGACTCGAGATCCAGAGCACCTTAAGTGAAGCCGTAGTGACCCAGGGAAGAACCCAGAGAAGGCACAAACTTCCGAAATCATGGGAAAGAGGAATAACACTGGAGCAATGAATGCCCACAACCCCACAACATCAGAACCCAATAAAACAGAAAATCAGAGATTTCTAGAAGATCAAATCAGGAAAATAACTGTAGAAATAATAGAGGTGTTTTGAAAAGAACTCAGAGAGAGCCAAAAAGAGATAAAGGATGCAATTAATGAAGTAAAGGCCTCGATTCAAAGTACAAACAACCGATTAGACCACATGGAGAATAGAATCTCGCTCTTAGAAGATGATCACTCCAAAAATGAACGCATAGTTTCTAATTTAGAAAAAAAAATCCGACAGCAGGAATCTGACATTGAAGAAATATGGGCCCATTTTAAGAGAGCTAACCTAAGAATAATTGGAATAGAGGAGGGAAAAGAAGGTGAAACCAAAGGGATCAACAATCTCTTCAAAGAAGTAATAGCAGAAAATTTTCCAAACATAGAGCAAGAGGTCGATACACAGGTCCAGGAAACTTATAGAATTCCCTTTAGACAGGATCGGAGAAGAGGATCCCCACGCCACATAATTGTCAAAATGACCAATGTGCAAGCCAAGCAGAGAATCTTAAAGGCAACAAAAACAAAGGGCCAAGTGACATTCAGAGGCAAACCAATTGGAATCACTCCAGACTTCCCAAACCAAGTCATGAGAGCCAGAAGGGCTTGGAGTAACATATTCCAAACTCTGAAAGAAAACAACTTCCAGCCAAAATTTCCTACCCAGCAAAACTTTCTATCAAATTAGATGGGGAAATAAGAAGCTTCCATGACAAACAGAAACTGAAGGAATTTATGTCTTCAAAACCAGCGCTAGAGAAAATACTCAAAGAGATTAACTACAAAGAAGAAATAGGTAATACACACCAGAACCAGAGAAACAAGATTTTCCATCCAATAGACAACTAAGATTGTTTATCTGTGGAGATTCATTATTTATGTTAGTCTTTTTATCTATCTCTAAATTGTATTGTTTGCTTTTATTGTTGCTAATTTTTAGGATTTCTAGTTGGAATATGAATATACCTTGAGATATAGCATTTGGAAATATTTTATCCCATTCTATCAGTAACTTTTAACTCTGTTTACATTGTCTTTGGATATACTATTTTTTTTTGGAGTTTATATACCCTTCTGTTGCCTGTGCCATTGAAATCATATCCAAGAAATCACTGCTGATTTTAATATTGTGATGTTTTATGACCCAGATTTTCTTCTAAAAGTTTATAGTCTTAAGATTTATATTTAGGTCTTCTATCTATTTTGAGTTAATATTTGTATATAGTGTTAGGTAAGGGTCCAATTTTTTTCACATAATTATTAGCTTTCAATAATATTTAGTTAAAAGATGATTATCTCCTCCACCAAAATAAACTTTGTCAAAAATAACTTGACAATATATGGAAGAATTTATCTCTAGGCTTTTATTTAACTCCAATGTTTTATATATCTGCCTTTAAAACAGTACTACACTGTTTCAATTATTATAGCTTTATAAGGTTTGAAATCAGAAAATATATATCTTCTAGCTTTGTTCTTTTTCAAGATCGTTTTGGGTATCTAGAGTCCATATTCCATATTAGGATAGATTTTTTCTGAAAAATAAATAAATAAATGTATGATAGTTTCACCTTAAAAAAAGAAAAAAATATTCTCTGGTAAGAAAGAAAGCAAAAAGGAATATTGAAATGTTATTTTTAAGTCATCAAAAGCTTGGTATCAGACAAATGAAACGGTTATGTGAGATTATCATTGTTAATTTTGGATAAATTGCTATAATACTAGATGTCAACCACTAAGCCAAGCATGGGAAGGAGGGAGGTGGGGATCAGGTAGGGGCTAACTGGGCGATGTGTGCATGTATATCTACAAAAGTTTTTTTTTTATCCCATTATGATGTATGAATACAGTGCACCAATAAAAAAAAACAAAAAATAAATAAAATAAAAAAATTAGGGCTGGGCGTGGTGGTACGCACTTCTAATACCAGCATTCAGGAGGCGGAGACCAGAGGATTGCAGTTAGCAGACAGCCTCAGCTGCTTAGGGAGGCTCTTCACAACTCAGTAAGACCCTGTTTCAAAAATAAAAAGACTAAAAACTAGGGCTAGGGGTGTAGCTTGGAGGTATAATGGCCCTGGATTCCACCCCCCCCCCATACAGCAAAAAATAAAATAAATAAAAAATAGGGCTGGGAGGTAGAAGTAGCTCAGAGGTAACATGTCCCTGGATTCAATCCTCAGTACAAAAAAAAAAAAAAAAAAAGTTATGTGGATGGAATGTTCTATTTTAATGTAACAAAAGAAGATTTATAAACTCAGCTTCATTAAAATTAAGACTGTTAAGAATGTAAGCACAAGCTGGACACAGTGGCGCATATGCGCTTGGGAGGCTGAGGTAGGAGGATCGCACAGGTTCGAAGCCAGCCTCAGCTACTTAGTGAGGCTCTTAGCAACTTAGTGTACCCTATTTCCAAATAAAGTTTAAAATAGGTCTGGGAGTATAGCCCAGAGTTAGAAGGCCCCAGGTTCCATCCCCAGTAACACACACACACACACACACACACACACACACACACGAATGAAAACACAAGCTACAGATTGAGAGAAGATTTCTTCAATATAAACGGCCTGTAAAAGACTTACATCCAGAATATAAAAAGAACTCCTTCCAACTATTAAAAGGACTAACAACCTAAAATTTTAAAGAGGCAAGACTTGAACAGGCCTGTTCAAAAGAGGGTGCCCCAATGACCAATTAGCATATGAGAATGCACGCAATATCACTGGTCAAATGGGAAGGGAAATTAAAATGAGAAAATAAAATGCCAGTTGTGCCACCACCACCACTAAATGGCTAAAATTCAAAGGACTAATAATATCAAGTGTTGGCAGGACTCTCATATACTGCTAGTTGAAGTGTTAATTAACAAGACTGCTTAGGAAAACTATTTTGACCGTAATTTACAAAATCCAAACATATGCATTACTAGAATTCAGCAATTCTACTCACATATGTATACATAAGATAAAGTATGCTGTGTGCACCAAAAGACATGAACAAAGTTGGACAAGGATATCCATGAACAGTAATGATGCATAGAACGGAAAAGCCAACTGAAGGAATTTCAAAGATACGTTAAGCAAAAGAAGCCAGACATAAAATAGTAAACAGTATATGATTCTACTTACATCAAGTTCAACAACAGATGAGCCCAAGCCATGGGGACAGAGAGAGGTCAGAGTCGTGGCTTCCTGGGGGAGGTGGGCAGGAATGTCTACTGGGAGTTGTCTCAAGGAAGCCTGCTTAGAAAAATTCTATACCTACATCTGGTGGGGGAGGGGTACGTGTATGTCTATATAAGTAACAAAATCAATTGAGGTGTCCACTTGAGATTTGTGTTACTTACGGTATATGTTAAATCAAAATACAAAGAAAGAATAGAAAAATTATTTTAGAGCCCAGCGTGGTGGTGCACACTTGTAATCTCAGTATTTGGGACGCTGAGACAGAAGGATTACAGGTTTGAGGCCAGCCTCAGCTACTTAGTGAGGCTCTCAACAGCTTAGTGAAACCCTCTTTCCAAATAAAATGTAAAAATAGGTCTGGGAGTATAGCCCGGAGGTAGAAAGCCCCTGGGTGTGGAGATGGAACCCAAGGGCATTTGACCTCCGAGCTACACCATCTGCCCTATTTTCTATTTTGAAACAGGGTCTCATTAAGTTGCAGAGGGCCTCACTAAGTAGCTGAGGCTGTCCGCGAACCACGATAATAAATAAAAAATAAATAAATTACAATCAATAAAGCAAAGAAAGCAAAAATTGTGAAAATCTGTACTAAGCCAGAAACAAGTAAGAGACAGGGGCTAAAGTAGGGTCATGTCCTTGACTGTCATAAAATTTTAAAGTTAAAGTTTATACTTATTAAATCTGATGAAGAATTCCCAGAATCTATTCAGCGACTGGATTTTCAATTCCAGAGATGTCAAAGATTTTTATAAAGCTCAGACTCAAGCTAGGTGTGGTAGCACATGCTTGTAATTCAGTACTTGGGAGGCTGAGACAGGAGGACAGCCGGTTTGCAGTTAGCCTCAGCAACTTAGTGAGACCGTTTCAAAATAAAGAATAAAACATAGGGCTGGGGGTGTTGTTTGGAGATAGAATGTCCCTGGGTTCAATCCCCAGTACTGCAAAAACAAAACAAAACAAAAAACCAACAACAAATAAATACAAATAAAAAGCTCAAACTCAGTGGTCTTATTCTGCTCATTTCCTTTATTGAGTGTTATTAATAAAAATAAATAATAATCAAGTTTTACGCCTATCTATATGCTTAGCACGGTTCAGATTATGCGGTTCCTCTAATTCTGAGCTGTCCAATGTGTTGTCAACCAACTACAGGTGGCTGTTGAGTACTTGAAATTTGGCTCGTTTGATTTGTTCTCCAAAACATAAAGTACATGCCGCATCTAGTTTTAAAACTTTGAACAAAAAGAAATATAAATTATTTCAATAATGTTCTTTTATTATATTAAAATGATATTTTACATGTACTCAGTTAAATAAGACATTAAATAATATATTTATATCTACACTTTTATGTTGCTCAAAGAAACTTTTAAAATTACATACATGGCTTTACATTATATATACTATTTATTTATTCATTTATTTATTTATTGGTGGTGGTGCTACTGAGGACTACACCCAGGGGTACTCTACTCCTGAGCAACATCCTTAGCCTTATTAGTTTATTTATTTATTTGAGACAGGTTCTTGCTAAGTTATCAAGGCTGTTCTCCAACCTGCTTCCCTCCTCCTGCCTCAGCCTCCCAGATAGCTGGGATTACAGGTGTGTACCACGATACCTGCCTTGCATTGCATTATTCTTCTATTGGTCAGCAACATTCTAAATAAAGATGGACATTTTATTTTCTTTTTTGTGTGTGTGTGGTACTGGGGTTCCTGGAAGCCCTTCTACCTCGGGGCTACACTCCCAGACCTATTTTATACTATTTATTTGGAAACAAGGTCTCTTAAGCCAGCACGGCTGGCTTCGAACCTGCGCAATCCTCCTGTCTCTGCCTCCCAGGCGCGGGGATTACAAGCGTGCGCCGCCACTCCCGGCGTAAGATGGAGATTTTCATAATGCTATTTATTTCTCTCAGGATAGTTTTCAGAAAGAGAGTTTGAAAATTATGTTATGGTTATTTAATGTCTTCCGGCCAAATTACCTGTCTTTGTCAAAAATTAAAACCTACTTTAAGTCTTTATAACCAACTGTGTTTTCGAATGGTCATATAATAAGATGTTTAGCCTGAATGATGTCATGGAAAGTCTGACCAGTTTTCCCTGAGCTCTAGTAACATGTAAACCTGTGGTTCCAAAGCTCGAGGGAGTGTTGAAATATGGAGACAAAGAAATGACCTTAGCAGTCCTCCTCCAGAATTTTTCAGTATACCCCAACACAAACACTATATTCAAACAAAAATAATGCTACGGACCGAACTGTGCACCTTAAAATCCCCATGTCGAAGCCCTAACCCTTAATTTGACAGTACTTGGAAATGGGGCCTTTAATCTGAGATAATTAAGGTTAAAAGAGGTCATAAGAGGAGGGCCCTAGTCCAACAGGACTGCAGCCTCGAGAGCAGGGGATCTCGCTTCCTGTCTGCCAGGTGAGGACACACAGAAGGCGGCCACCTGCAAACTAGGAAAAGAGCCCTCACCAGAAACAGACCCTGCTGGACCCTAATCTCAGACTTCCAGCTTCTAAGATGATGAGAAAACAAATTTCTGTTGCTTACTCTACATCTATGGTATTTTGCTAAGGCAGCCCAAGAAGACTAGTACAGATACCTACCACCTAAAGTAGTCTCATTTTAATATTATAATTAATATCAATGCTAATAATGGATATATATTATATATAATGGATATATATAATGGAGATATATAATGGAGATATATAATGGAGATATATAAGGGAGATATATAATGGAGATATATAATGGAGATATATAATGGAGATATATAAGGGAGATATATAATGGAGAATATATATATATATATTGCTAGATAAACTCATGGTGGTTTGCACATAGTGGGGAGTGGTAAATATTTGTTGATTTTTCTCTAAGAACTAATAGGACGGGCTGGCATGTGTTCCCTGGAGATCACCTTACTCAGAGGCTATCTTTGGACACCTAGGTAAAATGTTTCAAGGAAAAGTAACTATTATTTTTTAAGTATTATCTTTAAAGATTTTCTTGTTAGCTACATCAAACATATTCTCTTCAGTAAGTGGAATCCTAGTAAACTGGAAGCGCTAAGTATCTTCTCTAGGGATCTGCTTCTTGGGAATGATACTTCCAGTGATTCTGTTGCAGTTTAACACAGTAAAATCTCATCTGAAGCTTCAAGGTGAGCCAACCCAGTGTCCCTCAAGCAGTCTAGTACTCCAGGTTCAAAGGCTACGGGAAGAACATCACAGAAGGAAAATAGGTCCGAACCTGGGGAACAGAATAGTAAGCTTTTGCTTCTTTAAAAACATCCCAGCTGGGCATGGCGGCACATGCTCGTTTGGGAGGCTGAGACAGGCAGATCCTAGGTTCAAAGCCAGTCTCAGCAACCTTGGCCCTCAGCAATTTAGCAAGACCTCCTTTAAAAAAAAAAAAATAGGGTGGGGTGTACCTCAGAGGTGGAATGCCCCTGGGTTCAGTCCCGGCGCCCTCCTACACACCTCCACACGCACCCCAAACATCTTTAGGTTGTTACGCTTGGCTTTAAAGAAGAGGAAGCAGATGAGAACCATGGTCACTCCAACCCTTGATTATCACTTTAATTACTGCTATCACCTCTTAGAGGTCCAAAGGTCTAAAGAACTTCAAGAAACCCATGCAAATTTCTTTAGTCCCATACAAGTTTTTTGGGGAAAGGATCCTGAGCTTCTTACCTAAGCTCAAAGAAAACAGCGATCAAAAGGAGGAAAGGGTCTCCTGTTTAAAGATCTGCTGTCTGAACTGCCCTGGCTCTCACCTCCGGGCCAGGTGCAGCAGCCTGGCCATCTGTCGCAGCACCCAGGACCTCGGAGGTGCCCACCCTGCCGCAGCCCTGGGTTCGCCGCCCCTCGCCCTTTCTCTGGTCTTCTTTCTCGGTGTGCGTCCATTTAGTTTATTCCAACTCCCCCTTCCTTGGGATTTGCCTTCTCCGTTTGTCCCTGTCAAATAAGAGTGGCTGTCTCACTTGAGTGGGACCCGGGGTGGCACCCAACACACTTCTCAACACACCCTTCCCCTCTGCTCTTGGGGCCAGTGGCAGAGCGCCGCGGCGTGTGCGGGTGGGTGGGGAGGCGCCCACCTCTTCCTTTGTATTTTGGTCTAGAAATGATCCGGTGGGCGGCAGTACTTTCAAGCGTGTCAGATCACGTCCCCACACCGCCATTCCCAGGGGGTGCAACATTCTTTTCGATTCCCGCTCAAAAGATCCTGTGTGCGAGCCATGGTGCCTGGAGTGTGGTCTCTTCCCTCCCCAGAAAATACTACATTAAAAAAAAAAAAAAAAAAAGTAAAAGAGCTTTCTGCTTCTGTCAATGATCCCGACCTTATCTGTTAACATCCAGCGGCAGGGCGCCCTGCACCTGCCAGACCCAGCGAGCCGGAGCCGTGCAGCCCGTGCAGCCCGCGCCCTCCGCGCCCTCCGCAGCCCCGCGTCTATGGGCCGGCTTGCCTTCGGGTCCGGAGCCCAAGCCCCCGCGGCCGCGTCTCCGTGGCCCCGCTCGTCCTCGCCCGCACCTCGGCCGGGCTCTCGGGGCCGGGCGGCGGAGCGCGATGGGGGGAGTGGGCGCCCCCGTGCCTAGAACTCGCGGCGGCGGCGGGCAGGGGCTGCGCCGCGGCCTCCGCGCCTCCTGGGGCGCCGCGCCAGCCCGGCCGCTCCGCCAGCAGGTGGCCCCGGGGCCGCGGCGCCGGCCCCTCCCCCGGGGGCGGTCGGCCGGCCGGCTCGGCGGCTGCGCCCGCGGCCAAGTCGGGCGGCGGCGGCGGCGGCGGGAGCGCGGCCCGGGCCCGGACCCGCGCGGGCGGCGCCGCGGGCAAGTTGGCCCCGCGCGCTCGGCCTCCGCCGCCGCCATCCCCGCGCCATGGAGTTCTCGGAGCGGAGGAGGAGCAGGAAATCGCAGAGCTTCAAACTGGTGAGCCGAGGTAAGCGGCCCGCCGGCCGGCCGACCGCCAAAGTTGCGCGCGAGCGAGGGAGGCCGCGCCGTCCCGCGGAGCCCCCGGCCCTCCCCGCCCGGCCCGGGCCCCCCGCCCGGGGACGGGGCGCGGGAGCGCCCGGGAGCACCCGGGAGCACGGCGGCCGCCGGGAGGAGGCGTCCGAGCCCGCGGCAGGTTGTTGACATCCAGCCCCAAAGATCTCCAGCGGGCCGGCTGGGGGTGGGAAGGTGCGGACGCTGGACCACAGGCCGGTCGGCTAAGTATCGCTGCAAAATAAACCCCAGCCAGCTCCTCCTAACAGGTGTACCCCGCTCCCCGGGCTTCCCTGTGGTCAGGGGAGGGGAAAGTTCAGTGCTGGGGCTGGTCTGTGCTCGGTTACTAGTTAAGAGTGTGTCTTCCTGATTTGACTCTTTTTTTAAATTTTTTTTTTTTAATGATGAGAACTAAAGAACAGTTTGAGAATGTGTGTGTCAAAATGCCTTGTGTCACCTTAAATCGGAGGCAGGTGGCTTGCTTCTTTATTATTATTATTTTTAAATGTCCCAAGCCCTGTATTGAGTTTAGACTGCTGCCTGGATATCTTTTAAGTTTCAAACCAAGCCACAGACTGGCCTGGCCACTTTTCCTGGCTTATTTTATTTAACATTTGGCCTCGGTGGGCAGAATCACATGACTGCTTCAGCGACCTGCCCAAGTCACATATAAACGAACGGAAATTGGAGGGCAATCACAAGTAATCGAGTTTTTCAAATAAAGCCAAGCTCGCTGAGATGTGGCCTCAGTAAAGCCCACTTTTGGTTAGTCTGAAAATGGCTTAATTATAGACGTTCTGAAGACCTCTGAAGACCTCCTCTTCTCCGTTTCCCCTAATTTGGTTTGGATACTCTTTAATGAAAGAGGCCTGGAATAGTTTATGCAAAATATTTTCTTGCGTTGTAATTTTTTTTTTTTTTTTTTTTTTTTTTTTTTTTTTTTTTTTTTACTACGGGGAGTGTTAATTACTCAGTTATTTGTACTTTAAAGTCTCTCTGGGTGCCCTGTTGGTGCCTTCTGATTCATTCAGGAATGCAGGCAGCGTTCTTATTTATGACCTCAGGGAACTACTACTTTATCTTAAAAGTGAGAGTCCTTTTGCCCACATTGTCCTGCAGTACTTAAAACAAAAAACATAGCATAGTTATTAAAAATGAATCTCTATTAACATACATAGATGATTCTACCTTTAAAGCTCAGTAGTCTTTATAGAGAAGCTTGCAAAATACTATATTTTAAGCATTTCCTGATATAGCAAGTTTTTCCTTTTTTAAATTATAAGTCTGAGTCTTCTCTGCAGGTGTGTTGTTTTAGGAAATAAACTATTGCATATTAAATAAAAGAGTAGCTGAATGCAAAAGATTTCACTTGCATGAAAGATGAAAATTTTTGTTCCTTTCAAATTGTACTATATTTTAAATAAGTTAGTATTGTTCATGTAGGCGTACCTTTAAGCAGCTTAAATGCTGACACTTTTCTGGAGAAACTGAGCATGCCAGGTAACTAAAGCATAGTATTGAAATGCTTATAAAAATGGGTTGTGGCCAGGCGTGGTGACACACGCTTGTAATCCCAGCATTCAGGAGGCTGAGACCAGAGGATCGCAGTTTGCGGACAGCCTTAGCTACTTAGCAAGGGCATTCACAACTCAGTAAGACCCTGTTTCAAAAATAAAAAAGACTAAAAAATGGAGCTGGGCGTGTAGCTTGGAGGTACAGTGCCCTTGAGTACCATCCCCAGTACTGCAAAAAAAAAAAAAAAAAAAAAAAAAAAAAAAAGGTTGGGAAACCCTCCCTAGCTTTGCTTTGGCAAAGGGGTTTCTCAAAGAAAAGAAGTCTAATAATTGGCATCTGTGAGTAAAATTTACCATGAAAACCGTATGACCAAAAGTCAAAGTTGTCTGTTAAGTTTGTGTACTTCAAAGTAAGCAAAGTTTTAGAGATTGTTGTGGACTCAAAAGTGTGATTAACTGAATTCTCAAATAATACACATATAAATTATACTATAGAGAACGCGAGCTTATGCTTTCCTGCTTATTCCTGTCTTGAGGTCATAAGAATTGTAATTTTTCATTGTTTTTCTCCTGCCAGATTACCACCACGAGGGGTGTAAGATCTCAGAACTCAGCAGCGATGTCAATGGGGAGGCCGTAGAGACACAGCCCATTTTTTTAGGTAGGTTCTCCATGTCGATTAATTTCTCAGTAAAACATTGTGGCCGTCTGCGATGGGGTGGGCGGACTAGAGCAAGAACGGGAAATGTCTGCCATGGCTTAATGTATGACATTCTTTTGAAGACCTTTTATTTTACAGATCGCCAATATAGCCCTTATTAACATTGCTAAAAGTTGTAATTTCAGACATAAATGTTTATTAGTGTCTACACACAGCGCTAATTATCACCCACTCCCAGAGCCAGATGCTGACCGTGCAGTCTTGACGCTCCCTGCTCACCCCATTTACATTGCATATTTGCTGGCATGCTTCACTGGCAATAGTTTGTGTAATTGGGGTATTACATCTTTGACATCTGGATAACAGAAATTCAATTTCCAGGAAGCTGCTATTTGTTTGGTTTTGCTTCTGCCTTGGGTGGGATAGAGGATTAATGTGCTGTCTTTTTATAATGTTCCTTCACCTCTGTGGCCTGGTTGCTAATCCTGCCATGACAAAATTAAATTAAATCTACGGTCAAAAAGCGTAAGGAAAATAAAAGTGTGATTGTCTGCCTAACCACCCCTCGACGGTGCCAGTCATCACTGAACAACTCCTCCTTTTCTCGCCTGTGTCCCTTTTCACCCTCGGTGCTGGTCAGAGAGAATAGCTCTGCCTTTCTCCTGCCATCCTTGTTTCTGGCTCTCCTGAGGGACCAGCAGAGCAAACACAGAATCTCCCAGACCTTTCAACAGGTGTCGTCGCTCTCACAGGAGTAGGTAGCCAAAGAATCGCCAGACTGCGCACTTAGAGTTTTGCTGTACACAGAGGACTTTGATGTGTGGTTCTGTTACTTGCAGACTGTGAGCCCAAAGCAACACCATTTAGGATTTTGCCCCTAAAAGTCAAGTGCCCGTAAAGTCCACATAGAGAATAATTGATGGCATTTGGCTTCAACCTTGACTGTCCGGGGCACTCTGCAACCCCAGGTAGTAGGGTGAGAGCCGGGCGCTACACAGACAAGAAGCAAAAGATGAGAGTAAGTCAGGGTCAGAGCAATGGAAGGCAAGGCGGGGATCAGAATTGCCCCTGGCTGGAGACCTCAGCCAGCAGGAGTGCTCCTCACATCCAATCCAGATTTCTGTTGTGCTTTTGAGGGAGATAAAGGATGGGCTGCAGAGGGCTGGGAGGAAGCCACTTAGATACTTAAAGATCTGAAATAGGAGGGCACGTCTGCATTTCTTACACGTACCATCATTGAAGGCACATGGATTTTTCCATGAGGGAGAGAATATTACCGAGGCCATTACTACTCCCAGCATTTGTTGACTGTTAAGAGAACTGAAAACCAAAAGGCTAATAATTAAGTGAAATGCTGAGGCCCAGAAAGAGAAAATTCTTGGATTGTATTCTTTTTGGTTCCCTAACCCCGGTCAGTTAAATTCTGCTTTTAAGTACCGCTTGGTGCACACACCTGTAATCTCAGTGCTTGAGAGTCTGAGACAGGAGGATCACAGGTTCAAAGCCAGCCTCAACAACCTAGCAAGGCTCTCAGCAATTTAGTGAGACCCTATTTCCAAATAAAAAAATAAGAGTTGTAGTGTAGCTCAAAGGTAGAATGCCCCTGGGTTTAATCCTTAGGACCACCAGAAGAAGAAGGAAAGAACCATTCAAGTTAGCCATTTGAAATAAAATATTTGCCTTCTAGTAGAAAATTTACATTTGTCATATAGCTGGAACTTCAGGTCCTTGACTTAGTTCATCTCAAGCCAAGTGTTCTGCCACGCCCTCCCTACTATGTGCTTGGGATGTAGTTAGGGTGCTGAGTGGAAGTGAACCGTGAGCATGAAAGAGAGGAGGCTGCGCTGGAGCTCAGGACCTAGTAAAACGTAAATTCGAAGCGGCCGGACACTGCTGCTTTCCTTGTTCTTAGTCTGAGTCGAGGGAGTACAAAAATACTGATGAAAGACCAGGCTTGGGACCCACTTTCAAAGTGGTCGGTCAGGAAGCCCTTCGGCATCAAGAGAGAAAAGATTCAGCAGCCTGGGAAAAATTTCTCAATTTTTGCTTTTTCCGGGAAAATCAGATATGATTCTTAAAGAAATGTTTTTTGTGATCTTCAAGTCAGTTCTTAAAAATAGCAGAAATAATTAGTAAACGTGATTTCTAGAGCAACTGAAAGTAGATACTGATAACATCCGAGTTTCAGGATTTTGTGTTGACAGTGTTATAGGTTGTCGTTAGTCTTCTTGAAACAGATTTAAATCAGGCTTGTTCTGTAAATTGTTACTTTACTCATGATATTATTTACAGCGTGCAAAGCCTGTGACATTTAGGAGAGCTTGGAACCAAAATACCAGAAGAACGGTTTCCCTTTTACACAATACTAGCACATGGCCCCCATGATGAGACACAGGATTTTCTGCACTCAGATGTGTGTGTGATCTTTGACACTCTCATCTATAGGATTGAAGCTCATATCCCAGGGGGAAAGAGCATGCTCCCGAATTTGGTGGAGGTTCTCACATCAAATCTATTTCTCTGGCATATTTTTAGGCTGTTAACTAATGTAGCACTTCCAACATGGACAGTGGCTTAAGAGTGTGAATGGCTTATCTCAGTGCTTCGGGAATTACTCACATTTTTAATTTGATAAAAGGGTCAGAAGAGGTAACTGTACCCTGTGGACATTGACTTTCTCAAGCTGGTTGATTAGAACAACAGTAAAGATCTAAGTACTTTTCAGAGGAAAACAGTTCATGTGATCGATTCCACAAGTGTTTTTGTGAGAAAATACCGTGAACTCAGTACTTTTCTAGAATGGGAGTGGGTCAAAAATAAAACAGGGACCCTGCTCTCAAGGACTAAAATTTGGGAGTGGGGGAACAGGACAGATTCAGGAAGGAGTTAAGGACCGGTGTACCACAATCACCACCGTTCCTGTGTGAGCCATGTGCAGGGTGCCGACTGGGGTATTTGACCTGAATTATCTCATTTTTTCCTCATGGCAAATCTTTGAGTTGTTATCATGCTGGTTTTATAGATAAGGCTTAGAAATGTTAAGTCACCTGCCAAAGGCCTCTCATCAGAATGTGCTAGCCAAGCTCGGTGGGGCACACCTGTAATCCCAGTACTTGGGAGGCTGAGTCAGGAAGATCACAGGTTCCGCGCCAGCCTCAGCAACTTAGTGAGGCTCTCAGCAACTTAGATCCTGTTTCCAAATGAAAAATGAAATAGGGCTGGGGGTGTAACTTGGAGGTATCATGTCCCTGGGTTCAATACACACACACACACACACACACACACACACACACACACACACACAATGTGCCAATATACCATAGGGTCACAACCCCTCTGTCCCACCTCTCTGTGTGAACAGTAATTCATCAGTAGTGAGCAAACGTGAAGTCTCAAGGGTGTGGCCGAGAGCTCTGCAAAGAGCAGACAGGCTACGGGGAGAGATTTGCATCACAGAGGATTCCTGGTGGGGAGAGTGGTGTGAGCCAAGGCAGAGCGATAAACATCAGTATAATTAGGCCTTGAGCGCTTTACTTTATAGTTTAGAAAGTGCTTTCACACCTGTTATCTCTTAGGGGTTTTACGTTCTACCTGTGAGGTAGTCGGGAGGCTGTTATTATTCCCATCATAAGGGGAACCATAGCTCAGAGCCGAGTGACTTGTTCACAGGTAGCAGAACTTGGAGTAAACCCAGGTCTCCCATCCAGACTTCCCCTCCCATGTCGAGACAGGCAAATTCAAGGATCCTTGAGGACACATTGGTTGGTAGGAGGGCACTTGTTAAAAGTCTTTTAATGAGACAATTAATTTACTATTTATAATAATAACAAACATCAAATGAAGTCTGTTTTTGTACATTGGATTTTAGATCAGATTTACTTTAATAGTATATATAAATTTGAAGTGACTATTTTTTTCAGTGTTTAAGTCTCATTTATTTATTAATTCAACGAATATTTATTGAGCTTCAGTTCCGTACATGCCAAGCCTGGGCTGGATGTTCTTTTTAATATTCATCTCAGTTATGCAACTTTCCGTAGATGAGGCACATGGTGTGGTATGCAGGCCAACTGAGCAGGGTTGAGATCTCTGGATTTTTAAATCTCTTCTTAGTGGCTTTCTTGATGACAGCTTCCCCCACTAAAATCCCCAGAATCTCCCCAAGGAGGACACACTTGGAAAATCCCTAGACACCTTTACAAATAACCACAAGGTAAAGTTCTTCCACGGAGAACTGGGAAGGCCGTGTTTGGGCCAGGGACACTCTTCACCCAAGCTGGTGGTCTGGATCAAAGGACTGGAGCTGGCTGGCCTCTCCTCCCAAGAGGCATTCCGCCTGCTTGTGGCAGGGTTCCAGGAACAGGGACACAACCTTGGATAACAGGAACGATAAAGAGAAGGGAAAAGGAAGAACCCCTAACATCCCATCATTTGTAAACACACCTCGCCTCTGTTCCTCTTCCTAGAAGCTCCACCCTTGGCCCCACGGCCCCACTGCCCTGTCCTCTTGCTGCCCTGTCCTCTTGCTGCCCGGTTCTCTTCATTTTTGGTGGTGGAGTGAAGGGGAAAAGGAAACTAGGAGTGTCCCTTGGGGTTAGGAATGTGGCCAGTGCAGGTGTCATTTATCATGTGCTCGCCGCACGTCAGGCACTGTGCTAAGAGCGTTGAAAGATACTGTCATTCCCATTTTATGGATGAAGAATCTGAGAAGTTCAGAAGTCACTCGGTGGCAGAGCCAGGGTGTGAGCGAGCATCCGTCTCTTCCAAAACCAGGACTGTGACCACATGACAGGCTAAGTTCAGTGCGCTCCCACGGGGAGCCCGCATAAACCAGATGCCCGGGAAGCATTTATCTTGCTTCAGGACAGGCTGAGGAGACCCCTGTGCCTTAACACACCCCACATTCTGCCACAGGCTTCTGTAGCTTGTTGGGGTACCCTCAGTCACTGCTCTTGGTGGTCTCCAAGCTTGCATATAGACCCAAAAATGTCTTATTACACTCTATGTTCAAAAGTGGTTTAAAGAAAAAACCCAAAACCAAGGCAACAAACCAAAGCTTAGAAAACATCTACAGAGCCGGGCGTGGTGGCGCACGCTTGTAATCCCCGCGCTTGGGAGGCAGAGACAGGAGGATCGCACTGGTTTGAAGCCAGCCGCGCTGGCTTAAGAGACCCTGTTTCCACATAAAAAAGTTAAAAAATAGGTCTGAGAGTGTAGCCCGTGGGATTGTATCCCGGAGGTAGAAGGGATTCCAGGAACCCCAGTACCACCAAAAATAAAAAATAAAAATAAGCCAGGTGTGGTGGCGCACGCTTGTAATCCCCGTGCTTGGGAGACTGAGACAGGAGGATCATATGGGTTCGAAGCCAGTCTCAGCAACTTAGTGAGACCCTGTTTCCAAATAGGAGTATAGCCAGAGGTAGAAAGCCTCTGGGTTCCACCCCCAGTACCACCAAAAAAAAAAAATTTTTTTTTTTTTTGCCACATCAGAGCTGCCTCCAAGCCTTAACTTCTCTCCCATCTGCCCCGTTGGGCTGATCTTAGTCCTTTCCCTCTGGCTGCACTAGATTTTAACTTCCTTCTCCAGGGACTCAAGAATCAGGTGTGCCTCCCTTCACTGAGGGTTCAATAGCTGCAGTCTGATTCTGCCATAGACCCCCTGCCTCTGGATCCCATATCAGCTCCTCCTCTCCACTCGCCTGCCTCCCGGAAATCAGGGCTTACCCAGGTGAGAGGGGCACCTCAGGGGCGTAGAAAGCTGTGGGCAGAAGCTTCGGCCTGGGAAAGCCCAGGACCCAGCGGGGACAAAAGAGAGCGAGGCTTGCTCAGCATCGCCTATGGGCCGGGCACTTCCCACACTCAGCACACTTAACCCTAGCGTGATTAAATCATAATAGAAGGTATTGTTATTTTCATTTTTAAGATGAGAAAAACGGGAGCCAGGTCCAGTGGCGCACACTTGTACTCCCAGCACTTGGGAGGCTGAGGCAGAGGATTTCAAGTTCAAGGCCAGCGTGTAGTATAGTAACTTAGCCATACCCCATTTAAAAAAAAAAAAAAAAGGCAGAATAAGACTGGGGATAAAGCTCAGAGGTAGAATGCCTCTGCTGTAATCCCCAATACCACAAAAAGGAAAAATAATAGATGAGAAAAATGTGCCTGCAGAAACATTCATTTGCCTGAAGTCATAGAGCCAGTCAGTAGTCAAGGGCCTGGACCTGGGCACCGACCGGCTGCTCCTTCCTCTTGGCCATGCTGCCCTGGAGGAAGCGTGGCCCCGTTCGCCCCCTTTTTCCATTTGCTGTTTCTAGCTTACCTTTCCATTTTTCTCTCTCTCTTCATCTTCACTTAGAAAATGTGCTAGACAGGAGAGGAGGGTCACAGGTTCAAGGCCAGGCTCAGCAACTTAGTGAGGCTCTTAGCAACCTAGGGAGATGAGATCCTATTTCCAAATAAAAAATAGAATGGAAGTAGAATGCCCCTGGTTCAATCTCCAGCGCCCCCTCCACACACACACACAGCAAGTGCCGTGTCAAACTCATCTCCCCTCCAAAAGCACCCTCCATGCCAGCCTCTGCCTGTTCACCAGGGCTGCATCTTATGTGGTCTCCATTCTCTTTCCATTTCCATTTCTTCTTCCATTTCTAGACTCCTAGTAAAGTCCTGTCTCCCCTCACAGTGTTTAAGGTTCAGTTCCAATATTACTGCGTCTTTTAAGTCTTTTCAGTTTATATCATGGTGGAAAAAAGTCAGATTTAAAGTCGGAAAACCCTGGTTTGGCCTCAGGTTAACAATTAATAACACATTGGACAAAATTGGGAAGTCCTCTATGGTAAAACACTGCTTTAAACTGGAAAACACTGTACTTTTATTTTCATTATCCCTTCTTTCTTTTCTTTCCAAATTAGAAACGATCTTTTCTTTTGTACACTTCAGTGCTGACTAATAAGATCACCTTTTTCTTCTGGTACTTACCATGTCCTGCCTCATCTTTTTCTGCCTGGCTTTATTGTGTTCCAGGTCACCCTGCAAATCTTCCCCATTTTAACAATTGCCACGTCGAATCGTGTTTGTTTATTTGCACTGTCTCTCCTAATCTCTCCTAAGTAGATCGTCAGATCCTAGAGGGCAAGTGTGGCCTGGATTCTTTTCTGGGTCCTCAGGAACACCTAGACACAGCGCTCTGTTTATCATACTACTCAACTGATAAATACGCAAACATTTTTTATTTGAATACAAAAATATATCAGACACTCTGATATCAGACCCCAAAGATTCATACTAAAATGTACTACTCGGTTGAAACGTAGAGCCATTCAGTGAGTCCAACAAGAATATGTCTCCTTGAATTTGAAGAAGCTTTTATAATATACTAAGCCAGCATAGAAATCTGAAACTTCGAATGTCGGTTTGTGAAATACCTCTTGAAATATTTTACAAATCTAGAAAAGATTTTTAAAAAGGAGAGAAACTCACATATGAAAGCCAATGTGTTGAAAACCAAAATTCATGCATGCCTTGCTCCTTCTGTGCGCTGCACTGCAGAGGTGCCTAAGATAGTACTGACCCCCCAAAAGTGGACATTGGTTGTCTAGTTCTCAGAGTGCCCATGAAGCAAGTGTTTCAACCTTAATTTAAGAAAATAAAGCCATGCAGTAAACAGTACTAATGGACCTTCATGGCTGTCACATGTCTTAGGGACTGGGGCCCCTGCATACAGCTGCTCAAGTTGTACCTACCCACGCTTGCCCAGCGAAGGGTGAGTGGGCTGACATGCAGCCCCGCCCTCTCACGAGGGCCCTCGCAGGGGCAGCATCTTTCCTCAAGGAAGAATTGCCTTGTTCTGTTTTTCAGGAGGTCTCGATATGGTTCAGCAACTGCCCTGTGAGTAAAAAGTGCAATATATTTTGATATTTTACTTTTTCTACACTTATCGTGACTAAGTCATTTAAAAAGAAATCATCCACCAAGGGCAGGATCTAAGGAGATGTATTGACTGTTTAGCCTTTCTGGTTCCCATGGGAATATGATTTTCTTTGGAAGAAAATAATATGGCCGTCTATAAGAGAAAATAAAGATTTTTTAGAACAGTGTGTTTTGCATCTCGAAGTTAAAAATAGACCTAGGACATTGACACAGGAAGTCTGTTATTCTTATAAGAAACAGAGTATTGGAGGGAAAAACCTGAGAATGTATACGTCTTCAGCAGCAGGGGAGCTAGCTTGAGTCAACAGAGGCAGGAAAATACAGTGGTTGATCCAGGAGATGCCATTAGGGTCCTTCCCCTGTTGCACACAACTTGGGTTGCTCCTCTGCCTGGAATTCTTCCTCATTTAAAGCTTTCAGTTTAAGATCCGGACTTAGTGTGACAGCGAAGGCCCTGCAAGAACTGCCACCTGCTCTCCTTGCAGCCTCTCCTGAGACTTCCCTTCCCCCTCCTGTGCCCAGCCTCGCCAGCTCCTGCAGCACTCCTACAGTGGCTTCACCTCCTCACGGTGTGGGCGTGCCCGTTCTGACTGTAGTTACTCACATACTACCTCCCCCTACCTAGAGATCCGCCCTGGCCCCCGTCTTGTCTCTGCCTGGTCTTTCTCCTTAGGTGCCAAGCCGAGGGGCTTTCTCGGGGTGGTTTTCGCAGACTTCCTGCCCTTCCCTTCTGCATGCAGCGGGCTGTGATGTCCCTATCAAGGCAAAGGCATCCTTAGTTTACTTACACATCTCTCCCACTGGATTGTGAACCCGCTGAGGGTCATCTCTGTGTCCCCGGTGCCCTGCGTGTGCCAGTCACATAGCACACTGGTAAATGCTCAGGGCATTCAGATGAGGAGACTCATCTGAAAATTAATAATACAGAGAGTTCAGCCAATATGGAACTTTATCATTCAGCCTTTACCTCTAAGTGCCCATCCAACTCAGATGGTAGAATTTTGTACATCCTACCTGCACTCCACCTATCAGGAGTAAAATATATCAGTCTTAATAATGGAGTGTTCATTTTTTGCTGTACATGTTTTCTCTTTTATTAGGTCAGTAAGAGCCTTTAATGTCCACCTCTGAAATAGGTTGCACCACTACCGCCCTCGGTGTGCAGCCTCCACCTCCCTGCCTCCCAGGCTCATATCGTGCCGTGGGAAGGGCCCGGGACGCGGCAGTGCTGTGGCCCCGGCATATCCACTGCTGGCCCTTAGCCTCGGTCACCTCTGCCGCACCGTCCGCCTGGCCCTCCTTTGTTTATCCCTCCAGCCCTAGCTTGACTTCCCTCGGGGCAAGGCTTCTGAGTTTAAATGTTTAAATGTAAACATTTCTAGTGTATAATACTTGGCATAGTGTAGGCTCTTAATAACTGCTTTTGAATAAATGAGTAAGCACCATGTTAAAATATAATTTACACCAGCTATTAATCTGAATGTGACAGTGCCTTGAGTTGAGACACTTTTCATGTGCAGGACTGTCCCGTGACATAGTGCATAAGGTCTTCACCCTACCCTCAAAATGATGTGGATTATTATTATTATTATTAGTAGTAGTAGTAGTAGTACTAGGGGTGGAACCCAGAGGCTTTCTTCCTCCAGGCTATGCTCCCAGACCTTTTTTTTTTTAATATTTTATTTGGAAACAGGGTCTCACTAAGTTGCTGAAAGCCTCACTAAGTAGCTGAGGCTAGCTTCGAACCTGTGCGATCCTCCTCTCTCAGCCTCCCAAGCGCGGGGATTACAAGCGTGCGCCACCATACCTGGCTTAAAATGATGTGGTTTAAATATACGTAAATGTCACTAGCATCCTACCTAGACGTTATGACAGTCAAAACTGCCCCCTACATATGTGAGCCACAGTACAGTCCTTAGCAGGCCATGATCGTGAGATCAGTCATCTTAGGGGAGTTAGCTTTGAACTGAGAAAGCTACAGTTGCCTGGCATTTACCCGTGGGGACATATTGTAGGAGGTGTCATTAGGCGATTTTGTCATTGTGTGAGCCTCATAGAGTATACTTACAAACTAACTGCGTGGACATTGCTGTTCAATACTGCCTTGCGGGACCATCCTCACATATCAGTCCACCACTGCTAACAAATGTCTCGCCGTAGCACATGACTGTTGTCATCAGCTCAACACCCTTCTCGTGTTTGTGGGCTCACCACCTCCTAGTCTGTCTCACATATAAGAGGCTGTGATGAGGAGTGTGTCGCAGCCATGCCTAGGAGAGACCAAGGACTCATTCCATTGAGGTCAGGTTACTGTGCTTCCTGTCAGTACAATGGACAGCTTACTGCATGTGTACTTGATAATATATTTTAAAATCATTACAAAAGTTAGACACGTTCTCTTTTTGTATTCTAGACAATCAGTATCCTTATAAATAAGAACCCATAAAATTGTTCTCTTAGTATTAATTTTTTTTTCTAACCAGGTACAAATATACTGTGTTATTTGAGTTCCAAGGGTTTTGCAATGTTTTTTACTTGGAAATCAAATTTTATATCTGAAAGGTTAATGGAGAAAACTAATTATGCTATCTGCTAACCAAATGTGTGATGAGACATTTGTCTCTGTAATTAACAGCAAGGAACTTTTATAGTTTCATAAAATCAAATGCTACATAGAGTATTCTGTGAGCATTTGTTTGGATGAGGTGTCCAAAACAGAGATGTTTATGGATGATATAAAGTTGAACTGAAATGTAATGCAGGTGTCTGCTCATCTTACAGCATTTCTCATTGTTGAAATGGAAGCCAGAAGATTAATAACTTTACTTTGTCATGATAAAATAAGTAATGTGTTCTTGGAACAGTGGTACGGTACATAAGTTACTCAGTAATTCCAAGAATTTATTCTGTTCCAGGAATAATATCCTTAACAATTTATTTTTACAGAAAAAGTTGATGCAACATAATAGACTATGAAGTTGCTTGTATGGTTAATGGAATTATATCTCAAATATGACTTTACACCTGCATATAATGTGGAAAGAACCCCCCAAAAACGCAAGGTTAAGGTACAACTTAAAGTAAGGAGTCAGGACATGCAGAAGTTAAAGGCTCTTCTGTTAACATTAACTCATCCTTCTTGCACATATATAATTTTTTCGATTACTAGCAAGACTTTAACGGGTACCTTAATATGCATTTTATGAAATATGGCTGGAGAGTCCCCGCTGCAGGAGCGTTAGCTCTAGCGTTTCTCCACGGGTTCAGTGTTCCTTCTTTGAGCTCTCCTTTGGCAAGCCTGCCTGCCGCTGGAGCACAGTGATGTGCGGCTTAGTCCAGCCTGGCTTCCCTGATTCGCTTTGGCCACTCTGGGGAGGCAGATTCATTTCCTCATTTGTCACCTAGGAGAAATTATTCGTCATCTATCATCTTTGATGAACTAAAAAGATGCAGACGAGAGAGCTTCCTTGACAAAAGCTTTCATAAGACCCTACTGAATAGAGGCACCAAGCGTTCTCTGCTTGTCCTCCCCGCGCCCCCACACACATACGCACTCTATGGAAAAAGGAGAAGTTCCTTCAAAGATGCCACAGATTGGACTTGACTTCTTGTACTCCAGTACTGAGTGGGCTTTTATTTTCAGCTTTCCTCAATGCGCCTTTCTCATCGTATGTTATTAGAATTTATTTATTCTTGTATTTATTTTGTGTATCTCTATTGAATAGCCACTAGAACCAGGCTAGGAGGCTTTAAAACATACGAGGTTGTTGTAAGGGAAAGTGAGGATTCCATGGAAGCACAGAACACGGAGGCCGGAGGCCGCACCAGGTCTGGGAGATTAAGGCTATTCAGGCAAGTATGGGGGTGGGGCAGAGGCTCCAGGGGTAGCGCGTGTGGCGACCAGGACATGAGGGCACTTCTGAACGACTGGAAGGCCTTCATTACATCTAAAGCAGAGGGCCCTCTGGCCTTATGTGACAGTCACTAATTACATTCTGATTGAATGGTTCTGAAGGGAGGCCTGGACACTGATATTTTTTAAAAGTTGCCCTGGTGATTCTAATGTGCAGCCAGCCCTGAAAACCACTCCATAGAGTAAGGGGGGGATGTGGTCAGAACCGGGGCTGGAGAAGGGCTGGAGCAGTGAACCCTGGGCGCGGCCATCTGTCCTAAGGGGTCCGCATGCCGCAGAGGTACGTGCTGTCGTGGCCCCTGCAGTTGTGGAAGCTCGCCCTGGCGTCAGGTGGAACATCTTGGAGGGGAGCAGTGCAGAAGGCTTTGGCAGTAGCACCATCAAGTGGTAATGAGAATGGGGTGGTGGTTGAGAGAAGTGGGAGGTTCTAAAGTAATTTAAATGTGAGAGGAACAGGACTTAATGATTAGTTGGCTATAGGAGGAAGGAGAAGAGGAATAACTCAGAAGTTTGTACAGCTGTTAGTACCAGTTACTAAGGCTTGGAGTTGGGTTAGTCATACCAAAATACATTTTTAGACATGACTTTAAGGTTAAATTTCGAGATACCCAAGCGAGGCCATTTGATAGATAATTGGATAAGGTTCTAGAGTGGGGTCTGGGACAGAATCTTGCTTACGAATTCTCAGTTGAGCTAGGAGAGGGGATAAGTAGATTCAGGAAGAATGTGGCGTCAAGAAAGTGCTCAGGCCAGTGTCCTAAAAAATTAGGACATTAAAGGCAGTGCTTTGTACACCAGTGGTTGTCACTGGTGATGTGTAAATGGGCCGTGACATTAATTTAGTTGATTGTCGCCAACACTAACTATAATAAAAAACTGCAATAATAATAAAGAAATAGAATAGGAAACATCAGGATGTACTGAATGCAAGGCAGATAAGTTAGTGAAGGTTCAGTTCGTTTGTGTGCACGGTATCCACATATCTGTGTGTGTTTTTTCTTGTAAACTATGGCAAGAAAAGTTTGGAAGCCACTGATTTAAGCTACTGTTGCCTTAGCCCTAGGAGTTTCTCACTAGTCTCACTCAAGGAAGGCTGCCACCCCCCAGGTACCTTTGGACCCAAAGTTATTCCAGTTCCTTAAGATCCTTGGAAGAAAAAAGTGTTGGCAAATGCGACCCATTTTTAAATCACATGAATATTATTTACACTGAAGATGAAACTGTACAACACATGTGTATTTATTTAGCTTTCAATACTTAAAAATTTTAAATGGCTGAAGAAATTTAATACAGCCCGTGCTTAATCATGTTCATAGTTAGCTGATCTGGGATGAAGATAGGTAAATTAGCATCTCTGGAAGGAGGAGGAGAGCTTTGCAATTCTTTATCAGGGCTGTGTTAGAAGTTTTCTGTACAGCAGATCAGAGGATCAGCATTTCAAATCACATTAAAAAGGGTGTCTCTTTCCAAACAGTAAATTATGAATATTTTATCTCTTATTGAATGAAGGCGAGATGTGGGTTATATTACTATAGGAATTTAGAAGCAACTCTTAATCTGCGATCTTTTGCCATGTATGTTGCCAGCCTTTGAAGACTTTTGCTATCTATTTCATAGAATCATGAACACAAATAAATTTATATTCCAGTTTTCTCAAGTTTTTAATCTTTGGTTTTCATAGAACTAAGAGAATTTATATGAACCACATTTCCAATATCAAAGGAAATTTTTTGAGCCTTATTTTTCTTAGTTTGGAGCAATGCAGCTGATCCAGAACCCTAAGGGTGGGTTGGTCTACCCTTAAGGTCCATTTATGCTCCAAGCAGTTCGGAGGGCACCCATTTCATGTCATGGTGGCCCCATGGACACCACACAACTTGATTGCCTCATGGATGGCACACTCCTGCTCTCAGCTAGGTCCTTGAGCAGGCTGATATAGTAGGAAGGCACTTGAATCCAGGAGCCTGATGCATCTAGGTCAGGCCTTTAACATACAATCTCTTTTCTTCTAGGTAAATGTATACATCAATGCTGGAAACTCTCAGATTGTTCTCAGTATTAAATGCAGGTAGAGTATATGCCAGAGTCTCTGAAACATAGTAAGTTTCAGAAATATTTTTTAGAAAAATAAGGCTCAAAAATTTCCTTTGAAATTGGAAATGTGGTTTATATATTGTTAAACTATACCCACTTTAGCCGGGTGTGGTGGCACATGCTTGTAATCCCAGCACTTAGGAGGCTGAGACAGGAGGATCGCACAGGTTCAAAGCCAGCCTCAGCACTTAGTGAGGCTCTCAGCAACTTAGTGAGACACTGTTTCCAAATAAAAAATAAAATAGGTCTGGGAGTATATCCCGGAGGTAGAAAAGCCCCTGGGTTCTACCCCCAGTACAAAAAAAAAGACATTAAAAACAACTATAAACAGTTAACACTCTTTCCCCTGAATATATCCAAAGTATTATTATTATTATTGTTATTTTTGAGGGTCTGGGGATGAACCCAGCGGCATTTGACCTCCAAGCTACACGCCCTGCCCAATTTTTTATTCTTTATTTTGAAACAGGGTCTCACTGAGTTGCAGAGGGCCTCACTAAGTAGCTGAGGCTGTCCGCGAACCGCCATCCCTTGGTCTCAGCCTCCCCAATGCTGAGATTACAAGTGTGTGCCACCACGCCCGGCTATCCAAATTATTTTTTAAATGCACAGCTTACAATGACTTTTAAGAGAATAAGGTCTTGGGTGTGTATTCCACGGGTGGCAAAATACACCATACCCCAGGACCATCTCTTCTTAGCTTTCTCTGCTGCTCTCTCTGGCCACTAGTTAGCCATACCTGCCCAACTTTATCAAGATGTTTTTATGTCCAAATCTATCATTATCAGTTGTCTTATGCTGTAAATAATTTTCTGTCTGGGTATGGTGATATGCACCTGTAACCTCAGGTACTCAGAAGGCTGAGGCAGGAGAATCACAAGTCCAAGGCCAGTCTGAACAGCTTATCAAGACCCTGCCTTTAAATTAAGTAAAACTGGGGATGCAGTCCATCCCTGGGTTCCCAGAATGCAAACAAAAATAATATTTTTTCTAAATTTTTTTCTTTAAAAAACTAGTACATGTTATTTCAAAACCATTTTCAAAGTCAAAATCTGTAAAGTTGAAAATCTGTAAAAGTTGTAAAGTAAGAGACCCCATCCCATCCCACTCTCCATTTCTAGTGTAAGATGTGTGTGTCTATGTGCGTGACAAGGTGAGACAATGGAGTTGCACTATATGATGTACATAAACAGGTCAAAGACTATGGTTAGATAAAGAAAATAGTTTTCTTTATTTTCAATATAAAGAATATATTTATATAAAGAAAAAAAGTTGCAAGCCAGGCGCGGTGGCACACGCTTGTAATCCCAGGACTTGGGAGGCTGAGACAGGCGGATCACAGATTCGAAGCTGGCCCTGACCACTTGGCAAGGCTCTCAAGGTGAGATCGTGTTCCCAAATAAGACATAAAATTAGGCTGGAGGTGTAACTGACGGTGGAATGCCTCTGGATTTGATCCCCAGTACCAAAAAAAAAAAAAGTTGCAGCTTTTTTGCTTAACCAAATCTCTACTTATTTTACTCATATGAAGTACAAAGTTTGATCCAGACTGACTCAGGCCCAAGTTATTCAGCAGTGAATAAGATAATTATGATTTTGACTTTCCTAGATTGTATACCTCAGTGTGCGCATATTCTCGAATGACTATTTAAGACTGTGTTTCACTCTATAGATATGTGATGACATATCCTAATTTCATTCTACTGATAGACCGTCATTCATTTATCTAATGCTCTAATGGCAAATGTTTGGATGGTTTTCAATATTTCCCTAGCAAAATAGTGTCTGCCATGAATATCCTTTTTTTTTTTTTTTTTTGGTGGTGTTGGTGGTACTAAGGATTGAACCCAATCTACCTCTACCTCTAGGCACTCTACCTCTAAGCCAGAGGTATTTTTATTTTTATTTTTCATTTTGAAACTGAGTCTCACTAAGTTATGGTGTAAGTCATGGTGTGCCTTACTAAGTAGCTGAGGCCTGTGATCCCCTGACTCAGCCTCCCAAGTACTGGGATTACAAGTGTGTGCCACCTTGCCAGACACCGCCTATTTCTATAGGATAAATCCCTGTAAGTTGAATCACCAAACCCCACTCAAAAAGATTTTGCCAAATTACAAGCCTTCCAACAGTATATGACAGTGACTATAACCTTAAACCTTCATCAGAAATTTACCTTATGCATCTATACTGTTTGCCAAATGAAAGGACAAAGAATTTATTAATTTTCATTTCACTAAGAAGTAGGGAGATAGCGCCGGGCGTGGTGGCTCATGCTTGTAATCCCTGTGCTTGGGAGGCAGAGACAGGAGGATCGCTCAGGTTCGAAGCCAGCCTCACTGGCTTAAGAGACCCTGTTTCCAAATAAAATATAAAATAGGTCTGGTAGTGTAGCCTGGAGGCAGAAGGGTTCCAGCCCCAGCCCCAGTACTACCAAAAAAAAAAAAAATTAGGAAGATAAAATACTTATTGATCATTTCTTTTGATCATTTATTTTGCAGGTGAATTCCATGTTTGTACTTTGCTTAGTTTTCTCTCATTAGTATTTATCTTTATATATTTTTTCGTATGTGTTGTGTGGTACTGGAGATTGAACCCAGGGCCATTCTATGTTGGAGCTATACCCCTGCCCTATTTTATTTTTATTTGAAACAAGGTCACACTAAGTTGTTGAGAATCTCACCACTTGCTGAGTTTGTCCTCCAATCTCCGATCCTCCTGTTTCAGCCTCCCAAGTACTGGGATAATGGGTGTGCACCACAGTTCCTGGCTTTCATCTTTATATATTTACAAGACCTCTAACATGTGTTTGGGATTTTGACTCTGATTTGATTATTTTTTAACTTTTTACTGGTGCACTGTAGTCATACATCTTAATGGGATACAAGATGGTGGAGACATCCATGCACACATCACCCCGTTAGCGCTTACCCAACTCCGCCCCATTCCCTCCCTGATTTGATTATTCTTGAACATTCCTTGAAGTGATAGTTTCAGACCTCCCACTGAGCGGAGGACAGAGTCTTCATCAGAGGAGGACCGAGCAGCCATGCTGTATTTATCATAAAACAAAACTTCACTTTTCACTATATAAAAATATCTGGGGGAGACAGATGGGCAAACTCTTTGAGTTGTTTGGCGAGTTCTAATTGTGTCCCAGCACTCTCTGATGAAGGGCCTTTGTTGCTTTCCTGTCACTTTCAGAAGCCAGAGCATCAGGGTTCTGTTTTTGACCTTCACCGTTCATTGCGCTAACGCCATCTAAGTCAGCCTCCTCGCATTGCCCACTCGGTTTTTCTCTGCCCTTGAGCCCCATTCACTGCTGTTCCGCTTTTCTTCTCCCTAGTGTGTCCATTGAGACGCTAGCACCTTTTATTGGTCACGTCAGGTCTAACATCATGACACTGGCTAAAATCCTCCCAGCTTAAAACAATTTCTTTGTCTCTTAATTCTTGAAACAGTTGTCCCTTGCGTGATCTCCAAGGCGTTTATTATATATTGCCATGGTTGTGTCTGCTCAGCCTTGGACGCTGTGCACGTATTCCTAGGAAGTGCAGCTGGTGATAGTGGAAACCCTTTCTCACAAGCACCGGCCCTCACCCCGTGGTGGCCATCAACCCTCCCACCAGCCCTGTGCTTTTTCAGCCGCCAGTGTTAATTGTGGGGACCCAGGTGTGTTTCAGGGCCTGTAGGAAGCTGCTCATCTTGGTGGGTAGATACTTGTTTTAAAATTAAACAGAGTCTAGTATAATATTTTAAAGAAAAAACATAAGGACATGGAAGACAATCACTTGCTCCTTGTTGTCTTCCTAGGACTTTGCCTCAAAGATTCTCATAGATCTTTGTCCTCTTTTGTCCTGTGTTCTTTGAGGAAAACGTTTAAGAAGCAACATGAGAGCCCATGTGAGCGGCTGTTCCTTGCTTCCCTGCCAGGTATTCTTTTGTTCCTCCCAAACCTTGATGCCAGTCGCATTCCTTTTCTCTCTTTCTACTCTGAAGGCCTGTTTTCCAGGTGACACCCTTGGTCTTCTCTTGGTATCTGCCTTGGCTTCCTGTTACTTAGTCCTAACCAAAGAGAGTCCCAGCCTCTTGCCCTGGCTGCAAGTGATGCCCGCCAGCTAAGGCTGCCCAAGCGTCGGAGTGAGGCACGGAGTGCGTTCTTAGAGTCATCTGTTACTATCTTGTCTCCCATGCTAGACAAACTCTTGATGGAAGAGACTGTATCTAGACAAACTCTTGAATGGAAGAGACTATCTTATATTTCTTTTTGGGTCACATAGAATCTTATATTTAGTAGTAGTATAATAAGTATTCGTTGAATGGGTGAATAAACCTCCTGATATTATCTAAGTAGATTTGAGAGGAGCTTAATTGTTCTCTAATGTAGATGCCATTGTATACATTAGGCTGCTTAGTTATTTCTCGTCTCTAATTTTTAGTTTAGTGATGTCCCCAATTGCTGTCTAGTTACTCCTGGTCATAGCGTTCATTTCAACCAATTACATGATTCTCTGTCCACTTTTTTTTTTTTTTTGCCTCTTATTTTTCAGTGGAATTCAGACTATGTTTTGTGGAGCCTTGGAGTTCCTGAATGTACTCCAAGGACTGTCTCAGGAATCCTGGTTCCGGCACACCCTCTCCAACAGAATTTTGCTCTTCTTTATTTACTGGGCTTTCGTTTAAGATTGCATTTGAAAAAAGGGCCCCTTGGGAAGCCTTTGCTCTGTTTCATAGACTACTGCTCTTCAGACTGTGATTGCTGGGTTAGAATTGCAGTCTTGCACATCCCCCGTGAACACGGCCGTGGCTGCCAAGGGCTGCCAGGTGGGACCTCAGTGACCTCTGCATGGGTCTGGAGCGAGATATCAGCCTCAGGTCCTCCCACAGCACAGAGCCTGCTTCTAAGTCCTCTTCCTCTAACTCGCTGGTTGAGAGTGTGGTGGAGAAAGCTGTGCTGTAGGCATGAAGGGCCCTGGCTCCTCCTGCCCCTTCCTCATTGCCAGCGTTCGACAAGCTGTTTCTCTGTCTTTCCTATAGCATTGCCCCATGCCAACTGCTGTTGATTTTGGAGAGGAAATATTGTAGACCATATAGTATAATCCTAGCCGCCTTATTATTCCCTACTTATAAACTCACCTTGGTTTCTGTTTAGTTAAGCATGCCATTCCCTAAAAAATGCAGTTTTCAAAACATTCTTTAAAAATATATATATGCACAGTATTGTGCAACCACCATCACTCTCACATTCCAGAACCTTCTAATCATCCCCAACAGAGAAGCAGTCTTACTGTTACCTCTCCTGCAGACGCCTCTGTGTTCTGATGCTAGCATTTCTAAACTGAAAGGGCCAGTTCTAAAGGTCATCTGTTGCCTGCCTTCCAGCTAGAAGCTACATTTTCTATCTGTTTTTCCTTGTTGATAAAGAACAATGTTCTACTCATAAAACCTCATAGTATATTTGAAGACAATTAAATCGCCCAATAGCCATTTATTTCTTAACAGAACAACTCTAGCTATTTAACTTTTTCTTGGTTCATTTAATAGTTTTTGTTGGCTTTTTCATTTTCTCTTCAAGTTTCTTCATGGCCTCTTTAAAATAGGACAAAACTAGACACGATAGCGTAATAACAATCTGACCAGGAGTGAGTGCCATGGAAGGATTGTACCTCCCTTCTCCAGTTCCTTTGGTCCATTCTGCTACGGTAAGTCTTAGCATGGTGCCTGCTTGGTGCTTTGCCATCGGTCCAGGAGAGTAAGGAGCAGTATTTGTTACTTGACCAGGAGTTCTGGAGGGCTAGGTTTCACGCACCTTGACAGCTTGGAAGCAAATGAGGTCCTATCGCTTTTAAAATATAAGTGCACATTTGAGTTCTCTGCATGCTAGTCTCTTCCTCTAAGGTGTTTTCCAGTTGCTGAAATTGGTAGTAATCCACAGATGCTTACTCAGCCCAGAAGGGCCAGCTAACAGAGGGAGCAGCGCAGGCGTGCTGCTTGATGGTCAGCTTTGTGCAGCCCACAGCTGCAACTCCAAGTGCCGGCTTAGTATCTAAATTTTCTTTATCAGAATGATGCTCAGTATATGGGATGGTATCAAGTTAAAAACCTTCTGCACAAATGGGAGAGAATCTTTGCCAGCTACTCCTCTGATAGAGGACTAAGATATCTAAAACAAAGAACTCAACCACATATATTTTTACATGGCTATAATACCAGTGTTTGGGAGGCTGAGATGGGAGATCACAGGTCTGAAGACAGCCTCAGCAATTTGGCAAGGTTCTTGGCAACTTAAGACTCTGTTACCAAATAAAACATAAAAAGGGCTGGGAATATAACTCAGGGGTAGAATACCTCCAGGGTTCACCCGTTAATGTGTGTGCATACATGCACACAAACACACAATAAATAAAGTACTCAAAAAACAACATGAAAAAATTGGCTTGGCGTGATAGTACACACTTTTAATCCCGGTACATGGGAGGCTAAGATAGGTGGATCGTAGGTTCACGGCCAGCCTCACCGACTTGTGAGGCCCTCAGCAACTTAGTGAGACCCTGTTTCAAAATAAAAGAGCTGCGGGTATAGCTCAGAGGTAGAATGCCACTGGGTTCCATCCCCAGTTTCACACACACACACACACACACACACACACACACACACACACACACACAATCAGCAGGTAAACAATTGAACTTAATAGACACTTCCCAAAAGAAAAAATATAATTAATCAATAAATATATAAAAAAATGCCCAGGCATGGTGGTGCACACTTGTAATCCCCGCACTTGGGAGGTGGAGACAGGAGGATCGCGCAGGTTCGAAGCCAGCCGCGCTGGCTTAAGAGACCCTGTTTCTAAATAAAAATATAAAAATAGGTCCTGGAGTGTAACCTGGAGGTAGAAGGGTTTCCAGGAACCCCAGTACCACAAATATATATATACACACATACATATTTCAACATCACTAGCAATTGGGAAAATACACTAAAAACTACAGTAAGATTCCATCTAACTCCAGTCAGAATGTCAGTCTTCAGGAATATAAATAATTTATGATAGCTGGGCGTGGTGGCGCACGCCTGTAATCCCAGCATCGGGAGGCTGAGACAGGAGGATCATGGTTTGCGGACAACCTCAGCTACTTAGTGAGGCCCTCTGCAACTCAGTGAGACCCAGTTTCAAAATAAAGAATAAAAAAAAATAGGGCAGGGGGTGTATCTCGGAGGTCAAATGCCCTTGGGTTCCATCCCCAGACCCGCAAAATAAATAAATAAAATAAATAAATAAATAAATAAATAAATAATTTCTGATGTGGGGCCTGCTCCTCTAATCCTGATTCTCGAGAGGCCCAATACAGGGGGATCGCAATTCAAGGATAGCCTCAGCAAGTAGTGAAACTCTCATCAAACTAGCGAGACCCTGTTTTAAAATAAAAAGGGGCCGGGCCTGGTGGCGCACGCTTGTAATCCCCACACTTGGGAGGTGGAGACAGGAGGATCACGCAGGTTCGTAGCCAGCCTCGCTGGCTTAGGAGACCCTGTTTCCAAATTTAAAAAATATATAAAAATAGGTCTGGGAGTGTAGCCCGGAGGTAGAAGGGTTTCCAGGAACCCCAGTACCACCAAAAATAAATAAATAGATAAATAAATAAATATAAATAGATAAAAATAAAATAAAAAGGGCTAGGGGTATACCTCAGAAGTAGAATGCTCCTGGGTTCAATTCCCAGCACCCCCCTGTGCAAAAACAACATAAACCCTACAAAAAAAATAACAAATGCTGGTTAGGATGTGGGAAAATAGGGACCCTGATACAGTTTGGGATTTCTAAATTAGTGCAACCACTATGGATATCAGTGTAGATGTTCCTCTCAAAACTAGAAATGAAACTACCATACGA
Organism: Muscardinus avellanarius; assembly: GCF_963383645.1. Lineage (NCBI taxonomy): Eukaryota > Metazoa > Chordata > Mammalia > Rodentia > Gliridae > Muscardinus > Muscardinus avellanarius. The sequence continues at coordinate 19,074,723 of NC_137806.1, forward strand.
CCCAGCTATACCACTCCTCAGTATCTTTCCAAAAGAATGAATGTCTGAATACTATATTGATACATGTCTATCCATGTTTATAATATATAATAGTACAGTTCACAATAGCCAAATTATGGAACCAGCCTAGATGTCGGTCAACAGATGAATGGATAAAGAAACTTAAAGAAACTGTGGTATATGCACACAATGAAATTTTACTCACCCATAAAGAACAAAATTATGCTTTTTGTAGGAAAATGGATAGAGCTAGAGAATATTATACCAAGTAGAATCAGCAAGTTTCAGGAAATCAAGCACTATGTGTTTTCTTTCATATGTAGAAGCTAGAAAGAAAATAGAAAGTACAACGGACTTTAAATAATGCAGAGAAGCTGGACGTGGTGGTGCTTGGGAGGCTGAGACAGGAGGCTGGCAGGTTCACTGCCAGCCTCAGCTATACTAAGCGAGGCCCTCTGTAATGTAGTGAGACCTTGTTTTTTTTTAATTTATTTTTTATTTTTATTTTTTGGTGGGTCTGCGGATGGAACCCAGGGGCCTACACCCCCTGCCCTATTTTTTATTCTTTATTTTGAAACAGGGTCTCACTAAGTTGCAGAGGGCCTCACTAAGTAGCTGAGACTGTCCGCAAACCGCCATCCCTTGATCTCAGCCTCCCCAATGCTGAGATTACAAGCGTGCGCCACCACGCCCAGCTGTGAGACCTTGTTTTAAAATAAAGAATAAAAAATAGGGCTCAAGGAGTAGCTTAGAGGTCGAATACCCTGGGATCAATCCCCAGGATCACAAGAATAAAGAAAGAGGGAGGGAGAGAGAACACGCAGGTGTGAGACAGACAGACACCCACACACCTGCAGCACAGAGAAAGGTGATTGGGGGAGGGAGTCAGAAGGGAAGGAAGAACGAAGAAGGAAGTGGTTCACACAATACTGTTCAGTAACATGTGGGAAGGGAGGGTGGGGTTGGGGGTAGATAGATAGAGGAAAATAAGCCAAGAGCTGTGTGCGTGTATGTGTTCATCATGTTGAATCTCATTATGATGTATACTTGCAAAGTACTAATAAAACACTTTATAAAAAAAGTATTCATGGGGCTGAGGTAGCTCAGTGGCAGAGTATGTGCTCGGCTTGTGCTAAGGCTCTGGATTCAATTTCCAGAGCCACAAAAAATCCCCCCAAACCAAAAATAAATGAGGCTCATATCCCCACATCTCCGCAACCTTCTTGTTCTAATTTTCTGACTGCTGTTAGTTCCTTTTGGACGCCTGGGCTGGAAGCCTTGGAGTTACCTTTCATTGATTGCTCTTCCTCACCACCAGCCTTCTAGCTGATCGCCATGTCTGTTTGATTGAACTCCTTCAGTGTCTTCTTTCCATCTTCTCTCTCTATTCCCTCCTCCCAGACCTGGTGAAGACCCTCCTTCCCACGTAGCCTTTAGCAATGATATTCTACTGGATTTCTCTCCCCACACTGCTTTTACCATAATGATTCCAGAATTGTTTCTCTAAAGGATATATCTGATTATTTCCTATCCTTATAGTAGAAAATGTAATGAATTTAAGTTGCCAGTTATAATAGCCCATTGTCTCCAGTATAAAATTTTCCCTTAACCTGACACATAGGGGTGATGACCTCACTGTTCCTTTCTGCTTTATCAGCTGCCCTGTCTCCTATGAATCTCAAACTCCCGGCATACACAGCTGCTGCTCAGAATGAAGGACAGAGGTGGCACAGCTGTGTGAGCTTCTTCCTGAGGCTGGAAGAGTGATGTTTGGGGATCCAGAAGAAAGCCAAGTTCACCCTTCCCAGCCCCTGGGAACGGGGAAATGAATAACTCATGCAGACAGGCTAAAGAGAAAGCAGGAGCCTCTGGAAGGAATCATGTTTTCAAGCTAGGAAAGAAGCAGAGGGTGTCGTCTGCCGATGGCAGGGCAGCCTGCTAGCTAAAGCATGTGGCTAAAGGAGATAGGGGTCAATAGTCTGGGGAGAACAGGGGCCGTTTTTCAGAGCAACAAATCAATAGGAAGGGATTTAGGTAAAAGATATTGAGAGATTTGGAAGGGAGTACCTTTCAATTTGTGCCTGATGATCTTTGTATCTCTGGGACCCGGGAGGTGCTCGATAAACGTTTGTTGAATAATTTATTTCTGGTGCCATTTTACTGTTTCCTATTAATATATTGTTTGTTCACTACCTTAGTGCTGCATTGAATGCTACTGGACTTCATTCTGGTTTTGATAAGCCATTCCTCTCAATTACTTAAAAATGTTTATGGAATGCCTGCTGTACATCACCACCAGGTCATGTGTAGGGCAGAGACATGGTGACCATGCCTCATGTGTCTTCAAAACATGAAGGCACAGACAGACAGACAGACAGACAGGCATGGTGTTTGTGTTCAGCCACTCTCTGTGCTAGTGTCAGTTTCTTTCATCACCCCAGGCTATGAATAACCACGTTCTGTGTAGCGTATCTTTCTCTCCTGGCCAAGTCGAGGGAGGCTCTGTCTGAGGACTTCTGTGTTGCTGCCCTATTTATCTCATAGTACAAGGCTATCATATAAATACTTTATGGAAAGGAAATTGATCTTGAATTTTGTGAAGAGTAGAAGTTGGCCTCTAGTCTTTTCTAGGCCTTGTCTAGGAGTATAGTTACTAAATTCCTAAAAGGAATTCAGTGAAGGTGATCTTACCAATAAGGTAGCCATATGACAGAGTAAGAATCAGATCTATTAGAATAAAGTTTCTGTTTGTTTTTTCTAAACAGATTTAGCTTCGTGGAGTTGAATGTAAGTGAATATGTAGATAAGCTTGGGAAAGAATCCGGAAAAGTATAGAGGTTTCTTATGGTTGCTCTAGACAGCTCTTGAGTGTCCTTTCCAGATACCTATATTTAGAGAAGACACCGACTGATTGAGATTAAAAAGCCAAATAAAAGTCAACTAGTGCTTCTCATCTTCGTCTCTTATATACTTTCTGCCATTTTTTAATTGCTTGAGCTCTTGTGATAGAATAAGCCCTTTTTTCTGAGAATATACGTTAACAGCTTGGAAATTATGAAACACCTGTAGTCGTGCTAGTTTACTTTTGTGCACCTCTCGGGTTATATGTAGCGTGGATCTGGTTCAGCCTTTGCCCTTGTGATCCAGGAAAGAAGTCCAAGAAGCCTGAGTGACTCACCTCTTAGCCAGTAGCAAGTCTGTACATTGAGAATTGGGTCCAGGTCTCAGCATACAGGGCCAGCCTTACCACAGTGCCAGATACCATTGGTTTTCTGAGCTTCTGAGGCTCAGCTTGTCTATCTGCTTTCAGCACCCACTGCCCCCATCACTCTGTTAAGGACCTAACATGTCAAGTTAAGGAAAGTTTTTATGCTGATGACAGTGAGCTTTAAATATGTAGGGTCACTCAGCTTTTTTGTGATTCTTAGGTCGCTTTTCTGACCGTCTGCCCCCTATGACCCAAATGTGCCAGGACATTTATTCTTCTTTCTTGTCACTTTTGCTTAGGGGCCTAAACCATAAGAGCACCTCCACCAGGTGACAGCGTCACGGCCTCAGCCCCCACCTCCTGCATCTTTATATAAAGGAAGTGTGATTCAGTTGGCCCTAGAGACCATTCCCAAATGCCCAGTTGTCCTCTTGGGAAGGCTAGCGGGTCTCTTCTAAGAAACTTTCCAACTTTCCCATCCAACACTTTTTCAGTCTTCCCAAAGACTCTCGACTTTCCTCCAGAAGAGACCTCTGCAGTTATTGCAGTCTTCTGTTTTCTGCCCTTTCAGTGTCCTGCAGGAAGGCAGACCTTGAGCTCTTTCCTCGTGAACTCAGTCAGATGTGCTCCTGGCCTTCTGCCACCTTCTCTCAGCCCTGCTCCTCCGCCAGTGCCCCCACCACAAGGCCTGAGTTTTTGTTTGCTTGTTTTGCCCTTAGAAGACAGGTTTCTGAACCTTGTGGGGGCAGCCTGCCGTCAGAATCGTCCCGTGTGCAGGTCACCCTCTCCTCGTCTCTACCCACAGCTTCGGATCCTGGCTGTCACTGTGAAAATAAGAGGTTATGCAAAACTCAAGTTATTAATTTCAATCTTGTAATCTTCTTGGGCTTAAGTTCTAGAACCTGAAACTAAAGTCATGACAAAGTAGATTTTCCCTTAGAAGGTTTCACCATCCTTAAGACTTTTTTTTCTCTTTTACAATGATAGCACTTTATCATAGAATTCTTTCGTCTCTTCTCCTGTGGTGGATAGGACAGCGTGGCGATGTGAGCTGGCTCCGACAGACCCCAGCCTGGGTGGCTCGCCAGGCCTCTCCCTTCAGCCTGTGCAGAGCTTGACACGCTCGCTCATGACCAGCTCAATCAGGAGGGTTGCCCAAGTTATGCTTTGAACTAGCTGGGAAAGTCGATGTCTGGAAGCTGAAATTCACACCCCTGCTTGTTGACTCTTCCACATCTCCTCTGGGAGCTTGCCCAGATGCGTCCTGCTCTGCAGACCTTGTGAGGACGGTGTAAATTTTGCTGACTCTATTATTTAAATCGTGCTTTGTCATTCATTCTCATAATATCTAGAATATGATTTGCTGTTTCTATATTGTAATTTTCATTCGTGTTTGAAGTAGATATAGTTTTATTACAAATGAAAATATTTCTCCTTTCAAGCAGATGTTAACAATATTGGAATCTTGTATTTTTTCTTTATTGATCAGTATTCAATATTAAAGACAGAATTAGTACTTTTATTGACATTTTCAAAAACTTAAGGGGCTGAGGATGCGGCTCAGTGGTACGATGTATGCCTCGTATAAGCTAGGCCCTGGGTTTGATCCCCAGCACCCTATTTCAAAATAGTGTACAAGATTTTCTTATATGGTATTTGATAGTATAACACATATTTTAATAAATATCTAACTAGATAATACAAAATACCTGTTATCATGCAATTACTGCGTAAGTGCTTAAAAACATTATATTTATAAACAAAGTTGTTTTTTCTAATACTTTCTTTTGACCTTTTCTTTTCCTCATAGTTTAAATTTCAAGCATTTATTAGAATGCGTGAATATGTATACATATCTTGGCACAAGATTTTAATTTTGGAGCTAGAGGAAAAATACATATACGTCTCTTAATCTCTGTGAGGATGCTTGTTTTTGTACAGTTTAAGAAGATAGTAGGCTGGGTGTGGTCTTGCATGCCTGTAATACCAGTACTTGGGAGGCCGAGACAGAAGGATTACAGATTCGAAGATTAGAAGACAGACTCAGCAATGTAGTGAGCCGCTCAGCAACCTAGTGAGACCCTGTTTCAAAGCAAAAACTAAAAAGGACTGGGAGTATCTCAGAGATAGAACAACCCTGGGTTCAAACCCCAGTACCACACGTACAGAGAAAAAAGATAGTATAGAGCTAGGGATGTAGCCCAGTGAGAGAGCACTTGCCTAGCATGCTGGCTTCATCCCTAGGAACACACACGCATGCGCAAACACACACACACTATGTTTGAAATAAATCCTGTAGTTAATGCTATCCCCTGGTATTATTATTGGAAAAAAATTTATATTTATATAATTTCATAGTCCTCTTTAGATAATATTTATATTTTCAATCCAGTATAAAGATACCTTAGTTTAAAAACATATCCCAATAGCTGCGCATGGTGGCACACGTTTGTAATCCCAGTGCTTGGGAGGCTGAGATAGGAGGATCGCACAGGTTCAAAGCCAGCCTTAGCTCAGCTATTTAGTGAGGCTCTCAGCAACTTAGTGAGACCCTGGTCCAATAAAGTATAAAATAGGTCTGGGAGTATAGCCCAGAGGTAGAAAAGCCCCTGGGTTCCACCCCCAGTAACACACACACACACACACACACAATATCCTAAGGGGGGAAAAATCTTTATAAAGAAGTCAATGTAAAAAAAAAGACATGGAGATTATTGATTAGACAACACTGTGAGTTACTTAATTGTACTGAACTTTATACTTAAAAATGAGTAAGATGATAAATTCCATGTTATGTGTGTTTCACCATAATTCAAAAAGAAGCCAAACCAGATGCGGTGACACGTGCCTTTAATCCCAGGATTTAGGAAGCTGAGACTGGGGGATTGCAGGTGTGAGGCCAGTGTGTGGTATCTTGTCAAGACCCTGTTTCAAAATAAAAAATAAAAAGGGCCGCAGGTATGGTTCAGAGGAAGAATACATACCCCTGGGTTCAATCCCTAATTCCAGATAAAGAAAATGAGGAAGGAAAGTAGTGAGGGGGAGAAGGAGGAGGAGAAGCCAACGCAGGTGAAGGGAGGTTTACAAACCTTCCATTGCCTTGTGTGTGAGGTTACGCAGTTGGCACTGCAGGGCTGGGGCCGGCGGTCCAGGGGTGGATTTTGCTGTAGTGGAGGCAGAGCAGGGAGGCTGCACGCTGCCCTCTGGTGCTCATGCAGCCAGTTTCCTGGCGTGGACAGGACCCTGGGATGTCCAGGCTGATGTGAGGTGAGGCAGGGCATAGGTCAGGGCCTCCTCGCTCGCCATGCCGACAGGCACTACATCTCTGTGCCGGTCATCGCCTCTGGAGGTGAAGGGGTGTTTCCACCAACAGCACATCATCCCAGGAGATGTTTGTCAGCAACGCTCCTGAGACGCCACACGGCCGTTCTCAGGAAGCTCTACAGCCCGACGAGTAGCCCTCGCCTGCCCACTGAGCCTCACACCCCGAGCAGAGCGGCTGGTCGCCGGCCTCCCTCGCTTTCCATCAGCCGGATGGCTGTGGCGAGCGCAGGACTCTCACCTTCTCAGGCCCTCCTCGCTCTTCCGCTTCAGCTAGTTTCCTTAGGACACCCTCACGCAGAAAACACTTCCAAAGAGGGATTTGAAAATTTGTCCCCAATGACTCACACTAAGGAAACCTCCCTTATCATAAGAAAGCTTGATCAGAAAGATATTATACTATGTTCAGTTTTCCTGCCTTTAATTTTTCGACTTAAGTTTATGGAATCAGTCGTCTTTCCCCCTTTCCAAAGAAGGCTTGTTCTATTTATTGGGTTTTTGATTGGGAGTTTTATTTATTTATTTTTGGCAGTGGACTGTTTCTTTCTTCGGTTAATTTACAGTGCTAACTTGGCCCTGTTTCCATTAGGAGATGAAAGCATGGAAATTAAAAAACAAATTACAGGGATGAGAAGATTACTGAATGACAGCACGGGCAGGATCTATCAGCGTGTTGGCAAAGAAGGAGAAAAACTGAAAGAAGAGCCCCAGGATTCGGATTTGGTCTGGCCTCAGCGTTTGAACTCCTCTGCTGAGGCCCCACAGAGCCTGCACCCTTCCTCACGTGGTGCGTGGGGTGAGCTCCCACCCCACAGCGGGCAGCTCTCAGGACACCATGGCACACGTTCCAGAACCTTCCCGAGTCAGCCCCACGCCTCTGGGAGTTCCAACGGTAGGATTGTCATCAGTTGTTCAGAATGCACTCGTGGGGGGTTGTCCTGGTTTTATTTTTACACCTTCAATTTGTTTTTTGAGATTAGTTTATTAAACCCTCCCTTAATCACCTACCTTCACTGAGATTTCTTTCTTTTTTTTTTTTATTTGGTGGTACTGGGGTTCCTGGAAGCCCTTCTACCTCCGGGCTATACTCCCAGACCTATTTTTACATTTTTATTTGGAAACAGGGTCTCCTAAGCCAGCGCGGCTGGCTTCGAACCTGCGCGATCCTCCTGTCTCCGCCTCCCAAGCGCGGGGATTACAAGTGTGCGCCACCACGCCCGGCCACTGAGTTATTTTTAAAGACAAGGAAGGCATAAAAGAAAAAGTTGAGGTGTGTTAAAAAAGAAAAACAGAACTAAAAATTAAGAATGATGAGAGTTTTCCTAGTAGAGGTTTCAGCCCTTTAAGAAGTTAAAGCTAAGCCCGGTCGGTGGCACATGCCTATAATCCCAGTACTTGGAGGCTGAGACAGGAGGATTGCTGGTTCAAGGACAGCCTCAGCAGTGTAGCAAAACTCAGCAACATAGTGACACCCTGTTTCAAAAAACGAAAATTAGTCAGGGCTGGGAGTATAGCTCAGAAGTAGAAAGCCTCTGGGTTAAATCTCTAGTACCATTTAAAAAATTACACAGTAACACATGCTTGTAATCCCAGTACTTGGGACCTGAGACGGGAAATCACAGGTTGGTGGCCAAATTCAGCGACTTATAAGGCCCTACACAACTTAATGAGACTGTTCAAAATAAAAAATAAAATAGGCTGAAAGTGAGCCAAGCGTGGTGGCACACACTTGTAATCCCCGCGCTTGGGAGGCTGAGACAGGAGAATCGCATGGGTTCGAAGCCAGCCTCAGCTACTTAGTGAGGCTCTCAGCAACCTAGTGAGACCCAGTTTCCAAATAAAATATAAAAAAGATCTGGGAGTATAGCTCAGAGGTAGAAAGCCTCTGGGTTCCACCCCCAGTACCACAAAAAAAAAAAAAAAAAAAAAAAATAGGCTGAAAGTGTAGCTCCGAGGTGGAATCCACAGGACAAAAAAATAAAAAAGTTAAAGCTGTCATCTGGCGATGCACAGATGTTACTGTCCAAAAGGACTGAGTATAGGGCAGAAGCAACACCTCTGTAGCACTGAAAGAAGCCTCCTGGCCCCGTGGCGTGTTATTAATACGCCTCTCCTACTGCGTCATGAGAAAGGAGGCGAGAGAAGCCGATTGCTTCCTCTGGCGTGACTCCTGCCTTAGCCCCACTCTAGTGCTGAGCCAGAGGACCTGCATTTCATACTTTGCTCATTAGCACTGAAGAGCATTCCTTGAAAATAAAATTTCCTTAAAATCCCTAATTGTCAAGAAAGCATGACAGTTTTTTCAAAGCTTAAAGAAAAAAAATTGATGCTTTTCTTGGTTGCGTGAATTTCCTGTCTAGTGACATGGAATGTTGTTTGTTTATAAATTATGCATAGATGTGTAGATCTATAGTTTTCACAAAGAAAACTAAAAAACTTCTAAGAAGGCATTTTCTCTCCTTAAAAAGTTAAGGACTTTTATTCCATTTATTTTCATTTTTTTGACATTCTTCAAGGAAAAAAGGAACTGTTTTGGGTTTTTTTTTTAACACTATTTTGAGTAACCAGTTCTGGGACATGAAAAGCCATCCAGAGACACCAGTGAGGAGGCCAGGGCCCCCAGAGATGTCGGGTACCTTCTCCTTTCAATATTACAGTCCAGGATCGAGTTCACACGCTGGCATGCTTCCAGGTTAGAGGGAGATGGCTCTTTAAGGACTCCGCCATAAAAATGAAAAGTCAGTTCTCTTTAAAATTAGAAAATGATTTATAACAAGCTAAGAAGGCTTGGTTTTGTCCTTTAAAAGTGATAAAGATAGTACTTAGAATACTGCCTAGAAATATTCTATAAAGCCCTCCTAACCACGTATGAAGTTGGTGACCCTACACTGATAATTTTTGGGTAGCAAGTGCTCTGCTTCCAATTCACAACAAGGATGGTGGATTTACTTTGGAAAATGTTATTAATATTAATAAATGTTAAAACAAATTCTTTCATATTAGTTTGAAAGTAGATCTTTTTGTGTTACTACTGGTTGCATTACACAATAAAAAATGCATTTTACGATCAACCCTTGAATAACAAGATTTGAACTGCGCACGTCCAGTTACAGGAGGATTTTTTTCTTTTTTCTTTTTTTGAAATTTACCATAATTTAGAAAACTCATAGATGAACATCATGGCCTTAATATTTTTTGTATAAAAAGAAGACTTAGGTCATGAATGCATCAAATGTCTTTTGATTATGGTCTATTTTATAATTTGGTAACAAAATATATACAAACATAAAAATTAAAAATTTTCAACATACACACCCACACAAACACTTGTAGACTGTACATGGCCCCATTTTCAGTTGAAATAAATTTAAACAAACATAAAGATGCAGCATTAAATCATAACTACATAAAATTAACTACAGTACATTTTGTACTACTAGAATAATTTTAAAATACTTTTCTTTTGCCACTGTGGGTAGTCCAAAGTTATAGCCAAAAGTTATACATGGGTTTTTAACTACATAGAGGTCAGAGCCCACAAGCCCTACATTGCTCAAGGGTCACCCACCTGTAGCTAACTACCTTGGTGTTTCATTGGAATTATTTGAAGTTATAAAATTCTAGTTTGCTACAATTTTTAATGTAAATAATTGAACTATTCTAAACATTATCTTCAAGTGTTTCGTTGTTTTGCTATGGTGAACTTTTCTATAGTACCCACAAGTAATGCATATTATAAGATTTAAATTACACCTAATATATAATAAACTATATAATTGAAACAAACCTTTAGGACTTAACCTTGCCCACATATCAGAAAATGTTAAGCATTAGCTACCTCTTAAACCATTCAGTGTTATGGTTGTGTGTTGACACTGCAAGGCACCCAGCTGTCAGAGCACTTTTCCAAATGTGCCACTTTGAGCATACTAGGAAGATATTTGTTTACATATCAGAGAAACAGAATAGGATGGTTTTAATAAAGAAATGATGTTTAAATTTAAATGAAATTAAATTTTCATTTCTATTAAATTTAAATTTAATAGAAATGAAAAGATGCTTAAATTTAAACAGTGTAAAGATATGGGGCTGAGGATATAGGTCAGTGGTAGGACATTTCCCCAGAGCAAGTGGTCGACCTGAGTTCTATCCTAGTACTACAAACATGTGAAAAGAGAAAAATGGGGTGAGGGGAATATAAGAAGTGGGGATAGATAAAAGATGTCAGAGGCTGGAGAAGGACCAACGTATCAGTGCCCTCTTACCAATCAAAAGGTGTTTTTCAAGCTGGGTGTGGTGGCTCGTGCTTTTAATCCTAGTTGGTAGGCTGAGAGAGGAAAGTAGCAAGTTCGAGGACAGCCTCAGCAAGCAGTGAGGTTCTCATCAACCTAGGGATGCCCTGTCTCAAAATAAAAATAAAACAGGACTTAGGGATGTAGCTTGGAGGTAGAATGAATGCCCAAGTTCAGTCTCCAGTAAAACACACACACACACACACACACACACACACACACACACACACACGTTCTTCCTCTCTTACCCTTCTCCCCTGCTTTGGCTCACCCTCAGCATAGAAGATTCTAGAACTTTTCATGTGTCCACAGTTCTTTATTTCTCAAATAACATGCTTACTACTAAAACTACTTTTAGTAGACTCAATTCTTAATATTAACGTCAATATCATACATAGCTACCAAACATTTTTCAAGGATGTTCTCAGAACTAGAACTCTGTGTGTGTGTGTGTGTGTGTGTGTGTGTGTGTGTGTGTGTGTGTGTGTGCGCGCGCGCGCAGACTAGCCCGAGTGTGTTTATACAGACTTGTTAGGGTATGGTTATTTGAGATGGGCCGGTCTGACAACAGGGAGCCTGCTGTGGCAGCGCATCCATTGTGTGCGTGCCGTCGTGCCGTCGGGCCGGCCCTGCCACCTGCAACACAGCACGCACCTTGCAGTAGAGAGGCCTGGATAATTGGATAAAGCCAGACCTCAAAATTTAGGTTGTGAAAATTGCCAGGTAGTTTTGTCAGGCACCGTTTCATAACAATTGCAAACACTTCAAAATCCTGTCGAGATGCCTTCTTCCCCTCCCCTCTCTTACACTTTTCGTTGCCGCTGTTGTTGAAGTACGCCATTCTTTTCTTTCATGCCCAGGAGAACTTCCAGTGCTGAATCCGTCTGTTGGACCCAACTGCTGCACTTGTAACTGCCAGTCAACGTTGCAGGCCATTCTCCAAGAACTCAAGACCATGAGGAAATTAATGCAAATTCAAGCAGGTACAAAGATCAGGCCTCTGAACGTGTCCATTCATCGCTGATGCAGATCCGCCATCTTCAGCTGGGATGTCCATTGTGCCTTTCTTACAGAGCCCTCCCCACCTTGCAGTCTTGCTGTGCCTTCTCGAGTATTCATTTTCTCTGCCTTCTCTCTAACCCTGTACTTTTTTTCTTTAGCAAATCAAACAAAACTTGTATTGCTCCCAACACTCCCTACATACTTACGTACATGTGATCAGTATGCTTCATCCCACGACCCGGCACTTCACGAATGTCAGTTAATTACATTTTAGAACATCCTGTGCAAGAGAGCCCTTTAGGAAGCGCGGGCTGCGCTGCTGAAGACGCTCAAGGAGGTGAGCGGGCGGGAAGGCTGAGCCTCGGGCTCAGCCGGCCACATTCATCCCTTCACACCCCCAGCCCCTTTCCTGCGCCTGCCGCTGGCGAGGTGGAGAACAGAGGCCAGCCGGGGGTGTATGCCCAGTTCCTCCCCTTTTGCTGTGTGACTTCTGAGCCTCTCGGCACTCCTCTGTAACTGGAGTATTTCCAACTCACAGGGTTGTTTTCACACGTGAATGAGACAGCCAGTGTCACTGAACTCTGTAAAGCATAACTCAGGCACAAGCTATCTTGTTAGTGTTTTTCAAAAGACCACACAGCATTTTGTAGAAGTCTGGACGTGAAGGTCTTGGTTTAGCAGATGATTTTCTAATCTCTGAAAGGTTTGGGAAGGGAGGAAATGAGAGGTGGGTTGAATAAAGCCTGCAGAGAGGTATCTCAAGGGAAGGTTGCAGCCCATGTCTGCTGACAGCCTAGAAGTTTATTTGAGTGGTTTAAGAGGAGATGCTACCCTGCAGGGGAGAGTGGTGGTGGCCATTGCTAGGGGGCTTTCCAAGGGGAGTTATTTGGGTTGGGTAGGCACAGTCAGGTTAAGCAGGACAATGGGGATTGTTCTGTAAGCAGAGGGATGTGATAAGCAGGGGACTCGGGCAGCCGAGGCGAGGCAATGGGCACATTTCAGTAAGCAGGGGCAAGGTGTACGGAGTAAGACTTGGGAATTTCTGGTCAGCAAAGAGACCTGCAAGGTGACACATCTTTCCAAGACAGAGCCACTCTTCTTCTAGAGTCTAGCATTCTGTAATTATGAATAAAAGCAGAATATGTGTCACAGGTACAAGAAATAAGTCATTTTCCTACGCTTTCCCTTTCACCAGTGGAGACCAGCGCTTGGGGTTGGCTGCACAGCCGTGATTGGTGCCCTCTCTTCCATCACATGGCTCTCGGGAGGGTCACCACACTGAAACGGCGCCACTGAGTGAATTCCAGTAAAACCTAGATTCAGTGATGTGAGTTGGGTATAAAAAGCTCAATTCTTAGACATAGCAGTCCCCCAAGCCCACATTCAAGTAAGGTGAGCTAAAGGCTGCCTGCAAAACAATATCTTTTTAAGCACTGAATTTGATCTTATCCCAAGGCAAAAATAAGCGTTTTGCTGAGGTCAGCAAGCATTTGACTCACCTTGTTCGACCACAATGATCTCTGTTCTTCTTAGCCTGGCAAAGGTTAACATTTCCTAGAGAAGGGCTCAGGAAGAAAGGTTACCTCATTCCTTGCAGATTCTTTTCTCAGAGGGAGAATTTGTTAGCACTTAAGAAAACATGCATGTGAAATTGTAATGATTTGGTTTGTCACTTAAGCTCCTTACTACTGAAATGGCAAACTACAAATTGCAGCCGTCTGAATCCTCGACCGAAGCCTTTTAGAATCTATTAAGTAAATGCCGCTCTGTCGCCATGAGCCTTTGCGGGCTAGGGAGGTAAATGGCTCCAAAGCTGCGGGTAGCGTGAGGGTAAACTGAACACATTGGTCCTCTTTAATTTTCTTAAACTCAAAACTTTGGGGTTGCATAGGTAGATTTATTTAAGGTTTATTGCCCACAAGAATAATATTTTGAAGGTTTCACCTTGATTTTAGGGAAAAGACAGGGATGAGATTAAGCATCTGGATACCAGAAGTATTGCTTTGACCATGTGCAAAGGCAGTAGAAAATTCAAATAGCTCCTGTGTTTTTTAAACACAAAAAAATTTTTTTTCACTTTTTTGTGGCACTAGAGATTGCACTAGGGTGTTCTATCTTTAAGGTTAACCCCCAGACCTATTTTTTTTTATGTTACTGGGGGTGGAACCTAGGGGCTTTCTACTTCTTGACTATTTTATTTGGAAATAGGGCCTCACTAAGTAGCTGAGGCTGGCTTTGAACCTGTGCCATTCTCCTGTGTGCGCCACCACACCCGGCCAGACCTATTTTATTTTATTTTTTACTTTGAAACAGGACCTCAGAAAGTGGCTGAGGCTGGCCTTGAACCTGCATTCTTCCTGTCTCAGCCTCTCAAGTACTGGGATTACAGGCATGTGCCACCAAGCTTCTTTTTTTTTTTTTCACTTAATTTGAAGGGCTCCGAGAGGGTGTGGTCTGCGTGGTCTTGATTATTGCTTTGGGGTCCATTTGACCCTGGGGACTGGCCAGACTTAGCTGGAGCAAAAATGCAGATATGAAGAGGAGTCCTCACTTCTGTCTGGATGGTAGAATCACAGGAGGAGCTTTAAAACAATCTGACAGCGCACACCTGTCATCCTAGTACTTAGGAGCTTGAGGCAGGAGCATCTCAGATTCCTGGCCAGCCCCAGCAACTCAGTACGACCCTGTTTCAAAATTAAAACAAAAACAAAATAGGGCTAGGGGTGTAGCTCAGAGATCAGATGTCCCTGGGCTCAATCCCAGTAACACACACACACACATACACACACACACACACACACACACACACACACACACACACACGCCTGGGCCCCACCCCTGGACAGTCCCATTCACCTGATCTGGGTGGGGCTGGAATTTTTCTGTTTTTGTTTTAACTCCAGAGCCACTGTAATGTGCAACTAAAATCAGAAACCTCGGAGACTAATTACTGCACAAGTGGTTAAACTTTACTGTATTAGGTAGTTTGTTTCTATTACTTACAAATGGCCTTTCAGCCTGAAGATGAAAATATAGGATCAAGTGTAAATATTCTTCATTTTCAGACTGATAGGAAATAAGAGGAAGTGATCCGTATTCAAATGCTTTCAAAGGCCGCTAGTTTTCACTTGACTTATATTTATGGGTTCTTGCTGTAAAAAAGCAGCCATATCCTGTGGTCATATTCAGAAAACCGTATTAATACATGAAGTTCTAATGCAGATTCAAGCCATAGTTTCCTATTTCGTGTTCCATCAGAGGTTTTTGTTTTGTTTTTTGTTTTTTACCTGTGTGTAGTATTGGGTCAGAGCTATATCCCCAACTCTACTTTGAAACAGGATCTCTAAGTTGTTGAGGATGGCCTTGAACCTGTGATCCTTCTGTCTCAGCCCTCCCAAGTACTGGGATTATATTCACCACCACACTCAGCTCAGAGTATTTTTAAGGTTAACAAACATTACTTCTAAGAGTGCACCTGGGGAAACCGTCTTGGATTCTCTAAGTTCATGTTCAGTATGAACGCTTGGCCTTTATACTCTGCTTTTCATCTCTGGAAGTGTTTCTAGATTTTATTGTTTTGCTTGACTTGTGTAGAACTGTGTTATTTTTCTTATCAGCTGCTGAGGTCTAGAGAAGGGGCCTGGGCTGCAATTATGTAAAGTACTGGAAATAGTTGATATGCACAGAACATTTGATCAAAAGGGAACTACCAGGCCTGATGGAGTGACTGACGGACTTTCCCCACAGGCTTAGTGGTCCATGTTACAGAATCCTTCCCAGCGGTTTCCTTTGATCAGTCTTGCCCCAGTGATCACCAGTGTTTCCCCTTTGTCCACTTGTTGCCTGTGTGTAGAGTGTTAGCAACTGATCAACTTAAGTCCAAATGACAGTGCAGATACTCCTGAAATGGGCTTACCAAAAAGCATGGATATCCACATCTGAATTCAAATTCTGAAGTTCTCATTTATTTTTAAAATGTCACATGATTTATGACGTCACACTCAGTTGTTTTCTCATAGCTCTCGGTCCTTTCCTTCCATGGAAGCTGCGGTAGCTGCATGCTGTCATGACCCGCTGTGTTTGATTCACGGGTTTCTTCTGGGCGCTTCTCTGCCCTTGGGCTTAGAGTGCCCAGAGCCTGCATTCGGTTACCTTGGGGTCCAGAGTGAGCTTTATTTTCATGTGTATCAGCCTTAAGGGAGCCTCCTTTCAGTATCAGCTTGTAAATCAGAGACAGACCAAGGTAACTTGTCCTGTTAGACACCAGTGCCTGTACCATATTTGTGTTTATTGTTCACAGTTGGAACTCAAAACAGACAACAACCCCCAATTTCCCTTATATGCTCCCAGCGAACTGCTGTCTCACGCAAGAGAAATAAAAAGAAAAAAGTGCCCCCAAAGACTATCGAACCTGTTGCTGTGAAGCAGAAGCCCGGCGTGTTAGAAACGGAGAAGAAGCCAGCAGCAGGGGCCTCGGAGCAGCCTGGTGTCCGAGCCACGCAGCACAGCTCCGCCAAGGAGAGCCACGGCCTGGGATTTGGCATTGTTCTCGAATGCCCCTCCTCAGATGTAAGTTGATGTTTTCTGGCTGCTTGTAACTCACAGCCGTCGGGATTTCATAGCACTAATACTTTCTCCTCTTGGCTTCCACATTGGTCATTTTGACAACTATGTGCCGTGGGGATCCTCTTCTCCGGTCCTGTCTATAGGGAGTTTTATACGTTTCCTGGACCTGTGTATCAACCTCTTGCTCTATGTTTGGAAAATTTTCTGCTATTACTTCCTTGAAGAGATTGTTGATCCCTTTGGTTTCACCTTCTTTTCCCACCTCTATTCCAATTATTCTTAGGTTAGCTCTCTTAAAATGGGCCCATATTTGTTTAAGTGTCAGATTCCTGCTGTCTGATTTTTTTTCTAAGTTATGAGTTATGCGTTCATTTTTGGAGTGATCATCTTCTAAACTAGTTCTGCCCAAGACAGTCAGAGAGACTTGGAGAACACAGGTGAGAAAGAGGAAAGGAAGACTGGTGATCATTTCCTTGCCCCCAATTTTCTTTTCTGAAAAACATATGCCTTATGTATTTGAACAGATTTCCATCCTTCTCTGAAAGGAAAAGGTGGTGGCGTAAATAATCTGCTCACCGATTTCTTTAACATTTTTAATTTTGAAGTGGCAGTTTTCAATTTCCTCAGTGTAGAAAACTAAAAGAACATAATTAAATCCATTGTAGATGGGCACAAATGAACAGAAGCATACAGATAAGGTCGTACCTTTCTGGAAACACAAACTAATAATAAAAAAGGAGCAGTAGTGCTAATTCTATTTTATAGATGCAAGCTACACCGCTAATTAGGTGGCAGTGCCAGGCCATTTACTTGCTCTAATGATAGGTTAGCGCTCTGCAAAGGTTCGCTATTTTAATATCATAGCTAGAATGCTATCGCAGTGCAGGACGTTGGATTACATCTGAGATATCCATCTGACTTGCTGTTTTACATTCATAGGACCATAAACGAATTTCTAGCATAATGTACTGTATTTGCAATTGCATACTCTATTTAAAATATCTTTATCTAAGTACATTTATGTTGTGAACCCGAACTTGTCGGCAGAGTTCTTAAAATAAACAAGAATGAGTGATCTATTATTATCAGATTGCATAGGATGAGGACTTTGCTGAGAACTCCCACAGGCCTATATAAGGTGAGAGGTTAGTCCTACCTTTTACAGTGTAAAAGGAAGAAACAAGTTGCTATTTTTTTTTTAAAAAAAGTATTCTCTTTAACATTGTAGGAAGACTGTATGCTACTATATCTGTCTATACTGGGTCCTTAATAAAGGAAAGTAACAAAAATAATAATCTTTTGGCATTCTTTTTTTGTCCTAGGGGTGGAATCCAGGGGCATTCCACTTCCAAGCTACACCCCCAGTCCTATTTTTTTTTTATTCTTTATTTTGAAACAAGGTCTCGCTAAGTTACAGAGGACCTCACTAAGTAGCTGAGGCTGTCCATGAACTACAATCCCCCTGTCTCAGCCTCTCAAGTACTGGGATTACAAGTGTGTGCTACCATGCCCAACTTCTTTTGGCTTTTTTGTTTTCTTTTATTTATTTATTTATTTATTTACTTATTTATTTTTTGTGGGGGTCTAGGGATGGAACCCAGGGGCATTCTAGCTCCGAGCTCCACCCCTAGCCCTATTATTTTTTTTAATTTTTCATTTTGAAACAGGGTGTCACTGAGTTGTGGAGTTCCTCACTCAGTAGCTGAGGCTGTCCGCAAACCATGATCCTCCGGTCTCAGCCTCCCAAATGCCGGGATTACAAGCGTGCGCCACCACGCCCAGCTTTGGCTTTTTGAAAGTAGAAAATCATTTGATCTTTTCTATAGTCCTTGATGTTAAAGGGGTATTTATGTTTTTAGGAAATCTATAAGTACATGTTATAATTGTTAAGATGTTCTTCTTAACTAAAAAAATAATTATTTTATTTCTTCTGGAGATTTAACCCAGCTATACTACCATCTACTAGTTTTTGTTTTGTTTTTGAAACAGGATCTCACTAAGTTGCTGAGGCTGGCCTCGATCTTACAATCTTCCTGTCTTAAACTCCCGAGTACTAGGATTATAGGCATATATCACATGCCAGGTTCTAATTTTTAGAAATCATTAGTGATGGTAATGTTCTGCCCTCACCCAATCTGCTCATCTGATGCTGTAACTAAGGCTCTGGTTCAAATCCAGGTAGATTGTGTATTTGGAAATAGACGTAAATTATTCCACAAAGTAGATGTATTCTTAAGCAGTTTTCATTATACTTTAATGTTTCTCTTAAAATTTCTAAGCATGCTTTCTCTGATAGTCATTGAGGTATTGGGAGAAATAACTTAAGGTGCATAAATTACTTTCCACACGAGTTGGTCTAATGCATAAATTCCCAAATGTGCAATACTCGCCCGCCCTCTGGGGCGCTGGGCTGATCTAGGGGCAGCAGTACCCTTGGGTGCACTGAATACAGTAAGGGCAGTGGAAGTGCCGGGGTGGGGGGCTGAGTAGTTATTTTTCTGAAAGGCGGGGAAGCCAATAACTTTGGGAACTTAAATAATCTTAATAATTGACATTTCTCCTTTTGTTATTTTTAAGCTCTAAATGTACATTAGAGATAAATTGAAGTAGATCCGATATAGGCCTTATGTACATTCATCAACTACTATAGAATTTTTTGTTATCTTTGCCAGTCATATTATAATTTCTTTTAAATATTAAATAAAATAAGTGACCTCTTATTTATGACTACTTTTGCTAATAAGGACTATTAAACGTGAGTCAGCATGTTTGGACTTGTCCATGAAAACTCAGGTGCTTATTACCTTTGAAGAGTAACATGCTTCTAGAGAAAAGCATAATATCTGTATGGCTTTTACTGTGTCCAGCCGAGACACCACTTGATTCGTCTAACAGAAACCAAAGCCACCCCTAGAGAACGTGGCCGCGAAGCCCAGCCTTGGGTGCGGAAGTGCTGTCTGCGGACAGTGCTCAGGGTATTAACGAGCTGGCCTGCTCAGTTCCTGCATCTGGGAGGGCGGGGGCTGACTCAAAGGGGTGAAGGGACTGTTGATGGGAAGGCCCCAAACTCAGATGCCTTTCTAGTCTTTTATTATTCCTTAACCCTGAGCTTTTAAAATTTGGCAGGACATAATTTCTGTGATTTTATAGGAATTATTCTATTAAAAAGGTCAAAGGAATTATGAGCAGATGGGCAGCGTGTATTTGAAGATGGGCTCTGAGAAGTGTGTGGGGTTGGGAGGATTAGGTCCCAAGTGGTAGGACTAGCCAAGATGGTGGCACACGCCTGTAAGCCTTATACTTGGGAGGCTGAGACAGGAGGATCACAAGTTCATAGCCAGGCTTAGCAACTTAGGCTTTCTGGAACTTGGTGAGACCCTGTTTCAAAATGAAAAATAAAGCAAGGTTGGGGGTATAGCTCAGAGGAAGAATACCTCTGGTGTTCAAACCCCAGCACCACAAAACAAACCCAAAGTAGTAGGACTGGGTGAGGGGGTCCTTGTTGCTAGAACAGCTGTCCTACTGGCCTTGATAGAGGAGGGCGGACGGGGTGAAAGCCCTGACTCGCATCGCATGCTGAAACCTTCCGCCTCTTCTGGGTACTAGAGAGCCACCACAAGTTTCAGTAGAGGAATAATCATACCAGTGATACCAGTGTTTAAGAAAGGTAACCAGAGGGCATTGTGGATGGTAGGTGGAGAGAGGAGACAGTGGAGTCACAGAAGATCTCCCAGTCAGAGAGGCTCGGGGCTGGGCTGGGCTGGCTCAGAGCAGCAGGCCTGAGACACACACTGAGAGCCTTGCAGGAGGGATGTGGAAGCAGAGTGGAAAGAAAGATTTCTGTCTTGGAAACTGTTGGTTATGACCTAGCACTGACAATTTGAACTGAGATAGGGAGGGCGAGAGCAGAACTTAGCTTTCCATTCTGGATGGGAAGGACAAAGAGTTTAGTGTCCTCAGAATGTGACATAGACACTTAGAACACAGGAGAAAGGTTATTTCTAGGAACAGTGACAAAGGGACATCTCACCCATCCTTAAATGCTGTGTGTGTGTGTGTGTGTGTGTGTGTGTGTGTGTGTGTGTGAATGTGTGTTACTGGGGGTGGAACCCAGGGGCTTTTCTACCTCGGGGCTATACTCCCAGACCTATTTTAAATTTTATTTGGAAACAGGGTCTCACTAAGTTGCTGAGAGCCTCACTAAGTAGCTGAGGCTGGCTTCGAACCTGTGTGATCCTCCTGTCTCAGCCTCCCAAGCGTGGGTATTATAAGCGTGCACCACCACGCCTGGCTCCTTTACTGCTTCTTACAATGTAAAAAACTTACTAGTAATTTTAAAAAATTTTATAATGCATTAAATTGCTTTGTTTCCACTGTGACTTATGGTGTCACACAGATACAAATGTGTATATCCATAGCCCAGACAAAAATGCAAGGGCCTCTGTGGGGCTGCAGATGATTGCAGGTAGTCCACGTCTGATGCCTGACAATACTCAACCACATTCATGGAGACTCCCACTAAGCTCTAAGCACAGCCAGCGGAGAGGTCAGCACCTTGGTGTGGTGAGCATTCAGTGATGCGGAGTCTATGGGGAAGTCCTGTTGTAAATGTACTCAATAAATGTTATTAATCTGGGAATGAGAAAATGACTGCATTCGTAACCAGGAAGAGCAGGACCTCCTTGCCTGGAAGGTCAAAGACAGACTCAGGGTGGACATCTTCTTGGAGGAGCAATTTTAGTGGGAATTTTAGGACAGAAGAAGCTAGGTCGCAGTGTTAAAAATTGTACGTGTTATCCACGTGGCTCAAATATCTCTAACATAAATCAAGCCCTAGTCTTCAGAGTCATTAATTTCTTTCCTCCGAAGGAATACGTCTTTAAAAGGCTTTGGAATCTCATTATGCAAGTGCATGAAGAAACTTTCAAGGGACCAAATTGTATTGTCTTTTCAAAAATTACTTAGTCCCACCAAAATTTTATCAAATAAAAATCCCTAAAGAATCAATTCTTTATGATGGCTTATGATGTTTATCCTGTTCAACGTTAACTACATACTAGCTTATATAGACTGTACTTACTTTCACTGAGCACTTTTGGCTGAACTTTTTTTACTTAACGTGGAGCTCACAGCCATACACTATTAGTCTTGATGTCACACAGCCAGCAAGCTGCTGTTCCACTGGCAGTGGGGCTCTCAGCTCAGCCACCTCCCCAGGCTGGACCTGTCCTGAGCTGCTTAACCGTAGCAGCCAGGCCAGCCAGAGCCGCTGACCTTCCGGTCTCGTTGGCCATGTTCATAGCATTTAAAAATGGCAACAGTAAGAGTACCTGGGGCAAACAGTTTTAGGTTTTCTCAAACAAAAGCAGATTATATTTATGAGCAAAATAAAATCAGTTATGGGTTTTGGGTATTTCTTTTTTTTTTAATGGTACTAGGGATTAAACCCAGGGAATTCTACCTCCAAACTACACCCCCATCCCTATTTTATTGTTTATTTTGAAATAGGGTCTTGCTAAGTTGCTGAGGCTGGCTGAAAACCTGCCATCCTCCTTTGTCAGCCTCCCAAGTACTACAGGTATGAACCACTGTACCTGGCTTTTGGTGTGTTTTTAGTTTCCTATTTATTTGCTGAAGTTCATTTTCCAAGAAATACATCTAATATATTGCTAAATAAATAGTAATTGAACATAAAGGGTCATTGTATTATGGTAATATTATGACTAGAAAGACTAAATTTACATCCTTTAAACATTTTTATCAATTCTGTGTGTGTGTGTGTGTGTGTGTGTGTGTGTGTGTGTGTGTGGCACTGGGGATGGCACTCAGGGGCAATCTACCTCTGAGCTATGCCCCCAGCCCTATTTTCTATTCTTTATTTTGAAGAGTTGCAAAGGACCTCACTAAATAGCAGCTGAGGCTGTCCACAAACCACGATCCTCCTGTCTCAGCCTCTCAAATGCTGGAATTACAAGCATGTGCCACCATGCCTGGCCTTTTTTTATCTATTGTTATACATTTTTTAATAAAAAAAATCAGTTAGCCTTATTTAGCAGAAGCCACCACTTCCTCTCGTTTTCTTCAGGTTTCAGTCCTAGGTCAGTCAGACATCGCTAGCTGGCTGGCTGGCCTCTCTGACCCCCACACCTCATGTCTCGTGAGGACAGCCTTGTGCCTGTAAATGTGGGTCTTGTACAACATAGAACTTGAAGACTTTGTGCATCATTTATTAATTTGCTATTGAAAATCTAGGTCTGATGCCCAATATGAATATTGATGTACCTTTTTTTTTTTTTTTTTTTTTTTGGTGGTACTGGGGTTCCTGGAAGCCCTCCTTCCTCCGGGCTACACTCCCAGACCTATTTTATATTTTTGAAACAGGGTCTCTTACGCCAGCACGGCTGGCTTCGAACCTGCGCGATCCTCCTGTCTCCGCCTCCCAAGCGCGGGGATTACAAGCGTGCGCCACCACGCCCGGCTTTTGATGTACCTTTTTATTACTCTTTTAACCAATGATTACATGTCGCTTTTTGTGTGTTTTACTGTAATTTGGTATTGGTACCGCCCTATATAAAATAGCTATATCGGAAATGATCCCGTGTGATTAATTTGTATGATCTCCTTAAAATTGTGTTACTTACTTTTTTATTCTTCAGATTGTACATGATATGCTCATGGGAACTTGTGGCTGGGGAATCTTTGTGTGTGTGTGTGTGTGTGTGTGTGTGTGTGTGTGTGTGTGTACATGCATGCACACGTGTGTGCTAGCAGGGATTGAATCCAGGGACATTCTACCTCTGAGCCACACCCCCAGCCCTTTTTTTTTTTTAAACGGGGTCTCACTAGGTTGACAAGTTTCACTACTTTTTGACATTGTTCCTGAAGCTGTGCTTTTCCTGGCTCAGTCTCCCAAGGTCCATGACTGCAGCTGTGCATCCCCACACCCAGCAGGAGGAATCTTTTTATCCACCTGGTTGGGAAATCCCTCTCCCAAACTGGATCTTAATCCCAACTGTTTCTAAGCAAAGGGAGACTGCAACTGAAATGCAAAGAAACAAAAGTTAATGTGGGCCGGCCTGAATCCAGTGACACTTTAAAGAACTGGCAGGCCTCTCTGCAGGCTTGACTTCCAGAGTTTGACCCCACATAAGACATAATTCCCCTGGATAAGGAAGTCAAGCGTGTGTGCATTGCCATGCTAAGTGGCCGAGTCCCTAAAATGGCCAGACATACATGAAAATCCATATTTCTAGTGGAAATTCAGGCTCTGAACCCATGAAATGATGACTGTAAGTATTGTAAATTGTGCCCCATAACTTGGGTCTCATCATTGGGACTGTATTGTTCCAGTAATCAAAAGAAACCACAAATTAGCGTATTAGCTGTCTGTCTTGGTTTGGGTATCAAATAATGAATCTATCAAGGGAAGTGTAGTTTTTAAAATGATACTCATGAACAGCATTTGTTTATATCATAACTGTCATTAGCAAGTAGCCGGATCTCATTTATATTGTGGCCAGTAAACAAAAAGATGGAGTTATAATAAGGAACTTTAACCTGTTTTTAAACATATTGCAGAGTTTTGGATCGTTATAGGGTGCTGCACTATGGTTATAACCATGAAATGGAGGAGACAAAGCAAGGGCGTGGTGGCACACATCCGTAATCCCAGTACTTGGTAGCCTGAGACAAGAGAACCACAAGTTCAAAGCCAGCCTCGGCAACTTAGGGAGGCTCTCAGCAACTTAGCGAGACCCTGTTTCCAAATAAAAAATGAAATAGAGCCGGGCGTGGTGGCGAATGCCTGTAATCCCAGCATTCGGGAGACTGAGACCGGGGTTTTGTGGTTCACAGACAGCCTCAGCTACTTTGTGAGGCCCTCTGCAATTCAGTGAGACCCGGTTTCAAAATAAAGAGTATAAAATAGGGCAGGGAGTGTAGCTCGGAGGTCAAATGCCCCTGAGTTCCATCCCCAAAACCCGCAAAAAAAAGAAGAAAAAAGAAGAAATAAGTCTGGAGGTGTATCTTAGAGGTAGAATGTCCCTGCATCCCATCCCCAGCAGCACACACACACACAAAAGGAAACAAAGAGTTTCATAATAAAAATTGAGACTAATTAACATAATATTTTCTTCATGTTTCAGAAAATAGAGATCCCCCTTTTTTATTTAAGGAATGGGTGCTTTGCGGCACCTGGTAGACCTGCTAGTGTTCAGTCACTGCTGCTAAAAGTTCAGAGCGTAGCCACCTCTGCTCCCATTGCTGCTGCTGCTGCCAGCTCCCGCCGCAGCTAGCCATCCTATTTACTCCTTAGTGCGGTGCTCGTAGGTGTGTGAGTTCATGTCCCTTTGTCTGGAGAGGACACATCAAAATAACATTATTGGTCTGGCAGTAGAAACTAGAAGAGAAAGCAATAACAGCTTCTGCCCTGGGTAGCGCCTCAGAAATCATAGTGAGATGACGATGCTATGTAGAAACCTCTCGATACTTAGATTTAGGAGTCACAGCAGATACCGTGAACAACAGATATACCACTGGCTCCCAGATCTTACCTTCAAGGCCCTGTTAAGATGCCATCCCATTCCCTTCTGAGCCCTGGAGCCCCCAGCAGCCAAATCCTGCCTAATGCTGCCAACAGTCCTTGCTGTGTACCTCTGGCTTGGACTGTTCCTCGCTTTCTACTTTGTGTGATACTTATGCATACGTCCCAGCTACAGAGCCAGCCTTGAAATCCCTACCCACAGAGGATGTGCAGCATAGATATTGAATCGGGCATGGCAGCCTTCTTCAAATAGTCTCCTCTTGGAGGCAGCGCATGAACCCATTTTAAGAAGATTTGGACCAAGCCACAGCATGACAGACTTGCGAGTCTGCTTCCTTTCTGTGGGGACAAAACGGCTAAAACCTTTGCAATCTTAATATTTCCACAGTGAATCATTTGACAGATGTTTCTGAGTTCCTGTGTGTGCCAGCCCTGTTCTAGGAATTACATATTCAGCCTCCAGCTCCTGTCAAGCTCCTCGGCAGACCTTTGACCAGCAAACAGCAAGATGCAAAAGTCAGGGGAAAACCCCGACAGCACTGTTTTGACAGTGATATTTACCAAGCATTTAGAAACCAAACGTTGAATGGCAAAGTGAGGCAGAGGAAGGAGATGACGTTGTAGGTAATCCAGACAAAATTTCATTCTGAAGAGACAGGGCCTCCGTGCCTTCCTGAATCTTCTGAATGACCTAGGCCATGCCCAAGCACCCTTCACTTGGACTGCACTGTGCTGGGCATTTGAAAGCAGTAGGACTAACAAAAATAATAATTCCTGCCAGGCATGGTGGCAAACCCTTGTAATCCCAGTACTTGGGAGGCTGAGACAGGAGGGTTATGGGTCTGCAGCCAGTCTTAGCTACTTAGTGGGGCCTTCTGTAACTTCATGAGACCCTATTTCAAAATAAAGAATAAAAATTAGGGCTGGAAGTGTAGCTCAGGTAGGATGCCTGGTTCAATTACCAGTACTAGAAAAAAATAATAATAATTCCTATGGCCCAGAAGAGAAACTAATCCTGAATCTTCACGTTTCTAATGTGATTTAGAAATTCTGAAGTTATGCCATTTTTGCAAATCAACAAATACAAGATCTAAGAATGAGCTTTGAAAGTATATGCACTCTAAAGTACATTATGATGTAGAACTACAGTGTGCACCAATAAAAATATATTTTTATTTTTTTTTATGCGTGTGTGGGTCTGGGGATGGAACCCAGGGGCATTCAACCTCCGAGCTGCACCCCCTGCCCTGTTTTTTATTCTTCATTTTGAAGCAGGGTCTCATTGAGTTGTGGAGGTCCTCACTAAGTAGCTGAGGCTGTCCACAAACACTGATCCTCTGGTCTCAGCCTCCCAAATGCTGGGATTACAAGCATGTGCCACTATATCCAGCTTAAATATATATATATATATTTTTTTTGGGGGGGGGTCTGGGGCTGGAACCCAGAGGTATTTGACCTCCAAGCTACATCCCCTGCCCTATTTTTCATTCTTTATTTTGAAACAGGGTCTCACTAAGTTGCAGAGTGCCTCACTGATAGAGGCTGTCCATGAACTGCGATCCTCCAGTCTCAGCCTCCCAAATGCTGGAATTACAAGAATGCGCCACCACGCCCAGCTAAAAGTATATTTTTAAAAAGAAAATATATAAATAAGGCATTCTTCTTTTTCCTAATAAAAATTACCAATTACATTTCTCATTTTTTTTTATTTTATGCTTTGTGTGCGGTACTGTGGATTGAACCCTGAGGCATTCTACCCCTGAGCTACATTCCCAGCCCATTTTATTCTTGTTTTGAAACAAGATCTCTTTAGGTTGGTGAGAGTCTCGCTACTTGCTGAAGCTGGCCTCTAACCTGCTATGTTCCTGCCAGCCCCCCAAGTACTGGGATCACAGGCATGCACCACCACACCTGACCCAAGTTATTACTTGAAAGCTGCCAGTAGTCTCGATTTAAAAGCTGTTCAGTAGTTCAGATTATGGCTAATGAAATCTTACGTATTCAGTAAGAACTTCCTGTGTGCCTGCTCCATGCTGGGCCCTGGGAATACAAAGTACGGTGCAATCTATACAGTCAGATGCTGTGCCAAATGCTGGTAACAAAGAGTGCATGTCTGCCTCCAAGGACAGGGAAGAGTTAGAAAAGGCTGTGGAAGAGAGTGATGTGAGCTGGCTCACAAGATGAAGAGGTGAGTTGTCAAACATGCATGGCAGGCCGATGGATGCGTTGTATGTCTAGGTCCATCATTGTACAAGAGGGTCCAAGTTGAAAGGCCTTCTGATCCTGTATCCCTGTCAGGACGCAGTGTACACTGATAGTACCTTGATTTTTCAGGGTGATCTGGGTCATAGCGTTAGCTTTTCTTCCCAGTAATAGGGGTGGGAGTGGATTTAAACTGCTTGGAAACTGATTCATTATTTTTATTTGTTTTGTGTATCAGTTCACATAAATTTCATTGGGTAAAAAATTAGTTCCACAGCTAACAGTCAACGGCGTAGTAGAAAGAGCAGTGGACTTGTAGGGTAGCACCATATTTGTGACCACAGGTGAAAGAAATTAAATTGTTTAATATGTGAGAAAGTGATCTGTAAACTGTAATACACTGAGCACATTTGAATTATTCTCAAATCGCTTTTGCCATGACCTCTTTGCACCTTAGTTCCTTTGTTTACAAATTGGGGGTGTTTCATATAAAAGGCTCAGCTCTTAGCTCCAGAAGTATATGATCTTGTGATTATCCAGCCATCTCTAACTGTTGATATGAACAGGAATGCTTTTTTAGTGTACTCCTCTCCATTGCTTTCGACAATGGAAATAGACATTTTGATATTGGAATTAGAGCATCTAATTTGTTAACTGTAACTGGTCATTGGTTCTATAAATTGCAAATCCTGGCACACAAAGCTAAGACTGTATCAGACGCATGATGTGGACAGTTGAGTATCTCCTGGTATTCTTTCTTACACTTACGCCCGAGGTCATTTGCTTGAAACCTAGCTTCTAACGAAATATTCTCTTCTTTTGGTAGCCAGAAGTACAACTTGCTGAAGGCTTTGATGTGTTTATGCCTAAATCTCAGCTGGACTCTATACTGTCAAACTACACTCGCTCAGGAAGCCTTCTGTTTAGGAAACTGGTGTGTGCGTTTTTTGATGACAAGACATTGGCTAACTCCTTACCCAATGGGAAGAGGAAACGAGGACTCAATGACAACCGGAAAGGACTAGACCAAAATATTGTGGGAGCAATAAAAGGTTGGTCTGCGTCATTTCACTTTATAGGCTCTTTGTTGAACTTTGCCATAAAAATGTAGCTGAAACATAATAAACTAACCAAAGGCTGATTTAATTTGCCATTGGCAAAGCTCTTGGCTAAGAGCTCCGTAACTCCCATCTCAAATACCACTAGAATATGGTATTTCAAGTTAATGTTGATTTATTAAAATAGTAATTTAAGAGCCAGTTGGATCTGCTGCCGAATCAGAAGGTTTTTTATTTGGCTTTTAAAATGAAAGTATTTTTCTTTACAGTAATTTCTAAGAACTTTATCAAAGTATGATTTAAACTTAAATTTTTAGGTATAAATTAGAATAAAGCTATGCTAAAAAAAATAAATAAAGGACAACAGTTCTCTCTGAGGTTCAGAGCTGAATTACCAAGTCATTGTTTCTAAAGCCATTTTAAATCTGCGTGACCCTACTGTGGAGCCACAGGCTGGGCGTCCCCACACACTCCTGGGCAGCTCTGCTCCCTCTTATCTTGTGATGCGCGTCTTGCCATCCACGTGGAGAGAGCACCTGGGCCTCTGCCTTTACCTCCTCTGAGCACGTGTCTGCACTTCATGGCACTACGACCACCACGCAGCCGCACAAAGGTGTGCGTGCCTTCGTTTCTGTCTAGTTCCGTGTCCTAGACCTAGTTCTTCAACGTGCAGTGTCCTTCCTTATTCAGGACTCTAATCAATGTAGCTTTAGGAGATAGGAGTATTTAAATGTTATTACCAAAAGAAGTGTAAACAAAGTCTCAAATCCAAACACAACTGCCACGAAAATGAAATTTGAAATTAGACCATAGTTAAAACTAGAATGGGGGAAGCTTGGCGGGTTCCGTGTGCTTGAACGTCCCAGTCACTCTGAACTACATTGTGATGTGAGACTGCAATGTACCAATAAAAGCATATAAAACTTCTGTGGGTTATAGACACATGCCTATAATCCCAGTACTTGGGAGGCTGAGACAGGAGGATCACAGATTCAAGACTAGCCTTAAGAACTTAGACTTTTAGCACCCTGGCGAGTATAGTGCAGAGTTAGAATGCCTCTAGGTTTCATCCTTACTATCAACAAAAAGCATATTAAAAAAAAAAAAACTACGCCGGGCGTGGTGGCGCAAGCTTGTAATCCCCGCGCTTGGGAGGCTGAGACAGGAGGATTGCACAGGTTCCAAGCCAGCCTCAGCTACTTAGTGAGGCTCTCAGCAACTTAGTGAGACCCTGTTTCCAAATAAAGTATAAAAAAATAGGTCTGGGAGTATAGCCCGGAGGTAGAAAGCCCCTGGGTTCCACCTCAGTACCACCAAAAAAAAAAAAAAAAAAACCTAGGATAACTGCTAAGGGTATTCTTCAGCTGCTCAGTGGGACACTCTTGGGCCTGTGGGACTGACTCAGAGAGTCTTTGTCCCCTCCTCTTCCCCATTATACTGCAAAATGAGTAAATGAATTTAATAGTGCTTAAAGGATACTTGGAAACTCACAATTAACTTTACAAAATAATTTGATTCTTAAATGGAGTTAGCAAGTACCAGACACCCTTTGTTCGTGGCAAGAAGGACATAAGCCTTCATTAACAGGAAATTTCTCATGCTCCATCAGAATTTCTTCACTTAAAGTGACAGTTGAATTAAATTAAATAAGAAAAGCTACAGAGATATCACAATCTTTGCCATTTATGAAAAGAATGATTCAGCCTGTAGTGGCACGAAAAACAAGATTACAGAATCTGAAAAACACTCAGTGACGTAACTAGGACCTGCTGAAATGAAGAAGAGGCCTTTTCCATCTAAACAGGCTGGGCCTTCTCAGAACAGGAAGGTCAAGGCTGCTGAGGCTTTTCTGAAATACAGACAGGAATTGTTTTAGTTTTCTTTTCTTTCTCTTTTTTTTTCAGGACAGTATATTAACATTTATGAAAGTGCTTGGAAATTAAGGAACTATAAATGACCACATTCTATTTTAATGACATAGAAGAGCTAGCTTAATAAATGGTAGTAAAGCCAGGTGTGGCAGCACATATCTGTAATCCCAGGACTTGGGGGGCTGAGTCAGGAGGATCCCAGGTTGAAGACAAGCCTCCACAATTTAGCAAGACTCGCAGCAACTTAGCAAAACCCTATTTCAAAACAAAGAAAGAAAAAGGACTTGGGGTATAGCTCAGAAGTAGAATGCCCTTGGGTTCCATCCCTAGCATCAAAGTAATGATAATAGTAATAATAACAATAGCAACAATAATAGGTGGTAGTAAGATAGATCATTACAAGTAGACTGGTAGAGGCTTATTTTACCATTTTCATCTAGATTGGACATCATACAAGCTTGAAAAAGTGCATTACAAACAGAAATAGAGGGTGTGTCTTAATTTCTCCACAGCCCTACTCTAGCTCAAAATAAAAATAGGTATGAGTCCCCTACTCCTAATACATCATAAAGCAGTTGATTCAAATCGAAGAACTCAAAATTTCCATATGCTGTTTTTATTGTTGAATTAAACCTATCATTAAAATTCATATAATAACTTGGAAACAGACAGAAATCCACCCATAAGCCATCAATGCCCTAAATCAACAGTTATTTATATCTACTTGTCCCCTTGCTGTGTTATTTATAGACCATATATATATATATTTTTTTCAGTACTGGGGATTAAACCCAGGGACATTCTATCTCTGAGCTACACTGCCATCCCTATTTTTAACTCTTTATTTTGAAACAGGGTTTCACTAAGTTTTGGAGGGACTCACTAAGTAGCTGAGGCTGGCTGCAAACCCACAATCCTCCTGCCTCAGCCTTCTAAGTACCGGGATTACTGATACCGCCACGCTTGGCTCATAGACATATATTTTGATTTTGATTTCTTTCCCTAATTACAAAAATAACACATTGTTGTAAAAATCCAAGTCATAAAAAAGTATAGAAAACTAGAAGGTCTCCATAGTACCACACTTGAAAGGCCATCGGGTACCTTCCTACAGCCTTTATTCAAAACGGAAGCGTGGTATCGAGTGTGTCTGCCGTGAGCAGACCTCCAGGAGGACTCGGTTGTCAGGAGTCTACTCCCTGGGAATTTCACGGGCGAGGGAACACTGACTCGGATCACAGAAGAGGGCTGCAGGTGACAGCACGCCCAGGCAGCTTTTGTCACGCCTTAGCACTTGTTCTTCCGGTCTCCTCATCGGGCCCTGAAGTGCTTTCCTCTCCCTTCTCCTCTCTCCCCTACGAAGGTATCCAAGCGTCTAAATCTCACTGGGTTTGAGGTTCACTTTTCTTTCTGTGTACACAGTGAATATGCATGCCTCTTGTCTAATCTGCCTGTTGTCAGTTTATTTCATAGACTTGGTTATTGAACTCTTATGGGGAAGAGGGAAAGTGTTCCCTCCCCTACACACCTACCAAGGGCTAGGTTTTTATAAATACCTGCTGGTGAGTGAGTAGAGGTAGGTTTTCATTTTTCATCCTGACTTTGGCCTGACTTCATTGATATAATGGATCTAGTGCTAAGTATCTTTCCTCGTGTCTTCTCATAACTAATTTGTAGTCTGGGGATGGAACCCAGGGGCATTCTACCTCCAAGCTATATCCTCAGCCCTATTTTTTTATTTTTTTATTTTGAAACAGGATCTCAGTAAGTTGCAGAGGACCTCACTAAGTTGCTGAGGCTGGCCTCCAACCTGTGATCCTTCTGTCTCCGCCTCCCAAGTACTGGGATTACAGGCATGTGCCACTACACCTAGCTCTCACAACTAATGTGTAATGATAAACATTAAGACATTGTTGTGAATTTCTGTCGCTTAAGAAGTTGCCAATGCAAGTAAAAAGTAGAAACCAAAATTGAGTATAAATTTGAACACAATTCCCCCCAACCTTTTTCCTTTGCCATTTTTCCTCTAGCGAAAGGTTTATTAACACGTATACTGAAATGTAAAATAATTTGGGGGAGTAGCTATTAATTGAAGATCTTGTAGAATAACTATACTCAGTTTTTCTTGTTATCAGTGGAGATAGAGAAATTTATTTTCCTAACTCAAGTTTTTTTTTTTTTAATCTGAGTAATCTGGAAAAGAGATAAGTGGTTTCTTTCAACATAATAGGGTCAAGGCTATTCATGTTGTTATTTCTACCTACCACATACTTGCAAAAAACTCTGTAAGTGACAAATCTTCATCCTTTCTTACTCTATCCTTTATGAGATAGTACACTAAAAGACAATTTGAAAAGTCCCTTAAACTAGGAAGAAAAGACTGGTTAATTTTATAAAATCTCACACATAAAAATAACAGTTGGGGCTTGATTTTTTTTAATTTTGGGGGGGTTGCTGGGGATTGAAACCAGGGACATCCTGCCTCTGAGCTACACACTCAGCCCCATTTTCCTTTTTATTTGGGAACAGGGTCTTGCTAAGTTGATGTGAGCCTCACTGAGTTGCTGAGGCTGGCTTTGAACCTGCGGTACCCCTGTCTCAGTCTCATAAGTGCTGGGATTACAGACATGTGCCACCAGACCCAGTTTGATTTGACTTCACACACAGATGATTAGATTAATTAAAACAAGAGTGGGAGCCAGGCATGATAGCACTTGCCTGAATTCCAGTACTTGGGAGGCTGAGACAGGAGGAAGGCAGGTTCAAGAACAGCCTCAGCAAATTGTCAAGGCTCTCAGCAACTTAGCAAGCCTCTGTTTAAAAATTTTTAAATAGGACTGGAAGTGTAGCTCAAAGGTAGAATACCCCTGGGTTCAACCCCCAGCATCACCAAAAGAAAGGAGAAGGAGGAAGAGGAGGAGGAGGAGGAGGAGGAAGAAGAAGAGGAAGAGGAGGAGGAGGAGGATCAATGAAAATCTATAAAATGCTTATAAGTAGGAATAGAAATATACTGAAAATAAAAATGTATTGGGGTATTATTAGCAAAGCTTGTTGTAGTGATAACATTCCCATGACAGTATCTTGAAAGTAAAACATAAGCCTCTTTGTAGAGATCATACTTTTCCCCATAATCTCATTGGCTGTAGAGTGAATAACACTTAATGGTAATTCATTAAAAATTCACTGATAAGTAGGAGCCAAAAGTATTACTGATGAAAGGATTCTTAATTAGAACCACTCACCTGAACACTTCGAGTTTAGCTATGGGAAGAAGCAACCTCAGGTTGCTAAGTGAAGTCTCGAGTTTAGCGCTTAGTATTCTGGATCTGATCCCAAATTTGTAGCCAGCTCCCACAGTGGAGGGTGGTACCCAGCATGTTCCCTTCCCATCATGCTCTGCCTGCCAAGGCTATACTTGGTCCTCCATCTAGCTTTGCTATGACATCCTCCGTGGACCATGCAGTTTGATTTAGAGATACCTTGATGTGAAATAGCCAGTGATTCCCTGAATGGCCTTCAAAATATAGTTGCAGTAAGCCAGACGTGGCGGTGCACACTGGTAATCCCGGTACTCGGGAGGCTGATACAGGAGCATGATGTTCGAGGACAGCCTCAGCTACTTAGTGAGGCCCTCACAACTTAGTGAGACTCTGTCACCAAATAAAGAATTAAAAAACAGAGTTAGGGGTATAGCTTGGAAGTAGAATGCCCCCTGGGTTCCATCCCCAGTACTGAATATATATATGTGTGCCTCCACTTATGATTGTGTGTGTGACTATATGTGTGTGTGTATACATATGTATGTTGCAGTAAAGCAACATTTAAAACCCCATTTATGATGTGTGGGGGTACTGGGGGTTGAACCCAGGGGTGTTCTACCTCTGAGCTATTTTTCTCTTGAAATTGGGTCTCACTAAGTCATTGAGAGCCTCACTAGATTGCTGAGGCTGACCCCAACATGCAATCCTCCAATCTCAGCCTCCACTTATGAGTGTGTGTGTGTGTGTGTGTGTGTGTGTGTGTGTGTGTGTGTGATGTTAGGGATTAAACCTAGGGCATTCTACCTCCAAGCTACATCTCCATACCTTCTCTATTTTACTTTTGGAAACAGGGTCTCACTGAGTTGCTAAGGCTGGTATCAAACCTGTTATCCTCCTGTTTCAGCCTGTTGAGTACTGAGATTGCAGGTGTGCACCAGCACGCCCACCTTCCATTTATGATTTTTTAATCCAGTCTCATAGTGCCTTCTTAAGAAAGTTTTGCCATCAGACTGGACTGGAATCTTGTATTCAAAGGAAATTAATTCCATATTCACATCAGGTAGATTGTGACTCTCCTGAGAGCTCAGCACCCATGATCTGCCTGTTCAGCCTCCAGGGATCAGAACTTCACTGGAAGCCAACACCCCTGGCTGTTAGGACTCCCAAAAGTCAAAATCGAGTGCCGGCTTACATTCAGTGTCCCTTCTCAGATGCTCTTCAGAATGACGACCAAAGCCTCTTTTTATTCTGATGACCCTAAACACATGATTTGTCATTTTATAGTGCTTCTGTTTTTTATTATACATCATCATTCATTCTCTTGGAATTTAACCAAGAGATTAAATTTGAATTAATTTGGGGGTAAGGTTTATATCTGATTTATTATTTCTTTCTTGATATTAACATATCTGTAGTCTCAGAATTCCCTTTAAGAACAAGTCTGAAGCATCAGCTTTGATTTGCAGACCTCTGCAGTACTGATGATTTTCTTTCCATCTGCAGGAAGTGGTGTGTCTATGAGAAATGAAATAAACTTACTTAACTCAGCTTGTAAGTGGTGAAAAACCAGGACTTAACCCTAGTCCTCTCTGGTTCAAAGCCATTTTCTAGCGTGCTTTATAGTTTTTTATTTTTTTATTTTTTTTCAGGTCTGGGGATGGAACCCAGGGGCATTCGACCTTTGAGCTACAGCCCCTGCCCTATTTTTTATTCTTTGTTTTGAAACCAGGTCTCACTGAGTTGCAGAGGGCCTCACTAAGTAGCGAGGCTGTCCGCAAACCGTGATCCTCTGGTCTCAGCCTCCCGAATGCTGGGATTACAAGCGTGCCCACCACGCCCGGCTATCATGCTTTATTTCTAAATGAAGTATTCAAAAACAAAAGTGCCCACCTTTAAATTTTTACGTTAAAATTTAGTATTTTGCGGTACTGGGAATGGAACCTCTGAGTTACACCCCCAGCCCTATTTTTTTTAATCCTTTTTATGTTTGAAACAGGGTCTCACTGAGTTGCAAAGGGCCTCACTAAGTAGTAGCCGAAGCTGTCCGCGGACCGGGATCTTCCCATCTCTGCCTCCCAAATGCTGGGATTACAAGTGTGCACCGCGCCTGGCAAAATTGAGCGCTTTAGATTCTTTATCAGTTCTATTAGAAAGATGGCCATACTAATGGCAACACTAACCAGTCAGTGGTTGTTTATACAAAGCATGTTCACAATGAAGTTTTGGTTAAATATTGTTACACTTCCATTTATTCACTGGCTTCCAGGGAAGGTCTTTTCTTGAAGATAGTGGGAATTGGTCCCATAATGCTAGGGAAGAAAACAGAAGTTCGATCCTTCCTCTAGCGAGAGAAACATTTCTAAGACTCTTCTTCCACGTAGGACTTCAGTAGAATTGGCCTGGAAGCTAACTGTCTTCCGAAGTTGTGTATAAATTAAGTTCTTGCTTAGGTATCTGGCGGTTGGAGCCAAATGAATACTTTGCTTCCGGAATCCTTTTGAAGATGAATCGCCTCCTGTCATCTGCTCATATCTTTACATATATCTGCTTAAAAGTGGATATAACCATACAGCTATGAAAATGCATCAAAGCATAGCCTGTCTTTCAGCTGGGCTTGTAACTATCACCTAGTTGTCGTTTGTATTTTCCCACTCTTTCTGGAGGCCTAGTGACAAATAGATCATGTTGTATCTCACCTATTTGCTGTGTGTATATAATCTGGTATTTTCAACCCATTTCAGAGTGGTTCTCACATGTTAGTGTGCATCAAAATGACTGGGGGCATTGGTTCAAAATTTAGGTTTCTAAGTTTCCTCAGACACTGATTGAGTAGGTATAGGATAGTCCCAGAAATCTCGATTTTGAACGGGCAAGCACAGGTGATTCCGATGCAGGTTTTTTAAGTCCCATCCTCTTGAAGCAGCAGCAGCTCCCAGCTCCTGATTCTGACGGTCACCACAGTTGTCTTCAGCATGCAAAAGCCCAGCTATAAGACTTAGTGTCCTTTAGCTGTTCCCTGAGAGAACCCAGTTTTCTGAAAGCTGTTCACTCTGGAACAGAAGAAAACATAGCATTGTCTCAGCAGCCTTTGTTTTGGTATTGACCATCCATACAAGATCTACATCAAAAATATGAAAAACTCAGAAATTGCCATTGCTAGTATTTCTGCCCTAAAGGTCTGTATGCAAATAATCATGGAACATTCATAGTCACATACGGACTGAGGATAAACCCACAGAAAGCAAAGAGCAAATGAAAACTCCCAATAAGAAAACCTCTTAGAATCCATTTAAATTGAATTGGAAGCTTTTATCAATTCTGGCTGCCTCTAACATGCTTTGTGTAGGAGCAGAAGGAGTTTGTGCCTGTCTCGTTAAAAGCACCTTTGGAAAACAAAGCTGTCGCCTTTTGGAATCGGTCAGGTCTTCTCCCTCTAGTCTTCTGTTACAATGACTGTTTCCAGGTTGCATTTCTTGCCTTCTGCCCTGGCTTATTTTCTGACCCTTCTCCACAGTCAGCTCACAGAATCTCTCAAAAACCTTTTTATACCCAGCCTTAACATTCTCCTGCCTCTTTGATGGGAATAAATCTTAAGTTTGTTATAAGTACCTCCCTCCTGTCTCCTGTTTATCATAACAACGTTGGTTTTTCATCAGCTTTGCCATGTATAACTAAGAGGGTACAAATGCCAATTAGAAATGTGGACAGGTCGCCGGGCATGGTGGCGCATACTTGTAATCCCCGCTCTTGGAGGCGGAGACAGGAGAATCACGCAGGTTCAAGCTAGCCTCACTGGCTTAAGAGACCCTGCTTCCAAATTTAAAAAAATATAAAAAATAGGTCTGGGAGTGTAGCCCGGAGGTAGGAGGGTTTCCAGAAACCCCAGTACCGCCAAAAGAAAGAAGAAAGAAAGAAAGAAAGAAAGAAAGAAAGAAAGAAAGAAAGAAAAGGAAGAGAGAAAGAAAGAGAGAAAAGAAAAAAAGAAAGAAATGTGGACAGAAAGTAGAAGCCAATGGGCCAGTTGACTGCAGCCTGAGCTACACAGGACACTGTTAAATCACAGGATTCTAGGCCTAGTCTGGCCTCTTTCTGAAGGGTCAAGTGTGGCCCTAACTATCCATACTGCAATCCCCTCGAAGGTGGCAGGGCTCTTTTAATTCCAGGGACCCCTCCCCCCTTGTCACTAAAGCATTCTTAGCAAAGGTATCACAGTTTTCCTCCCTTTAAGTTCAAAAACTCAGAGTCACCTTCCTTGCTTTCTTTTCTTCGTGACTAATCCTGCTTTATCACCCAGCCCTGTCCGTCCTTGTATCCCTCCTCTCATTCATTACTCTTTCCTCTCTCATTCATTACTCTTCAGCTTTTCTGACCTCATCCAGCTGTGCATCACTTTGTCTTTGAAGCTTTGCAAGAAAATTCAAAATACCCCTCTGTGCTTTTCCCCTACCGTCCTGGATGGCAGTAGCCAGCGAACACATCTGAAATCAAATTTTATGACATCCTTTTCTTCACTTCCCTCCTCCTTGCCTATTAAATCAAGTCCAACCTCTGGCCTTTCCCAACCTCCCCACGACTCAACCAGCCTCCCTCCCCCTCCCTCCCCTCCCCCTCCCTCTCCCCTCCTCTCCCCTCCCCCTCCCTCTCCCCTCCCTCCCCTCCCCCTCCCTCTCCCCTCCCTCCCCTCCCCCTCCTTTTCCCCCTCCCCTCCCTCTGGCTGTCCTCTCTTTCCTCTTCCTGTAGCCCAGTGCTTGCTACCAGGTAAACCTGCCCATCGTTGACACTCTTCCCCAAACATCACACACTCTTTAAGTTTGGACTGTGTGTCCCGTTGCTTTCTCCAGGGTTACAATCATCTCCTTCCACCCCTATTTTTAGACAAACCCAACCCTTTCTTCCTGACTCAGCCCAAGTGTCATCATCTCAAACATGGGACTCTCCAAATGGCCCCACCTGTGTACGAATCCCTCTTTACCTAAATCCCTTCAGTGCTTGCTACCTTTCTGTGATCCAGCAATAAAGCCTAACCCTTTGTTTTGCTATTAATGGCTTACGTGGAGGATGACCATGTCATCTATTGCCCAAACTGGGACACTTTTGAGAATAAAAATGGTGCTGTTGACAATTTCATGTGCAAAACAGGTGTTTTAAATGTTACTGGTCCTTAGCAAGTCAGGATCTATCGTCCTCCCGTTTATGTCTGAGCATCTTGACTTCCCAGTAAGACTACAAGTTTCTATGAGCAGAGCACATGTTTTGTATTTACTTTGAAAATTCCTTGGCACATGAAACAGTGCCACTGACATAACCAATGATCAGTAAATACAGGAAGGAAGGAAAGAGGGAGGGGGAGTGAGGGAGGAAAAGAAGCAAGTAATCCATTTGTCTTCCCAGGAAAAGGTGGGTTCTTAAGAATAAAAACACAGCCGGGCGTGGTGGCGCACGCTTGTAATCCCAGCATTTGGGAGGCTGAGAGGAGGATCGCGGTTCGCGGACAGCCTCAGCTACTTAGTGAGGCTCTCTGCAACTCAGTGAGACCCGGTTTCAAAATAAAGAATAAAAAATAGGGCAGAGGGTGTAGCTCAGAGGTCAAGTGCCTCTGGGTTCCATCCCCAGACCCACACACACACACAAAAAAGAATATAAACACAATGCCACCATATGGGTTGCATATAGGGCATGAATAACAGGATAACTATATGACTTCCCCATGATAGGTTGGAAAAGAGTCAGCTGAAATTTAAGAAGGCAGAATATAAAAGTCTAAAAATTAGAAGTAACAATAGGTCAAATGTATACTGTGATCAAGGATGGCATAAAACATGTTGATCAAAGTCATCAGCGTGATCCAGATATGGAGTCAAATTTGTATTCAGTGAGAACATGAATGATTATCGGTATCATAGGACAAGCTCCACAATGTGTAGCGTGGAAGGGTAGTCTGTCATGCTTTCCTTCATACCTGAGTACTCATCTTCAAAAGGTAAAATATAATAAACTTAACGTGGGGTTTGGGCTTAAATAAACTCATCCATGGAATCCTAGACAAGTTTACTGTGTCGTTTCCTGGCAAGCACATCTAGGAAGCAGGGTGAGAGAGGGCATCCGAGCCCTGAGGAGAGCCGCAGAACCCAAGCCGAAACTCCAGAGCATGTGCTCTTTGAGGAATAGCTTCAATGCTGGGTTGGTTCACCTGGTAGGGAGCACTGGGCAATGTTGCAAGGAGAGAGATTGATTAAGCTATGCGGAGGCCGGGAAAGGCCAGCGACTGGGCTTTATTTTTATTTTTAGACTTTTCTTGGTGCGTTACAGTCTCTCATAACGTGGTTCATAGTGACGGTGGCGTACAGCACACAGCAGCGGGTGGGCTTTGCCCCAGCTCCCTCCTCGCTCCTCCTCCCCCGCACTGTATTGAGATCTGCATTGGTATTCCCAGGTGATGATGTCACGGGAAGTGTTCCCTTCATTGGTCCTCCCTCTCTCCTGCCCCAGGACTTAATTTTATAATAAAGCCCATCCAAAGGCTTCTTGATCCATTGGTCTACACGCGTGTTTTAGCATTCATCAGCCTAGCACAGTGGTACCTCAGGGAGGGAGAATCAAATAAAACTGATAATTGCCAGCCTCAAAATATGAACCTAAAATTTTTGTAAAACTGATCTCATTTAGAAGAGGGTTGTCACAGCCTGGCGTGGTGGCGCACGTTTGTAATCCCAGTACTTGAGAGGCTGAGGCAGGAGGATCACAGGCTCAGGGCCAACCTCAACTACTTAGTGAGGCCCTCTGCAACTCAGTGAGACCCTTTTTCAAAATAAAAAATAGGGTTGGGAGCTGGGCGTGGTGGTGCACGCTTGTAATCCCAGCATTTGAGAGGCTGAGACCGGAGGATCACAGACAGCCTCAGCTACTTAGTGAGGCCCTCTGCAACTCAATGAGACCTGGTTTCAAATAAAAAGAATAAAAAAATGGGCAGGGGGAGTAGCTCGGAGGTCAACTGCTTCTGGGTTCCATCCCCAAACCTGCAAAAAAAAAAAAAAAAAATAGCGTTGGGGATGTAGCTTGGCAGTAGAATGCCCCTGGGTTCCATCTCCAAGTACCGAAAAAAAAAAAAAAAAAAAAAAAAAAAAAAAAGAGTTGTCACCATGGGGAAAAGATCAAGAATAAGAGCTTACCTCTGAGACATCAGCCACGCCTTGAGGTCCCCAGCGTCCCCACCCTCCTGTCTGCATGCAACAGACACAGGAAAGGGTGCGGGCCTGGGGCTCACCCAGGTGTGGGCAGATGTGGGCAGGACCTTCCCAGCACATGGCTCTCAGCCACTCCCGTCTTGGCACCTCTGGTTTAGGTGCCCCAGGGGTGGATGGTACTTGAACGTCCTTACTGCATCCTTACTTCTTCTGCCTACTGTAGACATTTCTTCCAGACTTACTCATGAAATCCTTTAAGAGTCCATATGCCCAGATGAGTGCGTGCACTACACCTATAATCCCAGGATGTGGGAGGCTGAGACAGGAGAATCACAGGTCAGAGGCCCTCATCAACTTATCAAGACCCTGTTCCCAAATTTAAAAAAAAAAAAAAAAAAAAAAGGAGGGGAAATACAATCCCAAGCACAAAAAGAAAAAAAAAAGAAAAGTCCACGGTAGTGCACACGCCGCTTGATGGCCACTTGCCGAGCTCCTTAATGAGTCTCTATCTTTCAATTTTCATTTTGCTTGAGCCTCAGCTTCCTGTTCTATAAAATAAATGCGCTAATGCTAAATATTTCTAAGGTACCTTCCAAGTCGAATTTCTATAAGTTTATGATTCTGAAACATTCTCTTTGCTTAAAAATGGATTAAACAGTAAATGCCACTACATCAAAGCTTGTTATCGCCCAGATATACTTAGCAGGTATAATTTATTCTCTTGAATTATACCAGACACATAAACAAAGGTGCACTGTAGCACAGCTTGCCAAGAGAAAGTGTTGACCATGTTTCCAAATAGTCGTGTTATAAATGAGCTCCACTATGAGCTTTCGTAAATGGATATAAATTAAAACTACCTTTGTTTAGTTTGAGAAGCCACTGTAGGCATTTTTTTGGCACCTCCTTCTAGGCAGAGGTACCATCGTAGCAAGATGGGGTGCGGGAGACAAGAGGTGGCTTCAAGTCCCTCATCACTATGATTAAATGAGATGGCTCGATCCTCACAGTCCCAGCAGGTTGGGGATAATGAAAGAAGCATTATGGGTGCACATCTGCTCCTCTCTGGCATTTAAGCGCTTTTTTTTTTTTTTTTTTTTTTTTTTTGGTACTGAGCATCGAACCCAGGGGCATTCTATCTCTGAACAAAATCCCCAGACCTTTTTATTTTTTATCTGTAACAGAGTCTCACTAGTTGCTGAGAATCTTGCTAAGTAGCTGAGGCTGGCCTCAAGCCTTTAAACTTCCTGGCTCAGCCTCCCAAGTACTGGGGTTACACGCATGCATCACCATGCCGAGCCAGCTTTTTTTTTTTTTTTTAAACAGTACTGGGAATTGAACCCAGGGGCAATCTACCTCTGAGCTATACCCGCAAGCCCTATTTTTTTAATTCTTTTATTTTTGAAACAGGGTTTCACTAAGTTGCAGAGGACCTCACTAAGTAGCTGAGGCTGGCCTCAAACCTACAATTCTCTCTGTCCCGGCCTCCCAAGCACTAGGATTACAAGCCTGCACCTCCACACCTGGCTCCACCAGCTAGTTCTTTTTTTTTTTTTTTTTTTTTTTTTGGTGGTACTGGGGTTCCTGGAAGCCCTTCTACCTCCGGGCTACACTCCCAGACCTATTTTTACATTTTTATTTGGAAACAGGGTCTCCTAAGCCAGCGCGCGTGGCTGGCTTCGAACCTGCGCGATCCTCCTGTCTCCGCCTCCCAAGCGCGGGGATTACAAGCGTGCGCCACCACGCCCGGCCACCAGCTAGTTCTTGAAACACTACCTTCTCCAAAAAAGATTGTGGCTTGACTAATTTCTAAGGTTTCTAGTTCAGAGCTTCTATGGTTTAGAAATGTTTAACCCAAAATTTCAGTAGTAAATCTATAGTATTAAGTAAATATGGCTGGGAATCAAATATATGGATTTTATTATGATCACAAATTGCAATAACAGTCCCAAGCAATAACCATCAGCACTAAATGTCAGGTGGTCATTGCAGTCAGCTTTCACCATACTTGCTTGCTGCGTCTGTACCAGCGGGCTGCCTGGCAGGCCCTCCCCGGCTCAGGTGACTTAATAGGTTATTCATCTTGTCCTGTTTTGCTTTTTCTTTTCTTTTATTTTCTTTACTGGGGGTGGAACTCAGGATCTACTACCTCTGAGTTACTCCTTCAGCCCCTTTTTAATTTTTTTTTTGAAACAGGATCTTGTTAAGTTGCTGGGGCTGGCCTGGAGCCTGCAATTCTCCTGTTAACAGCCTCCCAAGTACTAGAATTACAGCCATGCACCACTACACCCAGTTTATTCTTATTTCAGTAGTGTAACTCCATTATTGTTTGCAGTACTGTATTTCCCCAGCATAACTGGGGTCTGCCGGTATCAATGTGTCCATGGCTTAGAGTTAGAAACGCCCTGATTTGTTCAGAGACTGGTGAAGAGTGGTATTTGTCACCATCAGTCTTTACACAAAGAAGTGGAAATAAGTGTTTCCTCTTCCTCGTGAATGTATTCATTTTTTCCCTGCCTTACCTGAGATTTAAAACAGATGTTATATTTACCTCATATCCCCTCTTTATTTAGTTGTGCGTCCATGTGCGTGTGTGTGTGTGCATGTGTGTGTGTGGATAGTGCTGGGGATTGAACCCAGGGGCTCTCTACCACTGAGCTAGGCCCACACTAAGTTACTGAGTTGTGTCTTGAACCTGTGTTCCTCTGTCTCAGCCTCCCAAGTACTGGGATTACAGGCACGTACCACTGTGCCTGGTTTCATTCATGTTTTTGTTTTTGTTGTTGTTGCTGTTGTTTGTTTGTTTTGTTTTTACTCCTTACATGTGTATCCATAAATTACACTATTGTTTCATAAACTTACAAATCTACATACACAGCATTATACTGTACTTTTGCAACTAAGTTTTGTTTTATGTGTCCTAGTTTTTAGAGATTTATCCATCTCTTATTTCAACCACTAACCACTACAATGATAAAGCCCTCGGTTTACTCAGTCTTCTGTTTGGAAATGGTGATGTCGGTCCCCCCACCCCCACACACACACACCCGTGTTACCCATGGCAACGCGTGTGTGCGTGCGTGCGTGCATGAACTCTGTCTCCTGGAGTTCACGTCTCACTTTCTGCAGGGAACACACTGGGTAGTGCAATGGCCGCGTGAGTGGGTCCTGCATCTCCTGCTTCGTTGGCATTCCCAAGCGGTTCTCTAAAGTGATTGTGCCAGTTACACGTCCACCAGCACTGTGGGGGAAATCTTACTTTCCCTCGCTTTGCCAGTGTCTAGTGCTAGCAGACTTAATTCTCACCTGTCTGATTGGTTTCAGGTGGCACCTCGCTAGTAGAATCCTTGATTACTAATGAGGTGAGCAGATTTCAGTTTTGTCATTATTGAGTTACTCTCTCCTTCTGAATTTCCATCCTTTTCCTGTGTTTCCTCTAGATTGTCATTTTCTCACTGTCTTATCTGAGTTCATCTGTCAATTACATGTGTTGCAAACACTGCCTCTTATTTCCCAACATGTGAAAACTTGCATACGTTGTCTTTTAATCATACCAAAATTGAGTGTGTGTGTGTGTGTGTGTGTGTGTGTGTGTGTGTGTGTGTGTGTGTGTACTAGGGATGGAACCCAGGAGCATTCTACCTCTGAACTACATCCCTAGCCTTATTTTTTGAGACAGGGTATCACTAAATTGCAATCCTCCTGTCTCACCTCTCAAGCACTGGGATTTACAACACCTGGCTGACACTGGGTCTTTGCTCTACCTCTGAGCCAATGCCGCACGCATAGCTGTCCTAACTTAGGCATTGTGGTCGTCTGAATATCTCCAGATCGTGGACTCCTTTAATCTCTTCAGTTCTTTCTCTCTGTGTTCCGTTTTCTTCCTTAAGTGTAATACTTGGTAATTCTTTGAACAGGACTCTGTGTGGTCTTTTCATTCCGTCTTTGTTAAAATCTCATTATCTCAACATTACTGCCAAATGGTGTGGAGTTTAGCTGAGTATTTTATTCTAGATGGAGGATGATTGTTGTTGTTGTTGTTGTTGTTTCAGAGCAGTTGGAAGCTATTCCGTTGTCTTCTAGATTCAGTTGATATGTGTCTTCTCCTAGCCTGTTTTTTCTCAGATAATCTCTTTT
This sequence comes from Muscardinus avellanarius, assembly GCF_963383645.1. Lineage (NCBI taxonomy): Eukaryota > Metazoa > Chordata > Mammalia > Rodentia > Gliridae > Muscardinus > Muscardinus avellanarius. Next base: position 19,119,366 of record NC_137806.1, read on the forward strand.
TATTCTAGGTAGCTTTCAGGATCTTGCCAGGCTCAGTGGCGCACGCTTGTAATCCCCGTGCTTGGGAGGCTGAGACAGGAGGATCGTGCAGGTGCAAAGCCAACCTCAGCTGGCTTAAGAGGCCCTGTTTCCAAATAAAAATATAAAATAGGTCTGAGTGTGTAGCCCAGAGGTAGAAGGCCCCTGGGTTTCATCACCAGTACCACTAAAAAAGAAAAAAAAGATCTCTTTGCCAGCCAGGTATGGTAGTGTGTGCCTGTAGGACCAGGGTTTGGGAGGCTGAAACAGGTGGATCGAAGGTTTTTTGAGGACAACTAAGTGAGATTCTCTTTCAAAACAAAAAAATAAAAAGGGGCTGGGAGTGTAGCAAGGAGATAGAATGGCCCTGGATTCAATCCTCAGTACCATTTAAAAAAAGAACTCTGCCTTTGGCGTTCTCCATTTCTTTATTCTAGGTGTATATTTTTATTTATATTTTATTCTTTAGGCCTAGGTGTATATTTATGTGTTGACCTGCTCTGTCATTGAGAACCAAGGGTTCACAACTCACTAGTTCTGGAGGTTTTTCATGCACTGTGTCTTTATCTTACTTTGCCTTTATTCTTTCAGCTGCTCTCACACATCTGTGAGTATTTATTGTACCTTTTTATTCTGTCTTTCATAGGCCTAATTTTTCTATTATATTGCCCATCTCTTCATCTCTGTGTTGCAATCTGGAAAATTCTTCTGATCACTACCCTATTCTACTCAACAATCTTAATTTTATATTATATAAATACGTATTTTTTATTATTTTAAGCCATGCTTGGTGGTACTTGGAAGACTGCAACAGAAGGATTGCAAGTTTGAAGCCAGCCTCAGAAACTTAGACCCTGTTCCCAAGTAAAAAAATAGGGCTGGAGTGTAGCTCAGCTGTACGGTCCCCTGGGTTCATTCCTCAACACACACACACACACAAAAAAAAAAAAAAAGCCAAGCTGAAACAGGAGGATCCCAGGCTCATAGCCAGTCTCAGGAACTTAGGCCCTCCACGACATAGAATATCCATGGGTTCAGTCTCTAGTACACAAAAAATAATAAATGAATGAATGAATGAATGAATGAATGAATGAAATTATGAGTGCATTGCACTTGTGCGTCATAGTGAAGTTTGGTGTGTTAAACGTCTATTTGCACACGGCTCTTATGTATTTCCCTCCACATCCCACCTGCTTATATTGATTACCCTGTCCTTTAAGTTTGTAAATTTCAACTGCTCTATCTTTTGTTTCCACGAGGGCTGGTGGGTTCTTTTCATAACTGGCCTTGCTGCTCTCTTCATAAGCTAAGTCCGTCCTGGGCCATCCCAGCCCTCGCCTGAGTGAGGACCGAGTCCTGCTCTTCTTGGGCGTCACGCGTGCTGTGTTCCTTTGGGTGCTTCATTCTGGGCCTCCTGTTATCTTTTCTTCCCTCCTCTTCTCTCCTTCTCTCTCTCCATGGAAATCTGCTGTGGCCCAGGTTACGGAAGCCCCCTTAAGAATAAGTCTGAGCCAGGCACGGTGGCACACGCCTGAAATCCCAGTACCTGGGAGGCTGAGACAGAAGGATCACAGGTTTGAAGCCAGCTTCAGCAATTTAGCAAGACCCTGTTTCAAAATAAAAAACGAAGCAGGGCGAGGGTGTGGCTCAGAGGCAGAATGCTCTGGGTTCAGTCCTCAGTACCCCACACACATGCGGCTTTGCCTTTTGTCTGGACCTCCATCATCACTGGCAATGCTCCTGCCATTTCTACTTGTATGCAGATGAGAGAGCTTCAAATCCAAACCTCCACGGGGCTTAGAACTTTCTGTGGACATTCTTCTCCTGCAGAGCCTGCACAGAGCTTGCCTGTTGCCTCCTGCACTGGCGCACCGGCGGTGGATCCCTGCTCTCTTCACCGCTCGGTGCAGAGGCTCCAGTTCCATCTCCCTCACGCCAGCCAGCACCTCGTTTCCTATCCCTCATCCGTGTAGAACCAGCTCTGCAGTGAGCACGATCGCAGCACCCACCTCAGGACAGCTGCAGGTGTGCCTTGGGTCTGCACCTGCCCTCCCTGTGTCTGGAACATCCTCTACATGTGGAGACAGACAGACAGGAAGATCGCACATTCACAGACAGCCTCAGCTACTTAGTGAGGCCCTCCACAACTTAGTGAGACCCTGTTTTAAAATAAAGAATAAGGCTGGGGGTGTAGCAAGGAGGTAGAATGCCCCCAGGTTTAATCCTCAGTACCACCAAAAAAAAAAATTCCTAAGTGCCTTCCCCCAGGAGGGGTGAGGCCCTTTTGCGTGGCCATGGACATCACTAATGGGAAGTGTGCTTTCCTCTCTTCTTGAACCCTAATTTTCCTTTTTCCTCTACTTCACCACAAGCTGTTTGAGGACCAGGGGTCAGTTATTCACTAGCATCTAATGTAGTCCTGGCACATGGCGGGTACTGGATTAGTACTTCCTGAGTCCTGTTCTGCACAGGATTTAGAAAACATTCAGTCTCTAATTGGTCCTAATACTGATCCTTGCTGAAGCAGTCACCCTTCAGATCTTGGGTGACCACGTCTCATGGTGTGCGTCTGTCTTAGGTTTGTGGGTGCATCGAGGCTGGCGACAGAGCAGAGAGAAGACTTGAGGCTTGTCAGTACCTGCCAGGCGCTGAGGAGGTCGAGGGCATTACAGTGGTTGAGGGTAATTGGCGGTGCACTGAGGAGCGGGCTTTGCTCCAGCTTGATAACACGCTCTCTTCAAAACACATCTCCAGGTGTCATCCAGGTTCCCCTAGGAAAGCCTGCGTTCCGAGGCGCATGTGGACATGGGCGCCGAGTCTGCTCGGGCACGCCTGCACTGCCCGCACGGCGTCATCCTGTGAGCCATCCTGTCTCGGGGTCTCTGCTTCCCTTGGCAAATGTTTCTTCCTCTGCGTACCAGCTGGCTTCCTCCACCTACTCTCTGCTCCATCATAGCTCTGGTACAACGTGGCCACACACGTGGTGACGTTTCAGCTTCGCCTGCCCTTTCTAGCCCTCAGTCTCCCATTGCCTCGTGTTCCAAGACGAAGGTGGTCGAGGGCCCGGCTCGTCCTCCTGTGCGGGGGCTGGCTTCCCTGAACATCAGCAGTAGTCATCAAGTCTCAGAGTTTCACATCCCTGTACATCCATCCCCTGACGGCCCGGCTTCCACTCAGACCCTCGTGTGCTCAACTGGCTTCTCTGGGCTGGGGCTGGGGCCAGTGGGACAGGTGATCCGCCACATGCACTTGGTTCTCTCTCCCAGTCGTCTACCACGCTTCCATTGTATGTGGTTGAAAATAACACCAGCATTAAGGCCTGGCGTGGTGGCACACACTTGTATTCCCTGCACTTAGGAGGCTGAGACAGGAGAATAGCACAGGTTCGAAGCCAGCTTCAGCTACTTAGTGAGGCTCTCAGCAACTGAGACCCTGTTTCCAAATAAAGTATAAAATAGTTCTAGGAGTATAGCCCAGAGGTAGAAAAGCCCCTGGGTTCCACCCCAATACCACCAAAAAAAGAAAAGAAAAGAAGGGGAAAAAAAACACCAGCATTCTCACCTTTAACACAGAAACATTTACCTAGCTATTGTTACGCTTCCATTTAAAACTCAACCATTTTTCTTTTACAATACCCATACATTTATCTACAACTTTAAATTAAAAATAAATTGGAGCCAGAAGTGGTGGCGCACACCTGTAACCCCAGTATTTGGGAGGTCGAGGAGGATCAAAGTTTCCAGGCCAGCCTCAGCAATTTAGCAAGACTCTCAAGTACTTAGTGAAAGCTTGTTTCAAAATAAAAACAAAGTAGGACTGAGGGTGTAGCTGGGAGGGAGAGAAAGATGGGGAGGACAGAAGGAGAAAGAGAAGGTGTGCCAGAGACACCGGCTGGCTCACACCCAGGGTGAGGAGGGAGCCGCTGCCCAGTCTCCTCACACGTCCCCAGCCTCTGCTTGTCTCCTGGGCCCCTGATGCCCAGGCCGTTGCCCTAAGCCCCTCACGGGCCCTCGGAGCTCAGCAGCCTGGCTGGAGGAGGGCACAGCTTCCGGTTCCGCTTGGTGTCAGCCTTGCTTCCCACATGCCCAGTGACCACAAGTTATATCTGAGCCACCAGAGCCAGAGGTGGCCTGTCGCTGCGGCCATGGTTCCCAGGGGATTTCACAATGATCTTTTTTTTTTTTTTTTTAACTAGGAATTGAACCCAAGGACATTTTACCTCTCAGCTAGAACCCCAGCCCTATTTTACTATATTTTCATTTGGAAACAGGGTCTTGCTAAGTTGCTGAGGTTGGCCTCAACCTGAGATCCTCCTGTCTCAGCCTCCCATGTACTGGGATTACAGGCCTGCATCCCAGTGAAATCATAGTTCTGCAAAGCTGCCCCTGCTCCTTCAAGTGTCTGCATGACACAAGGACGTCCTTTAAAAGTCCACACACTGCTCTTCCAGCACAGGTAGCCAGGAAACTCCAAGTGGGAACCCTACACAGCAAGCAGTTTGGGGAACACGGCCAGTCCGCGCGGTGTCCGGGTGCGTTCAGTATGTCAGACACGCTAGCCAGAACCGCGTCTGCGGATGATTACGTTAAAACCGCACGCCTAGGGAAAGATCTGCTCAGCCACCACAGGCTTATTCATTATTTATAAACAATTAAAGGGCATGGCTCAGATGAACACAAGCATCTGGGAAGGTCGTTACTCATGTACGGAGAGACTGGAGCATTTGTCTCCCTGGCGTCTTAACACACTCCCCGTGCCTCGGGACCTCAAATTATATTAAGCGGAGTAGATGCTTAAACTCTTACTTAGTTTAATTGTTGGCCTCATTCCACTTGTTCAGATTATCTGGACTAGTTTAAAATTAGCCCTCACTCCTCCTTAATATGTTAATACAGGAAAAGAGGGAGAGTTCCTTCCAGAACCTATTGCATTCTAAGGATGAATGCAAATTCTCCTCCTGTGACGCTTAATGACCCGCCATTAGCCTGGTGGGAAGCCCAGTGCATTAATGCAACACCTCTCTCACATCATTACTCCTAATGGAACTGTTACCAGGATAATAGCTTGACCTTTAGCTATAGATTCAGATAGCGAAATAGATTCTGCTCACTCCGTACCCCTATTCACGTAGCCTATTGACTGTGTTCACATCGACACAGCGGCAGTCTTTTGCCCTCATTCTCAGGCCTCGTCTGCAGTTGTAGTGGTGAGAAGAGGGTTTCATCTTCAGCAGGTCAATTCTAGTTAAAAGTCCTTCTGAAGTTTGGATGTAATCCATGAACTGGAGCATCAATAATGTGCTGGTGGAAATACTTGGAGAGGTGTTTTCCAAGAAGCCTGGCACTTTGCTTCCAAGGTCTCAGCCACAGACCCAGGAGACAGCTGTTTTCCTGGTTTCTTTCTTTTTTATGGGTGTTTGTTTTTGTGGTACTGGGGTGAACCTAGGGATATTCCACCTCCAAGCTACACCCCTAGCCCTATTTTATTTATTTATGAGTTGTTGTTGTTGTTGTTGTTGTTGTTTTGAAACAGGATTTTGCAGGTTGCTGGAGAGTCTTGCTACTTGCCGAGGCCGATCTTGAGCCTGTGATCCTCCCGTCTCAGCCTCCCAAGTTCTGGGATTACAGCCTCCATCCCCACTCCCGGCTCCTACTTCCTGGTTTCTTACTGTTGAAACCAGATAAGTTTTTACCGAAAGAAGAGAAAATAAGCAGAAGAGGGAGTGACAGAGAACTTGAGCTGAAGGTTAAATTGGAAAGGCCTGGTCTGAAGCCTGTCACAGAATGGAAAGAAGCACTCCCCTGCCCTCCCCGGTTCTCCGCGACTTGGTTGTTTACATGTGGGGGCTGTGTTGGTGTTGGCATAGCCCAGATCTGCTTTGTTATTTTGGAACCACTACTTTTCTAATGTGTGATCATTTGGACACATGCATTTCACAGTCTAAGAAAAGAGAGGTTGCTATGGAAATTAATTGTATAAATAATATTGCAAGTGGGAAGATGTTTACCTGCTAAGACTCTATACTCAGTCGTTTTGGTAGTACAAACTTGCATATAAGCAAATAGGGTGCTAAATGCAAGTATGTTTTTCTGTTTATTAAAGCAGAACTTCAAGGACATTTTGGCAATTCTCCAGTTAACAAATGTTAATGTGGGGATTTGAGCATAATAAAACCTGTTTCTTTAAATATAGTATATTAATTAAAACTGCCTGCTAATTCAGATAGGCCATTCTCCCCCATGTAGTCTAAATTTGTGAGCTGCTGTATTTGCTTCCATTAGAAAGAAAATGGGGCTGGACATTTGACACATACCGGTAATTCTAATACTTGTGAGGCTGAGACAGGAGGATCCCAGGTTCAAGGCCAGCCTCAGCAAGTTAGGCACTCTGCAACTTGCAAGACTCTGTTTCAAAATAAAAAACAAAATAAGGCTGGGAATGTAGCTCAGAGGTGGAATGCCCCTGGGTTTACTCCATAGTACTGTGAAAGAGAAAGAAAGAGAGAAGAAAAAAAGAATAAAAAACAAAATGGGTAAATAAATGTGCTTATTTGTCACATGATTCTTGGGGTTTTGTTCATTTCAGGGCGCTATACTAGATGCTTTGAGGGAGATGAAAGGAATGAAGACCCTGACATCTTTTAAACTGGCAGAAATGTCAAAGCATGCCAAACCGGGCATGGTGGCAAATGTCTATAATCCTATTACTTTGGAGGCTGAGAGAGAAGGAGCACAGGCTCCAGGCTAGCCTTAGCAATTTAGCAAGGCCCTTAGCAACCTATTCAGACCCTGTTTTAAAATAAAAAATAAAACAGGGCTGGGGGTATAACTCAGAGGTAAAATGTCCCTGGGTTCAATCCCGAGTATAAATAAACACACAAGCAAATGCACACCAACCCCCAGGGATATGTTTTCCTCTGTCTCCCAGATGGAGGCTGCATGCTCTCCCCGGCCCCATAAGAGCATCCTGGGCTGCCTGGTTGATATTTTCCTGCCCCCCCAATCCTGTTCCCATCCTGCCTCCTCTGCTCAGGTGGGGCTTCTGCAGAACCTTCTCAGTGAGGCTTTTGGCAGAGCAGTGTTATACTCAAAGTCCGGGACCCCAGGGTGACAGAGACCACCACCACACCCAATACTGCAAAAACAGGAAGGGGTTTATTGGGGAACTAGCTCGAGCTAGGGTCCAAGTCTCATCCAACGCACTGGAATCTTGACAAGGACCCCGAGTCTTTGTTCCAAGGCACTTTTATACATTTCAGTCACTCGGGCTGTGATTTACAAAGGAGTTATCTTTAAACCAAATGGATTTTTTACTGCTGTTATCACAAGCAATGGACAGGATACTTGGTGCCTCCCATTTGGTTCGTGCCTCCTGGGGTTGGTTGGGAGTTTTTCATCCTGACCCAGGTGCCAAAACTGGCACTTAACTGTTAGTTGTATTCCTGGGAAACTGAAACTTAGGCCTAGCGTGTTTGCTGTATGGATGAAGCCTGTCATGGCCCCGCTTTGGTCCTCCAAGCAGTAGGTCTTCCTCTTGTTCTCAGGATCTGCTCCCGCCCGCGTAACTCCACAGTCCACACACAGGGCCGTCTGGCTCCCTGGCCCATGGCTCTGGACCTCGCCAGCTTCTCATTCCACGCCCGAAGCACGCTGAGCACTTCCTCACGCTGCTGGGGGCTGGCCAGCATCTCCGCGAGGCCATTCTAGATGTCTCCTGCTGCTGCTTGGCCCCCACCTGCCATCTATCAACACCCCCATCTCCTGATCATTATCCATTTCTCCAAGTTCATGGGCTCTTACCTGGCCTCAGTTTCCTCCCAGATTGAGGGAAAGAGGGTCAAGGGAGGGCTTCCGTTCCAGGCCACCTCTTCACCAGCATCTTCAAAGGCTTAATCCCCTCATCCTGCCAAGATGTTTAGCAAAGACAGGAGGATTGCAGATTAGAGACTATCCTCAGAAATGGAACGAGACTCTGAACAACCTAGTGAGATCCTACTAAAAAAAAGTAGGGATGTAGCTTGGAGGTAGAATACTCCTCTTTTGTGTGTGTGTGTGTGTGTGTGTGTGTGTGTGTGTGTGTGTGTGTGTGGTACTGGGGTTCCTGGAAGCCCTTCTACCTCTGGGGTACACTCCCACGGGCTACACTCCCAGACCTATTTTTTTACTTTTTATGTGGAAACAAGGTCTCTTAAGCCAGCGAGGCTGACTTTGAACCAGCGCGATCCTCCTGTCTCCGCCTCCCAAGCGCGGGGATTACAAGTGTGCACCACCACGGCCGGTGAATGAGCTCTTTCTATGGTGGTAGATATTGAACATTTTCGGTCATATTTAGGGGAGCTAGCTTGTGTCATCCTATTGAAATATTTACTTTTCATGCAATGGAAATTTCAGTTTTCATATAGTTGAATCTGTCAATGTTTTCCTCTCTTTTTAAAAGAAACCTTTAAAACATTGCAATTACCAATATTTCAAATACCAAGAAGGCAGTGTGACGTGACTACAGATGAGCTGCTGGCCTTACGGAGCGTGAGCTGAAAGGCGTTTGAAAGTGCTCAGGAATGGAGCGCGAGGCAGAAATGTCACCCCAGCGTCCCACGCGCTGCGGGCCTCGCCACGCACAGCTTTCCCGTGGTCACTGTCCTGCCGCCCTTTTGTCCTGCCCTGTGAGCCTCTGGAGTTCCTTCATGATTAATAAGGTCTTTGCTCGGAGCTAGTACAAAGTAGAATTGGAATTTTCTACCTAGATTATGTCTTAGAATTTTATTAAACACACTGTAGCCGGGCATGGTGATGCATGCCTGTAAGCCCAGCACTTGGAAGGCTAAGGTAGGAGTCATGGGTTCAAGACTAGCTGCAGCAACTTAGCGAGCCTCTTGGCAACCTAGCAAGATTCTGTTCCTAAACAAAAATAAAAAGGGCTGAGGGTGTAGCTCAGAGGTAGAATGCCCCTGTGTTCAATCCCCACTACTATACACTCAAAAAGAAGATGCGAGCCGGGCATGGGGCGCACACTTGTAATCCCCGCACTTGAGAGGCTGAGACAGGAGGATCACACAGGTTCAAAGCCAGCCTCAGCTACTTAGTGAGGCTCTCGGCAACTTAGTGAGACCCTGTTTCCAAATAAAGTATAAAATAGGTCTGGGAGTATAGCCCAGAGGTAGAAAGCCTCTGGTTTCCATCCCCAGTACCACAAAAAAAAAAAAAGAAGATGCTCCATGTTATTTGTTAATAAATAACATGTTACTTATTGGTGGTTAATATGTTATTTATTAATCAATACCCAAGTGGGAATCACCACAAGAAACATCATCTTTCTGTGTAATTTTGCGTGTGATTTTGAATTGACAACGAAAATGTAAATATTGGAAAAATGGGGACAAAGAGCACAGCTCCACAGCCGGAACGGATTTTATTCTGGAATAAAATCTAGAAGGAGGCAACTGACCAGGGATTGGAGCCCACGAGAGTCAGAAGCCCCCGCCTTACAGACGAGGGGCTCTTTCTGGAGGGTTGGGACGGGTGTGAGAGCAAGGCAGTCGTGCATTCCTGCAGTCAGTTGACGGTGGGCTGAACACCAGGCCAAGGCAGGTAAACTTAGGGGCGGGGGTGGTTAGAACGTTTTCTGTACTTTCCACCCCTCCTGGAGTCCTTTGTCCTCGGGCTCCTGCAGCCAGACCTCGCAGTCACCTCGCCATGATGTCTTAGTACATTTGCTAAACTTCGCCATGGAGCCAGTGGGTCCACAGGAAGTTTCTTATCATTGTTTCTGTCTATTAACCACGTATGTGTGGATGGAACAAGTAGAGGGAGCAGTGTCCATGGGAAGTTCCTGGTATTTCTAGCCAGTTTCATTGTGAAGCACCAGCCCTCGCGTGGCTGGTCAGGGCCCGCCGGATCGCCGTCTTCACTACAAGAATGTGATACAGATATGGAGCGTATGCTGTAGGACTGACATCCTTTAGAAATAGATTTTTGGATCTGAGGCTGTTATCTCAGTGGTAGAGCACATGCTTAGCATGTGCAAATCCCTGGGTTCAATCCCCAGTACCACTGAGAGAGAGAGACAGACAGACAGACAGACAGAGACTGACTTTGATTTCTTCTTGAGCTATAGTCCTATTTCAGGTCTTCACACTTTGTTACTTAACAGTATGTCTTATTTTCTTTCAGTCTTCACAGAAAAGTACTGTACTGCTAACCATGTGGACAAACTTCCCGGCCCAAGAGACTGGGTACAGATTCTACAGGACCAAATTAAACTGGCTAGAAGAAGGTTAAAACGAGGCTCAGGTATGACTAAGTAATGGAGGGGACTGTGGAAGTGCTTGGCTGAGTTCTGAGCCTGCATAAAGCACGTTGCGTTTCTCCAGGGTGGCTTTTGTCTTTGGAAGGAGAAGCTGGACTCAGTGTGCTCTGCTGGGCTATCTTAAAGTCTTATTCGAGTGAAGTTCGAAACTCACCTTAAGATTTAATAGTAAAATGATATCAGGCCATTTGCTTTGAATAGTATTAGTGAAAAAGATTGGCAATCTCGTTTATGATCCAAAGTGTCTCTTGAAGAAAACTGGGTCTCGTTTGCGATTTGCTTCTGTTTGCTTATTAATCTTGTTTGCTGGGATCCATATGCCTTTATAAAAGTCCTAGTTGCTTAGTTTTAAAAATTAGCAAAAATCATCCTACTGGTAATAATACATCAAGAAGGAAGGAATAGCCGGGCATGGTGGTGCACGCTTGTAATCCCCGCGCCTGGGAAATAGAGACAGGAGGATCACGCAGGTTCGAAGCCAGCCGCACTGGCTTAAGAGACCTTGTTTCCAAATAAAAATAATATAAAAAATAGGTCTGGGAGTGTACCCTGGAGGCAGAAGGGCTTCCAGGAACCCCAGTACCACCAAAAAAAAAAAAGAAAGAAAGAAAGAAAAGAAGGAAGGAATTTTAAGTCGTGTGTGTGTGTGTGTGTGTGTGTGTGTGTGTGTGTGTAAGTGTTTAAAAATCTGGACTTGACTATTTGGAGATTATTTGTCCAGGAACAGTGAACAACAGTTGGATTGTGACTATTTACTTTGGGTCATTTGAAGTCTCAACTTTCCCAAAATAACTCTGAGCCAATTTACCAGTGAGAAATCTTTTGGAGGTCAATTTTTCCTCATCAAACATGGGAGGAAGAGTTATCTCCACGAGGCCACAAATCTCTGTATGTTATTTTTTTAATTCTTTTGAAATTACTACATCTGTTATAGGAAACAGTACTTAAAAATGGAACTGTGATATGATCTAGCAACCCAACTACTAGGTGTATATCCAAAACCAATGAAATTAGTATGTTGACGAAATGCCTGTACTCCTGTATTTATTGGGGCATTTCCCCCAATATCTAAGATACTGATTCAATGTAAGTGTCCACCAGTGATTCGATAGACTTTTAAAAATGCGGTATAAAATGCACAGTGGGATACTACTGAGCCTTAAAAAGTAAGTCCTGTCATTTATATCAACATGGTGGACCTGAGGGTGTTATGCTAAGTAAACCAGGCACAGAAAAACACATACTACATGATCTCAATGTGGAATCTGAAAACTTAGAATTAGTCACGGGGCGACCAGAGTGGTGGTGCACTTGTAATCCCAGTATTTGGGAGGCTGAGACAGAAGAATTGAAGGTTCAAGGCCAGCCTCAGCAACTCAGCCTGTTCTGAGCCCTGTTAAGTCTGAGAACATTTCGAGAGCTCCCTGGTGTTTCTTCCCCTACAGAAGCCCGTGGCACTGCCTGAGTTCCGCCCTCAGGGGCGAGGTTCTTAGGACTCAGAGGACCCTTGTCCCTCCTTTGTGCTGTCCCTGGGTCCCTCTGCCCCGTCGCTGTGAAGTTACACTCTCTTCCCGGTTCCCCTTTACCCCCAGAGGCTCACATCATGGTAGCCTGATTTCACTTCCGGTAGACTGACAGTAAGAGCGTGTTAGCATGGCTCTGATGCCTTCCTACGCTAACACTTTCCTGCTTCTGCCTTAAGTTATTTCACAAAAGCCCCCTTTTATCACTTTACCCCCGCCCCAGGTTTCAGGGTTGGAAATAAAAGAAAAAAACCTTTCATGGCCGAAGGACAGGTGAGGAGGAGCCAGGAGGTTTACCCAGTAAGTCATCTTGGCCGGCAGCCGTGTTCTGCTGACTGCTACATCTTCTCAGTTCTTTGGCCCCCATCAGATTCAGGGATTAGCTGGGCGTGGTGTTGGATTCTGTAATCCTAGCCCTTGAGAGGCTGAGACAAGAGGATCACAGCAGCCTCTGCAACTGGGTGAGGCCCCTTGGCAACTTAGTGAGACCATGTTTCAAAATAAAAATATAAGATAAGGCAAGTGGTATAGCTCAGAGGTGGAATGCCCCTGAAAAAGTAACTTTTTTCAGGTATTACTCCTGAGTGGTGTCCCTACCAGTAAGCGTTAGGTGGGCCTGTGTTGTCTAGATTCATTGTTTGAGCTTGGCTAGTTGAGTCTGTTAGAGCTTCCATTTGCCTCTTGACTTACAGGGGGAACTGTTGATCCCTCAAATACAGAGACTAACTAAATATAATGTTAGACTTTGAGAGAAGTCTAAAATGTGTCATCATGAAGAGATCTAAATTTAGTGTCAGTAGCGCAAAGGAAAGACAAGACGCCAAGCATCCAAGAACCAGCCACCTGTGGTTCTCCCACACCGTGTTCCCAACCTGCCAACTGGAGCTAGCCCCAGCAGCCCGGCAACCCCAGAGCTCCCCGCCTACCACGGCTGGGCGGAGCAGGTGGAAAGCAAGATGCCCTGGAAGCCCCAGGAACGGGAGGGAGGCTGCCCGAGCCTGGACTCCTGAGGTTGCAGGCTGAAGTGCGCAGGGTCCGCTGGACAGGAAGGTGAGGCTTTGTGTCCCAGTCACACTCTCTCGAGGAGGAGAGGTTGACCAGAAGCCCCTAAGACACCTGCAAAGTGTACGTTTAAGAGAAACCTTCGAAGGTAGAAGCCACACAGTATAGGAAGATATTAGGAAAGGCTGTTCTCAGGGACAGAGGAGGCTTGTTGGGCCATGAATGACAGCAAGAAGTCCAGTTTCGGTTTCACTTTTCTGCCGCCTTTGCTACGCTGCAAATGTCTTATTAAACTTACTCAACCTTATACTAACAATTCACATCTCAGCCAGGCGAGATGGCGCATGCCTGCAATCCCAGTCTGAGATGTGGGAGGCTGAGACAGGAGTATCGCAGGTTTAAGACCAGCCTCGTCAATTTAGTGAGAACTTGTTTTAAATTTTTAAAAAAATAATAAAGTAGGGCTGGGGGTGGGGTATAAATCAGATGTAGAATGCCCCTGGGCTCAATCTCTAGTACCAAAATAAATAAAATAATTCCTATCTCATATGCTCACTCCCCCCCCCACACACACACATACACATGTGCCTATTTCTCCAGAAAGGGACCCCACCTAGCCTGATCCCACCTTTCCTTCCTCCTCACTTGGAAGTTCCAGAGATTGTCAGCTCCTGCTCCGTAAGCATCAGAACATTTGACTTAGGACATTTGAACTTTTGACCACCGGGTTTAGAGTTGTGATGTGGTTCCAGGAGGTTCTGTTAAAGGCAGCTGCAAGACAAAAGCATCCCTGAAAGACAGTCAAACCAGACTGAAACCCAAGAGCAGCCAGGTGAGTGCGGTAAGCCTCCTCCTGCAGCACAGGGGGTGGGGGGGGACCTGAGCCTTGAGAGCCAGAGCCATTGGGCTTCCTGTAGCACCCTCAGGTAGGTCAGTGGGGCCGCTGGCTCCCATGCCTTCTGTCTTGATTATTTTCTGTCTAAACGATACCACAAACAATGTCTCATAGATATCCCACAACCTCAACCTTATTTATCATACATGGCTCAATTCCTGGAATTAGGCAGAGTCTGACGGGGTGAGCTAATCAGCTGAGGGCTTAGGGAAGTCGGCACCACCTCAAGAAGAAAGCAGGGCCCCTCATGGCGCCGGGGTCGTTATGCAAATCCAAATAGAAATTCATTTGGGGCTCTCATCACATGTAGTCGTTTTTTTCTATAACTGGAATGATTCTTTTCCTGGTGTGGATTTTTATCATTTTCATTAGATGACTTCCTTCGAGCTGAAATTACAATTTATTATTTGTGTTAGATCCAAGAGTAAAGCTGTCACTGCTATTAAATTTTTATTGGACTTGCTCGATCTTTTCCAAATTTTACAACTTGATTGTCACCAGGGAAGAAAGATTGTGAACTTGTTGTCACAGACAGATGTTATAATTAAATTTAAATAACACAGTGGTGTCCTTCATCCATGACACAGGGCCCCTGTTCATGCAACTAGCATACACTAATTTATATATACAAATTTACATATATTTTTGCAGTATATGTTCTGAACTGACATAAACACATAATTACATTAGGCTGCTCATTAAAAGTAAGGATACCTAAATTACAAAAGGAAGATCAACTTATATCCCAAGTGTGTGTGTGTGTGTGTGTGTGTGTGTGTGTGTGTGTGCGCGCGCGCGTGTGTTACTGGGAATTGAACCCAGGCGCATTCTACCTCCAAGCTACACCCCCAGCCCTATTTTTTATTCTTTATTTTGAAACACTGAGTAGCAAAGGGCCTCACTAAGTAGCTGAGGCGGTCCACAAACCTTGATCCTCCTGTCCCAGTCTCCCAAATGCTGGGATTACATTGTATGCCAATACACCCAGCTTCCAAGTGGTTTTTTAAATAACTAAATGAAAAGCAATTATGCATATAAAGTAGAGAAAGTTACTAATATACAAAATGTAACTAAAACTTGAAGTTTAACAAAATCAGCTCATAAGGATCCATGTGATATGTTTGGCCTCTTAATAACAAAGAGATCAGGACCCCAGAGTTAACCCAGTTCAGATCCTTGGCAGTCATTCCTAGCTGTGTAACCTTGAGTAAGTTTCTTCACCTGTTTCCTGATGTGTGAAGATGGACATCACAGACCACCCTGTGGGAATTCTAGGCGTTAAATGGCACACATATGAGAGCTCAGTAAATGCACTTAACAAATGCGGGTGGCTATCGTTGCCATTTTTTAAATTTTTATTTTCAGCCAGGCGTGGTGGCGCACGCTTGTAATCCCAGCATTCAGGAGGCTGAGACCTGGAGGATCGCGGTTCGCGGACAGCCTCAGCTACTTAGTGAGGCCCTCTGCAACTCAGTGAGACCCGGTTTCAAAATAAAGAATAAAAAATAGGGCAGGGGGTGTAGCTCAGAGGTCAAATGCCCCTGTGTTCCATCCCCAGACCTGCAAAAAAAAAAAAATTATTTTGTGTGATTGGTACTGGAGATTGAATACAGGGGCATTCTATCTCTAAGCTACACCCCCCAGCCCTATTTTATTTTTTATTTTGAAACAAAGTCTCAGTAAGTACCTGAGGACTTTGTTAAGTTGCTGAAGCTGACTTGGAACCTGAAACTTTCCTGTCTCAGCCTCCTAAGTACTGGGACTGCAGGCATCGTGCTCGGTTTCATCATCATCATCATTAGTTAGAGAATTTTAAATTCAGAGCAATGAAAAAGGTATGTAGATCATCTACCTATTCAAGTTCACACAAATCAATTAGAAGAAGATGATGTCTTTTTCGTGTGTAGGGGAGGTGCTGGGGATTGAGCCAGGGGTGGTCTACCTCCAAGCTACACCTTCAGCCCTATTTTAGTTTTATTTTGAAACAGTCTCACTAGGTTGATGAGAGCCTCACTACTTGCCGAGGCTTTCCTTGAACCTATGATCTTCCTGTCTCAGTCTCTCAAGTACTGAGATTATAAGTGTGTTCCCATACCTGGCTAAAAATTGTGTCTTTTAAATATAAAAATGAGCCGGGTGCATACTTGTAATCCAAGCACTTGGGAGACTGAGACAGGAGGCTTGCAGGTTCAAGGCCAGTCTCAGCAATTTAAGGAGGCCGGCTGCAACTTAGTGAGACCTGGTTTCAAACTAAAAAATAAAATAGGGCTGAAGGTGTAGCTCAGAGGTAGAATGTTCCTGGGTTCAATTCCCGATACCACACATACAAAACAAATAAATATAAAAATGGCACGTTTATTGCTTTTAATGTATAAAATAATAAAACCCCAAAGAACCAAACTTAGAATACCTAAAAGCTTTTGTCCAGAATTTCAGAATGACTTATTTTTTTCTATAAGCCTGTTTGCAAAATCTAATTGTGCAATTCATCCTCTTATATGATTTGCGTACTTTTGTTATTAAATATGCATCTACAACATCATCTTAATGGTTTCTACTCTAATTCCAACTAACTCTCTTCTTCCCTCCTCCTCCTTTTCTTGGTGTTTTCTTTTGTTGGGAAACTAGCAGGCCCACAGACAGTGGTTCTTTTTCTAATGTTAGAGGTACCCAGCTGAGGAGATGTGAGAGAATGGGCTAGAGGAAGAAATCAGGGAATCTTTCTATCTGTATCTAAACCCTAAGTGTGTTTCAGTGAACAGCATTAAAAAATGGGAGGGTGGTATTCATTTAGCTCCCACCAGCGCAGCATTACAATGTGATGCTCATGGCAGCCCTCATGTGACTGGCCAACGGGGACCATCAGTCCTGGGAGGCAGCGGGTACCACCAAGATTATCCCAGCGGCCCCAAGGAAGTGTCAGCGGAGACGTACACACCGTTCAGTTACTGAGGCACTTGTGAGCCCCCTTCTCTCTGCTTTTAGTCAAAGGTTTTTTGTGACTGATGGATCTACCTTCACATCAGAATATATAATATATTTTATATATCAGAAGCTATGCATGGTGGCACATGTTTGTAATCCCAGTACTTGGGAGGCTAAGACAGAAGGATCACAGGTTCAAGACCAACATCAGCAACTTAGCCAGACTATGTTTCAAAATAAAATTGGGCTGGGGTATAGTTCAGAAGTAGAATGTCCCGGTTCCGTCCCGGTACTACATACACACACAATATATATATACACACACACACACACACACACACACACACACACACATATATATACACACATATATACACATATATACACATATACACACACACATATACATACACACATATATACACATATATACACATATATACACATATATACACATATATACACACACACATATATATATATATATATATATATATATATATATATATATATATATCAGAGATGAGCAAAGTTTACATTTTGGTTTTTTGGTTTTGAAGTACTGGGGATAGAACCCAGGAACATTATACCTCCAAGCTATACCTCCAGGCCTATTTTATTTTTTATTTCAAAACAAGGTCTCACTAAGTTGCAGAGGGCCTCAGTAAGCAGCCGAAGCTGGCCGCAAACCCGCAACCCTCCTGTCTCAGCTCCCAAGTACTGGGATTACAAACGTGGACCCATGCCCAGCTAGGGTTTACATTTAAAATCAGAAAGGATAAGAATGTTTGGGAAAAATATGTATTTCCCCATGTTTTTCTTCATGAATGAATGGTTACCAGAGTCAGGCTGGCAGCCCCCGATCTGAATTTGCAAGCATCTCCAAAGAAAGTTTCATTCTCAGAATTTCCTAGTCTGCCCACCAGTGGCTCTGGGGAGGACAAGTAGAGGAGTCCGGTGACCCAGATGCCTTCTGTGGCATGTTTAAGCATCCACCCCAGTGCTGGTTGGATGCTGAAGACATGTAAGTAGGTAGGAGTGGGCAGTCATGGTGGCACGTGCTTATAATTCCAGTACTTGGAAGGTTGAGACAGGAGGATCACAGGTTCAAGACCAGTCTTGTCAATTTTGTGAGACTCTTAGCAACCTAGTGAGGACCCTGTTTCTCAAAAGTAAAAAAATAAAAAGAACTAAGGGTGTAGCTGGGAAATAGAATGCTTCTGGTTTAATCCCCAGTACTACAAAAAAGTAAAAGTGTACCGAAATCACCAGTGATTAATAGAAGACAGTTCATATGATTTTTTAAATTTTAATACATGAAAGTTGATTTTATGTCATGCTCATCAAAAGATTTTTATTTCAATAATGCCGCTTGCCTCTGTAATGTGCACCAGCTGAAGCTGAAAAGGGAAAGGAAGGGGAAAGTCATTATGCATACTGGAGTTACTTTAATTGTGTTACAGTATTCAGTAAAACGAATGTGCTCCAGGAAACTAATGAGATTTGTGTTTTATGTTTGTAACCAGCAGAGGTAGCTGACGGTGATGAAGGACTGGACAGCATTTCTCTACCACCAGCAGGTAAAACACATTTCCATTTCCATCACCGCTGGAAAATACAGCACCAGAAAATATTTGCATGGAAAATGCGTTTCACGTTAGAGACGCACATGCTTGAGCAAGCTGCTCCTCTAGCAGGCCTAGTCCCCAGCATCCGGCTCCTCAAGGCCCTGGGATCGGATATATTTTTCATATCAAATATAAAAAAGCATGAAAAACTACATTTTTTACACTGTTGCACATTCAAAACTCAAAAATGCAAACCCTAAGAATATAGTATCACAACATTTTGCCTCTCCAATCTTTTGGACATTGCAAAATATTTTAACATGAAATAAGATTTCACTTTCGGATAGGAATCACTGATTTTGTAGGACCGAGTTTCTATCTATTCTGTCTTCTCCCATCTCCTCCCATAAAGCCTCAGAGAGATAATCATTGTTCTTCATATAAGGGGCACCTATGACTAGTGGGTTTTAACTGCGTGATTGGATAAGCCAGTCTACCCAGCACATCCTAGGCTCATCAGCCCACCAAACATCAGGCTGTAGCATCCGTTGCACACAGTCGTGCTGAGCCCCGTGCACGAGCCTGGCTCGGCACCGTAAACCTCTGACCCTGGCCTCCGGCCTGTGTTCAGACCTCGGTTCATCCCTGACAACAGGTGGGACAGGTGTCTGGCCCGTGATCATGTGCCAAACAGTTGTCTTGCTCACTCCGTCTCAGCACTGTTCATTGAATGTCCTCAAGAGACTACCCAAAGTTTCTGTCTACATAATCCAGATACCCCCAGAAGACCTCTAACCGAAAAGACACAACTCAGTGGTTTTTTACCTCTAGATTTGGGGTGTTCATATGTCAATTAATTCAGCAAATATCAATGGAGTGTCCATGCTGTGTGGAATTCAAGAGCGTTCCTAGTGGTCCTGGTTCAGTGGTAGCTCATATCCCAAGAGCCCCGAAGCAGAGCCCACGGGTACAGGTTGGGCGCGTGTTGGCTTCAGAACAGCAAGAAAGCCCGCCGTGTAAGTGACGCGTTGCTCGCTTTCTCTGCATTGAGTAGCTAAGCAACAGAACGATGGACAAATCCATGAAACGAGCGGCACAGCACAAAGACGAGCTGCACTCACAAGTGAAGTGCTCTCCATGTGTAGTCGCTATAGAGAAGGGATTTCTCTTCTCATTTGGCTGTGTTTCCACATTTGTGAATTAAGAGAATTGAAATACGTGATCTCGGTTGTTCCTTCCCGATCTGTCATTCTCTGACTAGCAGGACAACTCATAGCTGGCCCAATCCTATCATCCATGTCCCGTAGATGCAGGAAATACTAACCATAATCATGAAAGTGTGCACTTCAGGAGGCCCTGGGGAGGAATACCTCTCCCACCCCCAGTTACCTCCAGGGCCCTTGGGCCCTCCGTCTCTGTCACATGGCACAGTGAGCTTTTGTTTTAATAGTTGAAGACCACGCCGCTTGAAATCGTACCCTTGAGCTGTGCATGGCGATGCACGCCTGCAATCCCAGTACTTGGAGGCTGAGACAGGAAGATCACGGCTTGAAGCTAGCCTCAGCCACACAATGAGACACTATTTTGAAACTTAAAAAAAAATAAAATGGGTCTGAAGATGTAGCTCAGAGGTAGAAGTATCCCTGGGTTCAGTCCCCAGTAGCAAAGAGCAAACAAACAAAAACCAAAGAATACCTTTGCATCTAACTGTCTGAAGATAAAGGCAGATGTTTCCCACAAGAAAACTGAGCAAAGAGGACGCTGAAACAGCCTCGTGGAACTAAGAACTTCCACAGAATCTGAGAATGAGAAGGAACTTGAGATCGTCTGGTCCCGTCCCTTCTTTTTATCCAGTCTTTTTATTTTACAGGGAAAAAAGCCTGAGGCCCAGAAACATTAAATGACTTTCCCAAGGTATTAACAGTTGGTTGGTAGCCTGGCTGGAACCCAGGCCCCCGGATCCCAGCCGTTACGCCGCAGTGCTTTCTTATACTTAATCCAAGCCAGCTTGTGTCTGCATGTTTCTTAAAGATCCTAAGAGATGATGGATGTACTAATCCCTTTAGGATGGCATTTCAGTGTCTCGCAATCTTCAGTTAGGATGTCCGTGGCCAGTCTACCTGAAGTTCTCTGCAGTCAGCTCATTTATTCAAGTCCTCACTCCAGTGTTGCCCAACGTTGTGAAGTTCTAGTAAAGATGCCATAGAACACGCCCCCAGGCGTTTCCACGGGTAGATACTTGATACAAATCCTGAACAGGAGCTGAGTGTGGTGGCGCAAGTCTAGAATCCCAGCACCTGGGGGCTCACAGATGCAAGGACAGCATCAGTAACTTCGTGGGACCCCGTTTCAAAACAAAAACTAAAAAGGGCTCTGGGGGCTTAGCTCGAAGGTACTATGTCCCTGGGTTGGGTCCCCAGTATGCCCCTCAAGAAAAGTACTAAACATATGTCATTTTAGAAAAAGAGAAAAGAAGCCACAGATTGGTGCTCAGAGTTTGCAGTAATAGCATTAAATACTCTTGATAGTTCAGCAGGCCCCTCAGTTGCCCCTCTCTAGTAAAACCCCATGTTGGTGGGCTTCTGAGAATGCAGTGCAACTGCTAACACCCCTCCTTCCTTGTGCACTAAGGGCACCTTCAGCGCTGTGAAGCCTGTCCTTGAACTTGAGGCCCACTGTTCTGCACCCTGGGGCGGCCAAGGTCTCCGGTACAGCCTTTTCAGTATCTCACTAATGTGCCCTGGAAGCCTCAGGTCCCTTGAAAGATTCAACAATGCCTTTATCAATTTTTCAAGATTTTTTAAAAATTGTTTCATTGGTGCATTGTAGTCGTACATCTTAGTGGAGTACAAGATGGTGGAGGCATACACGCACACACCACCCAGTTAGCCCTCCCCCAGTTCCCACCCCCTCCCCCTCCTATTTGGCTTAGTGATTGACTGATACATCTGTTATTGTTTTCTCCTTCAAATTCTGTGTGTATCTGGGAGAGGTAAAAATCCTTTTAGTATTGCTAGGAATAGGAAGTGACCAGGACAGGGTTACAGTCAGACACCCAGAGAGTGTTTGTTTCCACTTACCTACAGCTAAGCAACCTTCCGCTTGTTTCGTTTTAACAAAAGTGGATATAGATTCTACAGTGGATAAAAAAAAGTTTTTTTTGTACTAAAGGTTGAATCCAGAGACATTATACCTCGAAGCACATCCCCAGCCCTATTTTACTTTTTATTTTGAAACAGTGTCTCACTAACTTGCTGAGGATGGTTTCCAACCTGTGATCCTCCTGTCTCAGCCTCCCAAGTACTGGGATTACAGGCGTGCACCACCACACCCAGCTGTGTTTTCTTTTTATTTTTTTTTTCCTTTTTTTCTTCTTCTTGCGGGTCTGGGGATGAAACCCAGAGGCATTTGACCTCCAAGCTACACCCCCTTGCCCAATTTTTTTTTTCTTAATTTTGAAACAGGGTCTCACTGAATTGTGAAGGACCTCACTAAGTAGTTGAGGCTGTCTGCGAACCGTGATCCTCCGGTCTCAGCCTCCCAAATGCTGGGATTTTCTTTCTCTCTTCACCCTATTCCAGGAGCCCTTTGAGCAGCTCCCAGGAACCAGCACAGTCGTGGGGCCTGGGACCCAAATGCCTGTTCCTGGGCTCCTGTGAGAAACAGAAGCAGTCACTTAAATGCAGCAGCCAGATGTAGAAAGAGTGGGCCAAGGAAGAAAAGGCTCCAGGCCTGGCCATTTAAAAAGAGTATAAAGTAAAATCAAAACAGCACTTTCTAAAATTTAAAAATGGAGCTTTTTGTGTGTGTGTGTGGTACTGGGATTCCTGGAAACCCTTCTACCTCTAGGCTATACTCCCAGACCTATTTTATATTTTTATTTGGAAATAGGGTCTCCTAAGCCAGCATGGCTGGCTTCGAACCTGCGCGATCCTCCTGTCTCTGCCTCCCATTACAAGCATGCACCACCACACCCAGCAAAAAATGGAGCTTTTAGTACGAAATATGGTTGTGTTCATCAGGGCTTAACAATTTGCATCACACATTGGCATTATTTTACATATTTTTCTTTGAAAGTGCAAGGAAATGCCGGGCATGGTGGTGCACGCTTGTAATCCCAGCATTTGGGAGGCTGATACTAGAGGATGGCCATTCATGGACAGCCTCAACTACTCAGTGAGGCCCTCTGCAACTTAGTGAGACCCTGTTTCAAAATAAAGAATAGAAAATAGGGAAGGGGGTGTAGCTTGGAGGTCAAATGCCCCTGGGTTCCATCCCCAGACCTGCCAAAAAAAAAAAAAAAAAAATGCAAGGAAGAAAATTGAAGTTTAAATTACTGGGCATCCCCCCACATTTTTCTCAAGATTTTGTACTGGAAATTAGACCCAAGGGTATTCCACCCCCGAGCTACTCCCCCAGCCCTACTGTAGTTTTTGTTTTGAAACAGGGTCTTGCTCGGTTTTTCAGGCTGTCCTTGAACCCGCCTTCCTCCTGTCTCTGCCTCCCAAATATTAAGATTACAGGCCTGTGCCACCAAGCCTGGCTGATTTTGTTTATTTCTAAAATTGAGATCAAAAACATAAAATCTTTGTTTCCTAAGTTTTGGGGTTTCACTGGAAGCATTTTGCCATTATGTTACAAATGTTTTTACACATTATCACAGGCAAGTTATATTTCACTTAGGCCATTTCTATCACCGGACAATATATGAGCATACTCTAATGATAATACAGATTCACAGGCTTTTCTATAAAATATTCCCAGCAGAGAATTCAAATTACTAAAATTACTCATTTAGCACAATTTTCAAAGCCGTGGCTAAGAACTTAGCACCTTTACAATGTAGACACCTCCAAGGATAGTCCCTGCTTTTGCCCAGCACCTGGCTCTGGCCCGTGACGTACACCTCTCCCTAGGAGCGGCCGCCCCTTCATTGTCTTGTCTCTGTTGTAGGTCACATTTATGACACCAAGAGAGAAAACACCGAGGACCCAGAACCCGGTTTTCTTGCCTAGACGTTCACGGTAGCGACCTCGGCCATTAGCAGACGTAGCTCTTCCGCGTGGGTTCCCGGGAGATCCGCGTAGCAGTTCAGGTTCCTGCAGAGTGCGAGTGCGCCGTGGACTCTTCCTGTCACGCTTGAACACTGTCATATGCTTTCTTTGTGACGGAGCCTCCAATTTGATGTAAGGTTGTTTGATCTGTTGCCCTTCACCTGGTCGGTTTCTAGTCCTTCTGAGAAGCTGCTCTCTCCTCCTGCTTGTATCCATTCATAACCTCCGTGTGAACATACAGACTTGCCAAGCGTATTCATTTTCATGTGAATGGCTTAGCTGCAACGTAAAGGAAAATGGCTCTTTCCAGAAGTGGGGGAGAGCTTGTGAAGGCTGAAGTTAACTAAACCTTCTTCAGCCTAGTTGTTGGGGAGACAGGATAGCTCTGACACGGTAGGTGGAGTTGTTTATGTCATCAGTGTCCCCCCAAAATAACCAGGGGCAATCAAATACGTGCAAGTGATCAATGAATTCTTAGGGGAGAAAACCCTTTCTCATTAGTTGAGTCAACGCAGAGATGAAAAAATTAATTCAAAAGTGAAAAACTCGAAGCCACCAGTTACCTGCTTGGTCCCTAACGACAGGTGGTCCAACCGAGTGGTCCAGGGCTGGGACACAGCGACCAGACACAAGTGCACTTGCTGATGTGCTGTAGGTCATGTGACTTCTGGTACACGTGCCATCCACTCTACATACAACCAACATAAGAAAATGTGGATTCTTGAGGCAATATCTTGCCATGTGATTGTTTTACAGAAATATTTACCTCCATATTTCTTTCTTTAATAAAAAAAAAGTGAACTAAAACTAGCACTTATTTAGAAGCATTGTATTTATACCTCATTTATTGTATAAAATAAATTGCCTTGAATTTTTGGCATCTGACCTGAAGGCCAGGAGTTGGCATGAAAGAAATTTGGCTACAGATCCTAAATAAATAATAAATAAATCCCACCAACCCCAGGGTTGGAAACCGACAGTTGTATCCCTTTCCCTAGCACGCGTTTCACAATAACAGTTGCTCTGGCAGGTCACTCAGTCCCACCCTCTGCTCTGCAGGTGAAACAGGAGCAGAGTCAGTGGTTGCTCCGGGCCAGGTCACCCTTGAATGGCTGCTGAGCAGGGAACCCGGATCTCCTAACTACCTGTCCAAGGGGCTTGTTTACTGCACTGAAAAGCTAGCCCTAGGGACAGGAGAAGCCAGAATTCCTCCAGGGGAAGCCAGAATTCCACTAGGACCTACTGAAGATGGCATATCACCTCCCTGTAATGAGACCCAAAAAATTAGTTTTAGGTGTGGCTTGAGGAATCAGTCTGCTAGAGAGTTCCACCCCATGTATCTGTGTCATTTACTTTTCTTCTTTTCAAAGCTACATTGAACTTAATGAGGCCCTCTGCAACTCAGTGAGACCCGGTTTCAAAATAAAGAATAAAAAATAGGGCAGGGGGTGTAGCTTGGAGGTCAAATACCCCTGGGTTCCATCCCCAGACCCGCAAAAAAAAAAAAAAAAAAAAAAAGCTACACGGAAGCTTCTCAGAGAAATTATTTCCATCTTACCTCTTAGCCTTTCCTAACTCCTGCCAGCAAAGTAACCCCTTTCCTGAAACCAGATCCTTTGTTCAATCACCTGGTCTGATGAACGACTGTATACCAGCCAAGGCTTTGGGTTTTTTCTGCAGCAAATGCTTAAAAACTTGTCTTCTGCCTCTCAGAATGGAAATATTCCTCAAGGGAATAGAAAGGATTAATTCGTAACCTTTCACTCTATCAAATGATGACGAATATGTGTCCAGTGAAGCTGGAAATATTTACTTGTAACCGCGGGTCTGTCCGCTCTGCACCATGGACCTTCAGAGCTACTTCCTTCCAAGGCTGGGCAGCAGCTTGGGGTTTGCAGTGCTCGTGGAAGGGGGAGTCAACGCACAGATTTGTGCAGTGGATTCACAGATCGGAAATACGTGTCAAAACTGCAACCGTAAAATCATATTTTGTAAATTAAAATTGTATTTGTGTTAATTTACTGTGACTACTGTTCAGACTCGGTTCAGAAATCCTTTTTATAGGCTTTCTTAGCAAAAACAAAACTCCATATCAATGGATAATGTCTCAATCTTCTGTATATATGTTTTATTAATATGTAAATACTTAGATTTTTAAAAATTACTATGTTCTTTTAAAAAATAATTCAATGCAAGGCTAGTTGTCAAAATGGTGTATAACTGTGTTGTGATATCAACTCCCAAGATGCTCTTTATGTCTGTTCTGGAAAAATACAATAAATTTCTTTAATTGAACGTGTATGTCTTGCCTGCGTGCCAATCTCCCTGTGTTTATGAAGTCAGTGCTATTCATTAATTAGAAGTTACTCATTAATATTATAGCGATCTTCCATAGAAGTTATACCTCGTCGTGAAATTAATTTTTAAAAATAAACTCAACTGCTACTGGAATCAGTTTCAAACGCTGCCATCGTCGGTTCAGTTTGGCAGTCTGATCAATGGCTACAGCCAGTTCCACAGAAACTCTTGGGCATTAAGTACTGAGGTGCTTGAAGCCTAATTTTAAATGAATTAGGTAGCTTTATAATCTTCACTTAAAAGGTTAAGCCCTGCTTCTATGGAAACAACACAGCAGAAGGACCGATCAGTCTTCCCGGATGTAAAGTAGGCGCTACAGTATAATCGCACGCCTCTCCTCCCTGGACCTACTGGCTTCCTCCCCAGGGCTCAGGCCCCTCCTCTGAGCATGCAACTCCCCCAAGCCGGATCTGGCTCCCTTGGGGCTTAAGCCCAGGGTCAGTTTTCTGGGGCCCTCTTGGAGGGTCCTGAGCTGGTTAGCGGTGAGGAGCAGTGGGCACTGGCTGCTGGGGAAAGCCAGGAGACAGCAAGACAGATTGCTTGCAAGAGGAAAAAGAGAGTGGGAGGCACCAAGAGCGTGCGCGTGAATGTCACTGTCAACATGATTTACATTATGATGTGAGGCTGTAATGCACCAACAGAAGCACACACAGAAAAGAAGATCTAAAGCCCAGCCCACCTGAGGCTTCATGCTCTGAAGCTGCGAACCAGCCGCATGCCTTCCGGCTTTGCGGGCTCCTTGTGACCACGAAGTTGCTCATAAGGGCCTACATCATGTTTATGGCCAGAGGCGCCTGGCCTGCCCTTGCTCCCATATTGCTGGTGAGGATGGCACCTTACAGGTATCTTGGCAAAAGGGCCCTGGTGGCCTTTTTAATCCAGCGCAGGCAGCCCCTGTTCTTCCACCAGAGGCTCTGCTGGAAGGGGACGCTCAACTCCTGCCTCAGTTGTCTTCCTCCTACAGCCCTGGCCTCATCGAGTGACGGCGGAGGCTGTAGCTCATTTCCCAGCTGCACCTGAGTTCAGCTTCACCGTCTCCCGACACCAACTGGCTCAGACCCCTCTGGTGGTGTAAGATGACCTGGTCGGGATGCCAGGGAAAGAGGCCAGAGCCAAGGCCGGGGAGGCACCGCCACCCAACTGTACCAGGCCTTGTCCCATCCCAAGAGGCTAGGACAGTGTGGGCAGCCATTGTTTTAAGCAAGTGTTCTTTCCGATTCATACCGTAGATCAGTTTGCCTGAAGTATGAGACACTCTGCTATTGGGGTAGCTGAGGATAAAGAGAGCCCAAGAGGACAAAACCCTTCATGCCCAAGCACAAGGAGAGAATCAGCAAGACTGACTAGCTTGGGCTGGAGGGTCCAAGATGCCACCAGGTTTCTGGTTGGGAGCCAGGGGCGTCGGCTGCGCTCACTGGAGTAACGCAGGGGAGGAGCACGTGGAGGATGAGGAGGGAGCTCCTGTTCATTCCTTCCAGCATGCCGGGTGCTCTGTGAGGGGCTGGGAGCTCAGCAGTAAGCAAAAACTTCACTGCTCTTTTGCAACTCAAACGGGTGACAAGGAACAGATGGCAGAACCCTAGGAAACACCCTACACAAGGTCTGTTTGCTCCTGAACAACTGAGGAGGGAGATTGAACTTGGGAGCTTTGTCCCAGGCTAGAGGCAATCAGGGTTCAAGCACTGTCTGTTCCTTAACTCGGCTCTCTACTCCTCAGCAGCAAAGAGATGGGGACTGTCCACTCACAAGTACCCACCAGCCTCCATCATTCACAGGGCTGTCTAGCTTCCTTCAGGAGTTACTTTGCTTATTTGTGTGCCTGGTTAGTCTCCACTTTCCATAGGAATCTAAGCTTCACGATGTCAGAAATCTTACGTAGGCCATTAAGATTTCAGGCCATCAGAAGGCAGGCGCACCAGCACCACACACCTCCTGAGTCATCACAGCAACTCAGGAGGCTGAGGCAGGAGAGTCACAACTTCAAGGCTCGATCTTGGTAACTTACCTTAGTCTGGGTTAACCAAGATCCTGTCTCGAAATAAAAAAATAAAACAGGCTGGGGTATAGCTTAGTGGCAGAGCAACCCTGAGGACAATCCCTAGGACCACAAAATAACAAGAGTAATAATCATCATCATCATCACCATCATCATCATCATCACCACCATCATCACCATCATCACCACCACCATCATCATCACCACCATCATCACCATCATCATCATCACCATCATCACCATCATCACCACCACCACCATCATCATCACCATCATCATCATCACCATCATCATCATCATCATTCAGGCACTGATGAAAACATTTCAAGACACTCTCCCAGCAAAAGTAGACTGGCTAAAAATTCTACAAGCATTGTAGAATTAATATACAACCTAGTTCTCCTGATGCAGCATATCATGGTCTACCTGCGGGTTACAGAGGTAACTCACCTTCCCTTGTTGACCCAGGGGACGAGCCTTTATCAGAGAATCTAGAAGAGCCAACCCAGGGGTAGCGTTAGACCAGAAGAACGGCAGTCAGGACTCTAATGCAGCCCTTTCCCTCCTCCCAGATCTTATAGTTTAACTCACAGGGACTTCCAGTTTCCCTCTGTCACCTGTCCACTGCTTTTATAAGTAGTGAGAGAAGCCAGGTGTGGTGGCACACACCTGTAATCCCTGTTGTAAGGAGGCTGAGACAGGAGGATCGTAAGTTTGAGGTCAGCTTCAGCAAGTAGTGAGACTCTCATCAACCTAATGAAATTCTGTTTCAAAATAAAATAGGGAAGCTAGGCGTGGTGGCACAGGCTTGTAATCCCAGCATTTGGGAGGCTGAGACCGGAGGATCGTGGTTCGCGGCCAGCCTCAGCTACTTAGTGAGGCCCTCCGCAACTTAGTGAGACCCTGTTTCAAAATAAAAAATTTTAAAAAATAAACAGGGGGTGTAGCTCGGAGGTCAAATGCCCCTGGGTTCCATCACCAGACCTGCAAAAATAATTTAATTAATTAATTAAATAATTAAATTAAATAATTAAATTAATTAAATAACTAACCTGCAAAAATAATTTAATTAATTAATTAAAGAGACAACTGCCTTGTTTTCTCTGACCATTTAAAATGAGGATTTTTTTTCTTTTCTCTTAATAAAACTTTTCTTCTCACTTTTTGCAAGTGCAAACCATTGAAAAAATTTGCAGCCTCCTCCATTTCTTGGTAGGAGAGATGTTCTGTTTCTGTAGGACATTTTCTGATTTGGGTGGGACTTGCCTTTTCTCCTTTGCTTATACGCATGTCTTAAGTTATACTGCAACGATGTCAAATTACTGATAACAAGTACATTTTGTAGGGGAAGATGACTTTCAAAACTAGCCGATTTACACGTGGAAAGAAGAATTTTAAAACCTTTGTCATTCGGCATTTGTATTTTCTCAGTCCCCATAATGGTTAAAAAGGAGGGAGGAGTCTCTCTACCATCATTTGATTTTCTAAAAGAAGTGCCATTTATTTATTATTTCACTTTAAAGACAAACTGCAAACCAAAGTGGCTCTGAGGTAAGTCAGATGTGGTTCTAATTTGTTTTATTATTATTATTATTATTATTATTATTATTATTATTATTTATTACTACTACTACTACTATTACTATTACTATTACTATTATTATTAGAAAACCTGTAAGAGGAAAGTGACCCTGTTACAACACTTCTAAATACTGTCGTAATTGCCAGGCGTGGTGGCGCACGCTTGTAATCCCTGCACTTGGGAGGCTGAGACAGGAGGATCACACAGGTTCGAAGCCAGCCTCAGCTACTTAGTGAGGCTCTCGGCAACTTAGTGAGACCCTGTTTCCAAATAAAGTATAAAATAGGTCTGGGAGTGTAACCTGGATGTAGAAAAGCCCCTGGGTTCCACCCCCAGCACCACACACAAAAAAGCATGATATTGATCATCCCCCCTGAATAATACATACACATATATTATATACATATGTGTGTTATAGATATATTAATTGTTAATTTCTATCTTATTATTAGTTAAAAAACAAAGAAAGATCTAGAAATGGAGCTCAGGTGGGATAATACCCAATATGTTTCAAATATATAGACCCAAATAAAGTTTGCACTTAAAAGCTTTTTATTGTGCCGGGCGTGGTGGCGCACGCTTGTAATCCCCGCGCTTGGGAGGCAGAGACAGGAGGATCGCGTAGGTTTGAAAACAGCCTCACTGGCTTAAGAGACCCTGTTTCCAAATAAAAATATTAAAATGGGTTTGGGAGTGTAGCCCTCAGGTAGAAGGGTTTCCAGGAACCCAGTACCACCACCACCAAAAAAAAAAAAAAAAAGCCTTTTATCTTAGTAGTGGGGTTGGGCCCAGGGCATCCTACCTCTCAGCTCTACCCCTAGCCATCTTTTTTTCCATTTTGTTTTGAAACAGTCTCACTAGGTTCTTAAGAGTCTCCCCGCATTGCTGAGGCTGGTCTCAAACCTGCAATCCTTCGGTCAGCCTCCCAACTCCTGAGATTACATCTATGTGCCATCATGCCTGGCTTAAAGGCCTTTTAAATTGTTCCTTTATTTTTTTTCCTTCGGTACTCGGGATGGAACCCAGGGGCATTCAACCTCCGAGCCTCACTCCCAGCCCTATGTTTTAATCTTTATTTTGAAACAGAGTCTCTCTGAGTCGCAGAGGGCCTCACTAGGTTGCTGAGGCTGGCCGTGAACCCGGATCTTCCTACCTCAGCCTCCCAAATGCTGGGATTACAAGCGTGTGCCACAATGCCCAGCCCTTTTTCTTTTTTCTTTCTTTTCTTTTCTTTTCTTTTTTTGCCATTTTGATCTGTTGACTGAAAACTGGAGGGACGTTTAAACCTACCTAAACTTTGAAGCGAATCGACTTTATTTTTTTTTATATTTATTTTTTTTTTCATATTTATTTTTAATTGGTGCACTGTATTCATACATCATAGTGGGATACATACTTTTGTAGACATACATGCACACATTGCCCAGTCAGCCCCCACCCGATCCCCACCCCATTCTCTCCCCATCCCCCCCTCCTATGCTTGGCTTAGTAGTTGACATCTAGTATTATAGCAATTTATCCAAAATTAAAAATGATAATCTCTCATAACAGTTTCATTTGTCTGATACCAAGCTTTTGATGACTTAAAGATAACATTTCAATATTTCTTTTTGCTTTCTTTCTTACCAGAGAATCTATTTTTTTCTATTTTTTAGGTGAAACTATCATATATTTATATATTTTTTTTTCAGAAAAAAAAAATCTATCCTAATATGGAATATGGACTCTAGGTACCCACATCGATCTTGAAAAAGAACAAAGCTAGAAGATATATATTTTCTGATTTCAAACCATATAAAGCTACAATAATTGAAACAGTGTAGTACTATTCTAAAGGCAGATATATAAACCATTGGAGTTAAATAAAAGCCTAGAGCTAAATTCTTCCCTATATTGTCAAGTTATTTTTGACAAGGTTTCCACGAACATTTGGTGGTAGAAATAATAATCTTTTAACTAAATATTGTTGAAACATTATAATTACATGGAAAAGAATAAAATTGGACCCTTACCTAATCCCATATACAAATATTAACTCAAAATAGATAAAAGACCTAAATATAAATCTTAAGACTATAAACTTTTAGGAGAAAATCTGGGTCATAAAACCTCACAACATTGAAATTGGCAGTGATTTCTTGGTTATGATTTCAATGGCACAGGCAACAGAAGAGTATACAAACTCCCTAAAAAATAAAAAACATATTGTATATCCAAAGACAATGTAAACAGAGTTAACAGTTACTAATAGAATGGGATAAAATATTTCCAAATGCTATATCTGAAGGTATATTAATATTCCAACTAGAAATCCTAAAAATTAACAACAATAAAGGCAAACAATACCCTTTAGAGATAGGTAACAGAATAACATAAATAATGAATCTCCACAGATAACCAATCTTAGTTGTCTGTTGGATGGAAAATCTTGTTTCTCTAGTTCTGATGTGTGTTACCTATTTCTTCTTTGTAGTTAATCTCTTTGAGTATTTTCTCTAGTGCTGGTTTTGAAGACATAAATTCCTTCAGTTTCTGTTTGTCATGGAAGCTTCTTATTTCTCCATCTAATTTGATAGAAAGTTTTGCTGGGTAGGAAATTTTTGGCTGGAAGTTGTTTTCTTTCAAAATTGGGAATATGTTACTCCAAGCCCTTCTGGCTCTCATAACTTGGTTTGGGAAGTCTGGAGTGATTCTAATTGGTTTGCCTCTGAATGTCACTTGGCCCTTTGCTTTTGTTGCCTTTAAGATTCTCTGCTTGGCTTCCACATTGGTCATTTTGACAATTATGTGGCGTGGGGATCCTCTTCTCTGATCCTGTCTAAAGGGAGTTCTATAAGTTTCCTGGACCTGCGTATCGACCTCTTGCTCTATGTCTGGAAAATTTTCTGCTATTACTTCCTTGAAGAGATTGTTGATCCCTTTAGTTTCACTTTCTTTTCCCTCCTCTATTCCAATTATTCTTAGGTTAGCTCTCTTAAAATGGGCCCATATTTCTTCAATATCAGATTCCTGCTGTCGGATATTTTTTCCTAGATTAGAAACTATGCGTTCATTTTTGGAATGATCATCTTCTAAGAGCGAGATTCTGTTCTCCATGTGGTCTAATCGGTTGTTTGTGCTTTGAATTGAGGCCTTTACTTCATTAATTGCATCCTTTATCTCTTTTTGGCTCTCTCTGAGTTCTTTTCGAAGCACCTCTATTATTTCTACAGTTATTTTCCTGATTTGATCTTCTAGAAATCTCTGATTTTCTGTTTTATCGGGTTCTGATGTTGTGGGGTTGTGAGCATTCATTGCTCCAGTATTATTCCTCTTTCTCATGATTTTGGAAGTTTGTGCCTTCTCTGGGTTCTTCCCTTGGGACGCTGCAGGGATTCAGAGTGGAAATCAAAACCAAGAAAAAAAAAAAAAAACGCCAGCCCAACAGCCGAGGGCGTAGCAGCGGCGCCATATTGCCACCAGCGGCAGCAGCACGGAACTCACTACAGCTACATCTGCGTACTCAAGAACAGTGAGTCAAATTGCGGGCCACAGCGGAGAAATCCCAGTACTGTACTCACTGGGACTTGACCCAGTGGGAGAGGGGCGGTGGCAGTGATATCACACCATAGGAGAACGTGCAACCTGGCACCCCCACGGTCTAAAGCAGCCTCTATCGACTCCCTGGGTCGGAGACTCTGTGATAAAACCCAGTAAAGGAGTAGTGGGGTCTGAGATACTACTGACTCGAGTTCCAGAGCACCTTAAGTGAAGTCATAGCGAATCGACTTTAAATCATTTTTTAAAATACTTTCTAGAACTGCAGCTGATGCCAGCCTGTTAAATGAAGGGCTGGTCAGAAATCAGCTCTGTACTTCCAGTTGTGTGCTCTCTCCAGAGGCTGGCACGGCTCCGAGGTGGAGGGCCCTCCAGGTGAACATGGAGTGCACGTCGAATTTGGAAGGAAGGTAGAGCGCCCAAGATGCTTTCAATGAAGTGGTTGGCCAGTTGCATATTTCGCTAGGAAAAAAAACCTACTTTCAGCTCTATTCTAGCAATAAAGGAAGAAAGATAATACATTATAATAAAGGACCCTTACTCTGTACATGACCAAATTAAATATCCTCCAAAAGTGATATGTTTTGTTTTGGGGAGGTTTTATTTGTTTGCAGTACTAAGGATCAAACCCAAGAACAGTCTTTCTCTGAGCTACAGCTACAGACTTTATTGGGTTTTATATTTTATTTGTTGATTTGTGTGTGTGTGTGTGTGTGTGTGTGTGTGTGTGTGGTGTTTAGAGATTGGACCCAGGGGATTTCTACTTCGGAGCCACACCCCCAGCCCTATTTTATTTTTATCTTCAAACAGGGTCTCACCAAGTAGCCTAAGTTGCTATGGCTGGCCCTGAATCTGTGATCCTCCTGTCTCAACCTCCTAAGTCCTGAGATTACAGGTGTGTGCCATCACACTCAGCTCTTTTAAAAAAAAAAAAAAAAAAACAGGATCTCACTAAGTTGCTGAACACTTTGCTAAGTTGCTGGGGCCGGCCTCAATCCTGTGATCCTCCTGTCTCAGCTTCCCAAGTCCTGGAATCACAGGTGTGTACCACCACAGTCCATAAAGTGATGTCTCTAAGGATTGGCCAGAGAGATAAAAGTGACTCAATTAACAACCCCCCTGCTAACCCCACTCCCTCGGGTGATGGACCCTGACGTGCTTCCATCTCTAGGAGGGATTTTTCACCATGTGAAACAATGCTACATCCTTCCACTCCTGCCCCTCACCTGTGCCCCCATAACATGGACCAGTGGCTGAAGGAGCTTTAGTGCTCATTAAATTTTTGTGTTTATTTCCATGATTTATGTCATGAACTGTTCAAATGTGTTTTTCCTGCCTACCCCCATTAATGCCGCTATTCCGGTGGAACTGGCCTCAACTGGCCATCCCTGTGCCTTGCCCTGGGGGAATTGGGGTGTGAACATATTTTAAATGTTGACTGACTCCTGGACATCGACTACTGGCCAGGAACCTCTGAGCACCACAGTCATGTCATCATGGCCGTCCCTTGTGATAACATACAGCTTTAGAAAATGAACAAGCTCAAAGACATTAGGGGTGGGAAGGAGGAGGCGGTAGAAGTTGCCAAAATTAGTCTGAATTCATTTGAAAAACTGAACACAGGGAAAAGCCAAAAGATGCTTTAAAAATGTGAGAGAGACTTATTCCTCTTCTGCTGCCCCCAATTAAACATTACAAAACTACAGAAGCAGAAGCTGTTGCTACAAGAATAGACAAAGACAAATAAAGAAATGCCTAATCCATATAAACATATACTAATGGTGATGTAACAATTAGCATAACGTATGCTAAGCTGCTATAACAAAAGTGCCCCAAAATAAAGCAGTTATGCTGGTAATCCCCTTATTTGAGAAGCTGAGACAGGATTGCAGGTTTGCAGCCAGCCTCAGTAATTAGTAAGGACCCCCAGAACTTAGTGAGACCCCATTTCAAAATATTTTTAAATAAAGTTAAAATTTAAAAATAAGGCTGGAGGTATAGCTCAGAGGTAGAAAATCCCCGAGTTCAATCTCCAGCACTAATAATAATCATTTTATTACTATCATAGTAATAAAATGATTATTATTATAAGGTAGCTTGGGTAAAACACAATTTTTAAACTCATAACAGCCCACAGCTGGAGGGGCGTGGTCAGCACCTGTTCCCTGGGGTTATCCCGAAGCCTCTTTGGCATCTGTTGTTCCACCACCTGGTGACACCCATGTGCACATGGTCAACACTGTCTTCCATAAGTACGCGTTGAAGCCTACGGGAAGAGGACACATTCAGTGTAGGAGAAACAATTTCTGAAAAACTTTATCTAGGGCTTGATACTTCCTTTCTGCTTACATCCCCTTGGCTAAAACTTGGTGGTTTGGCTACACAAGGAAGAGGGAACTAGATACCAAGAACACCTAGCTGTCAGTACCACAGATACCATTTTAGTTGGTGAGAGAATGGATTACTCAATAAATAGTGTGGAGGATAATTGGCTTGTTATTTATTTAAAAAAAAATAAAGTTAAACTGGGTAGTGCCGATTCTTTGCTGTTCCTGATTCTTTGGGGACATTACACCTAGTATTGTTGCATTATATGGTAACACTGAAGTTTTGAGAAACTGCCAAACTGATTTCCAAAAACCATACACCATTTTACATTCCTGTAATCCCAGTACTTGAGAGGCTGGAACAAGAGGATCACAGGTTTGAGGCCAGTGTCAGCAACTTAGAGAGACTGTCAGCAACTTGGTGAGACCTTGTATCAAAATAAAAAATAAAATAAGGTTGAGGGTGAAGCTCAGAGGTAGAATGCCACTGGGTTCAATCCCCACTATGCAGCCCCAAATTAGGCAAAAGATTTGAACAGAACTTTTCTTCAGAAAAGACATAAAATGAATAGGCCAAAAAGCACATGAAAAGATACTCACCATTATTAGTCATTAGAGAAATGCAAAGCAAAACCACAATAAGATGCCACTTCACAACCACTAGGATGGCCATTAAAAAAAAAGACAAGCCGGGCGCGGTGGCGCACACTTGTAATCCCAGCATTCGGGAGGCTGAGACCTGGAGGATCACGGTTTGTGGCCAGCCTCAGCTACTTAGTGAGGCCCTCTGCAACTCAGTGAGACCCGGTTTCAAAATAAAGAATAAAAAATAGGGCAGGGGGTGTAGCTCGGAGGTCAAATGCCCCTGGGTTCCACCCCCAGACCTGCAAAAAAAAAAAAAAAAAAAAAAAAGACAATAACCAGTGTTGGTGGTGCATGGAGAAATTAGGACCCTCCTCATATACTGCTGGTGGGCATTTGTAACATGGTGCATGGTTTTTGGAAATCAGTTTGGCAGTTTCCCGAAACTTTAAACACAGTTACCATATAATGCAACAATACTAGGTGTATGTCTCCAAAGAATCAGAAACATAGAGCCAAGCACACTCTTGTATACAATGTTCATAGTCACATTATTATTATTATTATTATTATTATTATTATTTTGCAGTATTAGGGATTGAACCTAGGGGCATTCTGCCTTTGAGCTACACCTCCAGCCCTATTTTTTAGTCTTTTTTTTTTTTTTTTGAAACAGAGTCTCAGTGCGTTGCGAAGGGCCTTGCTAAGTAGCTGAGGCTGTCTGCAAACTGTCAGTGTCCTGAATGCTGGCATTACAAGCGTGCGCCACCACGCCTGGCCTTAGTTTCATTATTCATAAAAGCCAAAACTTGGAAACAACTCAAATGCCTAGCCTTTGACGAATGAATAAACAAAATGTGGTATATATCTGCAGTGAAATATTATTTTGGACAATAAAAAGCAATGATACACACTAATGTAGATGAACCTTCAAGGAATTAATGCCAAGTGAAAGGAACCAGTTACAAAAGACCACGCACTGTATGACTGCACGTATATAAAATGTCCAGAACGGACAAGTCCGGAGAGGCAGAAAGTAATTGGTGGTTGCTTAGGCTGGGAGTGGGAGGAATGCAAGAGAAGGACTGCTAATGGGTGCGGGGTTTCTTTTGCGACAATGAAAATGTCTAAAATTAGATGATGAAATCCTATAGAGGAACAAACAAGACAACCTAAAGGAGGAGAAAGGAGGGGGGAAGAAGCAAAATCTCTAAAACACACAATGTACTTAAACATATCGAAGTCAACCACTAAGCCGAGCAAGGGAGGGAATGGGGTGGGAATTGGGTAGGGGTTAAATCAGTGATGTGTACATGTATGTACACACAAGTTTTTTACCCCAATATGATGTATGAAAATAATACATCAATAAAAAATTAAAAACTAAAATTATATGATGATGGTCACATGAGTCTGAAAATATATTTAAAACACTGAACTGTATATTTTAAAAGTGTAAGTTTGGGGGAGATTGTTTTTTTGTTTGTTTGCTTGTTTGTTTGTTTCTGGAGACTGTGAGACTGGGCATTGAACCCAGGAGCATTCTACTTCTGAACTACACCCTCAACTCTATTTTATTTTTTAGTTTGAAACAGGGTCTCACAAAGTTTTTGAGGCCACTCTCTACCTAAAAGGGTAAGTTTTATTATGTTAATTCTATCTCAATTATGCTGTTATGAAATAATAATAATACAGTTAGACCCTCCCCACTTTTTACGTGGCAATTCATTCAGATTTGAGTAAAATTTCTATGAGCTGGAAAAGAGAAAGGATTTTCTAAACATGATGCTATAGGAAGAAATTATCAAGTAAAATTTGATTTTATTCAGTAAAATTTTTAGGTTGTATTCCACAATTAAATAGCAAATGACAAAATGAGGAAAGACATTTGCAGAATAAATGCGTTGTTTTTGGAAAATGTTATTTATACATATATATCAAATAACAAATAAATATAAAATATACAACTGATTAAATTAAGAAATGTAAATTCAAATAGTAATATGCAATGTGTGGCATATCCAATTGCAAAATTAAAACAAAGACAGTGGCAGTGTTTTCTGTAGTGAAGGGCCTCGCCATTGTACCCTACTCACATGTATGTTCGCTGGCATTTTGTTTCCGAGGGCACGTTGGCAATATGAATCAAAATTGCTCAAAACCTCGAATGAGCCAGGCGTGGTGGCGCACGCTTGTAATCCCAGCATTCGGGAGGCTGAGACAGGAGGATCGCGGTTCGCGGACAGCCTCGGCTACTTAGTGAGGCCCTCTGCAACTCAGTGAGACCTGGTTTCAAAATAAAGAAGAAAAAATAGGGCAGGGGGTATAACTCGGAGGTCGAATGCCTCTGGGTTTCATCCCCAAACCCGCAAAGAAAAAAAAAAAAAAAAAAAAAAAAACTCGAATGGCCTTTGACCCAGCAATTCTACTTGAGGGAATTTACCTTAAAGGCATCAGCAAGCTGAGCATGGTGGCCCGCGCCTGTAGCCCCAGTACTTGGGTGGCTGAGACAGGAAGACTGCAGGCTTGAGGACAGCTTGAGCAACACAGTGAAGTCCTCAGCAACTTCATGAGACCCTGTTTCAAAATAAAAAGGGCTAGGGTGTATCTTGGAGGTAGAATCCCCTTTCGCTCAATCCCCAGTACTACAAATAAAGGAAGGAAAAGATGGAAGGAGGGAGGGAGAGAAGGAGGGAGGGACTCAAAGACTGGTCCACAGCTCAAGTCACAGAATGTAATCATTCATTGCAATGTACTTTTATGGGGTTTTCTTTTCTTTTTCTGGTACTGAGAATTGAACCCAGAGACTATTTTACCTCTGAACTACACCCCCAGCCCTATTTGATTCTTTTTTTATTTTGAAACAGGCTCTCATTAAGTTGCAAAGGTCCTCACTAAGTTGCTGAAGCTGATGGCTAACCTGCAATCCTCTTCTCTCAGCCTCCCAAGTACTGGGGTTACAGGATGCACCACCATACCTGGCTATAATGTAGTTTCAAAGCACAAAAAAATAAAAAAACTAAAAAAAAAATGGCCAGGCTTGTAATCCCAGTACTTATGAGGCTGAGATAGGAGAATGACAAATTCACAGCCAGCCTCAGCTACTTAGTGAGGCCCTCCACAACTTAGTGAAATCCTGTTTCAAAATAAAAGAATAAAATAGGGCTGGGGATGTAGCTCAGAGGTAGAGTTCTCTTGGGTTCAGTAACTTGGACCACACAAAAAGATTTAATAATGTAGAAGAATATTTAATGGCAGGAAGTGTTCATGATACAGTTACTGAAAGGTAGTGTGTTCAGACAGCTTAGATATTTTTAAATTTCTGAAACATCTATCTTTTTATAAAGTTAGTTATAATGGTCATTACAAATGCAGGCTAAGTATAACCTGTTCAATATATATATATACTAACAGCCACCTCTAACTTTAAGAAGTCATAGACAGTGTGTTAAGTAAACATCAGCCTGATTAAATTTGGCAAAAGAAATATTTATATGCAAGCACAGAAAAAAACAATAGGAAGTTGTTCGCAGTGATTATCTCTGGTGGTACAATTAGATGTGATTTCAAAAATTAGCTGTGTTCCACGTTTTCTAAAAGCGTATGTATCATTTTCTAAAAAGAAGTAGAAAAAAAGAGAAGGTTCAGGGGTGTATGTATCTGTGTACACATGATACCTGCTGCCTAGATAACCGTTGGGAAAGCCTGGACTATCTTGAAGTTTGTGTGACACAGCCTTCTCCAATATCAGATAAGCTTGGGGAAAACTCTAGTGTCGAGGTCCCTTGATACTCCAATAATATGTACGTCAAACCTACTTACAGGACTCTGGAGGTTAATGCTTTACTTTGAAGAAAAAAAATTATTTTGCAGCTTAACAGGAAGAGGATATCCTCTCTGTAGCTTGAAAGGAAACTGGAGACCGTGCTTTATAAAAAATGTAGTAGATGCAAAAGGAGAAGAAATCCATTGGCGGTAGAGTGCCTTTGACACCTCAGTTCAAAAAACAAGGCCTTAGGGCCTTGCAGATTTGGAGAGAAATCCGAGGACGGTAAAACACAAGGTGGCTGGGTGGAACACCGGGCTGGAGAAGCCCAAACCAATTTAGGCCCTGAGTCTGTTGTCTCTTCTGTTTCTTGTTCATCTGGGCAATGCTATGCTGACCTAACCAGTGCGTGCTTTGGGAAATCACATTTGTGGCCAAAGCCAAACATAGCGCCTTTCTGCGAATCCTGGTTGACGTGGATTGGACACGTAGCATCTGCCCGGCAGTATTCCAGTGCTTCACTCAGACAGCCTCACTCCAGGAACCCTCAAAACCTGACAAGCAGATACTGCTCCAAGCCCATTCGACAGGTGAGAAAAGGCAGGGACCCTGTTCTAACTCACGTGGCTAAGGAGTCATGATTTGAACCCAGCGAAGGTGATGCTTGCCCTGTGTTTTGCTTCTCAGAAGAGCGTGTGTGTGAGTGAGTGTGTGTGTGTGTGTGTGTGTGTGTGAGTGTGTGCGTGTGTGTGTGTGTGTGTGTGTGTGTGTGTGTACAGTATGTTACTTGGGATTGATCTCAGGGCCGTTCTACCTCAGAGCTACACCCTCAGCCCTTTTTATTTTTTTATTTTATTTATTTATTTATTTTTGGTGGTACTGGGGTACCTGGAAGCCCTTCTACCTCCGGGCTACACTCCCAGACCTATTTTTGCATTTTTATTTTGAAACAGGGCCTCACTAGTGAAAGGTTCCAGCCGCCCCAGCCTCCCAGGAGGCAGGGACGAAAGCTAGGAGGCGGAGCCCGGTGATTCCGAGAGGGGACCAGCCTCCCGCCTCCCGATCTGGGAGAAGCGAGTTCAGAGTTCAGAGAGGAGCCTGAGAGAGACAGAGAGATGGGCCCTCCCCCACCAGCCCCCCCCCCCCCCGCGGGCACGCGGGAGCTGGCAGCCGACTTACCACGAATAAAGGCATCCATATCATCTATAATGGATCTCCGCGTGTATCTGTGCACAATAGGGACTCGCAATATCTTGCTCAGAGTCTCGCTAAGTTGCAGATGCTGGACTCGAGCCTGCCATCCTTCTGTCTCAGCCTCCCAAGTGTTGCGGGTGAAATGTGTGTGGTGTGTGCGTGGGGAGAAGTAATTCCCCCACCACCACCACACAGACAAACAGAAAAACCGTGGATTCTTGTCCTAAGCTAAGAATAAATATTAATCGCTTGGACAGCTGCTGAAGATTTAAAGAAGTTTATTAAAAAGATAGAAATATAGGAATAGTTACAGCCCTGTGCCGGAGCGGGGCACAGGGGGGCAATTCGAATGAAAATGCCAAAGAACTCCAGTTTACTGAGTGTTTTATCCCGACCAAGTCTGTGTCAGGTCCTTTGATCTGGAGATAATGCTACCCCTTATCTCCAGCCCGGGCTCTGCTTCTGCTATCTCTGCAGCCGGATTTTGGGGCAGGAGGAGGGAAGCAGTCCTGTCTCCAAACACAGGCTTCTACCTTTTGTCTTATCCCCCAAAATGAGTGAAATTGTTTCTCCAGGATCTGGGATTTCCTCCCCTCTCTGGCTCCAGCCTTCTCTTTTAAAATGTAAATTACAAGTCTCCTTCCTGCTAGCTAGCCCTGGCTTTCTTTAGTATAAAAGATATATTTTTAAAATTGGACTTCTTTCCCAATATTGATACATTAATAAATTATAAAACCTCTTCCCAATACTAGTACACCAAGTATGAGGATTGCAGGCCTGCAGCAGCACACCCAGCTTCAGTGGAGCCTTATTAGTGGAGAAAAATATCCAGAATAATCCCAATGAGTGCCCCGCCTTATGATTCACCTTCACATATTAACATTCACATATTAACTGAGTGTGTCTGCTGAGCCAGGAACTGTCCTAGGTGTTTTACAGATGCCAATTTATTTCATCTCTCTTATAAGCCTGGAAGCACTGTTATTGTCGTACTCGTTTTACCGTCGAGGACACTGAATTGCAGAGAGCTTCAGTAACGGGCCGAGCCACAGAACCAGGACGCAGGCCGAGCATTCCGATGGAGACCCATGCTTCGGACTCCATGTTACCGCGCATGTCTAGCCAATGTTTGGGCGTTTGTTCTGTGCCAGGCCTTGCTGTGTGTGACTTGAATCATCTCATTTGAAATCTCCCCAACACGTTGCCAGGAAGATGCTGGGAAGTAGCTGCTGGCGGCTTTAACCTGATGATGGCTTGATGAGGATGTTTCTGAGGGAATGCAGCGGGCTGGTCGGAGTGGTGAGCAGCAGCGTGAGCAGGGTTTACTGACTCTGCCATCCGTTGGCTCTGCTGCCTTTCCCTCCGTCATTTCTTCCCACTCTCTCTTTCTCTTTTAATTATTTATTTTTTAAAATTTATTTATTTATTTATTTTTGTGATACTGGGGATGGAACCCAGGGGCTTTTCTACCTCCGGGCTATACTCCCAGACCTATTTTATACTTTATTTGGAAACAGGGTCTCACTAAGTTGCTGAGGCTGGCTTCGAACCTGTGTGATCCTCCTGTCTCACCCGGCTCCCACTCTCTATTGTACACCCACCCCCCCACAAAAGAATTAAGGAGATTGAAATGGACACAGAGGCAGGCATGGTAGTGCACAACTTTAATCTCAGTACTCAGGAGGCTCAGACAGAAGAATCACAGGTTCAAGCGTGTACCAGTATTAGGAATGGCCTAGGAAGATTTGAGAAAGCTATGATTATTAATATATTTCAAAAATTGGGTAAGGAGCAAATCTGTGCAAGGACTTGGTTTCTGCCTAAAAGCAGGCAACTATTCCAATGTAAATTAACCTAGCCAAAAGCAATTAACCAGTCAATAGGAGAGGAGAACTAGGCCTGTCTCTATCTAAAGACAGATCTTAAGAGAGGAGAACTAAGCCGGGCGTGGTGGCGCACACTTGTAATCCCAGCATTCGGGAGGCTGAGACCTGGAGGATCATGGTTCACGGATAGCCTCAGCTACTTAGTGAGGCCCTCTGCAACTCAGTGAGACCCAGTTTCAAAATAAAGAATAAAAAATAGGGCAAGGGGTATAGCTCGGAGGTAGAATGTCCCTGGGTTCCATCCCCAGACCCGCAAAAAAAAAAAAAAGAGAGGAGAACTAGTCCTTTATCTAAAGACAGAGCTACATGATGATCTAGGGAGGATGGAGCAGAGTTTGACCTTGCCCTTCATGAAAGACACCTTGCCACACCTTGCTGGGGGAGGTACCTTTCAGGGTTAAGGGGAGGTAACTTACAGGGATGTTCACTACGTCAGAGTCACGCAAACAAGATGGAGGTCATGGGTATAAAAGGCCGAGTCCATGTGTAAGCCGTTTGGTGTATTCATTTTGAGTCACCCCCCCCCATGCCATTTTGGTATGGGGCTGTATTTCTATTTTCTGTATTTCTATCTTTCTAATAAACTTCTTTAAATCTTCAGCAACTGTCCAAGCTATGCATATTTATTCTTAGCTTAGGACAAGAACCCGTGGTAATTTTCTGTTTTTGGTCGTTTTGGCTTTTGTTATGGGTTGGGGGAAAGTGTGTCCGGGACCCTCACAGGGGTCCCCGGGGAACAGTTTCCCCAAACCATATTCTCCCAATCCGTAACAAAGGACAACCTCAGAAACTTAGTGAGACTCTCTGCAACCTAGCAAGACCCTATTTGTTGTTGTTGTTGTTGTTGTTGTTGTTGTTGTTGTTGTTTGTTTTGTGTGGAGGAGTAACTGGGGATTTTATTACTTATTATTATTATTATCATTTATTTTATTTTTTTTTTTTAGAAATAAGGTCTCACTAGGCTGCTAAGAGGCTCGTTAAGTTGCTGAGGCTGTCATTGATCCTCCTGTTTCAGCTTCCCAGGTACTGGAATTATAAGCATGTGCCACCATGCCCAGCTGTGAGACCCTATTTCAAAACAAAAAATTAAAGCCGAGTGTGGTGGCGCATACTTGTAATCCCGGTACTTGGGAGGCTAAGATAGGAGAATCACAGGTTTGCAGCCAGCCTCAGCTACTGAGTGAGGCCTCTGCAACTTAGTGAGACCCTGTTTCAAAATAAAGAATAAAAAATAGAGCGAGGAAGTAGCTCGGAGGTAGAATGCCCCTGGGTTCAATCCCTAGTTCCACCCAAAAATATATATTTTTTATTATATATAACTATTATATATAATAAAAAATAAAAAGAAAGACTAAAGATATAGCTTGGAGGTAAGGTGCCAATGGGTTCAATCTCTTGAACTACAAAAAAAAAAAAAAAAAAAAAGAGGGAGGGAGGGAAGGAGGAAGGAAAGAAGAAAGGAAGGAAGAAATGAAATGAAATGAAGATGGGGAGGGGGAGGGGATGGGGTGGGAATTGGGTAGTGGTTAAATCAGTGATGTGTATATGTATGTACACACACGTTTTTTACCCCAATATGATGTATGAATATAATGTACCAATAAAAAATAAATAAATAAATAAAAATTAAAAATAAAAAAGATGAAATTCAGACTATCCCCCAACAGTGTACGCATTGAAGTTGCTGGGCGCCCACACCGAGCGGGGACACAGCTGCTGCAGGTGGCAGGGCGGGGGCGCTGGGGGAGGCGATGCCATGGACAGCGGTCCTCCACGTGCCCCAGCCCAGCAGCAACAGCACTGCCTCTCACTTGTCGGAGACGGGACACCTCCTGACTCGGGCGCTCGGGGCTGGGACTCGGTGCATTCAAACCAGCCCTCCAGGTGATCCTGGGCCCCTGAAGGTTTGGGAACCACGGCTCTAGAAGAGCTGGGAGATGTGTCAAGAGCCAACCCAGGCCATGAGAGGGCTCTAAGTAGCTGGGTGACTAAACAGCAGCGTGGGCATTCCCTCCCCTCGTGAATTAGGGCAGACTCAGTTTTCCCACTGATGGCATCACTACCCCAACTGGAGAGAGCCGGGTGGCGCTGCACAAGCATCTGGACATGCCAAGGCCACGGGTCAACGTCTGGCAGTAGGGCAGGCAATTGAGACACGAGGGTCAGGCGTCGCTACTGGGGAAAGTGAGAATAGCTGCTGCAATGGAGGCCCCAGAGGTGAGGGAGAGTGAGA
The DNA here is from genome assembly GCF_963383645.1 of Muscardinus avellanarius. Taxonomy (NCBI): domain Eukaryota; kingdom Metazoa; phylum Chordata; class Mammalia; order Rodentia; family Gliridae; genus Muscardinus; species Muscardinus avellanarius. The sequence continues at coordinate 19,164,117 of NC_137806.1, forward strand.
GGCAGTGCCGGCACCTGGCGCCCCGAATCTCAGAGCCACAGCCTTTAGCTCCTTCCCAAGTGCTCTCCAGCCCAGCCGTGTGTCCTCTGGGACCCCGCTTCCCTCCCCAGCAAGCTTGCTCTAGCGTCTGCCACCAACTCAGCTGACCTTGACCGTTGCTCTGCCCTCAGGATGACCTTGAGTCCCATGACCCTGGTGCCCAGGAGATCGGGCAGCACCAGCTGGAGAAGAAATCAGCAACACAAGTTCACCATGCACAACTACGATCCCAGCACCTGGGAGGCTGAGACGGGAAGATCAAAGGTTCGCAGCCAGGCTCAGCAATCTAGCAAGGCTCTCAGTAACTTAGCAAAATCCTGCTTCCAAATTTTAAAAAATGTGAAGAGCCGGGCGTGGTGGTGCACGCTTGTAATCCCCACGCTTGGGAGGCGGAGACAGGAGGATGGTGCCCGTTCGAAGCCAGTCTCAGTGGCTTAAGAGACCCTGTTTCCAAATAAAAATATAAAAATAGGTCTGGTAGTGTAGCCCGGAGGTAGAAGGGCTTTCAGGAACCCCAGTACCACCCCCCCCAAAAAAATGTAAAGGGCTGTGGATACAGCTTAGTGGTAGAGCAACTCTGGGTTCAATCCCCAGTACTGACGTCCAAGAGCAAGGTACCAGCATGCCTGCGTTCTGCTGAGAGCCGCCCTCTTCCCACTTTGCAGATGGACATTTTCTCGCTGTGTCCTCCCCACGCAGAGATAAAGGCACCGATTCCATCATGAGGGCCCTACGCTCATGGCCTAACCACCTCCCCAAGACCCGCTTCCCAGTGTTATTGGGTGTTAGGATTTCAGCATGTGATTTTTTTTGGGGGGATACACACATGCAATCCACAACAATCACAACCTAACTTCAGTGTTCTGTGCTACAGTGTGACGCAGTGGCGTGGATAAAGGAGGACAATTAGCCAGGTGTGGTGGAACACACACCCGTAACCCCAGTACTTGGGAGGTTGAGATAGGAGGATCACAGGTTCAAGGCCAACCTCAGTAACTTAGCAAAACCCTGTTTTGAAGTAAAAAATAAAAAGGTATGGAGGTACAGACTGGAGGTAGACTGCCCCTGAGTTCAATCTCGAGTCCCATCTCCCTCCAAAAAGTGGACTATTATCATTATTAATTATTATTATGTTATACATTATTAGTATTTAATTTGAAAGAACTGAGCAATGGTAATCCAATTCAGGTGCGTCTGCTAATATTGAAATTCATAAGATATCAAGCTGAATAGTGAAATTCACGGGGGAGGCGGAGAAAGCTAAACCTCTGCTTGGTTTCACCATCCTTCCCAACTAGCCTAACTCCCTCCCCCCATTGCATGCTGGGTACAGGGGGATGGGCAGCATCCCTTCTTAAAAGTGATAGAGAGCATGTGCTAAGGAGACCTGAGAGTTCTTCTTTTTTTTCCCCCAACAAATCTAATTCTTTTTTCTCAGATGAAATATAAGCATGCAAAGATTCTTTGTAATGATGATATAAAGGCTGACATTTATTGGATTTTAACCCTGGGAGGGCTCCTGCAGAATTCTCTGCATGCATTATCCCATTTAATATTTACAGAAAACCCCGAGTTTGGAATCTATGTCAGACATGGAGAAAATGAAGATCAGAGGCAAATCACTTGGTGAGCAATGTAAAATCACCCCGAGGCCAAGATCCTTCACCATCAATTCTGACTTAGACAAACCCAGCCTCTCCTTTCTCCCGTATACCTGAGGATCCGTCTCAATAACCCCCGCCAGATTTAATCTACATAATTTCCCACTGAGAAAAAAAGATCTTAAGATGATTTGCACAAATAACTCAGGTACAATTTATCATACTCTAATGCTAACAAATTCTGGAAATGCAAAACCTATAGTGTATGTATAAGTAATTTGACTCAGCCATGTAAATGTTGATTCAGTGTCTTTGTAGAAAAATGAACAACTCACCACGTGTGGTGGTACACACTTGTAATCCCAGTACACGTGTGGTGGTACACACTTGTAATCCCAGTACTTCGGAGGCTAAGACAGGAGGATTGTAGGTTCAAGGACAGGCTCAGCAATTTAGCAAGACCATTTGAAAATTAAAAAAATATTTAATTGGCTTACTGGTGCTAATAAGAGCCAGTTCGTGTGTGTGTGTGTGTGTGTGTGTGTGTGTGTGTGTGTGTGTGTGTGTCTGTGTGTGTGTGTGTGTGTGTGTTACTGAAGATTAAACTCATGGTTATTCTACCTTTGAGCTACACTCCCAGCCCTATTTTATCTTTTTATTTGGAAACAGGATCTCACTTAGTAAGAGACTTGCTGAGGCTGTACGCAAACCTATAATCCTCCTGTCTCAGCCTACCAAGTACCAGGATTACAGGAATGCGCCACCACACCTGGCTCCTAATAGAAGCCAGTTCAGAAACCGGTTATCCCCAAGAAGAACTCTAATCTGCAGTTAGGGTTAGGTGTGCTTTATTTTTGGTGGTACACGAAGATCTGAATAAAGCGTATTATTAGATCTCAGAGAGAATCGATAGATTCTAACACGGTTTCCTTTGCTTTGCTTCAACAGAGCAATTCAGTGATGAAGCTCGGCCGCCCCATCCTCTCTTGCTGGCAGGTTTGCAGGCAGGTTTTCTGTTGCTCCTGACTTGCCTCTGGGCCTTCTGTCCTAAGGACTAATTTGCTTGGTTTTTGCAATGCATCATTGCTGCAACCATAGCTCAAAGCTTGGAACACCTAGGGAGATAAATAGATATTATTTTTATTATCTGTACTTGATAAATAAATTTTAACCTGGAAAGATCACACAGCCCACATTTGCAGCATTTGGAAGGCCAGGCACAGTCCCAAGACAAGCTTTACTAATGCTTAAGACACAAGAGAACCTGAGGGCTTCCAGGCTCACCCCCCCCCCACACACACACACACCCTTTTTGGTACTGGGATAGAAGCCAGGGGCATTCTATCACTGAGCTACACCCCCAACCCTATTTTCATTTTTGTTTTGAAGCAAAATCTCACTAGGTTGTTGAGAGTCTTGCTACATTGCTGAGGCTGGCCTTGAGCCTGCAATCCTCCTGTCTCAGCCTCCCAAGTAGTGAGTACTGGAGCGTGCCACCACACCCAGCTCACCCCTTATTTTACTGCTGAAGAAACAATCAAAAAGGGTTAGGGACTGTTCTGGAAAGAATTGTGGTATCTGCAACCCCCCAGGATTTGCATGTTTACAACCTAATCCCCCAGTGATCTGTTGGAAGATAGGGTATTTGTAAAAATTATTAAGTTAAGAAATCATTAGGACAGGCCCAAATACTATCCTTAGGAGAAAAGGAAGATGTCGGACATAAATACATACCAAGGCTAGCCAGGCTTGATGGTGCATGCTTGTAATCCCAGTACTTGGGAGGCCAAGAAAGGAGGATGACAAGTTTGTGGCCAGCCTTAGCAATTTAGCAAGACCCTCCGCAACTTAGTGGAGCCTTGTTTCAAAATAAAAAATAAAATAGGGGTAGAGGTGCAGCTTAGAGGTAGAATGCCCCTAGGTTCAATCCCCAGGAAAACACACACACACACACACACACACACACACACACACACACACAATAAAAATTAAAAACAAAATAGAATCGGGGGTGTAGCTCAGAGGTAGAACGCCCCAGGGTTCAGTACCCAGCACTGTGCGCACACAAGTGCTTATTGAGGGAAGAGTAGAGGGAGAAGAGAGCCTTTAGCAGCCAAAGAGGGGAGCTTTGGATCCTTCCCACGCAGCCCTCAGAAGGAACCCTGAACTTTGAGCCCCTGGAACTGTGGGGAAAATACATTTCTGCTGTTTTAATCCTCCTGGTCTGTGGTACGATGTTGCTATCGCCTAATAGAGCAGACTAAAGCAGGCGCCTTTGCCGCCGCCACCCCAGGAATTCAGAGGGGCGAGACGAGGGCCGCAGACATCCAGCTCCCTGGGTCAAGGCTGGGCCTCCAGTGCTACTCGGGGAGATCCCAGAAGCCAGACGTGCCCATTTGTTTGGCATTTGCATGCCCCCGTCCATCTTAGAGGTCACTGAGGGACAGAGTGAGCCCAGACCTTCAGTCCCCTCCTTGGACAGGGCTTCTTCTTACAGCAGACCTCTTGGTGGTGGTACTGGGGACTGACCCCAGGGTGGTTCTACCTCTGAGTACACCCCAGTCTTATTTTGTATATGTACGTGTGTATCTGTGTGTGTGTGTGTGTGTGTGTGTGTGTGTGTGTGTGTGTGTCTGTCTGTCTGTCTGTCTGTCTGTGTGTTACTGGATATTGAACCCAGGGGCATTTTACCTCTGAGCTACACTCCCAGACCAATTTTATTTTTTACTTTGAAACAGGGTCTCACTCTGTTGCTGAGGGAGGGGCAGAGGCCTCCTTTCCACCTAGACAGTGGATGAGAGCAGGGTTGTCTGGTCTCAAGGGTAGGACTGTCCACTGAGAGGTTTACAGGGACACAGCTTTGTTCGGGTTGGCTTTGGGTTAGTGGGCACAAAGACTTGGGTCTGGTGCCACTCCAGGTGTTTCATGGGCTGAGGGCAGTGATATGAATTAAGCATTGTATACTGGGCAAGTCGGGCCTGCTTAAGGCAGAAGATCTGTTCAAAACGCCAGTGGAGCCCCCTGAGGACACACTGAGCTGTTTGTCACCTTGACACTGGCCCAGAGGACACACTGCGCTTCTGGGGCCCAGCGCCTGCTTTCAGGCGGCCCGAGGAGCAAGGCTTTGGAAACATGTGACCAGGGCTCCCTGTGCTGGGGACTTTTAATCTCCTTAATTGAAATTGATTGGCCTCTGGGGAGGCAGCTCTGCACTGGCCCTGAGCTTCAGCATGCAATCAACTTTTGCTTCTTCCTTTTAAAGACCAGTCGACACACACAGCATCCACAGCAAATCTTCTCCCTGAATTCTGGGCCCTTTTCCCAACCAGGAGCGAAATCAGAAACACACACACTTACAGCCAACGACTTGGGAAATAAAAGCGCCTGATAAAAATAAGGGGAGAATATTCTTGTCCCATTGTGGCTTAGCTTTATACAAAAGGCCAGTCAAAACCCCATTAGCAAGGGAAGATGTAATCAAACAAGGAAGGAGCGCAGGAGGGGCCGGGAAGAGTCAGCCTTCTCCAGCTCCCAAGATAAGTAGGCTGGCCTGAGCGTATCTAAGACCCAGCTGCAAAAGAAGATAAAAAGGGAAGAAAAGCGAAAGACCTTCTCAAGTTCAAAGGAAACCAAACATAAGAGAATTGTTTGAGCGTCCAGATTTGCGCTCATCTAGGAAGGCAGCCGTCACCCTGAAGTGGCTGGAGTTGGCTTACAAACCGGTTTGGCAGGTCAGATTCCCTGGCAAAGCCTCCGTTGGGGCCCCTCACTCATCAGACTGATCACATATCTGGAAATAGCCTTCGGGGAGCACTCCTGCACCCTGCCGGCTGAGACCCAGCCAGGCACTGGGCTGGGGAAAAGCTGAGCTGGCAGGCGCAGGCCACCTTGTGGCTTCCAAGCCCCAGGCTTGTCCCTGCACCAGCTGCGCAGGGTGACACCAGGATACAAGAAGCAAGCAGAAGCATCTTAGAGGCAAGCTAGCCCAGCACCGACTGGTCAGCTGAGCATCGTTATAAATGACAAACTCACTGTAAGAGCCACTTGCTGCCTGGATGGGAGGTCAAGTCCAGAGATCCAGATATGTATAAATATATTTATACTGGGGACTGAACCCAGGGGCTACACCTCTGAGCTACACCCTCAGCCCTATTTTATTTATTATTTAGAAACAAGGTCTCACTAAATTGCTAAGGCTGACCTGGAACCTGCAACCCTCCTGTCTTGACCTGCCAAGTACTAGAAATACAGGTGTAGGCCACTTCATTTATTTAGTTAGTTATTCATTCATTTACTTCATTTATTGATTGATTGATTGATTTACTTACTTATTTTGGTACTGGAGATTGAGTCTAAGTTGCTGAGGCTGGCCCTGAACCTGTGGTCCTCCTGTCTCAGCTTCCAAAGGATCACAGGTATAAGCCAAGCCCAACTGAGACCCAACATTTTTCTTTTCTTTTCTTTATTATTATTATTATTATTATTATTATTATTATTACTATTATTATTATTGTGGCACTGGGGATGGAACCCTTCTTCCTCCGGACTACACTCCCAGACCTATTTTGTATTATATTTGGAAACAGGATCTCTTGAGCCAGCGAGAGGCTTCAAAACTGCGCGATCCTCCTGTCTCTGCCTCCCAAGCACAGGGATTACAAGCGTGCGCCACCACACCTGGCAGACCCCACATTTTTAGGAGTAGATAGATCTAGCTGGGTATGTGGTACACACTTGTAACCCCTGTACTTGGAAGGCTGAGACAGGAGGATCACAGGTTCGTGGCCAGCCTCAGCTCCTTAATGAGGCCCTTCCCAACTTAGTGATACTTTGCTACCCCCCCCCAAAAAAAATAGGGCTGGGGTTATAGGTAGGTCAGAGGTAGAATTCCCCTGGGTTCAACCCCCAGTAACACACATACACACACACCATACACACACACACACACACACACACACACACACACACACACACACACACACATAAACAGATCTAACTTGTTTGCTGTTGGAAAATCAATTTTCCAAACAATTCAAAGAAAAAGTGGTTCTTTTTTTTTTTTAATGTGTGGTACTAGAGATTGAACCCAGTGGCATTCTCCCTCTGAGCTGTCCCCCCAGCCCTATTTTATATTTTACTTTTAAATGGGGTCTCACTAGGTTGAGGAGGGACTCACCAGGTTGCTGAGGATGGCTTCCAAACTGGACTCCTTCTGTCTCAGTCTCCCAAGTACTGGAATTACAAGCGCGTGCCACCACACCCTGCTGAAAAAGTGGTTCTTAGTTCTCACATTCTTTAGCTCCCTTGGTAGAGAAAGAAAAACTTCTCCTCTTTCCTCTTATATTCAATTACTGGGCTATGATTTTTTTTTTTTTTTTTTTGGTGGTACTGGGGGTGGAACCCAGGGGCTTTCTACCTCCGGGCTATATTCCCAGACCTATTTTTATACTTTATTTGGAAACAGGGTCTCACTAAGTTGCTGAAAGCCTCACTCAGTAGCTGAGGCTGGCTTTGAATCTGCGCGATCCTCCTGTCTCAGCCTCCCAAGCCCAGGGATTACAAGCGTGCGCCACCACGCCCAGCCTGGGCTATGATTTAAAATGACAAACCTGAGAGTAACAAACAGGAGAAAAACCATAAAACTGCTATTTGATGCTAATATTTTTACTTGCATGGGTGAGGGGTAGCTTCACTTTAAAAAGGAGATTCAGGCTAGGTGTGGTTGCACATGCTTGTAATCCCCGCTCTTGGGAGGCTGAGACAGGAGGATCGCACTGGTTCAAAGCCAGCCTCAGCTACTGAGTGAGGCTCTCAGCAACTTAGTGAGACCCTGTTTCCAAATAAAATATAAAATAGGGCTGGGAGTATAGCCCGGAGGTAGAAAAGCCCCTGGATTCCGGTCCCAGTACCTAAATAAATAAATAAATAAATAAGAATATAAAAATAAAAAGCTGGGCGTCATAATGGTGCACGCTTGTAATCCCAGTACTTGGGAGGATCGCAGGTTTGAAGTTAGCCTCAGCAACTTAGCGATGCCCTATACAACTTAGTGAGACTCTGTTTCCAAATAAGAAATAAAATTGGGATGGGGGTATAACTTGAAGGTAGAATGTCTCTGGGTTCAATTCCCAGTACCAATAAATAAATATATGTATATATATACATATATATATATATACATATATATACATATATATATAATAAAATGAAGACTCCGACGAAATGGTCAGATTTGGGGGCTTATATACCATTTTAACAAAGGGCAATAAATTATGAAATGATGAGGTAAAGGAAAGGGGATGGTCTAACATGGAAACTGTGGGAAGAAAATGGATGGTAGGTTAAGGTTTCTTAAGAGTTATCTCTAGTGATTAAGAGTTGTCCTCTGGTAGTCGGGCGTGGTGGCCCATGCTTGTAATCCCAGCATTCCAGAGGCTGAGACAGGAGAATTGAAGGTTCTCAAACAGCCTCAGCTATTTAGTGAGGCCCTTTGCAACTCAGTGAGACCCTGTTTCAAAATAAAGCATAAAAATAGGACTGGGGGTGTAGCTCAGAGGTAGAATGCCCCTGGGTTCTATCCGTAGTAACACACACACACACACACACACACACACACACACACACACACACAGAGTTGTTCTCTGGTATAGGAGAGAGGAACATCTTTATAAATAGAAAATTTTGTCACCTTTTCAAAGGGAAATTTATGCCTTGTTTTTGTGGAAAAGGGGAAGGACAGACATCTTTTCCTATGTCATATTTTTCTTAAAATAATCCTCATATTCTGGGCATTATGTTGAATTCTTGTAATCCCAGTACTTGGAAGGCTGAGACAGGAGGATCACAGGTTCGCAGCCAACCTCAGCTACTTAGTAAAGTCCTCTGCAACTTAGTGAGACCCTGTTTCCAAATAAAGAATAAAAAATAGGGCTGGAGGTACAGCTCAGATGTAGAATGCCCCTGGGTTCCATCCAAGTACCATAAAAAAATAATAATTCTCATACCCAAGCGACATATTTTGAGGTGGCATATTCTGAACCCCTTCACCTAGCAAAGAAACATAACCTTAGGCAAAAGGGTGACGTCTATGAAAACAATGGCTGTCTCGATGATATATATTCTTACTGATATAATCTAAGACACCTACTCACGTAACTTAGAGGAAAGAAGATTTATTTGTTCACAGTTTTTTGGAGTTCTTGGAGTTTCAGTCCATGTCAGGCTGAGCTGCATCTGTGGAGCTCAGAGCATGATGGCACAAAGCAGAGAGAAGGAGAGAGCAAAGCTCTGCTCTCCATCATGGAGACTGGAAGCAAGAAAAAAGAAACAAGGAGATTCAAAGACACAACCAGAGTCCCCAAGGCCACACCCCCAGGGAGCCATGTCCCCTAGCACACCTCGTCTGCCTAGGTTACCGTCCAGTTAACGCATCACAATGGATTTATACACTGATGAGATTACAACCCTCGTGACTTAATTACATCAACCCTGAACATTAATACATGAGGACATGCTACATCTAACTATAGCAATGGCCATGTCTTCCAGTCATCACCAAACCAGAGTCTGAGGAGGATGCCTAACACAAACAAGCACGCAATAAGCAATGTGTTGGATGAGTGCGTAAATCAGTGGATGGATGGATGGACGGATGGATGGATAAGTGGATGGATGGATGGACGGATGGATGGATAAGTGGATGGATGGATGGATGGATAGATGGATGGATGGATGGATGGATGGATGGATGGATGGATAAATGGATGGATGGATGGATGGATGGATGGATGGATGGATGGATGGATAAATGGATGGATGGATGGATGGATAAGTGGATGGATGGATGGATAAGTGGATGGATGGATGGACAGATGGATGGATAAGTGGATGGATGGATGGATGGATGGATGGATGGATGGATGGATGGATAAATGGATGGATGGATGGATGGATGGATGGATGGATGGATGGATAAATGGATAAATGGATGGATGGATGGATAAGTGGATGGATAGATGGATGGATACCTGGATGGATACATGGATGGATAGATGGACATGAAATGAAATGGGATTGGAGCGAGTGCATAGTGTAGAAGGGACTACTAGAGCTTACTGAATGCCACCTGCTCCCTCTTCAGCTTTCAAAGGGTCAAGTCCAGAGATGCAATTCAAAGGCCAAAAGACTTCAACATGTTGGCCCAGAGGTAACTATGTTTATAGCATGGTTTTCTTTCCATCAGTTATTGTTTACAGAGCAGACATAGTTAGCCAGAGCCACAGAAGAGAGCAGAGGTCTCCACTCAGTACCCCAGCTGGTAATCAGGGGAGCAGCCAGGGCCCTGGGTCCCACCTGAGCACACCGCTTCCCATATCTCTTGGGGTTTCCTTAATGCAAACCCCACATCCTTTGCTTCTCTGGGTCTTCCTTGTATTCCCTGGTGTGCACGGCAGCTCGTCATCTGGGGCAGAAGAGAGTGCTCAAGAGAGCACTACAGGGATAGAGATGTCGAAGGAGAAGCTGCCAGGAGTAACTTTGGAAGCCCAACAGTGTGGCCAGGAAGGCTTCCTGGACTGGTTCAATTCAGTTAGAGTCTGCAAATACTATATGTTAGGTAGCAATCTGAGGCAGGAGGAAAATAAAAAGGCAAGCTAGGCAAGGCTCTTCCCTGAGAGACCTGGTGACATCAGATTGCTTGCTTCCTTGACCACACGGATCTTAGACCCAGGCCCTTGACTCGGACTCTAGTGAACAGAAACAGCGCTCTTCGTGCAAGCCAAAGCAAACACCAGTGCCCTCAGGCTGAGCTTGTGGAGCTGAGGCTACCTCTTGTTTGCAGGGAAATGCACCTGCTCACTAGTGGCCTTCTGCCCTCCCACCTCTGGGTGGCTGCTCAGCTGGCAGCGAGACTCCACTTGCTGGCAGAGAACAGACCTCAGACAAGAGAGTTCACAGTGAAATTATAAGGAGCAGTTCTCTGGCTCTGATGCTGCCCCACTGCAGGATTCTCCAGCCATTGCCTCCTTTTCTGGGACATCTCGTGGGTACCTGTGCCCTCTCGACAGCCATGCACATCCACTACTTTGCCCAACTCTAACTGTACAAGGATAGGTGTGGCCTCAACCTTCAAAAGCCAGAAAGGTGCCACACGCCCTTTCTGCCTCCTCCTCCTGTGCTTGGGGTCAGGACAGCAAGGTCAGCAGGATGACCTGCTCTGTGCTCCCCTTAAAGGAGCAGAAGCCCAAGTCACCATCACCACTTCCACATTGGGTCACTGTAAGTTCTTGAGTGCTCCTGGACATGGAATGTGCAGTAGAGGGCTTGCTGCACCAAAAGGTGCCTTTCAGGGTTGGTAGCAGGCCTCAGATCTGCCCCATGAGCCCTCCAGGCAAACCCAGATGAGCTTGAGTCCCGGCCATTTCCGTTTGGTTGGCAATTCCTGGCATACCGGAAGTGTAAGGTCTAAGAATTTACCTCAGGAAAATATTTGTGCATCTATATATAAAGATATATATATTTTGTACTGGGGATCAAACCCAAGGACATTCTATCTCTGAGCTACACCTTCAGCCCTTTACATTTTTTAGTTTATGTGTGTTCCTCTGTAAGCTTTGTATATCATAAATCATAGGGAATGGGAGAGATTGTGGTTTTTTATTGGCTGGCAGGAAATCTTGAGACCTGTGCAACCACTACAGTCAGGAGAGGTAGCTGTCAGCTTCTGGGCATGGCCTCATGACGCTGCCTGGGTCGCTGGGGAGAGCTCAGTTGTACAGTGCTTAGCACATACGAGGCCCTAGGTTCAAACTCCAGGACCACAAACGAAGGAGAAGGAGGAGGAGAAAGTGGAGAAGGAAGAGCATCTGCCACCTAGGATTCTACCATCCGGTGGGCAGGTTGGGGTGACCCTTTACTAAGAGCCTCCCCTCTGTACATGCTTTGTCAGTGGCCTACTGATGGTAGGTCAGAGAACAAGGGGGATCATGGCCAAGTCTGGAACAAGCATACTGGGATGGGGGACTTAACCCTACTTAGGAAGATGGAAAGCTTAGACATCAAATAAATTAGGTAGGATGATTTTTTTTTTTTTTTTTTTGGTACTGGGGACTGAGCCCGGGCATTCTACCTCTGAACTACTATCCCAGCCCTATGTTTTATTTTGAGACAGGGTCCCACTCAGCTGTGGAAAGCCTCTCTAAGTTGCTGAGGCTGGCCATGAACCTGTGATTCTTCTGTCTCAGCCTCCCAAGTACTGGGATTACAGGTATGCAGCACCGTGCCTGGCAGGTTTGTTTTTTGAAACAGAATTTCCCAAGTGATGGATAAATGCCAAAGAAGAGACACATAACTCTGGAAATACCCAGCCTGCCTACGCCAGAGTAGCAAGCAGGGACTTCTGAGCAGAAGCGCTGCCACTCAGTGCCCTGCCACAGAACTATGGGCGCTGCCAAAAAAAGCACTTATCAAGGGCGGGATTCGCTGGAACACACTTGGTTCTCTGGTGACACTGATCACGGAGGACAATGGAGTTTACAGACCGAGAGAATCGAGTGTGCCAGGGGACGGCCTTCAGCAAAGGCCCGGGGGGGATGGGCGTGGTCGGGCTGCGCTGAAGGCGAAGAGGAAAGGACCCCGAGGAGCGGAGCGCTCCTTCCAAGATTCTTTCTTTCACAAGCCCAGACCAGGACTCCTAAGGCTCCTTGCCAACCCTGCTGGAGGTATGATTGTTAGGTGCAGGAGAGTCCGTGTCAGGAACAAAGGCCCACTCGGACACGTGGCTGAAAGAAAGGCACTTCATGCAAGCCCTAGGTTTACAGGAATCAGAACAAAACTCAGGGAGCAGCTTTTGCCAGCCCACTAGCAGACTATGTGTATATATATATATATATATATATATATATATATATATATATATATGTGTGTATGTGTATGTGTATGTGTATGTGTATGTGTATGTGTATGTGTATGTGTATGTATACACACACACAAATGCATGTATATATATTCATATTCCCCATGGTCCTGGGGATTGAACCCAGGGCCTCTGCCTGCTAGGCAAGTGCTCAGACTGGACCAAAATGTGTTGCTGCCACAGGCCAGTCGTCATAGCCTGCACACCACCTCTCTAATACTCTTAAACACTTGTGGGTACTGCACCTTGTCCAGGTGTATAGTCCATTTTCTGGACTGTAACTGAAGACCCAAGACAGGGTGCTTATGAAGAAAAAAGGTTTATCTAGCTCACTCCTTTGGATCAGACGGCTCCGTCTATTTGGCCTCTGGTGAGAGCCTTCCTGGCTTCGTTGAAACATGGCGAATGGCATCATGGTGGTAGTGCGCAAGGCAAGATGGGAAGCCGGAGAGATATTCAGGAATAGGGCTCACTCTTAATTTTCTTCTTGAGGTACTAGGGGTGCTTTAGCAACACTCAGGGGTATCCTACCACTGAGCTACATGCCAGCCCTTTTTTTTTCTGAGATAAGGTCTCACTAAGTAGCTGAGGGTCTTGCTAAGTGGCTGAGGCTGGCCTCGAACCTGTACTCCTCCTGCACAACCTCCTAAGAACTGAGATTACAGCCTGGAGCCACCACACCCAACTAGGCTCACTCTTTTTATAACAACCGGATCTAGCAGAAACTCACTCCGAGACCAGTGAGACCAACGCTGATTCCTTCGGAGGACCATGCCCCTGTGATTAAGGACCTCCTGAAAGTTCCCATCTCTCGAAGGCTCCCCACCTCTCAACACCCCCACACTGGGGACCAAGCTTCTAGCACATGAGCCCCCAGGAAGACGCCCAAACCACATCCAAACCGTAGTAGCAGGCGTTAAGTTTAAAATGGTATTGTAACCTCCCTCCTTCTTGCAAGCAACACAAATACCAGAAGAGCTACAGGGCTGTTCCTAAAGCATCAGATGATAAGCAGCTTTCAGTGTCCAGAATTTAACTCCATGGCTTATGTCCCCAGCTTCTAGCAGATTTTATTTTCTTTTTTTTTTTTTAATTAATTTATTTTTTAAATTGGTGCATTGTAGTCATATATCAATCACATTGGAGTACAAGACTTGAGAGGATATACAAGCACACATCATCCAATTAGCCCTCCTCCAGCCCCCGTCCCATTCCCTCCCCCTCCCTCCATCCCACACTTCTTTGGTGATTTACTTTGATACATTTGTTTATGTACCTCCTGCATTTTAAAGAGGCTCCGTCCTCCAGTATTACATACCCTCTGATTGATCACATTAGTTGCTTCACTATAGGGCCCTTTCTATAGCTCAACCTCTTCCTGTTGCCCTTTTCCTCCTAGTTATTGCTGATTAAGAGAAGCGTCTGATTTATATTTTCTGCGATATTTCTCTGTGCATGCTGCGTTGCAAGTACCAATCCCACTCTTGATGGTCCCAGTAGTGGCCTGGCTACTCAGTGGACTGATCCAGACCTCGCTGGCTCACGCAGCGGCCTTGCCTCATGGGAGGACCCAGTTCTGGTCTCGCTGGCCCCTGAACTGGTCAAACCCCTAAGCTGGCTTTGGTCCCAACCTTGGAGGCCGCAGGAGTGAACTTGCCTCACGCCAGGCTCCGATGCTGGCCATTGGCCCCTGCACCGGTCTAACCCCTTGACAGGATTCCAATCCCGGCCTCGGAGGCCCCAACACTGGTAATGCCTCACGGCAGGCTCCGATGCCGGCCTCACTGGCCCCAGCACCGGCCTAACCCCTTGACAGGCTCTTATCCTGGCCTCAGAGGCCCCAGTACCGGCCTTGCCTCACGGCAGGCTCCGATGCCGGCCTCACTGGCCCCAGCAGCGGCCTAACCCCTCGGCAGGCTCTTATCCTGGCCTCGGAGGCCCCAGTACCGGCCTTGCCTCACGGCAGGCTCCGATGCCGGCCTCGCTGGCCCCAGCAGCGGCCTAACCACTCGGCAGGCTCCGATCCCGGCCTCGGAGGCCCCAGCACTGGTCATGCCTCAAGGCAGGCTCCGATGCCGGCCTCGCTGGCCCCAGCACCGGCCTAGCCCCTTGGCAGGCTCTTATCCTGGCCTCGGAGGCCCCAGTACCGGCCTTGCCTCACAGCAGGCTCCGATGCCGGCCTCGCTGGCCCCAGCAGCGGCCTAACCCCTCGGCATGCTCCGATCCCGGCCTCGGAGGCCCCAGGACTGGTCATGCCTCACGGCAGGCTCCGCTGCCGGCCTCGCTGGCCCCAGCACCGGCCTAACCTCTCGGCAAGCTCTTATCCTGGCCTCGGAGGCCCCAGTACCGGCCTTGCCTCATGGCAGGCTCCGATGCCGGCCTCGCTGGCCCCAGCAGCGGCCTAACCCCTCGGCATGCTCCGATCCCGGCCTCGGAGGCCCCAGGACTGGTCATGCCTCACGGCAGGCTCCGCTGCCGGCCTCGCTGGCCCCAGCACCGGCCTAACCTCTCGGCAAGCTCTTATCCTGGCCTCGGAGGCCCCAGTACCGGCCTTGACTCACGGCAGGCTCCGATGCCGGCCTCGCTGGCCCCAGCACCAGCCTAACCCCTCGGCAGGCTCTTATCCTGGCCTCGAGGCCCCAGTACCGGCCCTGCCTCACGGCAGGCTCCGATGCCGGCCTCACTGGCCCCAGCAGCGGCCTAACCCCTCGGCAGGCTCCGATCCCGGCCTCGGAGGCCCCAGCACTGGTCATGCCTCAAGGCAGGCTCCGATGCCGGCCTCGCTGGCCCCAGCACCGGCCTAGCCCCTTGGCAGGCTCTTATCCTGGCCTCGGAGGCCCCAGTACCGGCCTTGCCTCACAGCAGGCTCCGATGCCGGCCTCGCTGGCCCCAGCAGCGGCCTAACCCCTCGGCATGCTCCGATCCCGGCCTCGGAGGCCCCAGGACTGGTCATGCCTCACGGCAGGCTCCGCTGCCGGCCTCGCTGGCCCCAGCACCGGCCTAACCTCTCGGCAAGCTCTTATCCTGGCCTCGGAGGCCCCAGTACCGGCCTTGCCTCATGGCAGGCTCCGATGCCGGCCTCGCTGGCCCCAGCAGCGGCCTAACCCCTCGGCATGCTCCGATCCCGGCCTCGGAGGCCCCAGGACTGGTCATGCCTCACGGCAGGCTCCGCTGCCGGCCTCGCTGGCCCCAGCACCGGCCTAACCTCTCGGCAAGCTCTTATCCTGGCCTCGGAGGCCCCAGTACCGGCCTTGACTCACGGCAGGCTCCGATGCCGGCCTCGCTGGCCCCAGCACCGGCCTAACCCCTCGGCAGGCTCTTATCCTGGCCTCGAGGCCCCAGTACCGGCCCTGCCTCACGGCAGGCTCCGATGCCGGCCTCACTGGCCCCAGCAGCGGCCTAACCCCTCGGCAGGCTCCGATCCCGGCCTCAGAGGCCCCAGTACCGGCCTTGCCTCAAGGCAGGCTCCGATGCCGGCCTCGCTGGCCCCAGCACCGGCCTAACCCCTCGGCAGGCTCTTGTCCTGGCCTCGGAGGCCCCAGTACCGGCCTTGCCTCACGGCAGGCTCCGATGCCGGCCTCGTTGGCCCCAGCACCGGCCTAACCCCTCGGCATGCTCCGATCCCGGCCTCGGAGGCCCCAGCACTGGTCATGCCTCACGGCAGGCTCCGCTGCCGGCCTCGTTGGCCCCAGCACCGGCCTAACCCCTCGGCAAGCTCTTATCCTGGCCTCGGAGGCCCCAGTGCCGGCCTTGCCTCACGGCAGGCTCCGATGCCGGCCTCACTGGCCCCAGCACCGGCCTAACCCCTCGGCAGGCTCTTATCCTGGCCTCGAGGCCCCAGTACCGGCCTTGCCTCAAGGCAGGCTCCGATGCCGGCCTCACTGGCCCCAGCACTGGCCTAACCCCTCGGCAGGCTCTTATCCTGGCCTCGGAGGCCCCAGTACCGGCCTTGCCTCAAGGCAGGCTCCGATGCCGGCCTCACTGGCCCCAGCACTGGCCTAACCCCTCGGCAGGCTCTTATCCTGGCCTCGGAGGCCCCAGTACCGGCCTTGCCTCACGGCAGGCTCCGATGCCGGCCTCGCTGGCCCCAGCAGCGGCCTAACCCCTCGGCAGGCTCCGATCCCAGCCTCGGAGGCCCCAGCACTGGTCATGCCTCAAGGCAGGCTCCGATGCCGGCCTCGCTGGCCCCAGCACCGGCCTAGCCCCTTGGCAGGCTCTTATCCTGGCCTCGGAGGCCCCAGTACCGGCCTTGCCTCACGGCAGGCTCCGATGCCGGCCTCGCTGGCCCCAGCACCGGCCTAACCCCTCGGCATGCTCCGATCCCGGCCTCGGAGGCCCCAGCACTGGTCATGCCTCACGGCAGGCTCCGCTGCCGGCCTCGCTGGCCCCAGCACCGGCCTAACCCCTCGGCAAGCTCTTATCCTGGCCTCGGAGGCCCCAGTACCGGCCTTGCCTCACGGCAGGCTCCGATGCCGGCCTCACTGGCCCCAGCAGCGGCCTAACCCCTCGGCAGGCTCTTATCCTGGCCTCGAGGCCCCAGTACCGGCCTTGCCTCAAGGTAGGCTCCGATGCCGGCCTCGCTGGCCCCAGCACCGGCCTAACCCCTCAGCAGGCTCTTATCCTGGCCTCGGAGGCCCCAGTACCGGCCTTGCCTCACGGCAGGCTCCGATGCCGGCCTCACTGGCCCCAGCAGCGGCCTAACCCCTCGGCAGGCTCCGATCCCGGCCTCAGAGGCCCCAGTACCGGCCTTGCCTCAAGGCAGGCTCCGATGCCGGCCTCGCTGGCCCCAGCAGCGGCCTAACCCCTCGGCAGGCTCCGATCCCGGCCTCGGAGGCCCCAGCACTGGTCATGCCTCAAGGCAGGCTCCGATGCCGGCCTCGCTGGCCCCAGCACCGGCCTAACCCCTCGGCAGGCTCTTGTCCTGGCCTCGGAGGCCCCAGTACCGGCCTTGCCTCAAGGCAGGCTCCGATGCCGACCTCGCTGGCCCCAGCACCGGCCTAACCCCTCAGCAGGCTCTTATCCTGGCCTCGGAGGCCCCAGCACCGGCCTAACCCCTCGGCAGGCTCTTATCCTGGCCTCGGAGGCCCAAGTACCGGCCTTGCCTCATGGCAGGCTCTGATGCCAGCCTCGCTGGCCCCAGCACCGGCCTAACCCCTCAGCAGGCTCCGGTCCCGTCCTCGGGGGCCCCAACACTGGCCTTGCCTCACGGCAGGCTCCGATGCCGGCCTCGCTGACCCCAGCACCGGCCTAACCCCTCAGCAAGTTCCGGACCCGACCTCGGAGGCCCTAGCACAAGCCTTGCATCATGGCAGGCTCCAATGCCGGCCTCGCTGGCCCCAGCATCGGTCTAACCCCTCTGCAGGTTCCAATCCCGGCCACGGAGGCCTCAGTAGTGGCCCTGCCTCACAGCAAGCTCCGATGTCGGCCACTGGCCCCGGCGCCCGCCTAACCCCTCAGCAGGTTCCGATCACTGTCTCTGTGGTTAGTATTTCAAAGGTTCCAGTTGTAATGTATCAGATCTCTGCCTCCCCCGAATATTGGCCACTGGCATTGCCACTGCCTCCACCGTTTCAAATCCTTCCCAGGCTCTTTTTCCACTCTGAATGTTGTCCAGTGTTCCTAAGCATGCGTGATGGTAGCATTCGACATTTGGTGTAATTTCTCCAAAAAAATAAAGTTGGTAAGATCCGGTTTCTGCTTCTCCTGAATACAAGTCTCTACCACCATCGCGAAGAACTCTTTCAACACCGCATTTCTCCTTGGTCTCCGCTAAACTCTCTCCTTATATGTGATGTCTGAGATTCTTAACAATATAGAGAAATAGCAGTCCTCTTTCACGGCGAATTTTTCCATAAGTTCCAGTGCATTTAGATAAGTTTTGTCTGCATCTCCAGTGTCCTGGCATCCATAACGGCTTTCTTACCACCTCTCCGATATTTTTCTCTATCTTTTTCTGTTCTGGGCCCGGTTTCTCCAGGGGTCTGGCGTGCTACTCGCAGTTCGGCCGGGACCCAGAGTCCCGCGATCTGGGCCCCAGCTGGCGTGCCCTGTGCTCGACCCCCGCCCTCCAGAACCCAGCGTCTTACTGGGCCTGGTTTCTCCAGGGGTCTGGCGTGCTACTCGCAGTTCGGCCTGGGTCCCAGAGTCCCGCGACCCGGGCCCCATCTGGCGTGCCCAGCCCGCGACCCCCGCCCAGAACCCAGCGTCTTACTGGGTCTGGTTTCTCCAGGGGTCTGGCGTGCTACGCGCAGTTCGGCAGGGGCCCAGAGTCCCGCGACCCGGGCCCCATCTGGCGTGCCCAGCCCGCGACCCCCGCCCAGAACCCAGCGTCTTACTGGGTCCGGTTTCTCCAGGGGTCTGGCGTGCTACGCGCAGTTCGGCCCGGGGCCCAGGGTCCCGCGACCCAGGCCCCGGCTTTTGTGCGCCGCGCGCGACCCCTGCCCAGAACCCAGCGTCTTACTGGGCCTGGTTTCTCCAGGAATCTGGCGTGCTACTCGCAGTTCTGCCTGGGGCCCAGAGTCCCGCGACCCGGGCCCCATCTGGCGTGCCCAGCCCGCGACCCCCGCCCAGAACCCAGCGTCTTACTGGGTCTGGTTTCTCCAGGGGTCTGGCGTGCTACGCGCAGTTCGGCAGGGGCCCAGAGTCCCGCGACCCGGGCCCCATCTGGCGTGCCCAGCCCGCGACCCCCGCCCAGAACCCAGCGTCTTACTGGGTCCGGTTTCTCCAGGGGTCTGGCGTGCTACGCGCAGTTCGGCCCGGGGCCCAGGGTCCCGCGACCCAGGCCCCGGCTTTTGTGCGCCGCGCGCGACCCCTGCCCAGAACCCAGCGTCTTACTGGGCCTGGTTTCTCCAGGAATCTGGCGTGCTACTCGCAGTTCTGCCTGGGGCCCAGAGTCCCGCGACCCGGGCCCCATCTGGCGTGCCCAGCCCGCGACCCCCGCCCAGAACCCAGCGTCTTACTGGGTCTGGTTTCTCCAGGGGTCTGGCGTGCTACGCGCAGTTCGGCAGGGGCCCAGAGTCCCGCGACCCGGGCCCCATCTGGCGTGCCCAGCCCGCGACCCCCGCCCAGAACCCAGCGTCTTACTGGGTCCGGTTTCTCCAGGGGTCTGGCGTGCTACGCGCAGTTCGGCCCGGGGCCCAGGGTCCCGCGACCCAGGCCCCGGCTTTTGTGCGCCGCGCGCGACCCCTGCCCAGAACCCAGCGTCTTACTGGGCCTGGTTTCTCCAGGAATCTGGCGTGCTACTCGCAGTTCTGCCTGGGGCCCAGAGTCCCGCGACCCGGGCCCCATCTGGCGTGCCCAGCCCGCGACCCCCGCCCAGAACCCAGCGTCTTACTGGGTCTGGTTTCTCCAGGGGTCTGGCGTGCTACGCGCAGTTCGGCAGGGGCCCAGAGTCCCGCGACCCGGGCCCCATCTGGCGTGCCCAGCCCGCGACCCCCGCCCAGAACCCAGCGTCTTACTGGGTCCGGTTTCTCCAGGGGTCTGGCGTGCTACGCGCAGTTCGGCCCGGGGCCCAGGGTCCCGCGACCCAGGCCCCGGCTTTTGTGCGCCGCGCGCGACCCCTGCCCAGAACCCAGCGTCTTACTGGGCCTGGTTTCTCCAGGAATCTGGCGTGCTACTCGCAGTTCTGCCTGGGGCCCAGAGTCCCGCGACCCGGGCCCCATCTGGCGTGCCCAGC
This sequence comes from Muscardinus avellanarius, assembly GCF_963383645.1. Lineage (NCBI taxonomy): Eukaryota > Metazoa > Chordata > Mammalia > Rodentia > Gliridae > Muscardinus > Muscardinus avellanarius. The sequence goes on from NC_137806.1 coordinate 19,184,344, forward strand.
CCGCGACCCCAGCCCAGAACCCAGCGTCTTACTTGGCCTGGTTTCTCCAGGGGTCTCCAGATTTTATTTTCTAAGAAACACCCTTCCCAGTGTTTTCCTCTCTCAGCCTCTCACCGACTTCACAGCTTAGTTCCCTGCATTAAATCTCTCTGTTTGAAAGACCTAGAGCGATTCTTGTTTCCTCTGACCTTCTGCAATGTGTTTTCCTTGGTACCTTTGTAAGAAAAGACAAATATTTACAGCTGGGTCCCTCTCTTTGGCTCTTTTTGCTGAGTTCTTCAGTGTGACTTTTCTGCTTTTAAGTTTTTGATTTTGTTTTTTCTTCCCCTCCCAACATTGACAGGCAAACCGTGATGTTTGCCTTGACTTGTGCTCCTTGCCTTTAGACCATTGCCAGTTTAGACTGCAAAGAGAGCATGGAGCAGCCCCAGTTCTTTCCTCTGGGGACACCTCTACTTCCCAGCATTACTGACGTTTGGTTTCATTAGGTCATTAGGGGGGAAAAAAAAGTCTGCCGCAGCAAGACTGCCCTGTGGATGGGAGCTATGCATAACTAATGAACAGGAAAATTGGTACCGAAGTGGCTGATCAGTCTCAACATGCTTCTAATAACTTCCAAATCTCCCAATCTCGATTTCCCTATGTATCTTCCTTCCTTCCTAAATGAATACTCCAAATCCTCATTGGCCCACTAACTTTTTTATTTATTTTTATTTTTATTTTTGTGTGTGTGTGTGGCACTGGGGGTGAAACTCGGGCTTTTCTACCTCTGGGCTATATTCTCAGAACTATTTTATATATTTTTTGGAAACAGGGTCTCACTAAGTTGCTGAGAGCCTCACTAAGTAGCTGAGGCTAGCTTCGAACCTGTGCGATCCTTCTGTCTCAGCCTCTCAAGCGCTGGGATTACAGGAGTGCCGCACTACACCCGGCCCAAGAAAGAGCTAGCTATTTTTATTTTGAAACAGGGTGTTGCTGGGTTGATGAGAGACTCACCACTTGCTGAGACTGTCTCCAAACCTGAGATCCTCCTGTCTCAGCCTCCCAAGTGCTGAGGTTCTGGGTGTGCAACACACTCCTGGTTACCCACTAACAATTTTCAGTGTACATTTTCTCTTCCTTCCTCCTCATCGTATGGTACTTTGCCTAGTAGAAGATTACCCCAGATTCTCAGTGAAACTGTCCACATCTTATACACTAGGTGACTTAGTCTCTAGTTGTACATAAGATGTCATCAATATCCAGCAACATGGGAGACTTTAGAATATACTTTATCCTATAGTACAGCAAATATCACATGGATCCCTCTTTCAAAAATGAAATAAAGCAGGATGTGGTGGCATGCCTGTAACCCCAGTAATTAGGAGGCTGAGGTGGGAGGATTTCAGGTTCCAGGTCAGCCTCAGCGATTTAGCCAGGTCCTCAGCAACTTAGTGAGACTAAGTGATTGTCCCTGGATTCAATCTCTGGCATCCCATACACACAAAAATCAGATAAATAATTCTCAGAAGAGGACTTTTTGTCCAATGTCATATGGTTGTAGGAGGCAGAACAAGATCTTAAGCAGGGCTTGCTTGCTTTCTCTCTTTCCCTCTTTCTTTCTCTCTTTCTTTCTTTCTTTCTCTCTTCCTTCCTTCCTTCCTTTTCTTTTCTTTCCTGTGTGTTATTTATGAGGGATTGAATCCAGGGGCATTCCACCTCTGATCTATACCCCAGCCCTATTTTTTTGAAACATCGTCTTGCTACTTTGATGAGAGTTTCATTACTTGCCGAGGCCGTGCTCAAACTTGCAACCTTCCCCTCTCAGCCTCCTGAGTACTGGGATTACAGGCAAGTGTCACCAAGTCCGATGCACCCAGGTCCTCTGATGTTGCAGCTCCTGCCAAAGACTGCAGTCAGCCAAGAAAAACTAATAGATAAAAGTTCTGAATTGTAAATTTTAGCAAAGTGCATCACTACTCCATCAGTCTGAGGCATTTCAGACAAACATTCCATTCGTGCATTTCTCAGCAACCCTAAAGCATGATGGGAAACCTCCAGCTCAGCGGGTTCTACAGAGCTCGTTTCTCCTGGATCATGCCTATGTGTCCAACACAGTGACGCTCACAAGGAGAGAGGAGGCTCAGGGTACACCGGAGGGAGGCAGAATGTATAGGTGAGGGCTAGTTTTGCTTTTATACCTCTGTTAAGACAAGTACATATTCTTTGATAACTGGGAAAATATCTATTAAAATATTAAAGAGCTAGCGGCAAAGACAATACTATATGCTCACCAAATTTCATTGAATTTGCTTCTTCTGTGTATGCAAGAAGACAACATATCCCAGCCTCCAGTGTCCGTGTGACAGGGTTCTGACCTGGGGGATGTCGGCAGAAGTGATGTATACCGCTTCTAGGACCAGAAGTCCTGTATCAACAGCTACTCTCTTCATCTGTGCTAAACTTTCTTTTTTCTCTCTTTTTCTTTTTTTTTCTTTTTTTTTTTTTTTTTGGTACTTGGGATTGAACCTAGAGGCATTCTACTTTTGGACTCCACCCTCAGTCTTACTTTATTTTTTATTTTGAAGCTGGATCTTGCTAGGCAGCGGAGAGTCTTCCTCAGTTGCTGAGGCTGGCTTGGAACCTGTGATCCTTATGTCTCTGCCTCCCAAACAGTGAGGTCATAGGTGTGCGCCTAACCCCAGAGAGCCTTTTGAACGCTTCATACGTGGAAATAGGCTCTCAATATTTTTGCTAACTGGATTGTTTTCAGATCCTATGTCTGTTTCAGAACTTTCCTTTCTTTCTCTTTCTTTTCTTTCTCTCTTTCTTTCTTTCTTTCTTTCTTTTCTTTCTTTTCCTTTTGTAGTACCGGGGGTGGAACCCAGGGGCATTCTACCTCCAGGCTACATCACCAGAACTATTTTATTTTATTTTATTTATTTGTTTGTTTATTTATTTATTTATTGCAGGTCTGGGGATGGAACCCAGAGGCATTCGACCTCCAAGCTACACCCCCTGCCCAATTTTTTATTCTTTATTTTGAAACAGGGTCTCACTGAGTTGCGAAGGGCCTCACTGATTAGCTGAGGCTGTCTGCGAACCGCGATCCTCCAGTCTCAGCCTCCCAAATGCTGGGATTACAAGCATGCGCCACCACGCCCGGCTAGAACTATTTTATATTTTATTTGGAAACAGGGTCTCACTAAGTTGCCGAGAGCCTCACAAAGTAGCTGAGGCTGACTTTGAACCTAGGTAATACCAAGCACTGGGATTACAAGTGTGCGCCACCATGCCTGGCTCCTTCAGAACATTTTTCTGAGCATGGTTTCTCCCCTTTGAATTACCTTCTCATTCTCAATTTGTTGTGATGTATTTGTTCCAGTGGGAAATAAATCAAGGGCTTCGTCAAAAAACATAGTACACATATTTTACATTCTCAATGAAACAAGACCTGAAAAGGAGAAAATTTTATTACAATTTTATTTCCCCTTAGGGACCATTTCGTGTTTTACTGTCTTAATATTTACTTATTATTACAGCAAAACCTTGGATTAACCACCAAGAACTGAGTTGTTCTAGACAAGTGTTTCACATGACCAGAGTTTATCCTTTTAGACATTAAAATGCTGTTTATTTTTAAATGCTTTGAAAACATATTAAATGCGGAGCATACTAAATAAGATATAGTGGCAAGTTTTACCTTTTCTTGGTGGTTTGGGATTAATCTCGGTTCCTTGAATGAGCCCCACGCCCCACAGGGGCTCGCGCCATCATCACTGGAACAATATTCCTTACTTGTCTAGTTAAATCATTCTGTCCTTCTGATGTCAAATCTGAAATAGTTCCCTCAGGCAAAACTATATAAATTTACTAAAACTCATCAAACTGTTCACATAAAATAGGTAAATTTTCTGGCATGTATATTATACCTCAATGACGCTGTTAAAAATTAAGTACCATCTGGTTTGGAGACGTAGCTCAGTAATAGAACCCTTGCTTCACATGCTCAAAGCTCTGGGTTCTGTCACCTGAAAAATTAATTAATTAACATGAACCCAGTGAGGTGGCACACACCTTTAATCTCAGTACTTAGGAGGCAGAGACAGGAAGATTACAGGTTCAAGGACAGCCTTAGCAAAATAGTGAAACTCTCAGCAACCTAGTGAGACACTGTTTCAAAATAAATTTGTGTGTGTATGCAGTACTAGATATGTTACCCAAGAGCATTCTACCTCTGAGCTACCCCCCAAGCCCTATTTTATTGGTGATAAGTCATTGATAGCACATACCCTTGATATGTGATAAAATGACGCTTCATCTCTGTGGTCTTCCTTCTCAAACCTATAACCCCATCTAACCATGAGAAAACTATCAGACACATTCCAACAGACAATATCCTACAAAATACCTGACCAGTACTCTTCACAACTATCAAGGTCATCAAAAACAAGGAAAGAGCCAGGCATAGTGATATATGCCTGTAATCCCAGTACTTGGGAGGCTGAAACAGGAGGACCACAGGTTCACAACCAGCTTCAGCAACTTCTCGAGGCCCTCTGCAACTTAGTGAGACCTTGTTTCAAACTAAAAATAAAGTATAGCTCAGAGGAGAATGCTCCTGGATTCAATCCCCAGTCTGTCTGTCTGTCTGTCTGTTTGTCTGTCTGTCTGTCTCTCTCTCTCTCTCTCTCTCTCACACACACACACACACACACACACACACACACACACTTGACCACACAACTTAGAGGAAAGAAGATTTATTTTATTTTTTTATGCCCAACTTTTTATCTTTTATTTTAAAACAGGGTCTCATAAGGCTGATAAGCGTCTCACTACTTGCTGATGCTATCCTCCAACCCGTGATCCTTCTTTCTCAGCCTCCCAAGTACTGAGATTACAGGTGATTGCCACCACGCCTGGCTCAAGAAAGATTTATTTTCTCACAGCTTTGGAGATGACAGGGTTCCGTCCGCATCAGGCTGGGTGTGTGGAGCTCAGGGCACGGCTGTGGGAGGCAGAGAGGGCAAGAGCTCTGCTCACATCGTGGAGGCCGGAAGCAACAGAAGGCAAACCAGCAAGGGGATTCAAAGACAAAAGCAGGGTCCCTAAGGCCACACCCCGGGATCCACCTTCTCTAGTCTCACCCCACCTGCCTAGGTTAACACCCAGTAAATCCATTACAGTGATTACACCGATGAGATTGCAACCCTCATGACTTAACTGCATCAACCCTTAATGTTAATGCACGAGCTCTTCAAGGGACACTCTACATCCTGGTATAGCACACACCCATTCTCTAACATTATTAAAAACTACTCATTTACATGTTGCACGGCTACCGGATAATGCAAGGTGTTTCCTGCCATATTTACTTAACCATTTTCCAATTTGTTGGACATTAGGTTGTTTCCAGTTTCTTAACGATTACAAATGATGCTGACAAACACCATTGATTATTTCTTCAGGATGGATTTTTATAAATGAAATGGCCATGTCAAATATACACAGATTTGTTTTTGAAGCTTTTGGACCACAGGAAATACCTGTGTTCTCAGGTCCTGGGACTCCACGGGTCAGAGACTGATTTGTCAGACCCTCCTGTAAGCTAAGCTAACCTGTGATCCTATGTTCTTGCATAAGTGTCCTCACCCTCTGTCTTCCTGCCCACTGGAAGCACAATTATCAGTTTCTGTAATTACAGGGTGCTATGATAGCTTCTGGAAATAGAGAGGTAATGCAGCTCCTAGCGGGGGAAAAAAAGGTAAGGAGAGGTGGAGAAATGCTTGCATTGGTGAAGCTCTTCTCTGCAGAGCTCAAAGGTTTTCAGATAGAGTGTCATTAATCTTCATAGATTTGCTACTTTTCCCTCTGATACAAGCTCAAACATAAATCTCTTGCATTGGGTTGGATTTACATATTTGCCCCATTCCCGTTTTTCTGAAATTTCCTGAGATGGCTTTCACGCATGGAACTTCTGACCTGTGCAAACAAAAAGTCCCAAACAACATCTGCTAAATTTCTCACCCATAGAAGAAAACACCAGCCAGTTGTGGTAGTGCATGCCTGTAATCCCAGGACTTGGGAGGCTGAGACAGGAGGATCACAGGTTCAAAGCCAGTCTCAGCAACTTAGTGAGACCCTGTTTCACACACAAAAAAAGATGCTGGTGTGTAGCACAGAGGTAGAATGCCCCTGGGTTTAAGCCCCACAACATAAAAAAAGAAGAAGGAAAAAAGCCACAGAAGGAAAGAGAGAGAGAGAGAGAGAGAGAGAGAGAGAGAGAGAGAGAGAAAGGACACTTAGCCCCATCGTAAGATTGAACAGAGAAGCCAGGCGTGGTGGCACCTGCTTGTAATCCTAGCACTTTGGGAGGCTGAGACAGGAGGATCGCAGGTGCATGGCCAGCCTCAGCAACTTAGTGAGGTTCTCCACAACTTAGCAAGACCCTATTTCTAAATAAAAGAGTTGGGGGTGTATCCCAGAGGTAAAAGTTCCCTGGGTGCCATCCCCATCACCACAAAAAATAAAATAAAATTTAAAAAGAATGAACAAAGAAGGTAAGGAACCGAGCCCAGTGCCTCCGCGGCAAAATAAAAAGGAGATCCAGGTCAAAGTCCCAGGCAAGTAGGCATCCAAGAGCCAGTGAATGTGGGTGTCCTCAGGAAGTTGAAAAGGCCAAGAAAATAGACTCCCACTTGGATGCCCCCGAACAAAGGCAGCCCTGCCAAGATCTCTTTTGGACTTGTAAATTCCAGAATTATAAAATAAATTAGTGAGTTTTTTCAGCCACTGAATTATGGCACGGTGTTACAGCAGTCAAAGGAAGCTAACACAGAGACATTCACTAATTTACTTTGTTGTTGAAGCACATGACTTTCAAAACGCCCCATCAAACAGTCCTACAGTTTGGGTACAAGTTGGTGATAATTGTTATAGTTTGAATACATCTCTCATAAGTTCGGGTGTTGGAAACTTAAGTCCCAGTGCAATAGTAGTGAGAAGTGGTGGGACCTTCAAGAGGTGACTAGGTAATTAATTAAAAGGAATTAATTACTTCCTTGTGGGACGGGGCTAATTCACACAGTAGTGAGTGAGTTTCCCTCTGTCATAACTAGATTAGTAGCTGGGTATGGTAGCACATGACGGTAATCCCAGTACTTGGGAGGCTGAGGTAGGAGGATCACAGGTTTGAAGCTAGACTTAGCAACTCTGCAAGGCTCTCAGCAACTTAGTGAGACCCTATTTCCAAATAAATATAAAATAAAATAGGGCTGAGCTGGGCATGGTGGCACACGCTTGCAATCCCAGCATTTGGGAGGCTGAGACAGGAGGATCGCAGTTCGCGGACAGCCTCAGCTACTTAGTGAGGCCCTTTGCAACTTAGTGAGACCCTGTTTCAAAATAAGGAATAAAAAATAGGGCAGAGGGTGTAGCTCAGAGGTAAAATGTCCCTTGGTTCCATCCCCAGACCCGCAAAAAATAAAATAAAATAGGGCTGAGGGTGTAGCGCAGAGATAGAATGCCCCTGGGTTCAATTCCTGTACCAAAGACAAACCAAACAACAACAACAACAAAAATTGAATTAGTTACTGCAGGAGTGGGTGATTATAAAATGTGGCTTCTTACATACATGCACCTGCTTGCCCTTCTGCTAGGCCACCATGTTAAGATGTGGCACAGGGCCCCTCCAGATGCACCCATCTTATCCTGGACTTCAGCCTCCAGAACTGAGAGCTAAATAAACTTCTTTCCTTTATATATTAGCCAGTGTTGGGCAATCTGTTATAGCGACAGAAAACAGACTTAGATAGACTCACTTTGTATTTGACGAGGGTGTAATCAGATTGGAATTCACTCAACGATTCCGGCTGTCAGACAGTGATGCCCTTTTATGAAAAGGTTAAGTTGTGCTAATGGAATCAATTAATGACATCCCAAAGAAAAATATTTCTCCTTACAAAAGCAACCCTGGAAATTCATGCACGTTCGATTGGTTTAACTTATGAAAATTATAACTGGGTGACATATTTAGGGGCAACACTCGGGTTTGCTGTCTCCAGTCTTGCCCCTTCCCTCCATCCCGCAGCACCTGGACCAGCCTCTTGCCCGGCTGTACTGCTTCTCTGAGCACTGGAACCAAGTGTTATTCAACTTGGCATCTTTAGCACAAAATTGACCTTTCTACCTTTATATCTAATTATGCATTGAAAGGTGTTCTTTTTGATAACCTACTAGGTGGGGAAATAACATTCCTCAAGGTCTCCTAAAAGATTGAAAAACCAGGACATCTTAAGGCCATCGGCATCATAAGTGGCACCTAGAGATTTCACACATTAGCTCCAAAGAATCTCCGGCACACTCACCTGATCCCGCCACCTCTCTCTACATACCTACCAACATCAAGATGTTTTACTCCTAGGCATATCCAGGTGGTGTTTTTCTAAAAACACCAGCCTATGGCTCGTTAAGAGCCCTAAGATGCTCTAGGCTGCATTCCAAAGCGGCACACCTGCTGTTTATCCCTTTCTTGTTCCATGAACCCGGTAACTGTCAATCATGTGAGACGGGCAGGACTGTCGCAGAGACTGACTCAGCCATCGGCTTCACAGAGCTTTGTGTCTGGGCCGCTGTGGGCCGTGGTGGACCCTGTGGATTCTCCAACCATGCCAGGGGCGCCCTTTCCTCATGGGGGATGGACACAGGCCAAGGAGAAGGGGAAATCAGGTGAGACCTGCAGCTACTCTGCCGTGATTTAGACTCAGCCAATCAATCGCCTCTTCCCAAGAACAGTAGGGTCAGTGTTGGCTTTTCTGCACCTCAGCAAAGGCAAATAAAGAAAAATAACACTTGTCCTTCCTTCTCCCTGTTTACTCAGGAGCGCCACATATACCACAGAGAGTGGGTCAGTTAACACCAAACCCAGACAGTTCTTCTTTTTTTTTTTAATCAAAAAAGAACGAGGGAGGCTGAGACAGGAGGATCATAGGTTCGCGGCCAGCCTCAGCTACTTGGTGAGGCCTCCACAACTTAGTGACACTCTGTTTCAAAATAAAGAATAAAAATAGGGCTGGGGGTGCAGCTAGGAGGTAGAATGCTCCTGGGTTCAATACTCGTACAGAAAAAAAACAAAGAAAAGAACTAGGTAGGAAGTAAAAAAAGAAATTATGACCCTCACTGGCATTTAATGTAACATTTCTCCACATAGGTTTTTTGTTTCTAATTATAGAAGAAATGCACATTTGCAGTAAATAGTTTTTGTGTGTGTACTAGAGATTGAACCCAGGGGCATTCTGTGTGTGTGTGTGTGTGTGTGTGTGTGTGTGTGTGTGTGTGTGTTACTGGGGGTGGAACCCAGGGGCATTCTACCTTCAAATACACCCCCAAACCCTATTTTTTATTCTTTATTTGAAATAGGCAGAGGGCCTCACTAAGTAGCTAAGGCTGGCTGTGAACCTGAGATCCTCCTATCTCAGCCTCCCAAGTACTGGGATTACAAGCATGCGCCACCATGCCTGGCTAAACCCAGGGGCATTCTATGTCTGAGCTATACCCCTAACCCTATACCCCTAACCCTATTTTTTATTCTTTATTTCAAAACAGGGTCTCATTAAGTTGTGGAGGGCCTCACTAAGTAGTTGGGGCTGTCTGTAAACCTGTGATCGTCCTGTCTCAGCCTCCCAAGTACTGGGATGACAAGCATGTGCCACCACGCCTGGATGTTGTAAATATTTTTTTGTGTGTGGTACTGGGGTTCCTGGAAGCCCTTCTACCTCCGGGATACACTCCCAGACCTATTTTTACATTTTTATTTGGAAACAGGGTCTCCTAAGCCAGCGTACCCGGCTGGCTTTGAACCCGCACGATCCTCCTGTCTCTGCCTCCCAAGTGCGGGGATTACAAGCGTGTGCCAACATGCCCTGCTGTAAATAATTTTTAAAATAAAAAAACACGAAGGTATCTGGGTGTGGTGGCACATACTTGTAATTCCAGCATTCGGGAGGCTGAGACAGGAGGATCAGACAGCCTCAGCTACTTAGTGAGGCCCTTTGCAACTCGGTGAGACCCTGTTTCAAAATAAAGAATAAAAAATAGAGCAGGGGGTGTAGCTCAGAGGTAGAATGCCCCTGGGGTCCATCTACAGACCCTACACACACACGCACACACACACACACACACACACACACACACACACAGGAAAAGATAAAAATCACCTGTCACACCACCAGCCAGAGATAACCACTGACATTTCTGTCACATTGCCATAACTTCACCCTGCGTTTCTCTTTTTCTCTTTCTCTTTCTTTTCTTTCTCTATTTACTTTCTTCTTTTTCGTGGTACTGAGGATTAAACCCAGGGACATTCTGCCTTTGAGCTACACTCTCAGCCCTGTTTTTGTTTTTTATTTTGAAACGCACTCTCACGAAATTGCAGAGGGCCTTGCTAAACTGTACTAACTAGAGATCCTCCTAGCTCGGCCTCCCAGATACTGGGACTACAAGCATGAATTGCTGCGTTCAGCTATGTTTTTGTTTTATTTTATTTTGTTTTGTTTTGTGGCACTGGGGATTGAGCCCAGGTGAATTCTACCTCTGGGTTATACCCCCAGCCCTATTTTATTTTTATTTTAAAAGAGAGTCTCTAAGTTGATGAGAGTCTCACTACTTGCTACGGCTGTCCTCAAACCTACGATCCTTCTGTCTCAATCTCCCAAGTACTAGGATTATAAGCATGCCACACCACATCTGGCTTATGTTTTTGTTTTGAAATAGGGTCTCGGCTACATGGACGAGGCTGTCCTTGAACCTTGGATCCTCCTGTCTGAGCCTCCCACGCCCTGGGATTACAGGCGTGCACCACACACCCACCTCACACTGTGGTAGTCATCGTTCTGTTACGTTACATGGTTCTACTTACTGATTTGCTTTTTGTCTGAGTGTCCCACTGGAATGTAAATTCTGTGAAGCCAGGGACTTCATCTCCCTGTGCCCCATGAATATTTGTTAAATGAATAAGTATTTTGGTATAACATCTTTTCCATATCTATGATTATACATGTATACAGACGTATATGCATGCATATACATGCATAACAGGTGTGTGTGTGTGTGTGTGTGTGTGTGTGTGTGTGTGTTTCTTGTTTTGAAACAGGGGTTTGATAAGTTTCTGAGGCTGGCCTGGGACCTGGGGTCTCCCTGTCTAAGCCTCCCAAGTGTTGAGATTATAGTGGTGTTCCACCATGCCTGGCTTCCCTTAAGCAAGCTTGCCTGCCTGCCTGCCTGCCTGCCTGCCTGCCTGCCTGCCTGCCTGCCTGCCTGCCTTCTTTCTCTCTCTCTCTCTTTCTTTCTTTCTTTCTTTCTTTCTTTCTTTCTTTCTTTCTTTCTTTCTTTCTCTTTCATTTTTGGTGCTGGGGATGGGACTCAGAGGCATTCTACCTCTGAGCTACACCCCCAGACCTATTTTTTTATTCTCTGTTTTGAAACAGGGTCTCACTAAGTTGCAGAGGGCCTCGATAAGTTGCTGAGGCTGGCCATGAACCTGCGATCCTCCTGTCTCAGCCTCCCAAGTACTGGGATTACACGCCTGTGCCACTATCCCCCACTTATTTCTTATTTAAAAGCAGGATCTCTCCAAGTTGCTGAGGCTGGCTGTGATCCTCTTTTCTCAGCCTCCCAAGTACTGCAATTAAAGGCGTCTGGCTCTCACTTAAGCATATTTTTTTTTAACATTTTTCACTTTATTTATTTATTTACTTTGTGGTACTCGGGATAGAACCCAGGGGCACTCTACCTCCAAGCTGCATCCCCAGCCCTATTTTTTATTCTTTATTTGGAAACAGGGTCTCACTGAGTTGCAAAAGGTCTCACTAAGTAGCTGAGGCGGGCCGAGAACCGCGATCCTCCTGTCTCAGCCTCCCAAATGCTGGGATTACGAGCGTGTGCCACCACACCCAGTTTACTTAAGCATTTTAAACAAATAATCAGTGAAATTCTAATGGGAGGGCATTTTTTTTTCCCCAGGGTGTAAAGTAGAACCTGGAGCTGGGTGCTGCTTAGTGGTGGGGCACCTGCCCTGGGCTCAGAGGAATTCCCAGCACTTCAAGCATACATACATGCATGCATGTATACATACATGTATGCACAAATAAACAAGCAAGTAAGCAAGTAAATAACAATGGGCTCTACCTGAAACAGTGCTCCGGGCCACCTCGAGTCACCTACGCAGTGGCCAGGTGCTTTTCACCGCAGAGGCAGCACCGGGCTGGGCGCCCGGCCAGGGGCACCTTAGGGTGGAGTACACCCGGAGAGTGTTCCCCTCCCCGTCCTCCTCTCCTTCACCTTTTCTCTGCTTCACAGAACCCTTGAATGATAATCCTTTTATTCCCCTGAACTTCTGAACTCTTCCTGCGTCTTTTACCTACTCCCTTTGGCAATCAACCCCGATTTCTTTATCTGCCTTGCCCCTGGCACACATTGTCGAGGGCGGGTGGCCTCTTTCATTGGCTCTCGGTCCTCTCACTGCGGATCACACAGACCACTTTGATTTTATTTTCTTTCCCCCTTTTCTCCTCCTCCTTTTCACTGCGCCGACTCGCCCTCTGTCTCCCTTTTCTGCAAGGTACAAGCCGCCTGCTTGTGCGCTCTGCCCACCTCTGTAAACCCCCAGCAACCCGGGGCCTTTAATCCCACCAGTGATGGAGTCCTACCATCTCTCCCCCCGGGAGTCCCATCTTCAAGTTCGTGGCCTGCAGCCACCCCAGCCCCATTCGGTAGCTTAGGCAACTCCTCTGCTCTCAAAGGTGGAGGGAAACTGGGTGTGGTGGCCCTATGCCTGGGAGGCTGAGGCAGGAGGATCCCAGGAGGACAGCCGCAGCAACTTAGTGAGACTCTTGTGGACACCGTGAGGCCTGGCCGAGCTGGTGGAGGACAAAGAACTCCAGTAGTGACGGGAAAGTGACTCTAACCATCCCCTGCCCTCCGCCCATAAACCTACCTGGCTGGCGCCCTGTAAGACCACCAATGTGGAAAAGCCACGACTATGTAACTATCCCTCCGTTCTAGTGCCCCATAAAAGCCCCTAGTGTGTAAGACAGGAGCCCCTGACTCTCCTGGACTCTCTCCCTGTCAGGAGCCTCCTCCCAGATTTATCCCAAATAAATCTGATCCTGCCGTCGAGCTGTGCGCTCCTTCTCCCGACATTTACCAACATACCATACTTACCAACACGCAGCAACCTAGCAAGACCCTGTTTTAAGACAAAAAATAAGAAAGGCTGAAGTTGTAGCTTGGAAGGTTCAATACTTAGTATCAAGAGAAAAAAAAAAAAAAAGGTGGAGGGATTACCCAGCACTTAGCCCTGTGCCACCATTCGCCACAATGAAGCTCAGCGTTCACTGGCTGGCGTTGTGGCACCTTATCTGCCATACCCAAACAGAATGCTTTGTATACTCGATATACCTTTTTTATTTTTCATTCGAGACACACATGCACACACCTAATCAGCCCCTACCCAGTCTCTCAGCCCTTCCCTACCCCTCCCTCCTACCCACACTTGGCTTCCTGATTGACTTTGATATGTCTAAGTACATCATGTGCTTTAAAGAGTTTCCCTTATCCTCCCTCTTATCCCCTCAGATACGTCACCTTCATTGCTCCTCTCTAGGGTCCCTTCTTCATCAAGAGTTCCTCCTATTACCCATTTCTCCCTAATATTTTACACATTCAGAAAAGCGTCTGATTTCTTATTTTTTGTGACATTTCACTGTAAATGCCATAATTTCATTCTCCCTTATGACTGGGCAAAATTCCCTTGTGTACACATCCCATAGTTTTGAAATGCACTCATCCGTTGAAGGGCATCTTGGCTGCGTCCACAGTTTGGCAGTGGTGAACTGTGCAGCTTTGAGCATGCTTGCTCATGCATTAGTCTGGTATTTTGGTTTTCATTCTTTTTGGTAGATCCCAGAGGTGGTATTGCTGGGTCATACGGTAAGTTCGTTTTCCTTCTTCTGAGGATCTTACATACTGTTTTCCAAAGTGATTGCATTAATTTTTTTTTTTTTTGGTGTTCAATTCCAACTTCCTTTTTTTGGTTTATTTTATTTTATTTTTTATACATTTACTTATTAATTTGCAGAAAAAATGTATCCTAACACGAAATATGAACTCTAAACACCCAAAACAATCTTGAAAAAGAACACAGCTAGAAGATGTACAACTTCTGATTTCAAACTTTATAAAGCAACAATAATCGAAACAGTGTAGTGCTGCTATAAAGGCAGATATAGAAACCAGTGGAGTAAAATAAAAAGCCTAGAAATAAATTCTTCCATATATGGTCAAGTTATTTTTGACAAGGTTTCCAAGAACATTTGGTGAAGGAAATAATAATCTTTTCTCCATATATTGTTGAAAAATAACAGTTAAATGAAAAGGCATAAAATTGGACCCTTACCTAACACCGTATACAAATATTAACTCAAAATAGATAAAAGACCTAAATGTAAATCTTAAGACTATGCACTTTTAGAAGAAAAGAGTTTCTTTATTCTTTAGGAAAATGAGAGAAAGTGATAACAATACAATTTTGGACCTCTGACACTTCTCAGAAAACACAATTTTCCCTCTCTTAGCCCAAGTTCCATGACAACATCTGATCGTTCTCTCTCCCCTTTCCTGTTTTGAGTATGACTGGAACTCATTGGAAGAGAGCTGGTCCCTGTTAGTTTGCATAAGCATGTCAGTTGGCCATTTAGTCAACAGGTATTTCCTAAGCACTTCTTGTGCATTGTAAAAAAAAAATCACAAAAAATGTCCTTGACAAGTTTCCACAATGACCACGCAACGAATAACACCGTCTGGCGCACCCTTAGCTCCAGCGGCAAAACGCAGGCAGGCGAGCCGGCGGCGCTAGGTCACCCGTGCGTATTGTAGGATGCTTGGTGTTACGAAGGGAAAGTTTTCCCTCTTCCCTCTTAAATGAATTGACTGGGGGCTGCAAATTAAACAAAAGATCACAGAAGAAAGGGCGTGCCATTTTTATTAGTATTTTATGTGCAGGGAAATTCATAGGAAAGAAATGAAAATCAATGAAGAAGCAGATTCAGGAGTTTATGTCCCCCACCCCCTTTTTTGGTACTGTTAGAAAGAAATTTCCATGATGTCCTGAGAAAAGACAGTGTTTGAAAATAGCTCAGCAAGGCGATTTTACTTTTTGCAGAAAGGGTCTTACACCAGGGAAGTCGGCATGCAAGCACGTTGAGCCAGAAGCCCGCCCAGTCTTCAGGTTCCTAACAGGAGTTTCTGCACTGCACTCCTGCTGGCGGGAGGGAGGTTTCGCAGCCTCACACAATTGAATGGGGTGCCGGGGGAGGAGTTATCGTTTGCAATTTTTTTTTTTTTTTTTTTTTTTTGGTACTGAGGTTTGAATCCAGGGACATTCTATCTCTGAGCTACATCCCCAGCCCTATTTTTATTTTTATTTTGAAACAGGGTCTTGGTAGGTTGATGAGAGTCTCACTACTTGCTGAAGCTGTCCTCAAACCTGTGATCCTCCTGCTTCAGCCTCCTACATACTGAGATTACAGGTGTGCACCACCATGCCTAACTAGATGTTTTTTTTTTTGGGGGGGGGTGGTACTGGGGGTGGAACCCAGGGGCTTTCTACTTCCAGGCTTTACTCCCAGCCCTATTTTACATTTTATTCAGAAACAGGGTCTCACTAAGTTGCTGAGAGCCTCACTAAGTAGTTGAGACTGGCTTTGAACCTGTGATCCTCCTGTCTCAGCCTCCCAAGTACAGGGATTACAAGTATGCGCCAACATTCCCGGCCTGCCTAAATTTTTTTTAAAGAGATGTTACCTTACAAAAAGATAAGCCCTTATACAAGGTTACAAAATGGTGGTTTTACAAAATGGAGTTTACGTTAAACTAATCCTTTGATAGAAAAGACTTAATTTTATTTCACATATTCTCACAGTACTGGGGATTGAACCCAGGAGCATCCTACCTCTGAACTACACTCCCAGCCCTTTTTATTTTGAAACACAAGCTCGTCAAATTGCTGAGCGTCTTATTAAGTTACTGAGGCTGGTCTTGAACCTGTGATCCTCCTGCCACAGCCTCCCAAGTACTGGGAGTGTAGATGTGTGCCGGCGATAAATGCCGTTTTAGCAAAGGAAAGTGGGGCTGGGCTTCGAGGGGTGACGCACCGTAGGCAAGAGACGAGAGAATGGAGGAGTTCGTAGAAGGTTAGGCAAGCTCTGTGAGGTCTGTCTGCGCAGACTCATTGTGGTGCTGGCTCTGCACCTCTGGTGGTAAGAGTCACACTCCACTTCCTGGAGCGTTGTGCCCCGCTTTGAGGCAGGAAAGGAAAGAGCCGACAACTCTTCCTATATCTGGTGATTTTCAGGTACCTTCAGGTCAAAATACTGCATATGCACCTGGCTGTGGTGATGATGCATACCAGTGATCCCAGTACGTGGGAGGCTGAGACAGGAGGATTGCAGGTTCAAGGCCAGCTTCAGCAGCTTGTGAGGCCCTCTGCAACTTAGTGAGACCCTGTTTCAAAATAAACAATAAAAGCCGGGCGTGGTGGCGCACGCTTGTAATCCCTGCACTTGGAAGGCTGAGACAGGAGGATCACACAGGTTCGAAGCCAGCCTCAGCTACTTAGTGAGGCTCTCAGCAACTTAGTGAGACCCTGTTTCCAAATAAAAGTATAAGGCTTGGCGTGGTGGCGCACACTTGTAATCCTAGAGCTTGGGAGGCTGAGACAGGAGGATCAAGGCCAGCGAAGACCTTCAGCAACTTAGTGAGACCCTTTATAAAAAAATAAATAAATAAAAATAAAAGTATAAAATAGGTCTGGGAGTATAGCCCAGAGGTAGGAAGCCTCTGAGTTCCACCCCTAGTACCACCAAAAAACAAAACAAAACAAAACAAAACAATAAAAAATCGGGCTGGGAGTGTAGCTTGCCCAATTGCTGGGAGTGCAGAATGCTCTGGGGTTTAATCCCCAGTACCACAAAAGAAACAAATGTTATTTCAATTAAAATATAGACAGACGGACGGAGGTAGCCAGAGCGCACTCAGGGCAGATCACAGCCGGACTGCAGGCGCAGGTCTCACGCCCTCCCCGCCACGCACCTCGCCGGGCTCGCCAACCAGCTGCACCCTGGCTTCGGACTCAGACGCCGTCCACTCCCCAGAGAGTGACAGCTCGATCCTTGACAGCGCCCCTTCCCTAAGGACTCACCCAGCCAGCGCCACGCAGGCCGCCCTGCGCCCGCCCGCTCACACCAGGCGCCAACCGCCCTTTCTCCCAAGTACGAAGTTTTATCATATTCGTCCCTTGGTGGAGCCAGACAGCCTGCTCTCTCTCTCCTCTCTCCTTAATTTCTTTCTTTTTGTAGTACTAGAGATTGAACCCAAGAGTGTTCTACCTCTGACCTACATCTCCAGCTCTATTTTATTTTTTATTTTGAAAAAGGGTCTCACTTTTGGGAGGCTGAGACGGGAGGATCGCGGTTCGCCAACGGCCTCAGCTACTTAGTGAGGCCCTCTGCAACTCAGTGAGACCTGGTTTCAAAATAAAGAATAAAAAATAGGGCAGGGGGTGTAGCTTGGAGGTCAAATGCCCCTGGATTCCATCTCCAGACCTGCAAGAGAGGGAGAGGGAGAGGGAGAGGGAGAGGGAGAGGGAGAGGGAGAGGGAGAGGGAGAGGGAGAGGGAGAGGGAGAGGGAGAGAGAGAGAGAGAGAGAGAGAGAGAGAGAGAGAGAGAGAGAGAAAGAATGAGAAAGGGGGTCTCACTAAGTTGCTGAGGGCCGCTCCAAGTTGCTGAGACTGGCCTTGAATCTGTGATCCTCCTGTCTTAGCCCCCCAAGTACTGGCATTACAGGTATACATCACAGCACCCAAGTGACCCATTCTAAATTTGATTTTTGTTTTCAGAACTGGGGGATTGGACCCAAGGACATTCTACCTCCAAGCTACATTCCCAGCCCTATTTTTAATCATTATTATTATTCCTTTTTATTTTATTTTATTTTATTTTATTTTTTTGCGGGGCTGGGGCTGGAGCCCAGGGGCATTTGACCTCCAGGCTACACCCCCTGCCCTATTTTTTATTCTTTATTTTGAAACAGGGTCTCACTAAGTTGCAGAGGGCCTCAATAAGTAGCTGAGGCTGTCCACGAACCGTGACCCTCCAGTCTCAGCCTCCCGAAGGCTGGGATTACAAGCGTGTGCCACCACGCCTGGCATTCTTTATTTTGAAACAAGGTGTTACTAAGCTATGGGGGGGGGCCTCACTAAGTAACTGAGGCTGGCCATGAACCTGCAATTCTCCTGTCTCAGCCTCCCAAATACTGGGATTACAGATATATATACCACAGCACCCAGGTGACCCATTCAAAAAAAAATTTTTTTTTTGCGGTACTGGGGATGGAACCCAGGGGCATTCTACCTCCGAGCTACACCCCTGTAGCTTCGAACCTGTGCGATCCTCCTGTCTCAGCCTCCCAAGTGCAGGGATTATTATTATTATTATTATTATTATTATTATTATTAATTATTTATTTATTTTGAAACAAGGTGTTACTAAGCTGTGGAGGGCCTCACTAAGTAACTGAGGCTAGCCATGAACCTGACATCCTCCTGTCTCAACCTCCCAAATACTGGGATTACAAGCGTGCACCATCACACCCACTTCTAATTTTGATTTCTAATTTTTGTATACATTTGTTAGTAACTCCAAGAGGCTTATGATCTAAAGCTGTTGCCAGCTAGGTGTGGTGACACACCTTGTAATTCCAGTACTTTGGAGGCTGAGACAGGAGGATCATAGGTTTGCGGCCAGCCTCAGCTATGTAGTGAGGCCCTCTGCAATTTAGTGAGACTCTGTTTCAAAATAAAGAATAATCTGGGAGTGGTAGCACATGCTTATAATCCCTGCGCTTGGGAGGCTGAGACAGGAGGATCGCGCAGGTTCGAAGCCAGCCTCAGCTACTTAGTGAGGCTCTCAGCAACTTAGTGAGACCCTATTTCCAAATAAAATATAAAATAGGTCTGGGAGTATAGCCTAGAGGTAGAAAGCCTCTGGATTCCACCCCCAATACCACCAAAAATAAATAAATTAAATAAATTAAATAAATAAATAAATAAATAAATAAAATAATAAAAATAGGGCTGAGAGTGTAGCTTGGAGGTAGAATGTCCCTGGGTTCTATCTCCAGTACCACTAAATAAATAAATAAATAAATAAATAAATAAATAAAGCTGTCTCCATATGACTTAAAAGGAGTTGTTCTGGTTTTGTTTTTACTTTAAAACAATCAAATGACAATTGAGATTAAAGCCCTCCCTTTCTCTCAATTTATTTATTTATTTAGGCAGTACTAGGGATTAAACCCAGGGGTATTCTACCACTGAACTACATCCCCAGCCCTTTTCCTTTTTTCTTTTTTATATTGATATAGAGTCTCGATAAGTTGCCCTGGCTGGCCTCAAACTCGACATCCTCCTGCCTCAGTCTCCTGAGTCGCTGGGACTACAGGCATGTGCACCATGCCTGGCCCAGCTTAAAGGATATTTGATATATGTGTAAGGTGTCTGCGGTTCCCAAGATGTTAAACAGCATGGCTCGAAGCGCAGAACAAACCAGCGGATGACGCTCAGGCCAAGGTTACAAGTATGAACTGAAGCCCAGCCGTGTTCAGAGCGGGCTGCTGGAGTCCACATTATTGTCAAAAGTGTACCGTATTGGTCAGGTGCAGAAACGATGAAGTACACATTGTGGTCCCTGTCCTGGGACTGTGTTAACCCGTGTGCGGATGTGCGCAGTTTAAGCGATCTCCTTGCTCCTCAAATCCTGGCCTCCTCGATCCTTGTGCTTACATTATTTTTACAAAAGGCCAAGATTGCCATCTAGAATTAAAGCTCAGGTTTAAAATGTAAAAACACTGAAGGAGTAACTTAAAATAATCCAGCCAGGCACTGTGGCACACACCTGTAATCCCAGCACTTGGGAGGCTGAGACAGAAGGACCGCGCAGTTTCGAAGCCAGCCTCGGTAGCTTAGTGAGGCTCTCAGCAACTTAGTGAGACCCTGTTTCCATATAAAGTATAAAATAGGTCTGGGAGTGTAGCCCAGAAATAGAAAGCCCCTGGGTTCCATCCTTGGTACCACAATAAATAAATAAATAAATATTTTTTAAAAGGGTTGGGAGCTGAGCATGGTGTTGCCTGCTTGTAATCCCAGTACTTGGGAGGCTGAGACAGGAGGATCATGGGTTCACAGACAGCCTCGGCTACTTAGTGAGGCCCCCCTGCAACTTAGTGAGACCTTGTTTCAAAATAAAGAATAAAAAATAGGGCTGGGGTATAGCTCAGAGGTAGAATGCCCCTGGTTCAATCCCTTGTCTGTCTTTCTGTCTCTCTCTCATGCGTGCTCTCTCTCTCTCTCTCTCTCTCTCTCTCTCTCTCTCTCTCTCTCACACACACACACACACACACACACCATAGCAGGTGTTGGTGAGGATCACACACACATACACACACACACACACCATAGCAGGTGTTGGTGAGGATCACACACACATACACACACACACACACACCATAGCAGGTGTTGGTGAGGATCACACACACACACACACACACACACACACACACACACACACCATGGCAGGTGTTGGTGAGGATAGGGAGATATCAGAAGCTTCATGTCAGTGGGAATGTAAAATGGTGCATCCACTTTGGAAAACAGCTTGACAGTTCCTCAAAAAATTAAACATAGTATTGACATTTGACCCAGAAGTTCCACTCTTAGTTATAAACTCAAAAAAAATGAAACATACATCCAGAGCCTGGCTGGTGATGTACACCTGCAATCCCAGTACTGAGAGGCTGAGATAAGAGAACTGCAGGTTCGAGAACAGCCTCAGCAAGTAGTGAGACTCTCATCAACCTAGCAAGACCCTGTTTAAAAAAAAATAGGGCTGGGGTGTAGTTTGAAGGTAGAATGCCCCCATACTTAATCTCCAGTACTACAAAAGAAAAGAAAAGAAAGAAAGAAAGAAAGAAAGAAAGAAAGAAAGAAAGAAAGAAAGAAAGAAAGAAAAAGAAGCTGAGCATGGTGGCGCACGCTTGTAGTCCCAGCAGTGACCAGAGGACTGCGGTTCATGGACAGCCTCAGCTACTTACCGAGGCCCTTCACAATTCAGTGAGATCCTGTTTCAAAAAAAAATAAAGCCAGGCGTGGTGGCGCACGCTTGTAATCCCAGCATTTGGGAGGCTGAGACCAGAGGATCGCAGTTCGCAGACAGCCTCAGCTATTTAGTGAGGCCCTTCGCAACTCAGTGAGACCTGGTTTCAAAATAGAGAATATAAAGTTGGGCAGGAGGAGTAGCTTGGAGGTCAAATGCCTCTGGGTTCCATCCCCAGACCTGTAAAAAGATAAAGAAAGAAAGAAAGAAAAGAAAAGAAGGAAAAAAAGGAAAAGATTAAAAAGTACGGCTTGGGGTGTAGCTCGGAGGTATAATGCCCCTGGATTCCATCCCCAGTACTGCAAAAAAAAACCCTAAACATAACAAACATACATCCACATGAAAACTTGCTCAAAGTGTTCACGGCAGCGTCATTCACGAAGCCAAAAGGCAGGCGCAGCAGGAAAGTGTACCAGTGATGCGCACAAACAAAGCCAGCTGTATAAGGAATAAGTTCTGGTTTGTGGTACGACGTGGATGAGCTTTGAAAGCAGTGCGCTGGGTGAAGGCAGCGGCCACCAAGGGCCACACGCTGCCGGTCCTTCTGTAGAAAATGTCCAGGCCGAGCAAAGCTCTAGGAACAGAAAATAGATTAGTGGCCACCAAGGGCCCAGGGAGAGCGGAAGTGGGCACCGATTTGCTACCCAGGGTGACAAAAGCTGTCCTGGAATTAGGTAGTGATGATGGTTTTACTGACACTAAAGGGCTTCGAGGAAGTCCTGGAGGGGACCTCCACTCAGGACAACTGCGTCCTCATAACTGCAGTACAAAGGAATTGCTAGAGGCACCAGATATTGAGACACAGAGATTTATTTAGGAAAGCAAGGTATATCCATTCGAGGGAGAATGAGGGCCATCTCCAGGGGCTACACCTCCAGGTGTGTAGTGCATGCCTGGAATTCCAAGACTTTGGAGGCAGAGACAGAGGATCCCAGGCCTAACCTCGGCAAGCAGTGAGGCTCTCAGCAACCTACTGAGATCCTGTTTCAAAATAAAAATATCCCGGCGTGGGGGTGCATGTCTGTAATCCCAGGACTTGGGAGGCTGAGACAGGAGGATTGCAGGCCCATGACCATCCTCAGGAACTGGGTGAGGCCCTCCATGATTTATTGAGATCCTATTTCAAAATAAAAAAGGATTAAATAGGGTTGGAGGTATAGTTCAGGGATAGAATGTCCCTGGGTTCAATACCCAGTGCCACACACAAAAAAAATAATGAGTTAAAGCTTTGGGGTTCTCGTTTTAAAGGAAACTTGGTGAGGGCCACTGGGAAGCTGTGTGGGGTGACATCAGCCTGGTGGTTATAACACAGTTCACGGTGGCCGCTGTTCCCAGCATCCTTCAGTTGATCAATAGATAATACTAGAAAAGTACCTGTATTATAGGTTTCTGGGAAAGTCCCCTGTATCATAGGTTTCATATCCCCTTTATTCAATCTATTCTAAAAATACACGTATTAGTGGGCTAATTAACAGTGCGCAATTTTCATAAGTGGGTGAATTTCCAGTAACTTTAAGATTGTAAGAGATTTGTAGATTTCTCAGAATTTTGGGAGTGACAGGGTGGGAGAGAGGACTGAATTGGGAAGGCTCAAGGTCTAATCTAAAAAGATTAAAGAATATTTTTCGGCCGGGCGTGGTGGCGCACGCTTGTAATCCCCGCACTTGGGAGGCAGAGACAGGAGAATCGCGCAGGTTCGAAGCCAGCCGCGCGTGCTGGCTTAGGAGACCCTGTTTCCAAATATAAAATGTAAACATAGGTCTGGGAGTGTAGCCCAGAGGTAGAAGGGCTTCCAGGAACCCCAGTACCACCAAAATAATAATAATAATAATAATAATAATAATAATAATAATAATAAAGAATATTTTTCTTCCTTTTATCTCCTTTCTTTTCTTCCTTCCTTTCTTTTTCTTTCATACTTGGGATATTGGATCCAGGGGCATTCTACCTCTGAGATATACCCCCAACCTTTTTTATTTATTTATTCTTTAATTTTGAAGCAGAGCCTCACTAAATTGCTGTGCCGGCCTCAAACTTGTGGTCCTCCTGTCTTGGCCTCCCAAGTACTGGGATTACAGGCGTGCACCTCCACGCCCAGCTCTTTTGATTCCTTTCTACCTATCTTTTTATCTCACTTCTTATCCTACCTCAGTACAACCTTGTACATAAACTAAAACCACCGACATGTACACTTGGGAAAGATGAACTTTATTATATGTGTATTATATCTAAAAAAAAAACCCTAAGGTATTAATTACCTTGATCAATCATCTTCTCTTCTGAGTATAAATGCTAATGAGAGGCAGGGGAGAATGAAGAGCAGGTCAGCAGGCACCCGTGGGTGGCTCACACGGGCCCAGGCAGGCAAGCTGGGGCCACGTCCACCCTCTCTCCATCCTTCTTCAAAGGCCTGCATTCTTCCTGCCTACCTGTCTTCTCCTATTTTAAAACAAAGTAACCTCAAATCCAGGAGGTAAAGTAATCAAAAGCAATGTTCTTTGCCTTTAAAGTTATTTTATGCCAGAATCTAAAACACACACCTGTGCGTAATTCAGGAGGCTGAGGCAGGAAGATTGCAAGTTCAAGACCAAACTGGGTAATTTAGCAAGACCCTGTCTAAAAAATAAATAAATAAGCCAGGCGTGGTGGCACACCCTTGTAATTCCAGCATCCTGGAGGCTGAGACTGGTGGATCACAGTTCGAGGACAGCCTCAGCTACTTAGTGAGGCCCTCTGCAACTTAGTTAGACCCTGCTTCAGAATAAAGAATAAAAAATAGGGCAGGGGGTATAGATTAGAGGTTGAATACCCCTGGGTTCCATCCCCAGACCCACAAGTAAGTAAATAAAAATAAATAAATAAATAAATAAATAAATAAATAAATAAATAATAAAGCCAGGCATGGCAGTACATGCCTGTAATCTCAATATTTGGGAGGCTGAAACAGGGGAATCCCAGGATGAAGGGCAGCCTTATGAACAGAATGAAACTCTCAGCAGCCTAGTGAAACCTTGTCTTAAAACAAAAAATATAGCTGGGCATGGTGGATATAGCATGCCTGTGATCCCAGTACTCAGAAGGCTGAGACAGGAGGATCGCAGGCTCATGGCCAGCCTCAGCAACGCAGTGAGGCCCTCTGCAACTTAGTGAGATCCTGTTTAAAAATAATAAAATAGTGTTGGGGATGTAGCACAGAGGTAGAATGCCTCTGGGTTCCATCCAAGTTCCACAGAAAAGAAAGAAAGAAAAGAGAAAGAGGAAGGAAGGAATGAAGGAAGAAAGGTAGGTAGGTAGGTAGATGGGCGCGTGGCTCAGTGGTAGAACACCCCTCTCCCCAAGTTCAATTCCTAGTACCAAAAAGAAAAAAGTTGTTTTAGGCACCAAAAACCAGATAGGAGACTTTCAAAAAGATTATATATATATATATATATATATATATATATATATATATATATATTTTTTTTTTTTTTTTTTTTTTTTACAGCTAAGAAAGGGGAAAGATAAGAGAAATCCTGGCTTTGAGAAGTATGTATTTGCCAAAAAAGAATTATGGAAAGCATGTGTTCCCTACTCAGTTGCCTGGATCTGGCCACTGGTGTCAAGAAGACTGCCCCTGTGCTGCGCGTGTTTACTTAAGGCAGGCTGCTCCCGGCCCAGCAGATGCCCACCACCTTCCAAGAGTGCCACCAAATAGGAGCCGAGTTACCTCGTCACTGTGCCCCCTGGAGACGGCGATCCCGGGCATCCTCGGAAGGTCTTGGATCGGGTGTTGCAGAACCCGATTGGCCTCGCTTCTTACCAAAAGGAGATCCTCACAGGGGATTTGACTTTGAATTTGTTGGCAGACGTTGGACCAAGCGAACTGCTGGGCAAGCACACACGCTCTGGATGAGTTCTGTGATAGCCTGGAAGTTCTGCAAGAACGGGGAGTCTGACCTAAGTCCCAGCCTCCCTCGTGCACACCTCCTGAGAGCGAGGACCGGCACTGCTTGGAGGAGGACCGTGGTTAGTGGTGCTCTCACGCCGCATGGATAAAGAACTCCATTGCTACAGATGCCGGAACACAGACACGTGTAGGGGAAATACGTCAGAGCCCGTTAGGAGGGGGACGAATATGTCAAGTTTGTCTCCTAAGAGCTGCAAGCGCGCCATCCACACATCTGCTGTCTGGGGAAGAGAGAGCTGGCCCCGAGATGAGACGGAGATGGGGCGGGGGTCCAGATGAGGCATAGTGGAGAATGTCAGCTGCGGGCGAGATGAAAAGCCTGGATGCCAGAAGCTAGGCGAGCCGAGAACTGAAAGCCTTTCTGTAATTGCTGGAAAGGTATATCATGGGCAGATCCCCACCCCGTGCACTGGAGTTTAAACCCAGGGCCGCTCTGCTTCTGCTACACACACACACACACACACACACACACACACACACACACACACTCAGCCTTTTTTCTTTTTTCTTTTGAAAAAGGATCTCACTAAGTTACCGTACTGATCTCAAATTTAAGTACTTGAGAGGCTGAGACAGGATGATTGGAGGTTTGCAGCCAACATCATTAGCTTAGAGAAGTTATCAGCAACGTAGACCCTGTTTAAAAAAAATACAAGCCGGGCGTGGTGGTGCCCGCTTGTAATCCCAGCGCTTGGGAGGCTGAGACAGGAGGATCACACGGGTTCGAAGCCAGCCTCAGCTACTTAATGAGGCTCTCAGCAACTTAGTGAGACCCTGTGTTCAAATCAAGTATAAAATAGGTCTGGGAGTATAGCCCAGGGGGTAGAAAGCCCCTGGGTTCCACCCCCAGTACCGCAAAAAAAAAAAAAACAATAGGGCTGGGGGTGTAGCTCAGAGGTAGAATGTTCCTGGGTTCTACTCTAATGCTGCCCGCACGCGCATGCACACACACACACACACACACACACACACACACACAAAATGTTTTTCATAATTTTTAGAACTTTGGTTACATGGTAAAATGATGCTATTTTGAGTATGTGAGTTGAAATAAAACATTAAAAATTAAATCCATCTGTGACTTCACTTTTTTAAACATGGCTATGAGAAAATCGCATTCACTTATTTGCTTGCAGTACTGGTGATGGAACCCGGGGCGCTCTGCCACCGAGCTAACCACAGCCCTTGGTATTTTATGTTGAGACTGGGTCTCACTAAGTTGCCCAGGCTGGCTCCGAACTTGTGACTCTCTTGGGCTGAGCCTCCTGAGTAGCTGGGATTACATGTGTGTGCCACCGCGCCCTGTTTTGCATTCTATTTCTATTGAACAGAGATTTGACTTCTATTGGACAAAGATGCTCTAAGCTCCCCCATCCCCACATACTAGGGATTGAACCCAAAGGCCTTCCGCCTCTCAGCTACATCCCCAGCCATTTTTAGTTTTTATTTTGGAACAGGGTCTCACTAGGTTACTAAGGTTCCCCTCAAACCTGTAATCCTCCTGGCTCAGCCTTCCAAGTACTGGAAATACAGGTATGTACCACCACACCTGACTTCCTTTTTTGGAGGGGAGGGGGCGGTGGTAGCAGGTACTGGAGATTGAACCCAGGGGCATTCTACCTCTGAGACATACTCACAGCCCTATTATTTTTTGTTTTCAAATAGGGTCTCGCTAGGTTGCTGAAGTCTTGCTAAATTGCTAAAGCTGGCCTCAAACCTTTGATCCTCCTGTCTCAGCCTCCCAAGTCCTGGGATTACAGGCCTGTACCACCAACTCTGGCTGCCCTGAGCTCTTAATAGCGCATCATGATTCCCTAACAGGAGGCTGTAGGAGGCAGGTTGTCCAGACAGGTGAGCACAGAACCACTTGCCACGGTAGTGCCTTGCTCTAGTTATCTATTCACTCTCCCTTATTGGCTCCAAAACCAGAATCAGGTCCATTAATGCCACGATCTGCTTGGAGATCTGAAGAGGGAGAGTCAGTAGTTCCAGCGCCCTGCCCAGATGTACACATCCCAGAGAAGTTAATTTATTAAAACCAAGCAGTCGAGGCCCTGTGACTAAATGGCTCATCATCCTGTTCACAGGTGTGTCTTTGCACAGGGCTCAGTGTGCAAGTGGTTTTGTCCAAAAACAAAATGACAACATATTTTATAATTTCACTGCATCCCATAGTATCAGAGTTTGAACTACTGACGGTATCTAATTCAATATCCCCAATTAATCTTGATTAGGGGATAAATACCCACACACCAAAAATATATCAAATGTGCCAGACATGGTGCTGCACACCTGTAATCCCAGTACTTGTGAGGCTGAGACAGGAGGATCGAAGGTACACGCCAGCCTCAGCAACCTAGCAAGAACCTGTTTCCAAATAAAAAATAAAACACGGCTGGTCGGTAGCTCCGAGGTAGAATGCCCTGGATTCAATCTCCATAAAAAGAGTCAGATAGTCATTGAGTGTCCAATACGAGCCAAGCACTCATTCATATTCACGAACAAGCCTACCAAGCTGTCTCTAGTAGGATCAGTAAGAGGAGAAATACAAATGGCCAATAAATACATGAAAAAGTGTTCACCGTCATTAGCAATCGGAGAGACGCAGATCAAAGCTACCCTGAGCTTCATCCATCTCCAATTAGAGTGGCAACCGTTCAAAACACAAACAGTAAGCAATGCTGGTGAGGATGTGGAAAAGCGGGAACTCTAATACACTGATGGTGAGATCGCAAATCCATCTCGGCCTCCTAGGTACGCAAGCGTGCGCCACCATGCCTGGCTACGATGCACCAATTTAAACAAGAGAAGATCGGAGAGGTTGAAACCACTTTGGAAAACAGTGGAGGGTCCTCAGAAGAAAGAGAATGAATGTACCATATGACCCAGCAATACCAATCCTGGGTATCTACCCAAAAGAATGGAAACCAAACTACCAAACTAATGCATGCCTAGCTATGCTCAGAGCTGCACAATTCACAATCGCCAAGCTACGGAACCAGCCAAGACGTCCATCAACAGAAGAATGGATTGCAAAGTAGGGATATGGACACGATGGGATTTTACTCAGCTATAAAGATCAGAACTATGTCATTTGCAGGGAAATGGCTGGAACTGGAGAATATTATGCTAAGTGAGATAGTCGCAAAAAGCGAAGGGCTGGATGCCCTCCCTCGTAGGCAGAAGCTAGGGGAAAACTGGCGCAGAGGAGGGGCTGCAGACAGAGGAGAGAAACATTACTGGAGTGAAGGAGATGGGCGGGGGAGGAAGGCTTGAAGGGGGAAACGGCACAAACGTATCAGCCAATCGCTGGAAGGAGGGGAGGAAGAGGGAGTGGGGTGGGAACTGGAGGGCTTGGAGGACTCAACAGGTGCTGCGTGCATGTATGCCTCTAACACCCTAAACTGCACCAAGGTGTATGATTACAACGCACCAAGTTATTTATGTATTTATCTATCTGTTTATTTATTTATCTATCTGTTTATTTATATCTATCTGTTTATTTATTTAGTGGTGCTGGGGATTGAACTCAAGGGGCATTCTACCTCTGGGCTAGATTTTTTTTTTCTTTTTTCTTTTTTTTTTTTTTTTTTTGCGGGTCTGGGGATGGAACCCAGAGGCATTACCCCCTGCCCAATTTTTTATTCTTTATTTTGAAACAGGGTCTCAATGAGTTGCGAAGGGCCTCACTAAGCTGAGGCTGTCCGCAAACCGTGATCCTCCGGTCTCAGCCTCCCAAAAGCTGGGATTACAAGCGTGCGCCACCATGCCCGGCTTGCTATTTATTTTGAAACAGGGTCTCAATAAGTTGTGGAGGGCCTAAGTAGCTGAGGTTGGCCATGAACCTGGATTCTCCCGTCTCAGCCTCCCAAGTACTGGTATTGCAAGCGTGGACACCACGCCCGGCTACAATGCACCAATTTAAACTAGAGAGAGAGAGAGAGAGAGAGAGAGAGAGAGAGAGAGAGAGAGAGAGAGAGAGAGATCGGAGAGGTGGTACCACCCTCTGAGGTCACGCAGCTGGAGGGGGCGCTGGGATGCTTCTCCATTATGCTTTACTGCTGGGAGGCTGTGGAGAGAATTACAAATAAACTACTTCAGAGAGCAATATACCATGTTTGCCCCAAATGACGGCTGCAATATATTCAAAAGCGTAATATAATTGTTTTTTAAATACTGCAGAGCTAATGGTGTCTCTCCTGAACTTTCTTTTTTACCTCTTCTGTGAATTTACAAAGGAGACTTTCTCATCTGCAAGAACAGAAACAAGACTCACAAAAACACACGCGCTGTAGATTTTCTCAGATTCTACCGCCACGCTCAGAGAGAAGGTGTGGCAGCCAGCTGTGGCTTCTGCTGCGGCGCTTGGCGCCTCCGCAGCATTCGACGCCTTGAAGACCTTTGACTATTAGCTAATTCCTACCCTCGGCAGGACACAAAGAAACCCAGGCACAGAGCTGACCAGCGGCTCCTCCTCCAGCTCCGAGGGTTCCCGCTTGGAGCGTTAGGCTATGCTGCTCTCTACTGACCACGAGGAGACACTGCACAAAGCCCGCCCAGGAAAATTGTAATTCGGGGTTTCTCTGTTTAATTAATACACGGATCATTTTTAAGGGAGGGGGTCTCTTTTAAATATAACTTTAGAGCTGGACTTGGGGGTAAATGCCTCTAATCCCAGAACTTGGGAGGCTAAGACAGGAGATTTCAGTTTCAAGGCCAGCCTCAGCAACTTAGTGAGGCCCTCCACAACTTGGTGAGACTGCTTCCAAATACAAAATAAAATAGGGTCGGGAGTATAGCTCAGAGGTAGAATGCCCCTGAGTCCCATCCCCAGTACCACAAAAAAAAAAAAGGCGAGAAAGAGAAAAGGAAGGAAAATCACCCTTCTCGATAATGCCAGTGGCAACATTGAAATAGCAACCGTACTTTGGGTTCAAAGAGGTGAGGTGCCTTCCGTGGGAGTCCTGCAGGAGCCTCCAAGCACAGGTGCTCAGCTTGCACGCACGTGTGTGTGTGTGTGTGTGTGTGTGTGTGTGTGTGTGTGCGTGTGTGTGTGTGTGACTGGGGTTTGAACCCAGGGGCATTCTACCTATTTTATTTTTATTTTGAAACAGGGTCTCGCTGGGTTGATGCGTTCACTACCTGTTGAGGCTGTCCACAGAGCTGTGCTCCTCCTGTCTCCGCCTCCCAAGTACTGGGATTACAGGTGTGCGCCGCCATGCCTGGCTAAAGCGGCAGCTTAATTTATCATGTCACTGAATCCAGAGTCAGAACCTGCGCATCGGAAGATATCTAATCCATTCTCCCAAGTCAGTCTTTTTTTAATGTTTTATTGGTGCATTACATTCATACATCATATTGGGGTAAAAATCTTGTGTGGACAGACACGTGGACATCCCCCATCCCGAGTCTTGATTAGGGACCACATACCCGAGCACCCACAATATACCCGGTTCTCTTCGTTCTCAGCCTCTCGCACTCCCCGGTCTCTGCGATCAATCCTCTCTTTTTTCTCCTCAGTTTTGTCTTGCTGATGTTGTTTTTGCTTTTGCTTTTTGTGGGAGTAGGCATTAGGGCTTGAATCCAGGGACAGTCTACCTCTGAGCTACACCCCCAGCCTTTTTCTTTGTATTTATTTTGAGACCGTCTCTCTTAAGTTGCTCAGGCCGGCCTCAAACTTGCAGTCCTCTTGTCTCGGTCTCCTGAAGGGCTGGGATCACCACGCCAGCTCCTCGTGGCTTTGGGTGCTGTTCATAACCCCATTCTACAGACGCATACCCTCCCCAGGCTTCTGCACGACTGTGGGTATGTCTCCTCCTTACCCTATGCACTCTCTGACTTATCCTACCTAACGTGGGTAGGATATTCTTTGCTTTGCTGGACCTCAGCGTTCCGTGTGGGGGGAGCACTGGAGATAGAATCCGGAGTCATTCTACCTCTGAGCGGCACCCTCATCCCTATTTTAATTTTTGTTTTGAAACAGGGCCTCACCAAGTTGTGGAGGGCCTTGCTAGGTTGCTGAGGCTGGCCTCAAACCCGCAATCCTCCTGTGTCAGCCTCCCAGGTACAAGCCTGTGCCACACGCTGAGCTAGATGGTAGTACTTCTGTCACTTCTCCTGTCGCCTCTCAAGTCCATTCACTCTATGCCTAGCGCTTCCTGGGCAGTGAGCACGCTGCGGGTCCCTAGCTTCTTACAGCTGCGGTCTCCTTCTTTACAGACACCTGCTTTATTCCCTTGCGCAATTTAAGGACAGAAGACCATGTCCTCCCAATTTTTAATATTATATTTATTTATATCTCTTGAATTTGAAAATATGCTGTGTTCCTAAAGTACCCATCTGGACTAAGACGTTTGAATCACAGGTGTACGGCTTGTTAAGCTATAGCAGCCAGGCTCACGCCTGTATCTCAGTATCTGTGAGGCTGAGGAAGAGCACAGGCTCGAGGCCAGCCTCAGCAACTCAGTAAGGCCCTTAGCAAACTAGTGAGACCCTGTCTCAAAATAAACAAGGCAAAATAAAAAATGAAACAGGGCTGAGGGTATAGCTCAGAGGTAGAACACTCCGAGGTTCAGTCCCAATACGACACACACACACACACACACACACACATAAACAAGTGGGATACTAGATCGAGTGTGGCAGGTAAACGGCAGGTTTCAGAAGCTGATGAAGCCCTGCTATAGCTTCTGGTTAAAGAAGGAAGAAATGGCATCCGAGGCTAATCTGGACCCATAAACTATAGATGTGGTGGGGGCGCAGACTTGGCATACGGGAGACTATTCCAGACAGGAGGAAGAAAGAGAAAACATGAGCCTCTGAAACAGGAAAGCATAAATTCTTTGAGCAAGGAGAAGGGCTGTTTTTCCAGAGTTCAGGGTAATTTCCGAAGGGAGAGAGGTGTGGATAGGGACTGAGGGCCTTAAAAAAAAAAAAAAAAAAAAAAAAAAAAAAGCCAAACAAAGGTACTTGGGAGGTGAGCGTGGGATCGCAGGGTCAAGGCCAGCCTTAGCATCTTAGTGAGACCCTGTTCAAAATAAAAAATAACATAGGGCCCCCAGGTTCAATCCCCAGTGCCCCCCCACACACAGAGATGCCAAATAAGGGTAGGGAGGGCCCCTAGGTTCTGCCTCCAGTATCACAATAAAACAAAATAAATATAAAAATAAAATAGGGCTAAGGGTATAGCCCAGAGGTAGAAGGCCCCTGGGTTCTACCCCCAATACCACAATAAATAAATAAATAAATAAATAAATAAATAAATAAATAGTCTAGGGGTGTAGCTCAGAGGTAGAATGCCCCTGGGTTCAATCTTCAGTACCTCCCCCCCAACACACACACAGACATACAAACTTTCTCCAGGCTTGGGTGATGGCACAGGTTTGTAATACCAGACTAAAACAGAAGGATCACAGGTCAACCTGCAGTACAACAAACAAAACACAATAAAATGAACCTTTCTTCCTTATATGTTGTTGTCCTCAGGTAGTTTGTCACAGCGATGAAAAGCCAACAGACCAAGGAGCTGTGGTTGTTTTGTTCGTCAGAGGACCCAGCACCTAGCGAGGTGCATGGAACACGTAGACCTCGAGGGTCACAGACTCAAGGACAGCCTCAGCAAGTAGTGAGGCTGTCATCAACCTAGAGACCCCATTTCAAATAGTAGATATTGCCACCGGCGGCGGCAGCAGCAGTGAATTCACCGAGTCCAGTACAGCTACATCTGTGTACTCAAGAACAGTGAGTCAAATTGCGGGCCACAGAGGAGAAATCGCAGTATTGGGCCTCCTGGGACTTGACCCAGTGAGGGAGTGGTGGTGGCAGAGATATCACACCATAGGAGAACGTGCAACCTGGCACCCCCCCATAGTTTAAAGCAGCCTCTATCGACTCCCTGGGTCGGAGACTCTGTGATACAACCCAGTAAAGGAGTAGTAGGGTCTGAGATAATACAGACTCGAGATCCAGAGCACCTTAAGTGAAGCCATAGTGACCCAAGGGAAGAACCCAGAGAAGGCACAAACCTCCGAAATCATGGGAAAGAGGAATAACACTGGAGTAATGAATGTGCACAACCCCACAACATCAGAACCCGATAAAACAGAAAATCAGAGATTTCTAGAAGATCAAATCAGGAAAATAACTGTAGAAATAATAGAGGTGCTTCGAAAAGAACTCAGAGAGAGCCAAAAAGAGATAAAGGATGCAATTAATGAAGTAAAGGCCTCAATTCAAAGCACAAACAACCGATTAGACCACATGGAGAACAGAATCTCGCTCTTAGAAGATGAGCAATCCAAAAATGAATGCATAGTTTCTAATCTAGAAAAAGATATCCAACAGCAGGAATCTGACATTGAAGAAATATGGGCCCATTTTAAGAGAGCTAACCTAAGAATAATTGGAATAGAGGAGGGAAAAGAAAGTGATACCAAAGGGATCAACAATCTCTTCAAGGAAGTAATAGCAGAAAATTTTCCAAATATAGAGCAAGAGGTTGATACACAGATCCAGGAAACTTATAGAACTCCCTTTAGACAGGATCGGAGAAGAGGATCCCCACGCCATATAATTGTCAAAATGACCAATGTGGAAGCCAAGCAGAGAATCTTAAAGGCAACAAAAACAAAGGGCCAACTGACATTCAGAGGCAAACCAATTAGAATCACTCCAGACTTCCCAAACCAAGTCATGAGAGCCAGAAGGGCTTGGAGTAACATATTCCAAACTCTGAAAGAAAACAACTTCCAGCCAAAAATTTCCTATCCAGCAAAACTTTCTATCAAATTAGATGGAGAAATAAGAAGCTTCCATGACAAACAGAAACTGAAGGAATTTATGTCTTCAAAACCAGCACTAGAGAAAATACTCAAAGAGATTAACTACAAAGAAGAAATAGGTAACACTCACCAGAACCAGAGAAACAAGAGTTTCCATCCAACAGACAACTAAGATTGGTTATCTGTGGAGATTCATTATTTATGTTAGTCTTTTACCTATCTCTAAGTTGTATTGTTTGCCCTTATTGTTGTTAATTTTTAGGATTTCTAGTTTGAATATTAATATACCTTCAGATATAGCATTTGGAAATATTTTATCCTATTCTATTAGTAACTTTTAACTCTGTTTACATTGTCTTTGGATATACAATATTTTCTTTTATTTTTTAGGGAGTTTGTATATTCTTCTGTTGCCTGTGCCATTGAAATCATAACCAAGAAATCACTGCCAATTTCAATGTTGTGAGGTTTTATGACCCAGATTTTCTCCTAAAAGTTTATAGTCTTAAGATTTATATTTAGGTCTTTTATCTATTTTGAGTTAATACTTGTATATGGGATTAGGTAAAGGTCCAATTTTATTCTTTTCCATGTAATTATTATTTTTCAACAATATTTAGTTAAAAGATTATTATTTCCACCACCAAATGTTCGTGGAAACCTTGTCAAAAATAACTTGACAATATAGGGAAGAATTTAGCTCTAGGCTTGTATTTAACTCCAATGGTCTATATATCTGCCTTTAGAACAGTACTACACTGTTTCAATTATTGTAGCTTTATATGGTTTGAAATCAGAAAATATATATCTGCTAGCTTTGTTCTTTTTCAAGATCGTTTTGGGTATCTAGAATTCATATTCCATATTAGGATAGATTTTTTTCTGAAAAATAAATATATAAATATATGATAGTTTCACCTAAAAAAACAGAAAAAAATATGC
Source organism: Muscardinus avellanarius (assembly GCF_963383645.1). NCBI lineage: Eukaryota > Metazoa > Chordata > Mammalia > Rodentia > Gliridae > Muscardinus > Muscardinus avellanarius. Next base: position 19,219,261 of record NC_137806.1, read on the forward strand.
TCTAGTAAGAAAGAAAGCAAAAAGAAATATTGAAATGCTATCTTTAAATCATCAAACACTTGGTATCAGACAAATGAAACTGTTATGTGAGATTATCATTTTTAATTTTGGATAAATTGCTATAATACTAGATGTCAACCACTAAGCCAAGCATGGGAAGGAGGGATGGGGAGAGAATGGGGTGGGGATCGGGTGGGGGCTGACTGGGCGATGTGTGCATGTATGTCTACAAAAGTTTGTATCCCACTATGATGTATGAATACAGTGCACCAATAAAATAAAATTTAAAAAAAAAAAAAACAAATAGTAATAAAGCCGGGCATGGTGACGCAGGCCTGTAATCCCCTGGGAGACAGGAGAATCGCAGGTCCAAGGACAGCCTCAATAACTTAGTGAGATGCTGTTTCCAAACAAAAAATAAAAATAAGGCTGGGAAGATCGCAGGTTCGTAGCTAGCCTCAACAGTTTAGCAAGGCTCTCAGCAACCTAGTGAGACCCTGTTTCCAAATAAGAAATAAAATTGGGCTGGGGATATGCCTCTGGGTTTAATCCCTAGGACCAAATAAAAAATTTAATTAAAAATAAATAAAATAAAAATAAACCAGGTGTAGTGGCACACACTTGTAATTCCAGTACTTGGGACTGAGATAGGATTACAGCCTGTTTTAGAATAAAAGAATAGCCGGGCATAGTGGTACATGCTTATAATCCCAATACTTGGGAGGCTGAGGTAGGAGGTCACGGGTTTAAAAATAGTCTCAGAAACTTAGCGAGGCCCTCTACAACTTAGTGAGATTTTGTTTCAAAATAAAAATGAGCAGCCGGCGTGGTGGTGCACACTTGTAATCTCAGCATTTGGGAGGCTGAGACAGGAGGATTGCAGTTCCAGAATAGCCTCAACTACTTAAGTAAGGTCCTTTGCAACTCAGTGAGAACTTGTTTCAAAATAAAAAATTTAAAAAAAAATAGCGTTGGGGGTTTAGTTCAGAGATAAAAAAAAAATTCCCCTGGGTTCCATCCCCAGTACTGTAGATTAATTAATTAGTTAATTAATAAATAAAAATAAAAATGAGCTAGGCGTAGTAGCACATGCTTGTAATCCCAGTACTTGGAAGAATGAGACGGGAGGATCGCAGGTTTGAAGACAACCTCAACTACTTAGTGAGGTCCTCTACAATTTAGTGAGACTCTGTTTCAAAATAAGGAATAAAAAATAGGAATGGGTGTGGACGAGGTTTAGCTCAGAAGTCAAATGCCCCTAGGTTCAATCTCTAGTACTGTAAGAAAGAAAACAAAATAAACAGGACTGGAGGTGTAGCTAGCTAGGAGGTTAGAGGTAACAGGCCTTTGACTTTAATCCCCAGTGCCACACAAATGAATGAATGGATGAATGAATGAATGAATGAATGAATGAATGAATAAATAAAGCCGGGGTACAGCTCAGAGTTAGAATGCCCCTGGGTTCCATTCCCAGTACCACAAAATAAATAAAATAAAGTAATTCCAAGCATGGTGGCACATGACTATAATCCCAGTACTTGGGAGGCTGAAACAAGTGGATCACAGGTTCAAAGCCAGCCTTGGCAACTTAGTGAGCCTTTCAGCAACCAAGCAAGACTCTACTTCCAAATAAGAAATGTAATAAGGCTGGAGGTGTAGCTTGGAGGCAGAATGCCTCTGTGTCAATCCCCAGTATCATAAAAATAAGTAAATAAATAAATAGGAAGTAAAGGTATAAAATAAAAAGGAAGGGGTATAGCTCAGAGATAAAATGCCTCTTAGTTCAATCCCCAGTACCACAAACACACAAAACAAACCTTCCAAAATATGTAGATAAGACTTGCTGGTCAGTAACCACAGATAGTGTGTGACAGAGAAGCCCTGTTTCATATGTGCTCACAGGTAGAAGGAACGGCTCCCGTGTTGTAATACAAGGGTACAAAGAATAACATAAGCTCCATTTTGTTTGAACATCTTAATGTAATTTCATAGGATTGAACCCAGGGGCCCTCAACCTTTTATATTTTTATTTTTTACTTTTAAACAGGGTCTCACTATGTTGCTAAATTACTGGGGCTGGCCTGGAACCTGGATCCTCCTGTCTCAGCCTCCCAAGTGCTGGGATTACAAGTGTGTGCCACCATGCTCAGCTTTAGGTTTGATATTGTCAAATTTATCAATATTTTCATTTCTAGATTTGTGCTTTATTTGGTACCTTCTTTAAGAAAACCTTCTCACTCTGAGGTGAGCCTCCTACATTTTAAAAGTAAAAAGATGTACTTTCTTTTCATAAAACCCATAATTATCTGGTAACTAGCACAATTATATTGCATTGATTTGTGTGTGTGTGTGCATGTGAAAAGCATTATATTATTAAGTATACACATTTAACCATACCACTTTTTAATTTTTATTTTTAGTTGATACAATGATTATACATATTTATGGATAGAGTATGATAATTTGACACATGTATACAATGCATGATCACCCATCATCAGGGTAATTAGCATTTCTTTGTGTTGGGAAACTTCACACTCTTCTGATAATTTTGATATATAATATAAATCATTATAAAACTATACTTCCCATACAGTGCTATAGAGTACTATGAGTTATTCCTCCTACTTAATTGCATTTTGGTAACCATTATTCAATCTCTCTCTATCCCTGTTCCTCCCTACTCTTCCCAGCCTCTGGTCACTACTACTACTTTCTTTTTCTTTCTTTCTTTTTTTTTTTTGTGGTACTGGGGTTCCTGGAAGCCCTTCTACCTCCGGGCTACACTCCCAGACCTATTTTTACATTTTTATTTGGAAACAGGGTCTCCTAAGCCAGTGCGGCTTGCTTTGGACCTGCGCGATCCTCCTGTCTCCGCCTCCCAAGCGCGGGGATTACAAGCGTGGCCACCACGCCCGGCACTACTACTGCTTTCTAATTCGAAGAGATTATATGAAGCTTTGTAGCCTCCTCCTATAAGAGACACCGCACAGTGCTCCTCTTTCCCTGCCTGGCTTATTTCACTAAACACAATCTCCTCCAGTTTCATCCACGCTGCCAAGCATGGACAGGATTTCGTTCTTTTGCGTGTGTGTATGTGTGGTACTGGGGATTGAACCCAGGGGAATTCTCCCTCTGAACTGTACTTCCAGCCTTATTTTATTTTTTATTTTGAAACAGGATCTCACAAAGTTGCAGAGGGCCTTGCTGAGTAGCTGAGGCTGGCCTCAAGCCTGCGGTCTTCCTGTCTCAGCCTCCTAAATACTGGGATTACAGGCATGCACCACTGCTCCCAGTTCACACTTTTTATGGCTGAATAATATTCCATTATGTACCTGTGGACCAAGTTTTCTTTACACATTTATACACTGATAAATGCACTAGTTCTGTTTGTAATTTTTGACATTTAAAAAATTTCTAAGAGCCAGATGTGGTGGCGCACACTTGTAATCCCAGCATTCGTGAGCCTGACACTGGAGGATTGTGGTTCGCGGACAGCCTCAGCTATTTAGTGAGGCCCTCTGCAACTTAGTGAGACCCTGTTTCAAAAAAAAGAATAAAAGACGAGTGTGGTGGCACACGCTTATGATCTCAGCATTCAGGAGGCTGAGACTGGAGGATTGCAGCTCACAGACAGACCCTGTTTCAAAATAAAAGAATAAAAAGTAGGGCAGGGGGTGTAACTCAGAGGTCAAATGCCCCTGGGTTCCATCCCCAGACCTGCAAAAAGAACATTTTTTTTTAAGTTTAGGCCCCCAAAAAATAAAATGGAAAGGATGCTGGCTGTCCTGGACCTCTGTGGCTCTCTGGTATTCACCTATCATGTTTCGAGGGTGAGGACCAGATAATTTGGCATTGAGGTAGCCGAACAGTGAGTCACAGTGTGAGCCATAACTAGGTTTGCTTTTGGGGATATGGAAGCATCTTGACTATTTCCAGGAATTTCAGAGAGGGAGGACTTCAAAAAAGGCAAGACGTTCAGAGCTGGGGCAGTCTTGGTTTTTGTTTTGCTGTTGTGTGTGTTGTGGTGCTGAGAATTGAACCCAGGGGCATTCCACCTCTGAGCTACACCCTCAGCCCTATTTTATTTCTATTTTGAAACAGAGTCTCGCTGGGTTGATGAGAGTCTCACTACTTGCTGAGGCTGTCCTTCAACCTTCAGTCCTCCTGTCTCAGCCTCCCAGGCACTGGGATTACAGTGTGTGGTCTTGACAGTGGGCCTAATGTGTACTTCACCACGGAGCACCTCGGGTTCACGGATGTCGACCTTGATTCCCTGGGCAGAGGGGCCACCCGGGTGTTCAGGCTGGAGTGTGGCATTACCTGAGCTGTGCGTCAGGATGGGCAACTTGGAGAAAATGGATAAGGGGCTGAGAGGGGGTATAGAAGCGGGGCCATCAATTAAGAGGCCATTGCCAGCCAGGTGTGGTGGCACACACCTGTAATCCCAGTACTTGAGGGGCTGAAACAGGAGGATGACGGGTTTGAGGTCAGCCTCAGCTACATAATGAGACTCAGCAACCTAGCAAGACTCTGTTTCCAAAGCAAAAATAAAAAAAAAATAAAAAAAAAAAGGTGCGCCGGGCGTGGTGGGCACGCTTGTAATCCCCGTGCTTGGGAGGTGGAGATAGGAGGATCGCACCGGTTCGGAGCCAGCCACGCTGGCTTAAGAGACCCTGTTTTCAAAAAAAAAAAAAAAAAGTATAAAAGTAGGTCTGTGAGTGTAGCCCGGAGGTAGAAGGGTTTCCAGGAACCCCAGTACCACCAAAAAATAAAAATTAAAAAAAAAGTTTTAAAAGTAAAAGGTGCTGGGGGTGTAGCTCAGAGGTAGACCACCTCTGGGTTCAATCTCCCCTTCCAACGGCCCACAGGACTGCTGCAAGCTCAGGTAAAATGCAAAGAGAACAAAGTAGAGGTGGCAGAGAAGGACAAAAGTGGATGGATTTGAGAAAAAAATATCAGAGAAAGTGGCACCAACAGGAAGCCAGACCCCGCCAAGGACATCTCCACCACCACGTGGTCAGGGCGCGCCTCCCCTCGAGTGGGTCACGGGACCTGTGGGCTGGAAGGGACCTGAATGCCCATCAGTACCATCAGCCACCTGTCCCTCGCAGCCCCAGCCAGGGCCCGGAATGGAAACCTTCTGCCTCGCTCTCTTTGAAGAAGATGGAGCACCATGCAGGGCGGGGAAGAGGGCTGGCTGTGCTCAGGGGCTCAGACCTGCAGGGCATCGAAAACCAGGAGCGGCCGAGGCTCCAGGTGTGGTAGGAGGGCTCAGCTTGTCATGCTTCTCCCACGCGGCCTCTGAGCAGAGGAGGTGTCAAGGAAGACTGCAGATCTTGGGCGAAGGGCAAAGTCTACCATGGATTAAACACTGAAAACAAAGACTGAATAAATAGCTGCTTCTCTTTGCTCGGAGAACAGAGTGCTGTATTAACTCAGGACTTAATTCTGGAGAGAGTTTCTATTTAATGATTTTGTAGGGCAGGCGGTTGACAGTCAAGCTGAAACAGATATCTACCTAGGCCCTGTTGGATGGTGCCCCAGGAGGTTTCTTTTTGTGAGATCTCTGTTGTCCTAATAAACAGACACTTCCCTAAGGATGGTCGGCAATGCTCAGCATCTCCAGTAAATTTCTCAGAAACTTGGGTATGACCGGCCTTGTCACAGGCTTTCCTGCTAAAGCTACATTTTCCTCTTTCTTCCTATGTCTTTCTATTTATATCTTCTATCCTAAGTCACTAAGACCCATGATGGGTGGGTCAAGGCACAGATGCTCCCTTGGGAAATAGGCCGGGCCATTCGCGTTCCCTCTGAGCTACCAAGGCTCCGTCTTCCCTTCCCCATTTGCCTGGCTTTCCTTGTCCCTGAACCTTCTGCTTCTGAACTTCCTGGTCCTCCATCTGAATTTCTGCCTCCCCGTAGAGGCCCACCATCAGCAAGGTCCTGACTCATGGGCCAAAGCCCAGCCGGCAGCCAGGGGGTGGCGGTGGCTGTGGTTTGGAAGGACGCGGCCTCAGGGCCGGGCACCTCCTCCATCCACTGGTCCACTCTCGGTTTCCTTTGCTCTAGAGCATCTGCTAGGCCAGCTCTTCCTACTTCCTTAAAGTTCTCTTTGTCCCCAGTTTCAGAATGTCTCTTTCTTGCCATTTGTACCATACTATCTGCAATGACTGAGGCACAGACATAGGAGCAGAGAGAAGCAGTAGGCGTTTTATTTTGCCTGGGATTTTGGGGTGTACTAGGGATTGAACCCCAGGCCTCATGTACTCTAATGAGCTACACCCCCTCCCCAACATTGACTCATTTTGTGTGTATGTGTGTGTGTGTCCAGCACTGGGGATTCAAACCAGGGGCATTCTACCTCCAAGCCACAACCCCAGTCCCGTTTTATTTATTTTTTTAACTTAATTTTTTGTGTGTATGCATATGTGTGTTGCTGGGAATTGAACCCAGGAGCATTCCACCTCTGAGCTACACCCCCAGCCCTGTTTTATTATTTTTATTTTTAAACAAGGTTTCATTAAGTTGCGGAGAGAGCCTCACTAAGTTGTTGAGGCTGGCTGCAAACCTGTGATCCTCTTGTCTCATTCCAGTTATATTTATTTATGTATTTATTTATTTTTGGTGGTACTGGGGATGGAACCCTTCTACCTCCGGGCTACATTCCCAGACCTATTTTATATTTTATTTGGAAACAGGTTCTCTTAAGCCAGCGAGGCTGGCTTTGAACCTGCGTGATCCTCCTGTCTCCGCCTCCCAAACACGGGGATTACAAGCATGCGCCACCACGCCTGGCGCAGTCCAGTTATATTTATTTTTAATTTAATTTAATTGTGAGAGGTACTGGGGATAGAACCCTGTGATAGTCTACCTCTGAGCTACACCTCCAGCCCTATTTTATTTTATTTTTAAATTTTGAAACAGGGTCTCACTAAATTTTAGAGGGTCTCACTAAGTTGTTGAGGTTGGCTGCAAACCTGTGATCCTCCTGTCTCAGCCTCTCAAGAACTGGAATTACAAGTGTATGCTACCATGCAGTACTGGGGATGGAACCCAGGGGCATTCTACGTCCAAGCTCCACCCCCAGCTTTTTTTTTTTTTAAACAGGGTCTCACTGAGTAGCAAAGGGCCTCGCTAAGTAGCTGAGGCTGTCCTCGAACCCGGATCCTCCTGTCTCAGCCTCCCAAATGCTGGGATTACAAGGGTGCACCACCACATCCGGCTTTTTTGTTTTGAAACAGGGTCTTGCTAGGTTGCTAAGAGCCTCAGTACTTGCTGAGGCTGTAGTGAGACGAGGATTAGGCACAGGCCACCATGCCCAGCCTTGAATCACTTTTGTCCTGAGCAATCATGTCTATGAAATCACAGGCTGAATATATGAGTTACATCTTTCCAAGGATATTAAAATGAATATTCAGCTATAAGAAGGAAATGTTTCTCCACGGACAGTAGAAACTCACCCTCGCATATTCATGAAGGACTTTCAGGTCTGAGAGACCAAGTCACAGGCAACTGGAGCCACTTCAAGGTCATATTTAGGGAAAGAACATGATCGGGTCTGCCTTTGATAAATTATTATCCAACAGCACGAATCACTTTAGGCTGATGGGAATGCGTGAAGCGGCCAAAACATGGCCAACTGGGATCGCAGGGATGGGGACGGGACAGTGGAGGGGCGGGTCTGTATGTGAAAATCATCAAAGTGAGCCGGGTGGCGTGGCGTGGCGTGGCGTGGCGTGGCGTGGCGGCGGCGTGGCGGCGGCGTGCACCTGTAATCCCAGCACTTGGCCGGCTGAGACAGGAGGGCTGCGGGTTAAAGGACAGCCTCAACAACTTAGGGAGACCTTGTTTAAAAATAAAAATAAAAAGAGGTGGAGGTATAGCTCAGAGGTAGAATGCCCTTGGGTTCAATCCCCAGTACCACCACCCCGCAGGAAAAAAAAAATCAAAGAGGCAAAATTGACTGACAGTAGGGGCAGACAGCAATAGGGAGGAGGTGGGTACCACAGCCAGGTTCTAGTGCACGTGATACAGGAGATACTTGCCTGCTAGCCAGGAGGGGACACGGAGAGGGCACAGGTTTGGGGAAGGTGGGGTTGGAAGGTGATGATTATTTAGGTCTGGAGTATGTTGAGTTGGACGTGTTTGTGGAATGTTTCTGTAAGTACCTGAATGCATGTGGGGGGCTCCGAGGATTTCAAATCCTTTATGGTCATGCTATCCACAGAAATGGGACAGGAGCCACATATGCCACCTTAAATACTCAAGTAGCAGGATTAAAAAGTAAAGGAAGCCAGATGTGATGGCACACATCTCTAACCCCAGTACTAGGAGGCTGAGACAGGAGGAGTCCTGGTTTGTTGACAGGCTCAACAACCTTGTGAGGCCCTCTGCAACTTAGCAATACCCAGTTTCAAAATAAAAAAACAAAAGCAGGGCATGGTGGAGCATGCTTGTAATCCCAGCATTCGGGAGGTGGAGACAGGAGCATTCTCAGTTCACAGACAGCCTCAGCAACTTAGCAAGGTCCTTCGCAACTCAGTGAGACCCTGTTTTAAAAATAAAAAGACTAAAAAATAGGGCTGGAGGTGTTATTCGGAGGTACAATATCCCTGAGTTCCATCCCCAGTATGCCAAAAAAAGGGGGGGGGGACTGGAGTAGAATGCCCCATGGTTCCGTCCCCAGTACCATAAATAAGTAAGTAAATAAATAAATAAATAAATAAATAAATAAAATGGGGCTGGGGGTGAAGCAGAATGTCCTGTGTTCAATCCCATATACCAAAAATACAAAAGAAAAATAAGAGGTTGAAAGAAAGAACCAGCAGATGACAGTATGAGGTGGTTTGGCCCAAGACTATGGGCTTTGAAGCCAAGCAGAAGGAAGTGCGCACACACACACACACACACACACACACACACACACACACACAGCACACACAGCTCACGCTTCAACCCTGGTCTCGCTGCTTACCTCTGGGCCCTGTGACAGAGCTGGTAACACCGTGAGCATCCCACCTCCCTACCTGGAGCTGCAGGGCTCACCCCCAAAGTTCTGAGTCTTCTCCAGTTCCGTGAAGGGACAGCAGGGCAGCTAACATCCCCAGGCCATCCTCAACCCAGGAAGGATGGAGGAGGCCCCCCAAGGCCTCCGCCTCCCTGCCTGCCTGGGCACACCCCCAGGGAGTGCACTAGTTTCCATCGCTACTGTGAAATCACTGCAAAGTCCCTGGCTTGAATCGACATGCCCCCCGGCAGGTGGACGGAGGTCTGCCTGGATCTCACTGGGCAGGTCCAGGTCCAGGCATGGGTGCCTTCCCTTGAGGAGGCCCTTGGGGAGAGCCGGCTCCCTGCTGCTCCCTCCTGCCCCGCCCCTTTCTCTACCTTCAAAGCCCTCAGTCTTGGGCCAAACCTTCGCATGCTATCCTGCTGGTTCTTTCTTTCAACACCCTCTTCCACTCTTTTTCTTTTTCTTTTTTTCTTTTTGGTGCAGGGGATTGAACCCAGGGCATTCTGCCTCCAAGCTACACCCCCAGAACCTTTTTATTTCTTTTAGGTCTGTCCCTCAAGAGGGTCTTGCTAGGTTGCTGAAAGTCTCGTTAAATCACCAAAGCTGGCCTCAAACTAGGATTACAGGCACATGCCACCACGCGGGGCCCTCCCTCCCAGTCCTGAGGTTTGTACTTAGCATGGGGCCACCCAGGTAACCCAGGGGGTTAGCCCTAGTTTAGACTCTGCTGACTAATGTTTTAGTCCATCTGGAACCCAAATCCCTCTTTGCCTGGTGACATAGCATGTCCTCGGTTCTGGGACACAGATGTCCTTGGGAGGATCATTATTCCAGGGAGTGAGGGTGGAGCTGTTCTCCCAGAATCCTGCAGGGCTCATCCCTGTGGCCCAGGAGGATAAGCTACTCCTTAACATTCTTTTGACTTTCACCCTTCCTGGTAGCATTCTGCCCATACATTTCCTGGGCTGACTTCCCAAATTGACTGACTCCCTCCCCCCTCCCCAATCGTCCAGCAGGATCTGCCTTGGGGGAGCCAAGATGGCGATCTTAGGCAAGTTGCTTGGCCAATCTGAGTCCTAGTTTCCTACACCAGGAAAGGAAAATGCATAATGCATAATGAGGCCTAAGGCAGAGAGAGAGAGAGAGAGAGAGAGAGAGAGAGAGAGAGAGAGAGAGAGAGAGGAGGAGAGAGATCCTAGGTTTGAATCCAAGGTCATGCTGCATCTGAGCTACACCCCCAGTCCTATTTTATTTCTTTTTTTAAAACAGGGTCTCACTAAGTTTCTGAGTGCTTTGCTAAGTTGCTGAGGCTGGCAGTGAACCTGCGATCCTCCTGTCTCAGCCTGGGCCACGGCACTGGGCTCTGCAGGAGAATCCTGAGGAAGCTTGTGAGGCTCTTTGTACAGAGGACACACAGTCAGTCCTCCAGAAGGTGGAGCACTGTTGGAGGGATAGAAGCCAGGGCACAGGCTGGGCCAGCTTGACCAGAAGGCAGTGCTCCCTCTGAGACCCTGAGGGACAGAGCAGGGGGGTGGGCCTGCGGGGACTCAGAAGGTTTCCTCCAACGTCCATTTGCTCCTCGGGGCATCTGCTCTTGAATGAACACACATGGGAACAGGCCTTGGGGGGAATGGAGCTTTGGAGACGATAGGATTTTTTTCTTTTTGTGGTGCAGAGGATGGAACCCAAGGCCTCGTGCATGCTAGGTAAGCGCTCTACCACGGAGCTACAACCCCGACCTTCAAAGATTTGAGCTGTCAGAAAAGCCCAGCTGCCATTAGGGATCACAGATCAACACGGGTACAACCTCTGAGTGCTGGGTTTGCTCTAGTCCAGCAGAAGGAAAGAGAAGAGGGTGGAGAGAAAGGACCTCGAAGGCCAGGCTCAGTGGTGCATACCTGTAATCCCAGCCCCTTGGAGGCTGAGGCTGGAGGATTGCAAGTTGGAGGCCAGCCTGGGCAATTTAGCCAAAGTAAAAAAGGTGACAGCTGGGAATATAGCTTAGTGATAAAGCACCCCTCTGTTCAATCACCAGTACAAAAGAAGGAAGGAAGGAAGGAAGGAAGGGAAAGACTTTCCTAGGGCTGGACACATGGAGGTGGACATGGTCAAAGAAGTGAGGCTGTGAGGTCAACTGTGGGATCTGGGCCTGACTGGAGGAAAAGGGGCCCCGCTGGGAGACGTGACCCTAAGAGGTAAAGTGTAGGTATCGGGTGTAAAGAGGACCAGATGACAAGGTAGGAGGTGGAGTGTTGACATTTGCGATTCCAGGGCTGGGAAAGCTCACAGTGCAGCCAGAGTAAGAGCGGAGGCCAGGCATGGTGATCCTAGTGCTTGGGAGGCTGAGACAGACCGCAGCAGCATCACGGGGGAGAGGCCAGTCTCGGAAACTTAGTGAGACCTGTTTCAAAATAAAAAAATAAAAAGCTGGGCGGGTAGCTCATGGGCGGGTAGCTCAGAGGTAGAATGGCCTGGATTTATTCCCAGTACAAAAAAAAAAAAGAAAGAAAGAAAGAAAAAAGAAAGAGAGTGGAGCTGATGATCACAGACTGTCACTGCCTACTATACATTAGTCATGGTACAGACACCCCTGCCCGCCCCAGTGACAGAGCAGGGGCCACTTTTGAATAGTTGTAACTCAGATCAGCAGGGGTGGGGAAACCACATAGCAAGAGCCCTGGATGAGAAAGGCAGTCGGAAAGAAAAGTCCAGTCACCCAGGCTGCTCTAGAGGGCAGAATGTGGGCTCAGAACGTGCAGGTTCAGCTCCTCTGGGCCTCGGAGGAAGCGGCGTTCTCAGGAGAGTGCTTCTTCCTGGAAGCAGCCGAATGCCCAGGGAGTCCGCTAGGACCGGTTCTTAGCACTCCTTTCCCTCAACATACACCACAGACCCGCTGGGTTTCCTGTGACTGCCGCCACAAAGGACCGCAACTGGGCGCCTTCAAGCAATAAAATTGTCTTCTCTTGTTCTGGAGGGTGGAAACCGGGTGTCGTGGGGCTGCACTCCTCCTGAGGCCTGGGAAACCCTTCCTGCCTCTTCAGCCTCTGGTGGCAATCCTTGTAGCATCCTGTCAGGGTCTTCACCAGGCTCGCTACCTCCTGTCCCTGCCTCCAAAATCAATCTCTCTCTCTCTCTCTCTCTCTCTCTCTCTCTCTCTCTCTCTCTCCTCTCCCTCTCCCTCTCCCTCTCCCTCTCCCTCTCCCTCTCCCTCTCCCTCTCCCTCTCCCTCTCCCTCTCCCTCTCCCTCTGCATTACTGAGGACTGCGTCCAAATCACTCTACCACTGAGCTGTATCCTCAGCCTGTTTAACTTTTTTTTTTTTACTTATTTATTTTTGTGCTAATGGGGATTGAACCCAAGGGCATTCTACCTCTGAGCTACACACCAACCCCTATTTTTTTTTTTTTTTAATTTTGAGACAGGTTCTCACTAAGTTGCCAAGGCCCTCAGTAAGTTGCTGAAGCTGTCTCTGAACCTTCAAACCTCCAGTCTCAGCCTCCCTAGTAATGGAATTAAAGGTGTACACCACTGCCACACACACACACACACACACACACACACACACACACACACAGCTATTCATTTACTTATTTTGTGGTACTAGGGATTGAACGCTGGGGCATTCTATCTCCAAGCTACACCGCCCCCCTCAGCCCTATTTTATATCCTTTATTTTGGAACAGGGTCTCACTAAGTTGTGGAGGGCCTCAGTAGCTGAGGCTGGCTGCGAACCTGTGACCCTCCTGTCTCAGCCTCCCAAGTACTGGGATCACAAGCGTGCGCCGCCACGCCCAGCTTCTTTCTTTCTGTTATATACTTTTATTGGTGCATTACAGCCTCATAGCATAATGTAAATCATAAAGCTGGGCGTGGTGCTGCACGCTTGTAATCCCAGTGCTTGGGAGGCTGAGACAGGTAAGTCCTAGTGCTAGTGACCCACATGCACACAGCACTGGGTGGGTCCCCTGGCTCCCTCCCCATGCCCCTCTGCACACAGGGTGTTGAGATGGAGCCTGGGATTCTCACGCCTGTACATGCTGATGGAAATAATCCCCTCACTGATCTCCCCCACCCCTCCCCTCCCCTGGACCACCTCCTGGCTGCACGGAGTTCCCCTTTATCTGGAGTCCCTCTGGCAGCCAATTGCTGCCTAGCTTCCCTATGTGAGTGAAAACACATGTCCCTGTCTTTCTGTGACTGGCCGATCTCGATGACCACCATCTTCTCCAGGCCCCTCTGTTTTCCTGCAAGTGACAGGATTTTGTTCTGCTTTATTGCTGAGTCGAATTCCACTGTGTGTATATCCCATAACTTAGTAATCCATTTATCTGTTGATGGATACTTAGGTTGGTTTCATAATGTGACTATTGTAAATTGTGCTGCCATAAACATATATAAAAAGGTGTTGCTGTGATTCTCTGACTTCCGTCCCTTTGGAGTGAAGAGTGATATAGCTGGATCTATTTTTTTGTTTGTTTGTTTGTTTGTTTGTTTTGGTATGTGTGTGATACTGGGGATTGAGCCAGTACATTGGGGGTGAGATGTTCTACCTCTGAGCTACACCCTCAGCCCTTTTTTATTTTTTATTTTGAAACAGGGTCTTATTAAGTTGTAAAAGGCCTAAGTTGCTGAGGATAATCATGAACCTGTGATCCTCCTGTCTCGGCCCCCTAAGTACTAGGATTACAGGCGTGTGCCACCACACCTGGCTAAAACCCTGTTTCTAAATAAGGCCACACTCCAAGATAGGGGGTGAGGCGTCAATATCTCTTTTGGGGAGGACATAATTCAACCCATCATACCTGCTGAATGTGACTTTTCTTTTTGCAGTACTGGGGATGGAACTCAGGGGCTTTCTACTTCTGACCTACACCCCCAGCCCTATTTTTAATTCTTTATTTTGAAACAAGGTCTAAGTTACAAAAGGCCTCATCTGCCACCCCATGATCCTCTTGTTTCAGCCTCCCAAGTATTAGGATTACAAGCATGGGCCACCACGCCCGGCATGAGTGTAACTTTTCAAGTGTGGCTGGTAAACTGGCATTTTTCATAAGACTCAGTCGGTAATGCATCCCAGGGCAGTCAGCAGATCCTGACACTGTGAGGAAGGTGGCTCCCCAGAGTGAGGTCTGGTGAGCCCCTGGGGAGGACTGGACAGCTTGGTGGAAGACAGTGACTGCGGAAGCAGGAGAGCTAGGCAATGCAGGACAGGGGCTCGGTGGAGGAGGACAGGAGCAGGGATGAGAGGCCGCTGGATGACTTGGGCCTAGGGTGTAGTGTGGGCATAGTGTAGATCCGTGGCTCAGTACTGAAGAGCTCCAGCCCAGCTGGCTGTAGGGAGGAAGTGGGTTCTGGGGTCCTGGGGACACTTGCCCTACAGACTCAGCAGAACTCAGCCTCTGGCTCACCTAGCCATTCTGTCTCCGCTTTCTTTTCTTTTCTTTTTTTTTTTTTTTTTTGGTGGTGGTACTGGGGTTCCTGGAAGCCCTTCTAGCTCCGGGCTACACTCCCAGACCTATTTTATACTTTTTTTTATTTTTGGAAACAGGGTCTCCTAGCCAGCGCAGCTGGCTTCGAACCTGCCTCCACCTCCCAAGCGCGGGGATTACAAGCATGCGCCACCACGCCCGGCTCCACTTTCTTATTCTACCTCTGAGCTACACAGAGGCCCTGTCTTATTTTTAATTTAGAAACAGAGTCTCGCTAACTTGCTAACAGAGTCTCGTTAAATTACTGAGGCTGGTTTCAAATCTGTGATCCTCCTGTGCCAGCCTCCCAAGTCCTGGAATTACTGGTGTGCACCACCACGCTGGGCTGGCTGGCTTTGTTTCCACTTTCTGCAGAGCTCTGTCCAAGGTCTCTTTCCCTTTTTTCCTGAACCCTTCCTCTGAGTTAATCCCACCTCTCTCAGAAGCTGCAGCCACCATTGATAACATAGGGCACCTAGAACTGTATCTCAAACTTAGCTTGTTTCTCAGTTACCTGGAATTTCTGGCAAGCCTGGAATCTAACATTTCCCACACTGAACACGCTCCCAAGCTGGTTTGCCTCTCAGGAATTCCGATGTCTACCGTCATCATGACCCACCATCCTCCCAATCTAGCAATCTGGGGGTCCCCTGATGCTTCTTCCTCTTCTTTGCACACATTAAATCACACCAAACCCTTTCCTGAGGCTGCATGGCCCTGCTTTTAGTTCACGTGCCTCTGGTGACTTCACTAATATAACAACCTCTTGAACATGGCCCTGGTTTCTCCTCGGGGACAGTGTGTCCTCCAGCGTGGGCACAGAGCTTAAATTTAGTGTGAGGTGCAGCTCTTCACTTGCCCTGAGTCACCTTTTCATCCATACTCAAAATCTTTATGACTTTTTTTTGCTTAAAAAATAATAAAAGATAGCTGGGCAAGGGGATGCATGCCTGTAATTCCAGTCCTTGGGAGGCTGAGACAGGAGGATCGCAGGTTCACGGCAGCCTCAGCAACATAGCTGGATCTTCAGCACCTTAATGACACAGTTTTAAAACTAAAACAGTGCCAGTGCCATTCTGTGTGTGTGTGTGTGTGTGTGTGTGTGTGTGTGTGTGTGTGTTACTGGGGATGGAACCCAGAGGCTTTCTACCTTGAGCTACACCCCCCAGTCCTATTTATTTTTGTTTTGAAACAGGGTCTCACTAGGTTGGTAAGCATCTCATTACTTGCTGAGGATGTCCTCAAACCTGCAATCCTCCTGTCTCAGCCTCTCAAATCCTGGGATTAGATGTGTGTGCCACCATGCCTGGCTAACATGCCACTCTTACTAGTCACAAATTTTGATGTTTAAAGGTTCATGTTGAAGGAATAATACGTAAACTTGAAACAAAGGTATATTAACTTTTAGAGGAGCATTGTAACTGATAAAACATTGTGAATGGAGTGAATCTGTTGAATAAATATCTTTGATAAAGTTCTCGTGAATAGGCAAAATGTATTCACTAGATTTCTATGTAGTGATCTGCTTTAATTTTGTAATCTGTAGACCTCAAAATACTTAAAAAAATAAAGTTCATTCTTATCCCTTTGTGTGTATGAGTAGTACTAAGGCTTGAACTCGGGGGTGTTCTATCTCTGAGCTACAACCCTAGCTCTATTTATTATTATTTTGGTGGTACTGGGGATGGAAGCCAGAGGCCTTCTACCTCTGGGCTACACTCCCAGAACTATTTTATATTTTATTTGGAAACAGGGTCTCTTAAGCCTGAGGCTGGTTTCGAACCTGCACGATCCCGTCCAAGCGAGGGGATTACAAGCATGCGGCACCACGCCCAACTCTAGTTCTTTTTTATTTTGAAACTGGGTCTTGCTAGGTTGATGAGAGTCTCACCACTTGAAGAGAATGTCCTTGAACCCATAATTTTTGGTCTCCCAAATTCTGGGATTATATGCATGAGCCATCATGCCTGGTTTACATTTAGAAAAATAAAACAAAATAAAATAGGGTTAGGAGACTAGCTCAGGGGCAGAATGACCCTGGGCTTAATCCCCAGTACCAAAAAAAGTAACATTGTCCAAAATGCAACCAATTAAAAAATTTAGAGGAATAAAGGTATCTTTATATCTCCCCCTCCCCCGATTCTGGGGTCCTGGTGATTGTGTGTACCTCTGTGACCTCTCTCCAGGAGGTTCACAGGCAAACCCAGGGTTGTCCACCAGATTCCTGTCATCTCACACAGGTCTAACCGTGCACACGGAAGAACTCCGGTGCTGCCACTTCTTTTCAACTTACTGCAGGGCCATGGAGAAAGAGCACAGACAAGAGGAGCCTGCGGGCATCCAGACTTAAAGGTGGGAACACTTGTGCATGCAACCCGGAGATTAAAACCCCAGGAAACGGGAAGGCAAAAATCTCAAGAGGGAAAAGGACATCTGTGTCGCATGAAAACCTACAAGCACACATAAATCCTAATCCCCTTATCTCAAATGGTTCTGTCCCCCTAAAACTTGGAGAATGCTGACCCTAGCCCTGAAAGCTTAGTGGGGCATTCCTCTGTTCTGTTCAGGTTATTTTGCACTGAGGACTGAACTCAGGACACCCCCCACACACACACTTTTTAGTTGGGAAACGGGGTCTTGGCTAAATTGCTGAGGCTGGCCTTGAACCTGAGATTACTCCCGTGTCAGCCTCCTAAGTAGTGGGACTACCGTGTGTGCCACCATGCCTCTTGCTCTGCTCGGTTTTCAGGGAACCCGTAAAATATGTCCTCTTTGCATGCACAAAGCATTAGAAAGTCCCAAACCCGAAAAGTTAATTTTTCGAGGTGAAGCTTGCATCAGATGTCAAAGCACACATCGGATGAGGCTGCCATGTTTCCTGGGTCACCCGAAAAGCAAACGATGTAGGTAGAAACCTGAACATCCCCCCCCCCTTTAACCTTTCTTCCACGCACATGAAACGTGTAAGAAACTTTGCGGAGCCTCTGCACGTGCCCGGAGGCTGCAGTGAACTGGTGCCCGGCTGAACAATGGGTGCGAGAGACGCTGGGAGCCGCCGGCAAAGAGCGCGCGGGTGGAGCCTCTCCTAGCGGAGCGGAGGGGCCTCCGCGCGGCCCGGGCCTCCCCGCAGACCTCCGCGCCGCCATTGTCCTCGGGCGCGCTCCGCCGGCCGCGCCCGGGAGCGGCCACCGCGCCCAAAGCCGGCGCGGCGGGGCCGGGCGCCTCGCAACTTTTGAAATGAATCCCTCTGCAGGAGCCTCGGCCCCGCCGCTCGGGCCGCAGCCCCCTCCCTCCCCGAGGCCAATCACCGCCGCTCGGGCCTCCCCGCCCCCGGGCCGCACGCCGCCGCCGCCGCCGCCGCCGCGGGTGGCCGCTCCGGGCTCCGGGGCTCGCGGCTCCCGGGCGGCTCTCCGCGCCTCCGCCGAGCGGCCTTTTTATTCAGGCGCCGCCGAGGGAGCCCGGCGCGGTGCATTGTGGGAGCGCGGCGGCGGGGAGGCGGAGGCGCGGGCGGCCGGTAAGCGGCGGGCCGGGGGGGGCGCCGGCTTAAAGGAACCGGGCCGCGGCGGCGGCGGCGGCGCCAGGCCCCCGCGGGCCCCGGGCCCGCCGCCAGCGCCGCCCGACGGGGGCCGGGCCGGGGCTCGGCGGGGCCGCTTTAAAAAGAAGCGCCGCCCGCCGCCGCCGCCGCCGCCGCGCGGCCGGGCAGGAGGGAGGGGAGCGGGGCGCGCGGCGGCGGCGGCGCAGGGGTTAATCCGCTCGCCGCCGACATCTTGGCGCCGCGGCGGCGGCGGCGGCGGCGGCGGCGGCGGCGGCGGCGGCGGGCGGCGGCGGGGTCCCGGGCGGGCGCCGCCGGCCTCCCCGCCCCCACCGCCGGCCCCGGGCCGCGCGCTCCCCGCCGCCCGGACCGCCATGGCGCGCCCGCGGCGCCCGCCACAAAGAGCGCGGCCCGGCCCGCGGCGGCCCGGGGTCCTGAGCGCCCGGCCCGCGCCCCGCGCATCCTGCATCCCGCGCGCGCATCCTGCATCCCGCGCCCCGCGCCCCAGCGTGCCCGCCGCGAAGGGGTTAAGCGCGAGCTTTAAATATTCATGTCATTGTTTTAAAGGTGTAAACATGTGGCTCCGAGATCGCGGGCGCCCGGCCTCCCCGGCAGGTTGCGCCCCTTCCCGGAGCAGCGCCTCCCGTCCCCTCTCCGGCCCCCGCCCGCCTCTCCCCCCCACCCCGAGAACGTGTTTTAAGTGTTTAAGGTCGGGGTGGGAATCTGTGTGACTTGTCTTTCTCATTCTGCTTGGAGTTTGTACAAAACTGCGGAGCGCCTTCTGCATGTAAGGTGTTGGAAACTTTTTGACCCCCCCCCTCTTAAAAGTCTGGGGAAATATTACATTTAAGAGGAAGTTAGTTCCCCAGATTCCCCTCCCTGGGCCTTTCGGTCTGGGCGGGAAGTAGTGATTGAGGGTAGGAAAATAACTGGATGCCTCGTGAGTTGGATTTTTTTTTTTTTTTTTTTTTTCCTGGTAGGGTTGAGGCAGTGTATTTGGAGGAAAGGAGTTTGCTGTTTTGTTCCAAACCTTTCCAAGTCCGACCGGTGTTAAGACTTTTTCCAAACTCCAAGATGGCTTCAAAATTTGCATCTCTTTAACTTGCTTGGCTCTTCTCTTTGGGGGGCAGGTTGTTTTCTTGGAATGGTGTTGGAAGGCTTGTGCTTAAACCGTTGTAGGTTTCCCACTGAAAGCAGTACTCATCCCAAACATGTTTTTGTAAAACAACGGTCTGGATTACTGCCCAAACTCAGGCTTTGTTAAATTTATTTTAAATGAGCGATGTGCTTCCCCGGGGATGGAAAACTCTATAAATGGGAATTATGTTCTTAATCATAAATTTTATAGGGGAAACTGACCCTAAAACTTGGGGTGTCTGTAATTCTATGCCCAATAAAGTATCAATCTAGAGGTTTGTAAACCCTAGGAGCACATGTTGTTTTTTGCATTAGCGGGAAGGCTTCATGCTAAGAAGGGGCTTGTTCCAGAAACTTTCGGTGGTACCCAGTACCATAAATGCTAGTGATTTTGTAAGGTTTAATTTATTGTTTTACCTGGGTAATGAAATGGTAATGAGCAGTAGCGTATTTTGTCAGTGATGTGTATACTAGTTTGTTGGGCAGGATGTTTGCTTTCTAGGAAATAACACTGCATTAAAACATCAGAGAACTTATCAAGCATACTTGAAGAACACAGACCTTACTGTGTTAAACAGTCCTTCAGGTTTTTAAAGTTAGGTCCATTAGCGAGACCTCTTATTAGTTTGTTAGTTTTGGAATGTGTCGTGTATATTTCAGACTTTTAAAGGGAAATGTGTTTTCTAAACCTAGGATTTAGGATCTCGAGGAATTTCGTCAAGTGTATTTGCAGGAATGACCTCCAGTTTCCATTCGGTATTTTTCTGTGTGAGATAGCAAAAGGTTTTCCAGAAATGTCACTTTAACTAGGACCTCTACTTTCTAAACCGTAGCACTTCCAGGTTGACTCACACAGGGGTTAGCAGTGTTGTTCTCATGATATTGCACCTTTGGGATTAATTGTTCAGGGGGCATGGTGTCATACGAGCTTCTGTCTTGGGTCTTCAGCTACCATTACAACCATTACAGCCCAGATGTCACATCTTCTGCAGATATGGGTGATGGCATAGACTCTTTGTTTGGGCTGGGAGTTGGGCCGATGGTAAGCACTGGCTCTCTCACTGAGCTACATCCCAGCCCCACTGTAGACCCTTTTAAAATGATTTATTTCAGCTTATGCATCACTGATGATGTGGGCATTATGCCCCCAAATTTTCGTTTCTCTGTGTCCTTGGTGATTTCAGCTCTGTAGCACATACTTTTCCGTAGCTTGTATTCGCTTGGTTCTTGGCATGTATCTATCAGATTTCTGATTTTAAAGGTGTCTTTGTGTATTGGTGATATCTAGGTGGATCAGAAGTAAAGACCGCAGCTGACCAAGAGAGAGGGAGGGGAGGGGCTCGGCTGTGCGAAGTGTGGGCCCCAGAACCATGTCTACGCGGGAGTCCTTTAACCCGGAAAGTTATGAATTGGACAAGAGTTTCCGGCTAACCAGGTTCACTGAACTGAAGGGCACAGGCTGCAAAGTGCCCCAAGATGTCCTGCAGAAGTTGCTGGAATCCTTGCAGGAGAACCACTTCCAAGAAGATGAGCAGTTTCTGGGAGCCGTTATGCCAAGGCTTGGTATGTAAGCCACTGTGTCTTTGCTTTACAATCCAACCAGACTTGTAATGGTTTTTTGGTTTTTGTTTTTAATTTTTTTGTGGTACTGGGAATTGAAGTCTGGGCCGCTCTTCCTCTGACCTACATCCCTCCCCCCACTTTATTTTGAAACAGAGTCTCACTAGATTGCTGATAGGCCCACTAAGTTGCTGAGGCTGGTTTCAAACTTGTGTTCCTCCCATCTCAGCTTCCCAAATACTGGGTTTACAGGTGTGTGCCACCACACCCAGTTTCTAACAGTTTTTAAACCATGGATTATGCAATTGACATTAATACAGTAAAAACATTTTTATCTTTAATTTTCTAGTTAGCTGAGAATTAAGCAAAAATTATGTCTTTTTCCTAAAATGGTCCCTGAAATGCACGCATCCTCTTCGTTGCCTTGGGGAAGGCGCCGAGTGCAGAGCCTCAGAATGGCGCTTGGGTCGCTGGGAGGAGTCGGGTCCCTTGCAACACCTGTTGAAAAGCTGAAGGAGACACTGCTTCAGATGCGGAGGACAGACTGGCTTAGTAGTGTCCTTGACCCCGGGGTGCCATCTGGAGTTGAGGGCAGGTTTTTATCTTTACTAAATTTCTCATGTTAGTGGTTTTTTTCTTTTCCCAAGCACAGAGTTCAGAAGGAGAATTTGTACTGTGGGAAATTGTTCATTAGTGTTTATTGTGTGGCTTATTGAGTACATGATGCAAGACCATGATCACGTTGCTTTGTGTTTAAAGCTCATTCTGGGGGATTGAATATTCTGTTGTAGAGTAACTTGATTAGCTTTCATATATAAAATTTTTATTTCACTAATTTTTGCCTATTATTTTGTTGTAAAGTTTTTGTCTTAACTTACTTGATTTGAGTCTGAAATATTCCCTTCCCCAATATATAAAGCAGATAAAAGCAGAGTTGCTTTGGTTGGAGGAAGGAAAATTCACATTCATACCCTCCCAGTGGCCTGCAGGGCTTCCCTGAGCTCAGTTTGAAGACAGTTCCTCTCCTCTAGCTCATGTCTAAGCTGTGGAGAAATAACATGACCGGTTTCTCAGGAAATGAGAATACATTTTTAGATAACAGCACCAAGAAAAATAAGCCACCTATAGCTACTCAGAGGCTGAGGCAAGAGGTTTGCAAGTTCTAGGCCAGCCTCTGCAACTTAGCAAAACCCTACCTCAAGATAAAATAATAAAAGAGCTGGGGACTCAGATCTGCAGCAGAGCACCTGCATAGCAGGTGCCAGGCCTTGGGCACCACAACACTTAATGATCAAAGCAAATTAAATAAAAGTCTAAAGCAGGGTATGGTGGCACGTACTTGTAATCCTAGCACTTGAGAAGCAGAGACTGGAGGATTGCAGCTTCGAGGACAGCCTCAGCAATTTAGTGAGGCCCTCAGCAACCTAGTGAGACCCTGTTTCCAAACAAGAAATAAAATCAGTCTGGGATGTCGGTTGTAGGTAGAATGCTTCTAGGTTCAGTTCCCAGCACACCAGTACACCGCAGGTGCATGTGCACCCATGCACACACAGTCTATGGATAGGGCGATAATTCCTATTCATAGCATCTCTGTTGGTCCTGAGCCCGTGAGCCTGCCATGTGTCCCTCAGTGCCTTGATGTGGGCGGGATCACGGAGCCGTCCAGCAGCCTCTGAGGCCCATTCTGTGGGACAGAGTTGGGTCAGGACCTGGATTTCAACTCTTCCATTCCTGCACTCACATACTGCTTGCCTCCAGGTTTCTAAATCCAAATGGATTGGGACTGGAAAGGAGCTGCTTTGGCCTTTTTTTTTTCTTCTTCTTTTTTGGTATTGGGGATGGTAGCCAGGGGCATTCAACCTCCGAGCTACACCCCCAGCCCTGTGAGACCTCAGGGTCTCACTGAGCTGCAGAGGGCCTCACTAAGTAGCTGAGGCTGTGTGAGAACCGTGATCCTCCTGTCTCAGCCTCCCAAATGCTGGGATTACAGGTGTGCGCCACCACGCCCGGCCGGCCTTAATTTTCATCAGTGTGAGAAGGGACCAATGGCTGGCAGATAGGGAGGAGACGGGAAAGAGCATATAGAAGAACACAAGGCCATTAGTCTGGTCATAGTTTTTGAGAAGTAAATGAAACTGGGAGTTGTGGAGCATGCCTTTGGTCCCAGTACTTGGGAGACTGAGGCTGGAGGTATGCAGGTTTGAGGACAGCCTGGGCAAGTAATGAGACTCTCATTAACCTAACAAGATCCTGCTCAAAATAGAAATAAAATGGGGCTGAGGGTATAACTTGGCATTAGAATGCCCCTGTGTTCAATCCCTAGTACCAAAAAAAAAAAAAAAAAAAAAAACCAAAAGCAATGAAACTTGGAGCTTTTCCTAGAAAGACACATCTCTTCAATTTGCATTCATGGCACTCCCAAGCGATCGGCACACCTCCATGTGACAAGTGAGTGCCAGAAAGAGAGTAGGGACACATCCTGCAGGAGTGGAGTGCCTTCACACCGAAGTTTACTCAATTGGAGGTAGTCCACGTCCCGCCAGTCACATACCAGATACTGATGTTATTTGTGTAAGTTACTAACCCTCAGGTTCCCAGTCTATAAAATGGGACAGTAATCATTATTATTTGAGATTGCCATGAGTACCAGATATTTTCTGCATGTATACCCTGTATTTGTGTTTTTATACATAAAATGTGTGTGCATATATGTATGTATATACACATACATACATACATATATGTAATGTTTTCCTATTTATATAAGTTTTTTTAATTGACTGTCATATTTCCCTGATTGGTATTAATTGAAGGGTGAACCAAAACAGCTTTTAAAGATATACATACTAGCTGGACATAGTGGTACACTCCTATAATCCTGGTACTTGGGAGGTTGAGACAGAAGGATCACAGGTTCGCAGCCAACCTCAGCAACTTAGCAAGGCCCTCCACAACTTAGTGAGGCCCTGTTTCCAAGTAAAAATGAAATAGAAAGCCGGGTGTAGTGGCTCATGCTTGTAATCCCAGCATTAGGAAGGCTGAAAGTGGAGGATCACAGTTCACGGACTACTCAGCTACTTAGTGAGGCCCTCTGCAACTTTGTGAGACCCTGTTTCAAAATAAAGAATAAAAAGTAGGGCAGTGGTTATAGCTTGTAGGTCAAATGCCCCTGGGTTCCATCCCCAGACCCACACACACAAAATAAGAAATAGAGTTGGGGGTGCAGCCCAAATGTAGAATGCCCCTGGATTCAATTCCCAGTACCTACCCCCCCACACACACACACACACTACACATACTAGGTATATCCTAAGTAAAGAAATTTTGACATAAGTGTGTCTTAGAAACTGGTATGTCTTGTCTGGTACCTGAAGCTATCAGGTAAGGATTGCTGCTGGTAGTATGTGATGAGATGGGCTGTTTTTCTTGGTTAAGGGATTCAGTCTTGCAGAGCACCTGGATTTCCTGGTGCCTACTAGTGATTTAACGTAAGCTTCTCAGTCTGGGGTGCACACACACACACACCTGTCCTAGCGTCTTCTTTCCTGCTTGCACTCTACCTGGACTGTCTTTTCTTTCCGTTTCAAACTCATCTCAGGCTTATCCTTCTCCTTTCCTTAAAATTTGGAAGGTGGTTTCTAAACCAATCACTAGACCAATGTTGTCCAAAAGCAATATGATGTAAGCCACATGTGTAGTTCTAAAATTTCTACTAGTCAAATAAAAAAGGTGACATTAGTTCTACGTTTTATTTACCCCAGTATATAAAAAAGAACCTTTTCTATACATATGGAACATTGATGAGATATATTTTCAGTGCTATATAAAGTCTAGTGTCTGTTTTGCCCTACAGCACATCTCAGTTTGGAATAACCATATATCAGATGCTTAATAACCCCGTGTGGCCAATGGCTACCTTTGGAACAGTGCCGGCCCTCATCCCAGTAGATCTTGGTGTCTGGATGGTGGAAAGGAGAATGTGGATACTTTGAGCTGCTTTTTAGCCACAAAGCATATTCAGGAGTCTTCAGTTACGCTGAAGAAGGAACTGGCTAGCTATAGAAATAAAGTCCTCTACAA